>NW_028317980.1:2622500-3307500 GCF_062004578.1 Staurois parvus | reverse complement strand
TAGATAGATAGATAGATAGATAGATAGATAGATAGATTAGATAGATAGATAGATAGATAGATAGATAGATAGATAGATAGATAGATAGATAATAGATAGATAGATAGATAGATAGATAATAGATAGATAGATAGATAGATAGATAGATAGATAGATAGATAGATAGATAGATAGATAGATAGATAATAGATGGATAGATAATAGATAGATAGATAGATAATAGATAGATAATAGATAGATAATAGATAGATAGATATATAGATAGATAGATAGATAGATAGATAGATAGATAGATAGATATAGACAAAAATGTCATGCAAACATTAGCCACACTGGATAACATTCATGCATTCCCCGTACCCTGACTGATACATAATGTATATCTATGACCTGACCCCCACAGATAACACTGTCTATATACTGAATTATCTCTCTGTCTCTATAGGTGATCTCAGCCACATCCTCTGAGTGCTGACACCATGCAGGAATGTACAGGTAGGTCAGCAGCCTATATTGGTTAAATTGGCTGTGTGTATACACTTGTTTGCCTTCTACAGAGAAATCTGAATATATTTCCAGGAATGTGAGTGCCCCTTCGTAAGGAATGGTTAAGACCTTGCACTTGTTGTACTTCTTCCATCCTGTCAAGGATACAAGGGACCTTGTGTGTCAAGTGAGGACGGAGATATGCATTATGTCCTATGCTGAGCACCTAGCAATGGATAGACTAGTGGCATGCTAAGCATGTCTTTGCATTATTGTCCAAGTGGGCTTGGATTTTATTGTTTGCTATGGTACGGTGTTCTGAAAGTTTTTAGTATTGTGATATACATTGTAAATGTGATAAAATGTGATAGAAATTATACATTTGTGTATGTATGGTAAATGGGTGTATAATGATTTTTTTTTTTTTGTGGACTAGTATTGAAATTTGTTGTGAATTTGTGTTTACAATGACAATATATCTTATAGACGTGAAAAAAGAAAACTCATTTTAATTTGTTTTGTTTTGCTATTTGACTAATTTAGTTTTGTTTGATTACATAAATTCGTTTAATTTGTTTTTTAAAATTTCTTTTGTTTCTGCGAATCCAACCAAATTCCAAATTTCCAACGGATTCGAAAATAATTCTAATGGGTTAGAAAATAATGCCAATGGATTAGAAATCAGTTCTAATGTTCCAATCCATAATCCACAATCCATATGTGTTTTTGATGGTATGTGCGCTATATGAAGAGTTGCGTGACCATATTGAAAATTTCTATGTCAGCAAAATTGCCACAGTGTCTTTATTTTTTGTAAAGTATTTTTGTATTTTCTAATCTATTTTATTTATGTATTTCAGGTACTTATATAGCGCCATCAATTTACGCAGCACTTTACATATATATTGTACATTCACATCAGTCCCTAACCCTCAAGGGGCGTACAATCTAAGGTCCCTAACTCACATTCATACATACACATACTAGGGACAATTTAGAGCCAATTCACCTACCAGCAGGTCTTTGGAGTGTGGGAGGAAATCAGAGGAAACCCGCGTACTGCCAGGTGGAAGGGCTAACCATTTAGCCACTGTACTGCCCTAATCTATTCTATTCTTTTCTATTATTTTATATTCTTTTCTAATGTATTCTGTTCAAATTCAAACTCATTCTATTCTAAATTCGAATTTCAGAAGGCAGTTATATTCTTTCTATTTTATTCTTTTCTATTGTTTTTCTATACTATTCTATTCTTTGATTATCTATTCTTTTATTTTCTATTCTATTCTAATCTTTTCTAATCTATTCTATTTAATTCTGTTCTATGTCTCTATTTTCTATTCTATTCTAATCTTTTCTTCCTTTCTTCTTCCTTCACCGTTCGCCTGATTTGTAAATACCCTCAAATTAAAGCTGACAGTCTGCAGTTAAAGCACATCTTGTTTGTTTCATTTCAAATCCATTGAGGTGGTGTATAGAGCCAAAAATGTTAGAATTGTGTCAATGTCCCAATATTTATGGACCTGACTGTATATATATGTGTGTGTGTGTGTAAGGTGCTGTGGAAATTGACAGCGCTATATAAGTACCTGTAATACATTTTTTGCGATACGGCATTGCATTACTTTAACTGACAATTCCGCGGTCATGCAACACTGCACCCCAATTAAATTTGCATCCTTTATTCCCATAAATAGAGCTTTTGGTGGTATTTGTTCGCCTGTGCAATTTTATTTATTGCGCTATAAACAAAAAAAGACCGTCAATTTTGGGAAAAAAACTATATTTTTGACTTTTTGCTATTACACATGTCCAGTAAAAAAATAAAAAAATCCAATTTTGTCATAAATTTACACCAAAATGTATTCTGCTTCATGTCTGCTGAAAAAAAATCCCAATACGTGTAAATGAATTGGTTTACATGAAAGTTGTAGCATCTACAAATGGCGGTGTATATACTGGGATTTTTCTTTTAATTTTTACAAGTAATGGCGGCGATAAGCGACTTATAGCAGGACTGCGGGACTGCTGCGGGCATTTTGACACTGGGGGGGGGGAACTGACTTGGTATCCCTGACATCCCCAGTGACACCAATAAAGTGATCAGTGCTAATAAAAAGCATTGACACTGTACTAATGGCAATGGGCAGGAAGGGATTAACATGTGGGGCGATCAAAGGGTTAACTGTGTGCTGTGTGTGTTTTACTGTGCGACTGTGTTTGCACTTCACTGTAAGCACACTGCTTTGTATTGCTGTGCTATGCAGAGCCATGCAAAGCAGTGTGCAGGAGCTGACAGAGGAGAGAACTGTTTTCTTTACAAACAGTTCTCCCCTCCCCGTTGGAGATGCTCGGCAATCACCGGACGCTGGCGAGTAATCGGCCGGGACCTGGTGATTGACAGCCATGGCTGCAAATGGCAGCTTGGATAGGGCACGCGTGAGCCTCGCGCACCCCCATTTTGGAAATGCAAAATCACATATATACGTGATTTTGCGCACCCATGCCGCCCTGTAACAGTACTTCTGCTATAGGGCAGACGGGAAGCAGGAGGTGATTTGAATGGCAGCCTCAGCCCGGGCACACCCCTAACACGTTTCACTCCGCCCCTTGGAGCTTAAAGCGGAGCTCCATCCAAATGGGGAAGTTCCGTTTTAAGGACGGGTGCATCTGCTCCCAATTAAGGATTTGCATCTTTGGGGAATGGGGAGGTGTGATCAGGTACCCAAAACTGACAGATACCTGCTTCCACTTCTGCTGCGATTGCCTAGGCCAGGGGTAGGGAACCTGTGGCTCTCTAGCTGTTGTGGAACTACATTTCCCATGAGGCATTGCAAAGATTACAAAACTGACAGTTACAGCTATGACTTGCAGAGGCATGATGGAACTTGTAGTCCTGCGGCTCTCAGGTTGCCTACCCCTGGCCTAGGCAATTGGAAGTCAAAGTTGTCCTCCTCCTTCCCTGTAGTCTTCTTGGACACGTGACAGGTCCCAGAAGACTACGGGACCATTCACAAAGCTCAGCGCTTCTCGCGCATTCGCAGTGAACCGCAAGCTGTCACAGCTGGGTGCGCACACTGAAGATGCCGGCGCCAGGAACGCAGTGCGGCCCGTGAAATGGGCTGCGGGGAGGACATGTGTGCATATTTAAAACAATGAGAAAAACCGACCTATTGGCTGTAATGGATCCTACTCATCATCTATACATCCGCAGTCTGTTGCTCTCACAGTGTGCACCCATTGCAGCTTGTGAAAGTGACTTTGAGCCTTCTCCTGTACAGCAGACCTCTGCCCTATATTTGGGAATGATGGGGAAAAGCAAATGATTGCTGAATTATTCTATTCCATGCGAGTTTCAGCTCCCTTTACCATCACTCTTCTCTCTCTCTCTTTCTGCTCAGTCACCCTGCTGGCACAGTTGACGGGAAAGTGAACTGACACAGTTGGAGGTATCCCTGTGTCTGCTGCCTGCCAAGCCTGTGTATTAATCAGCTCTGAGCCTAGTACCCTTGGGTGAGGGACCGTAGGCACCGTATTAACATCAATCCCTTTTGCTTCTCTCATCTTAACACTGAGCAAGATGCATCCGAGCAAGACCGAGTGATTTAGCTGACGAAATTATGGACAACAATATTTGTCTTCCCTCCCCCCTCGACCAAACCTTTTTTCTTTCCTTTTTAATTACCGGATCTCATTTGTGCGGGATTTAATGGTGCAAGGAGCGATCATTTATCGCCGATGACATCAATGTCCCCTTTGTAGATGGGAATAAACCATTGTGTTTGTTGCAACGCGCGTTTCCTCTGCCTCGCAGCTGCTCTATAAAGTGCACAGAGGCAGGTGATGGATTCATGGGCTCTGAGACAGCAGAATCCTGACAGATAGAGCACATGAAGCGTATTAAATGCCGGTGGGGAAAACACGTAGCAAAAAAGAGGCCGTTAAAGAGAACCAGTCACCAATGAGCCTAAAGAAGAACCTAAATATACACTCTTATAGCAGATCTTTACTCAAGTGTCTTGCTGAGATAGATAAAAAAATAAGAGGAGATAAAAAAATGATAACTGGAAAGGTTGAAGCTAGTAGCAGTTATTCACATTCAACTAGACTTGTTCTGTAATGTTGAAGAAGTTTGGTAGCTTCTCCAAGCCATTTCTGCAGTTCCAATGAGTGTTGGGAAAATGAAGGTACTTCGATAAGCCTCAAAATATTTTCAGCATTACAATGCTAGCTATACAGTGATCTGGATAAATGAGAACCTTCGCTGATAGGAAGGTTGAAATAGTTTCCTAAAGAAATTTCTAGTCTGGGTTTTTAGTGCTGGCCACATAAGAGAAGACCTAGGTAGCTGGTCCACAGCTTAGGCCTTCAAACCTGTGGTCAGCACTGAATGAAGCGGTAATAGATAAAAAATATGATAACAAAAGATAAAAAATTGATTACCAGAAAGGTTGACACTAGTATCAGTTAATCATATTCAACTAGACTTGTTCTGTAATGTTGAAGAAGTTTGGTAGCTTCTCCAAGCCATTTCTGCAGTTCCAATGAGTGTTGGGAAAATGAAGGTACTTCGATAAGCCTCAAAATAAATATTTTCAGCATTACAATGCTAGCTATACAGTGATCTGGATAAATGAGAACCTTCGCTGATAGGAAGGTTGAAATAGTTTCCTAAAGAAATTTCTAGTTTGGGTTTTTAGTGCTGGCCACATAAGAAAAGACCAAGGTAGCTAGTCCACAGCTTAGGCCTTCAAACCTGTGGTCAGCACTGAATGAAGCTGTAATAGATAAAAAAATATGATAACAAAAGATAAAAAATTGATTACCAGAAAGGTTGACACTAGTATCAGTTAATCATATTCAACTGGACTTGATCTGTAACGTTGAAGGCGTTTTGTAGTTTCTCCAAGCCATTTCTTCATTTTTATGAGTGTCGGGAAAATTAAATGGCTTGGCAAAGCCTGAAAACATCTTTAGCATTACAGAACAAGTCCAGCTGAATGTAACTAAAATCCACTAGCTATACAATGACCTCGGTAAAAGAGAACCTTCACATAAAAAAGGTTGAAATAGTTTCCTAAAGAAATTGCTAGTACTGGTATCCATCGGTGATGGCCACATATGAGAATACCTAGATAGCTAGTCCACAGCCTAGGCCTTCAGACCTGTAGTCAGCACTGTAAGGAGCAGATGTTTCTTTAAGAAACATTTTTAAATTTGTTTTCTTTTTCATTTTGGGTAGAGTATGGAATGATTAAAACTTTGTCAGGGTTTTTAGCTGTCTGTCATTGGGGAGATTTCCCTTTGCTGTAGACCAGGGGTCTCCAAATTATGGCCCTCCAGCTGCTGAAGTAATACAAGTCCCATCATGCCTCTGCCTCTGGGAGTCTTGCCTGTGGCTGTCAGAGTCTTGCAAGACCTCATGGGACTTGCAGTTGCTCAACACCTGGAGGGCTATAGTTTGGAGACCCCTGTTGTAGACACATGACATGAGCAGAAATCTCTCCACTGCTGTCAGGGCAGGAGCTGTGGAACGGACAGGCAGGCCTAGTGGCAGGGTCACGCACCGACTGACGTCAACCACCACCCACAAACCGGAGTCCCTCAGGACGCGGAGTCTAAGTCCCAGGCTGCCCTTCACCAGGGCCCCTGATGGTGAGGATGGACTTGACGCAGCCAGGAACCAGGTCGTGGTCCCTGAGACACCCCAGCTGTGGTAATGGCCGCCACCAATGGCGTGTAGTTGGTAGGAGTCAGATCAGACAAAGCGTAGTCGGGCAGGCCGGGTTGATAACAACGGGACAAATGGTACAGAACGGTAGACAAGAATAAAAGGTCACAGGCTGGGTTCAGCAACGGGAGGTCAGATCAATGGAAAACACAGAGAATGATCTAGTCAAAAGCCGAGTCAGTTTCCAGGAGAGCCACGAGAGTATAAACAGAGCTATAGCAACACTAACACACAAGACACAAATGCAGAGTGCACTTGCAGACAGCAGGCTTAAATGTGATGAACCACACCCTTCTGAGGAGGAGCCGCAGAAGCCTGAAGGCATAAAGGTTCCCACCATGCTTTGCAGAAACCCAAGATGGACGCCAGCACATGGGATGCACAAGCTCTGAGGAAAGGTAGGACCTTGACAACTGCCCCACAGTTATTACCCACAGGGGTCACTGGAAAACTTGATTGAACATTGGTGATGCTCCCCTTACAGAGGTGGCCAGAATGAGACCCTTGTAGTCATACTGCTGGCCCTGCCAAGTGGCCTTGGACCTGGAACTATGCAGACACCGTCAGATGGCAGGTCAGTTAGACACAGTTCAAGGAACCCCTAGGGTCCACTGGAGGAGCCCTGGCTGATAATGGTTGCTTCACAGTAAAATGCATTAGTGCTCTTTTTGTTTTACAAGGGGGGTCCAACAGTTTAATATTTTCAGTGACCTTCCATTATCCTTACTTTCACCCTCCCCAAATGCATATTTATCCACATTTGACAGCCATGCCCTACAAATATCTTCATGCAGCCTCTGGCTGAAATATTCTTGCTGCCAAAGCAGTTGGTATATATATATATATATATTTCTAGAGGTTTAGGTCTACCTAGGCTACATACAATATTGCTGGTTTAGACAAATTTGAGGTGTGTCAGATGGTTATCTCTTGTTATTCTTGGTTGGACGTCACTCCATGTTTGGTCAGGTTTAAGTGTAGCAATCATTCACAATTTCAGAACATCATTGTAAATGATACCAAACTTTTCCACCACCTAACACCCTTGCAGGAGTAACATTCAAAATGATGAGGCTTACCATCTAAATCCAGCCAAACCTGTTTTCTTAATTTTGGATATAGTCCAGATGGATTAGAACTCCTGCCAGGTTATTGGTAGGGCTCTTTTAGAGACATGTATCCTCACTTTTTATTCTGCTGACAATGATTTATCATGGAGGATAAGTCTTCATCAGTAACACCAACCAGGGGCGGACTGACCATTTGGAAACTGGGGCACTGCCCGAGGGCCCTGGGTCAGTAGGGGGCCCCATGAGATGCCCCTGGTACCTTTTTCATAGGCTTTTTTGAGTTTGGGCAAGGACACAGGGGCCCCATGATCCCCTATTGTGCAGGGGCCCCATGAGTTGTCAGTCTGCCCCTGACACCAACATAAATAAAAAATATGTTACTTTAGTAGAGTAAGGGAAGGCTAGAATCTCTTTCGGGTGTTGACTTTATCTGTGTATTCGTTAAAGATTTTTCTTCACCTCCTGTATGGTGAATCTGTTGTCACATGACAGGAAGTCCACCTAACGAAGCTTCTTGTAATGGTGTGGCAACAATGCTGCACTGCTCTTGAGTTCAGAGCAGATTTCCCACTCTCGTTTAGGCTGTGCCTGCGTCCCTTACTATGAAATAAATGTTCAATGGGGTGTGGCTTGTCAATCAGCAACTGGCCACTAGTCCTGCCCACTGTTTTCTAGATTGACAATACTGCTTCTGTAGCTAAAACACTGTGAGTGGCAGTGCCTAGGAGTAGTTTATCGTGGATTTTTGTGGCAATATTTATGCCATTATTTATGACATGTTTGGTTTTGTGCTTTTTTTTCAGCCATCATTTACCAGCAGGGTGGATCCATGCTTTCATGTTGTTTTTTGAGTTGTTTGAGTTACTGTTACCTTTCTATCATCTCAAACGAGAATTGGTTTTGTGCTTTTTTTTTCACCCATCAACGCATCAAATTCAAACTGCTAACTCTGACCTACAAAGCCATTCACAATGCCGCCCCGAACTACATAACTGACCTGATACCCAAATACTACCCTACCCGTGCCCTCCGCTCCTCACAGGACCTCCTGCTCTCTAGCTCGCTGGTCTCCTCCTCCCACGCCCGATTGCAGGACTTCTCCAGGACTTCCCCCATCTGGAACTCCCTACCCCAATCCATCAGACTGTCACCTACCCTCCTCACCTTCAGGCGCACCCTGAAAACCCTCCTCTTCAGGGAAGCCTACCCCAACCTCACCTAACACCCGACCTCACCTAACAACTAACCTCCTCCACTCCTCCCACCACTCCATCCCCCACAGCCATCTCCTCCTGTACCACCTTCCCCTCCCTCCTAGATTGTAAGCTTGAAAGAGCAGGGCCCTCGAATCCCTCGTGTATTGTATTGTTACTGTCTTGTCTCATGTTCTGTCCCCCTTGCTACTGTACACCGCTGAGCATACCCTTTGGCGCTATATAAATTCTGTATAATAATAATAATATATATTCATTTTTTACATTTATGTCATCCATGTTTAGTCCTGCACTGGTATATATCACTTTTGGGCTTTTTATGTGTTGATTATTGTTATACCAGTTCATCATTATTTTAATATTTCATTATTTATATATTTTTACCGCTTTATTCACATCATTTCCTCCCTTTTCATATGTACCGTTTACTTATATCACTATGGTACATGTCTTGAGCTGAGGACGTGTTTATTTGTGTTGCTTTCACTTATGATATTGCACTCGTGCTATTTGTGCTGTTTACCTTGTGGTTCACATGTATTACGTTTTCTGTGGGCTATCCATTTTTCCCACCTTTTGTAGTTTATTTAGATTTATTTAGATTTTTTAGTGCAGCACCAACCCCCTCTTTGTTGCATCTTCACTATTTGGTTATATAGCTGGGTGCTAGCTGCTTTTCTAGACTGTAGGGTTGAGTTTCGTATTGTAGTGGCAGCGCGGGAGGTTTTTTCGTATCATATATTCAGTGCCTAGGAGAGAAGCTTGTGAGAAACAAATAAAAAAAGGATTTGGCTCAGTCAGGGAAAGTAAGGGAGATTTTTTGCTTATTTTATGGGGATTTTACAGCCCATAGTAACTGGATTTGTTACTTGTTTAGTCAAAAAACTGAATAAATAATCAGAGCAAAGCCTAGCCCATCCAAAGGAAAGGTCTGGGAATATCACAGATAGCACCCTCCTAGCAGGTGTTTTCTGGGTGCTTATAAATGTCCCCACTGATGAAAGGATGTAAGGAAGTTAGGGTGTCACGGTATGGGAGCCTGCCAATTATTAATCCCCTTATTAATGCCTTGTATCACATGCCCTCAGCGTCCTGCTCTGTATTGTTCCAATTGTCCCCTGTGTCACTCAGCCAAATGGCCTAATTCAATGGCCTAATCAAATTACTCTGGGCCCCCCTCCCTCCCGGCCAGCTGGCTGGGAGCTCTCTGCACACCTCCCAACTTGCTTTTCATCTATGCAGACATCATCCCAGCTCTCCAGGATGTCCCTGTCACCAGCCTGATTCTCCCTGGGGTCTAGTATTCCCTTCCCTCCTCCCGGTTGCCAAGGCGAGCGTCCTGCAGCAGTTTAAGAGGCTGATGCTGGGAGCTCTGTTTTCATTCCGTTGGGCAGTCATCAAAGGATCTCAAGCTCCGGCAAGACCTTTGTGATTAGACTCTGCAAGTCTACCCCCCAGCCTCACAGAGACCCCACAGGAGGGAAGAGACAACCAAAGAAAACCTGCCTGCGATTGCGAGAGACCCCACAGAAGGGGGAGAGACTATCCTAGCCTGCCTGCTTTTTTTCAGAGACCCCACAGAAGGGGGAGAGACTACCACAGCCCGTCTGCCAGAGACAGAGGCCACCCGCCTGGTCCAGACTCCACAGGTACCTGCGTTCTGCTTCTACCCCTGGGAGACCAGGCACCCTGTTGGATCCATGAGTACCTGCTTCCCCACTGTGTTACCTGAACTGTTGCGGTGGTGACTCCTCACACCCCTCTCCTGTGTCGGACTACCCCTGTTACAGGGACACCCCCTTGGCTCTCCTAGTGGACTATAAGTGGGTGGGGCCCCCTCGTTACCCTTTAGTGGCAAATCCACCCTTTCTGCCACCCCCCATATTGAAGTATTGAAGGACTGCCGTCTGTTTGTCTCAATAAAGCTTTGTGCGTCTGCCATCCACTCTGTGTGTTCTGACCTGCCTTTCCACATAGGGTAATAACTAACTTAGTAAATCTCTCTAATGAGCCCCATATAGCAATACAAATCCAAAAGGAGCTCTAACCCTTCTTCACTACACTTTGGCTTGACATACACCCACTGGCTACTTTATTAGGTACACCTTGCTAGTGCCAAGAGAATCTCTCCCACACCATTATACCACCACTCTGAACCATAGATACAAAGCAGTATGGATCCATGATTTCATGTTGTTTTTTGAGTTGTTTGAGTTGCTGTTGCCTTTCTATAATCTCAAACCAGTCTGCTCATTCTCCTCTAGCCTATGACATCAACAAGGCGTTTCCATCCACACAACTGCCACTCACTGGATATTTTCTCTTTTTTGGACCATTCTCTGTAAATCCTAGAGATGGTTATGCATGAAAATCCCGGTAGATCATGACACGTTTAAAGTCACTTAAATCCCCTTTCTTACCCATTCTGATGCTCAGTTTGAACTTCAGCAAGTCGTCTTCACCACGTCTAGATGCCTAAATCCATTGAATTTCTGCCACATGATTGGCTCATTAGCAATTTTTGCTGAACAGGTGTACCTAATAAAGAGGCCAGTGAGTGTATACCTTAATGGAAAATGCAAGGTTTAGATATTCCAGGACATGATATGTAATCCACAACACAATATAACTTATATACTGTGGAAAAATTAAGACAATATCAGTTTCATAGTTGGTAAGATTGAATAAAGACACCAATCCATCTAGTTCAATCTGTGTAGGTGTGTGAGTGTGTTTATGTCAATACCACTTCTCATATCCCTGTATATTGCTTTCACAATCCATCGAAGAAGTTTTTTAGATTATCGACAATTCCCACTGACACCACTGATTGTGGAAGAGAGTTCCATATCCTTACTGCTCTGACAGTAAAGAACCCCCTCTGCTCTTTAAGACTGACCTGCTTTGCCTCCAATTTTATTGAGTGGCAATGTGTCTGTAACGAAACCGGCCCACCCTGCGCTTGGGTACTTCCATTAGAATACCACTTCCCCATCCAAACACCGACAACAGACACCACAGCTGACCATACAAGACTAGATGACACCAATCTTGAAGTAATCCAGAAGGTAGACTACTTTATTTGAACACAGATACAAGATATATACACTAAGGGGACAATCCCCCTCCTTCCATAATGACCCAGGGCAGGGCAATCTACATTTAGTAACAAGAGACACACAAGTATTCAAACTTCACACAGTCCCATCAGGAGGGAGGGCTGCTGGAGACACCCCCCCCACTAAGCTATTACACATAAACATAATAAACAAAATACATCCCATAATAATTTTCTCCCAAACAAGACACACAATAGAACAATGGGATGCAACCACATGACATTTAACAATCAACAACCCCCCACCCCAATATTAGGACAGATCACCCTGTACCCCTAACAGGCACAGGGTGACTTACACACAAGAGGGATATGGGGAGCTGAGACAGGGGTCTCTCCACCTCTCCAAAGTGAGCTGTGTTCCATGGGCCCCACACCCAAAGTGACTCCCATCACAGTGTCTTCTTACACTCCCTGAAACTAAATAGTTTCCACTCTATGCTAGAATCAACATTGAGATATTTGTATATCGCTATCATATTGCCTCTCAAGTGTCTCTTCTCCAGGGAGAATGAGTTTAATATACATAGTCGTTCCCCATAACTGAAGTCCTCCAGTCCCCTTATTAGCTTTGTTTCCCTTCTCTGGATTATCTCCAGATCCAGCACATCCTTCCTGAGGATTGGTGACCAGAACTGGATGGCGTACTGAAGATGTGACTGGACCAGAGTCTTGTAAAGTGTTATAATTATAGTTTTATCCCTTGAGTAGATATTTGTTTTCTTACCTTCCCTACTAAATAGTTTGGTACAATAGTCTTTACTCCAAGATGACAAGTACACTTTAACCACTTGCCCTCCTCAGGATTTTCCTGACCAGGCTCTTTTTTACTGCATTATTTTAACCACTTGCCGCCCAGCCACTGTACATATACGGCGGCAGGGCGGCACTCGCAGCCAAAACCAAGTTTTAAAATGTGTGTTTTGTAAACAAATAGGGGGCGCGTGCGAGGCGTACCGCCGCCCTATCTGTCCCGCCGATCACCGCCGCAGATGTGAGTCGCCGGGTCACAGCCGGTCCTTAGCGGCTATCTCCCGGCGATCGGTGGCAAACAGTGACAGACAGCACAGCTGCAGTAGCTGTGCTGTCTGTCACTTCCCTGTCAGCTCGAGGATGAGCTGATCGAGAAAGAACCGTTTCTCTTACTTGATCAGCCTTGTCCCGTCCAGTACACACCCCCGCCCCCTAGTAAAACACTCCCCTCACTCCTATAACCCTTCCCTGCAAAATAAAGTTAACCCCTTCCTCCCCAGTGCCATTAGTACTGTGTCAGTGTTTTTTTTTTTTGCACTGATCACTGTATTAGTGTTTTTGGGGATGTCAGTGACCCCAAGTCAGTACCCCCCAATGTCAGAATGTCCGCCGCAGTCCCACAGTCCCGCCATAAGTCGCTCGTCGCTGCCATAAGTCCCTGATCGCCACCATAATTCACTGATCGCCGCCATTATTAGTATAAAAAAAAACTAAAAATCCCAGTATCTTCCCCGCCATTTGTAAACACTATAACTTTCACGTAAACCAATTAATTTACACGTATTGTTTTTTTTTTTTTAGCAAAGACATGTCGCGGAATTTTGGCAGAAATTTATGACTAAATTTGATTTTTGCATTTTTTTTACTGGACATGTTTTATAGCAAAAAGTCCAAAATATTGTTTTTTTTTCCTCAAAATTGTCAGCCTTTTTTTTATAGCGCAAAAAATAAAAACCGCACAGGCGATCAAATACCACCGAAAGAAAGCTCAATTTGTGGGGAAAAAAAGAATGTAAATTTCATATATGTACCGTATTGCATGACCGCGCAATTGTCCGTTAAACTAGCGCAGCGCTGTATAGCAGAAAAATGGTGTAAATTGCAGTATCTATACCATAGTTTGTAGACGCTATAACTTCCACACAAAGCAATCAATATACACTTATTGGGATTTTTTTTACCAAAAACATGGAGCAGAATACATTTTGGCCTAAATTTATAACCAACTTTGAGTTTACTATATATTTTTTATAGCTGAAAGTAAAAAATATTGTTTTTCTACAAAATGTTTGGCCTTTTTTTGTTTATAGCGTGAAAAATAAAAAGCGCACAGGTGATCAAATACCATCGAAAGAAATCTCTATTTGTGTGAAAAAAAGGACGTAAATTTCGTTTGGGTGCAGCATTGCATGACCGCGCAATTATCAGTTGAATTAGTGCAGCGCCGAGTAGCAAAAAGAGGCGTGGTCATTAAGGGGGGTAAATCCTCTGGAGCTCAAGTGGTTAACTGACAATTGCGCGGTCATGCAACGCTGCACCCAAATTAAATGTATGTCCTTTTTTACCCACGAATGGAGCTTTCTTTTGGTGGTATTTGATCGCCTGTGCGGTTCTTATTTTTTGCGCTCTAAAGAAAAAAGACCAACAATTTAAAAAAACAAAAACAATATTTTTGACTTTAATTAATGTCCTATTAATGTCCAGTAAAAGAATAAAAAAAATCAAATTTCATCATAAACTTAGACCAAAATGTATTCTGCTCCATGTCTTTGCTAAAAAAAAATCCCAATATGTGTAAATTAATTGGTTTATGTGAAAGTTATAGTGTTTACAAATGACGATATATATACTGGGATTTTTTTCTTTCTTTTTTATTTTTTACTAGAAATGGTGGCGGTCAGCGACTTTCAGCGGGGCTACGGGACTGTGGCGGGCATTCTGACACTGGGGGACTGACTGACTTGGTGTCACTGAGATCCCCAGTGACACCAATACAGTGATCAGTGCTAATAAAAGGCATTGACACTGTACTAATGGCACTGGGCAGGAAGGGGTTAACATCTGGGGCGATCAAAGGGTTAACTGTGTGTGTAGGGGCTGTGTGTGTGTGTGTTTCACTGTAAGCACACTGCTTTGTATTGCTGTGCTATGCAGAACTATGCAAAGCAGTGTGCAGGAGCTGACAGGAGAGAGAACTATATTATTTACATACAGGTCTCTCCCTCCATCGGTAATGCTCCGTGATCACCGGGTGCCGGCGAGTAATCACTGGCCAGAATCCGGTGATTGACAGCCGAGGCCTCAAATAGCGGCGCGGATAGGGGTCGTTCACAGCTCGTGCGCACCTCTTACCCAGAGATGCAAAATCACGTATATATAGATGTGATTTTGCGCACACCTGCCGCCCTGTAGCAGTATATCTGTTACAGGGCGGCGGGAAAACGGTTAAACTGAGCACCGTTGAATGCTAAAAAAGCAAAAATATAAAACGGTTCACTATTAACATTCCTGTCAGCTCACTAGATGAAAAGGGGAGATTGCAGAGTCTCTGGGTTAGTACCTGCTACAATCAGCTCCCAATCAACGGACAGCCGTAAAATCTCACCGCAAATAATCTACAGCCGCCATTAAGGATAGGCACATTTTACTTAATTAACACCATTGAACTGATGGCTCATTAATACGACTATAATTCATGCTTGTGACTTGTAATTATTTAGTCTATTACATCAGGCAGGGCCAGAGGGTCCATAAGAAACATTAATACATTAAACGGGCAGCAAAGTACTGCAGCCATAAGGATTAAAGAGACTGAATGTAACTCCATTGGCTTTCACTACACCATTGCATTTCTTTAAAGTGACTTTGTCATGGAGAGCAAAAAAAAATGTAAAAAGTGGAGCCAACAACAGTCCCTAAGTCCTGAGTGCTGGGCCGTTCTGACTGGCAAAGCTCCAATACTCAGGTAGTCTGAGGTAGTCTCTAGTCTGCAGAGTTCAGAGCAGAAAATGTTGAAATTCTTATTACTGACCCCTGCATTACCTATTACTGACCCCTGCACTCTGCAGTACCTATTACTGACCCCCGCACTACCTATTACTGACCCCTGCACTCTTCAGTACCTATTACTGACTCCTGCACTACCTATTACTGACCCCTGCAGTACCTATTACTGACCCCTGCACTCTGCAGTACTTATTACTGACCCCTGCACTACCTATTACTGACCCCTGCAGTACCTATTACTGACCCCTGCACTCTGCAGTACCTATTACTGACCCCTGCACTACCTATTACTGACCCCTGCAGTACCTATTACTGACCCCTGCACTACCTATTACTGACCCCTGCAGTACCTATTACTGGCCCCTGCACTCTGCAGTACCTATTACTGACCCCTGCACTACCTATTACTGACCCCTGTACTCTGCAGTACCTATTACTGACCCCTGCACTACCTATTACTGACCCCTGCACTCTTCAGTACCTATTACTGACTCCTGCACTACCTATTACTGACCCCTGCAGTACCTATTACTGACCCCTGCACTCTGCAGTACCTATTACTGACCCCTGCACTACCTATTACTGACCCCTGCAGTACCTATTACTGACCCCTGCACTCTGCAGTACCTATTACTGACCCCTGCACTACCTATTACTGACCCCTGCAGTACCTATTACTGACCCCTGCACTACCTATTACTGACCCCTGCAGTACCTATTACTGGCCCCTGCACTCTGCAGTACCTATTACTGACCCCTGCACTACCTATTACTGACCCCTGTACTCTGCAGTACCTATTACTGACCCCTGCACTACCTATTACTGACCCCTGTACTCTTCAGTACCTATTACTGACCCCCGCACTACCTATTACTGACCCCTGCACTCTTCAGTACCTATTACTGACCCATGCACTACCTGTTACTGACCCGTGCACTACCTATTACTGACCCCTGCAGTACCTATTACTGATCCCTGCACTCTGCAGTACCTATTACTGACCCCTGCACTACCTATTACTGACCCCTGCACTCTGCAGTACCTATTACTGACCCCTGCACTACCTATTACTGACCCCTGCACTCTGCAATGCTTATTTATTATTACAGGTACTTATAGAGCACTTTACATGTGTATACATATATTGTACATTCACATCAGTCCCTAACCATCAAGGAGCGTACAACCTAAGGCCCCTAACTCACATTCGTATATACACATACTAGGGCCAATTTAGGCAGTTAACCTACCAGCGCGTTTTTGAAGTGTGGGAAGAAGCCGGAGTGCCTGGAGGAAACTCCAGGCAGGTGGTGCCGTGGTTGGGATTCAAACCAATGACCCTAGTACTGACAGGCAGAAGTGCTAACCATGTAGCCACTGTGCTGCCCTACTGACACTTGAACTGAGCAATACCTATTACTGACCCTGTACTCTCCAATACCTATTACTGACCCTGCACTCTGCAATACCTATTACTGACCCTGTACTCTCCAATACCTATTACTGACCCTGCACTCTGCAATACCTATTACTGACCCTGCACTCTGCAATACCTATTACTGACCCTACACTCTGCAATACCTATTACTGACCCTGCACTCTGCAATACCTATTACTGATCCTTGCATTCTGCAATACTTATTACTGACCCATACACCTCTTTATTTATATTACTAACTCCTGCTCTCTCCAATACTGACCCAGCATTCTGCAATACTTATTACTGACCCATAAACGTTGTTATTTATATTACTAACTCCTGCTCTCTCCAATACTTATTACTGACCCCTGCACTCAGCAATACCTGTTACTGACCCCTGCACTCTGCAATACTCATTACTGACCCCTGCACTCAGCAATACCTGTTACTGACCCCCACATTCTGCAATACTTATTACTTACTCCTGCACTATGTCATACTTATTACTGACCCATGCACTCAGCAATACTTATTACTGACCCCTGCACTCTGCAATACTTATTAGTGACCCCTTCATTCTGAAATATTTATGACAGACCCCGGAAATAAGCAACTGGCCACTAGTCCTACCCATTCCTTTCTAGATTGGCAGTACTGCTACTGTTGCTGAAACACTGTGAGTGGCAGTGCCTAGGAGGGAAGCATGTGAGGCACAAATGCAAGAGGATTTGGCTCAATCAGGAAAGGTAAGGGAGACTTTTTTCACTTATTTTATTGGGATTTTGCATTTGCATTTTTAATGTGGCCTTGCTAGGTTATCTTTGTAAAAATTGATTACATTCACTAAAAAACTCACAAAAAAAATGTAATACTGATTTCATATAAATCAGTATTAAATATATTCAATATAATTGCAAATACCTGTACAGTAAAAAAAACCGTTGGATGCAGATGCTGTCTAAGCAAAATGAAAGCTAACGTCGGTTATCTTCGACTCCATCTAAACCATAATAATGCATAAAAAAATACACATTTGATGTTTAACCCCTTGCCTACCCGGCACTTATATCCCCTTCCTGCCCAGGTCAATTCTCAGCTTTCAGTGCTGTTGCACTTTGATTGACAATTGCACGGCCAGGTAACACTGTACCCATATGACATTTTTTTATCATTTTTTTCACACAAATAGAGCTTTCTTTTGGTGGTATATAATCGCTGCTGGGTTTGTTATTTTTATTTTTTCACTACAAACAAAAAAGAGCAAAAAATTTGAAAAAACAAGTTTTTCTTTAGTTCTATTATAACATTTTGCAAAGAGGTGATTTTTCTCTTTCACTGATGTATGTTGATGAGCAGGGGCGGACTGACCATTTGGAAACTTGGGCACTGCCCAAGGGCCCTGGGTCAGTAGGGGGCCCCATGAGGTGCCCCTGGTACCTTTTTCATAGGCTTTTTGGAGTTTGGGCAAGGACACAGGGGCCCCATGATCCCCTATTGCCTGTGGGCCCCATGAGTTGTCAGTCCTCCCCTGTTGATGAGGTTGCACTGATAGGCAGCACTGATGGGCACTGATGAGGTGACATGGATAGGCAGTACTGATGGACACTATTAGACTGCACTGATGAGGTGGCACTGATGAGGTGACATAGATAGGCAGTACTGATGGGTACTATTAGGCTGCACTGATGAGGTGGCACTGATGAGGTGGCACTGTTGGGCATTGATGAGGAGGCACTGATGATTCTGCACTAATATGCAGCAATGATGGTCACTGATAGGCTGCACTTATGGGCACTGATAGGCAGCACGTCTGGGTACTGATGTGCACTGACGGGTGGCACTGACTGACAGCACTAACTGGCGGCACTGACTGGACAAATTCCCAAATGCGCATAAAAATGTGTGACAAAACCTGCAAAAAATACACAAAAATGCTATGCTCAGGTGTGAATGGGGCCTAATAGAAGTCCCTCCCAACCAGGGGTGGACTGACAACTCATGGGGCCCCTGAGCAATAGGGGATCATGGGGCCCCTGTGTCCTTACCCAAACTCAAAAAAGCCTATGAAAAAGGTACCAGGGGCATCTCATGGGGCCCCCTACTGACCCCGGGCCCTCGGGCAGTGCCCGAGTTTCCAAATGGTCAGTCCGCCCCTGCTCCCAACAATATTTCCTTGCAGTTACCAAAAAAACTGGGAAAGATCATGTGGCCACACAACAGCGCTGCAAGAATTAGGTACTTAGAGGATTGAAAAAAAGTACAGTGGCAATGATATATATGATTTATGTGAATAAATTATGGCAATTAATAATTCTCTGTTTAGTATCACTTTAAAGTCCAACTCTGGGATATTGTTTTTCTTTTTTTAAAATGTCACCTAGTTAAGGGAAAAAAAAAGTTCAGACTGTAATACTCACCTCTTTTCTGGCACCCCATCACAATTAAACCCTTGGTCTTTGTTGCTGAATGATGCTGTGCATTATTCATGCCCAGGGGCGGACTGACAACTCATGGGGCCCCCGGGCAATAGAGGATCATGGGGCCCCTGTTTCCTTGCCCAAACTCAAAAAAGCCTATGAAAAAGGTACCAGGGGCATCTCATGGGGCCCCCTACTGACCCCGGGCCCTCGGGCAGTGCCCGAGTTTCCAAATGGTCAGTCCGCCCCTGTTCATGCCTCATTTACAGGGGCAAACTTAAAGAGTAGTTCCACCACCCCCTCCCTAAGATTAAGTCAGCACCTACAAATACTGCAGCTGCTAACTTTTAATATTAGGGCACTTGCCTGTTCAGGGATCCAGCGGTGTCCTCACCCTGAACCGATTCTTCAATCGGCTGTCGGGTGTTGGTGCCGCCATCTTGACTAAAGGAAACCGGCAGTGAAGCCTTGCAACTTCACAGCTGGTTTTCCTACTGCGCATGTGCGAATCGCACTGCTCTTTGTGAATGGGACTTGCAAAATGTCCTAGAGGGCTGCAGGGGAAAGAGGGTGGCCGAACTGCCAGCTTAGTTCGCCGAATGGGTACCTAGCCCTAACTAGGTAACTGCTCCTCCCTCCCCAAAGGTGCCAGCGGAGGGGAGAGGAGGGGAGGAGGCATATAAGCGGAGCTTACACTTTTGGATGGAACTACGCTTTAAGTGCAAAGCCATGCGAGGGCCAAGTTGCACAGGTGTTCAATGAATCTGCATGCATGTCTATTGGGATGCAAAAGCTGCACAGTCACTGCCGCTGCCTCCAATCTGACATCTGTGTGGGTCCGTAAACTCACACTGTCTGTGCTTGGGGTCGGAGGCAGCAGGATGATGTCCCAACAGGGGCGGACTGACCATTTGGAAACTCGGGCACTGCCCGAGGGCCCGGGGTCAGTAGGGGACCCCATGAAATGCCCCTGGTACCTTTTTCATAGGCTTTTTTGAGTTTGGGCAAGGACACAGGGGCCCCATGATCCCCTAATGCCCCGGGACCCCATGAGTTGTCAGTCCACCTCTGTGTCCCAATTTCAACCTTGATCAATCAGAGGAAGGTTTGTATTCACTGATAAAAATACAAGGCTTCTCCTGAATGGTGGAGAAGCCCTTAGCCTGATTCTCATTAATATTGGCAGCAGACAAGAAGATGACAGTATTGCTTCTGGAACAAAACTCTGCTTATTGTATTTAGCTAATGCTACTACAGCCCATAACAGCACACACAATGGCCTCATTGTTGAGCTTGGCCCAAATGAACTATTTAAAATGCATTGAAACCTACTTTAACCTGAAAGATTTATCACATACTGTGGTTGCCGGACATTATGGACCGTCCCCTGAGGGGGCATCACCACAGTGCCCTCTAAACCTGAAAGAGTTTGCACATAATGTGGGTGCAGGGCATCATGGACCATCCCCTGAGGGGGCATCTTCACAGTGCCCTCTAAACCTGAACGATTTTGCATATAATGTGGGTGCAGGGCATCATGGACCATCCCCTGAGGGGGCATCACCACAGTGCCCTCTAAACCTGAAAGATTTTGCACATAATGTGGGTGCAGGGCTTCATGGACCATCCCCTGAGGGGACATCACCACAGTGCCCTCTGAACCTGAAAGATTTTGCACATAATGTGGGTGCAGGGCATCATGGACCATCCCCTGAGGGGGCATCACCACACTGCCCTTTACTCGCAATCTGGTGTGGTGCTCATCTCATCACAAAAGAGGTGGAGGATTATGCATGTCACTTAAATGGCCTAAAGACATCTTGAAAAGCGGATACAAAAAAATAAACCGCATAAAATATGTCTGGTGGAAGACAGGAGGGGCATCTGGGGGTCCTGGAGCCTAGAGATGGTCTTTCAGATAAATATAGCAATAATGCAAAATCCCTTTTAAAATCTGCAGGATATGTGGAAATAATAGTAATATTTCCCCAGTAATATATACCGTATCTCCTTGTAATGTTTCCTGTAATATAGACTATTTTTGGAACACAGTAGGAGTGTAAATAATTTATTTCCCAACGAACCAGAAAGACATTATCTGACTGTAGATAGGTATTGATGGGAGGAGTTGGGAACTCTTGTCATGTATTTAATCTAATGTGGAGTTGAATCTAAGCAAAGGCTGGATAGTCCTAAAAGAGCCTGCCCCCAAGGAACTACCAAAATCAGCATGCCTGGGATCCAGCATGAGATTATTTAAACTCGGTGACCTTATCACAAAAATCCCTTAATAAATAACCACCATCCATTTAAACTGCTGGATTTTGTTAAATTCCCTCAGAGCATTTATATTCCTCCAACATGATTTAGAGATCCACAATATTAAACAAAGATTGTATCACTTGACAAGTTATAAACACAGTATAAATTACACAGTGGTTCGACATGGCTGCTGCGATGTTTGCTATCAGCCCACGCGAAACTGAAGATTAGATCTTATCAGTGGCACAATATTAAAAGAAAGGCTGTATATATTCTCTTTCAATAGCATAGCAGGTATTAAAGCTCAATATTTCAGCATGCCTTTTTTTCCTTTTTTTTTTTCTTCGGTGGTGTTGCAGTTCTTTTGGAGATTAAAAAAATAGGAGGTGAAAGCAATAAGAGAGTGTTTGAAGATTTTTGAGAATGTCATCATGGAATTCATGGATAACAGTTAAAAAGAAACTGTTGTCTTTTTACACTATCCACAAACTTGCCAGCCAGTGATATACTGTATGTTTGTGTATATATATATACTGACAACTCATGGGGCCCTCGGGCAATAGGGGATCATTGGGCCCCTGTGTCCTTGCCCACACTGAAAAAAGCCTATAAAAAAGGTACCAGGGGCATTTCATGGGGCCCCCTACTGACCCCGGGCTCTCGGGCAGTGCCCGAGTGCTCGAATGGTCAGTCCGCCCCTGTATATATATATATATATATATATATATATACACACACACACTACATTGCCAAAAGCATTGGGACGCCTGCCTTTACACGCACATGAACTTTGTCTTAGTCTGTAGGGTTCAATATTGAGTTGGCCCGCCCTTTGCAGCTATAACAGTTTCAACTCTTTTGGGAAGGTCGTCCACAAGGTTTAGGAGGGTGTCTATGGGAAGGTTTGACCATTCTTCCAGAAGTGCATTTCAGGCACTGATGTCGGACGAGAAGGTCTGGCTCACAGTCTCTGCTGTGGTTTAGGTCAGGACTCTGTGAAGGCCAGTCAAGTTCCTCCACCAAAAACTCGCTCATCCATGTTTTTATTGACCTTGCTTTGTGCACTGGTGCGTAGCCATGTTGGAACAGAAAGGGGCCATCCCCAAACTCTTCCCACAAAGTTGGAAGCATGAAATTGTCAAAAATGTCTTGGTATGCTGACGCCCAGGGGCAGACTGACCATTCAAGCACTTGGGCACTGCCCGAGGGCCCGGGGTCAGTAGGGAGCCCCATGAAATGCCCCTGGTACCTTTTTTATAGGCTTTTTTGAGTGTGGGCAAGGACACAGGGGGCCCCTGATCCCCTATTGCCCGGAGGCCCCATGAGTTATCAGTTTGCCCCTGCTGACGCCTTAAGAGTTCCCTTCACTGGAACAAAGGGGCCAAGCCCAGCCCTTGAAAAAAAAACCCATACCATAATCCCCCTCCACTAAACTTTACACTTGGCACAATGCAGTCAGGCAAGTACAGTTCTCCTGGCAACCGCCAAACCCAGACACGTCCATTGGATTGACAGAAAACAGGTGGCGCACACACCTAGTACATTATCCAAGGTTTATTGTAGGAGTGAAAGGTTTCTCCCCACAGGCATAAAGCACACTCCCACACCATCCCACTCAGGTATCAACAGCAATGCTCCTACTTTCCATTCATCATACATCTGCATCAGAGGCTGGTCATCAGCTCTGGGGAAAGGGATTCGTCCCCGAAACGCGTCAGCCATTTGACCGCACTGACGGTGAGAACACCTTGCCTGCCGTTGTGGCCATTGTCATTTTTCTATGCTTTTTAGATACATGCTTTGCCTGTGAGTATGTTTTTATTATTCTTTCACTCCTACAATAAACCTTGGATAATGCACTAGGTGTGTGCGCCACCTGTTTTCTCTCTATCCAGTGGCTGATTTCCCTGTCTGAGGAGGGCTGCACCCCTGAAGCATTTCCTTTGGTTGTCGCTGTCCTGGTACCCTTGGCTTCCCTTTTGGCTGTGCATATCCTGAGGCGCTGGAGAGTACATACAACGTCCATTGGATTGACAGACAGAGAAGCATGATTAGTCACTTCAGAGAAAACCTCTGCACAACTCTAGAGTCCAGTGGTGGCGTGCTTTACACCGCGGCATCCGACGCTTTGCACTGCACTTGGTGATGTAAGGCTCGGATGCAGCTGCTCGGCCATGGAAACCCATTCCATGAAGCTCTCTGTGCACTGTTGTTGTTTTAATCTGAAGGCCATACACAGTTTGGAGGTCTTTAGCTATTAACTCTGCGGACAGCTGGCAACTTCTGTGCACTGTCATGTGCTGACCCCGCTCTGTCATTTTTCGTGACCTACCACTTCGTGGCTGAGTTACTGTTGTTCCCAGTTGTTTTCACATTGTTATAACACCACTAACAGTTGAGTGTGGAATATTTAGTAGCAAGGACATGTCATGGATGAACTTATTGCACAGGTGGCAACCTATCACAGTACCGTGGTTGAATTCACTGAGCTCCTGAGAGCGACCCATTCTTTCACCAATGTTTGTAGAAGCAGTCTGCATGCCTAAGGGATGATTTTATACATCTGTGGCCATGGAGAAGATTGGAACACCTGAATCCAATTATTTGGAGGGGTGTCCCAATACGTTTGGCAATATAGTGTATATATATATCTTGCAAGGCAGTGACCTGCCAGATTGTGGGCAATGTACTGTATACAGTTGCAAGAAAAAGTATGTGAACCCCTTGGGATTACGTGAAGTTTTGCATGAATTGGGCATAAAATGTGCTCTGAACGTCATCTAAGTCACAACAATAGAAGAACACAGTCGGCTGAACATAATACTATACAAACATTAGATGTTGCCATGATTTAATTGCACATAACATGTAAACATTCACAGTGCAGGGAGGAAAAAGTATGTGAACCTTTGGACTTAATAACTGGTTGACCCTCCTTTGGCAACAATACCTCAACCAAACGTTTCCTGTAGTTGCAGATCAGACCTGCACAACGATCTGGAGTAATTTTGGATCACTCCTCTTCACAAAACTGTTTCAGTGTAGCAATATTCTTGGAATGTCTGGTGTGAATCGCTCTCTTAAGGTCATGCCACAGCATTTCAATCGGGTTGAGGTCAGGACTCTGACTGGGCCACTCCAGAAGGCGTATTCTGTGCTGTTGCAGCCATTGTTTTGTTGAATTACTTGTATGCTTTGGGTCATTGTCCTGTTGCATCACCCATCTTCGGCGGAGCTTCAGTTGGCGGACAGATGGTCGTACGTTTTCCTGCAAAATGTCTTGATAAACTCTGGAATTCATTTTCCCATCAATGACAACAATCCATCCAGGCCCTGAGGCAGCAAAGCAGCCCCAAACCAGGATGCTCCCTCCGCCATGTTTTACAGTGGGGATGAGGTTTTGATGTTGGTGTGCTGTGCCTTTTTTTCTCCACACACAGTGTTGTGTGTTCTTCCCAAACAACTCAATCTTGGTTTCATCTGTCCACAGTATATTTTGCCAGTAGTGCTGTGGAACATCCAGGTGCTCTTTTGCAAACTTCAAACGTGCTGCAATATTCTTTTTGGACAGCAATGGCTTCCTCCGTGGTGTCCTCCCATGTACTCCATTCTTGTTCAATGTTTTCCTTACTGTAGATGTGTCAACAAAAATGTTAGCATGTGCCAGAGATTTCTGTAGGTCTTTAGCTGACACTCTGGGATTCTTCTTTACCTCATGCAGCATTCTGCGCTGTGCTCTTGCAGTCATTTTTACAGGACGACCACGCCTAGGGAGAGTAGCAACAGTGCTAAACTTTCTCCATTTGTAGACAGTCTGTCTTACCGTGGACACATGAACATCAAGGCTTTTGGAGATACTTTTGTAACCCTTTCCAGCTTCAAGCAAGTCAACAATTCTTGATCGTAGGTCTTCTGAGAGCTCTTTTCTGTGAGGCATGGTTCACATCAGACAGTGCTTCTTGAAACCAGTAAACCCAAAACAGATGTGTGTTTTTTAAGGGCAGGACAGCTGTCAGCAACACATCCAATATCATCACACTGATTGGAGTCAAGGTTGGCTCACTCCTGGCTCCAATTAGCTCTGGGAGAAATCATTAAGCTAGGGCCTCACATACCTTTTCCTCCCTGCACTGTGAATGTTTACATGTTATGTGAAATTAAACCATGGCAGCATCTAATGTTTGTGTAGTATTATGTTCAGCCAACTGTGTTCTTCTATTGTTGTGACTTAGATGACGTTCAGAGCACATTTTATGCCCAATTCATGCAAAACTCCACGTAATCCCAAGGGGTTCACATACTTTTTCTTGCAACTGTATGTGTCACACTACATGGTGAAAGCCTCAAGGATTTGTGTCTGTTATGGAGAAAACAAACTCTATTTGTTTCAGATCTTATTAAGTTCTGGTCTGGGTCCTGGAGTCCAGAGACTTTGTAGAGTTATTATGGAAGGTGTTTATATGTCAACAAGGTTTCTCACCTACACATGCCGTAGGGCTCCAGCATTTGTATCTGTTTTGGAGAAATCAAACATTTTGTTTTCTCTATATTCTGGGTTCTGGAGCTTGGAGAATTTCTAGAATTTTGTTTAGATTAAAGCCTCCAGTCCTTGGTATCTGTTTTATCTTTTAGACAGACCTCACTTATTAGTTGTGCACAGGCATTTTTGTATGTGGGCTGGTTGATGCTCAGATCATTCTCACTCTGTCTATGCAAGAGCTTGCTGCTGGGTAAAAGGTTGACTAAACAGGTATATAAAGTACAGTATGTACTTACCTACCAAAGAACCATTAAATGTTGTCCCATTTGCTCCATACAGTACCCACAGCCAGGCAACATGAATTTTCCATGCACTCCAAATTGTTCCAGAAAACAGTCTAGGGGTTTTTGGGTTTTTTTTTTTCGTTTTGGGTAGAATTTGGATAGGGAATAGGGATACATGAGATGCCCCAAACTGAAGAAATGCTGCAAACTATTTACGGACAGCTCAGGACCTGCCTCCGGCTGCTGTATACAGTTTCAAACTGAGCTGCACACCAATGTGAATGATGAAACAGCTTGTAAAACAAAAGCTCCAAGTCTAAGTTGAATACAGAGCACTTGGCTATATTGCACGGCACCTGGCTGCTCTCAACCCAAGCTAGAGATATTGAGGGTGCTCCTGGCTGTCTTGTACTGCACTCAAGATGTCCCTTAGGTCCCATACATGTGTGGTATTGCACAACAATGTCTTCTCTATGGCTTTGGGCCTGCTGGCTGGTAGGTACTCACTCAGACCCTTTAAGTG
Source organism: Staurois parvus (assembly GCF_062004578.1). Classification (NCBI taxonomy): domain Eukaryota; kingdom Metazoa; phylum Chordata; class Amphibia; order Anura; family Ranidae; genus Staurois; species Staurois parvus. Next base: position 3,280,735 of record NW_028317980.1, on the reverse strand, counting down.
GCTCCTTGAATCCAGAGAGCTGCTGCACAGGCCTTCCTGCTGTACAGGCTGATTCTGGCTTGGAGTCCCCAGCTAATCCCAGCTAGAACTATGACTGAGTGATGTCCTGGAACTCTCTTCTTTCTTTCCTCTCTTCTACCCCAGGGGGCAAAGCCCCCAGCACAGGGGATCCCTCTAGATGAGTGGACCCGAAATTCTGTCCCCAGACTCCCAGGCTTCTGAGTATTTATGGGTTGTTTCCACCCCTTCTGGGTCTTACCTCCCCAAGTATTGGTGGAAACTCCAAAACTATTCAGGCTGCAGCCTCTTTTCCTCTGCCCACTAGATTCTGCAAATATCCAGAAAGTTCCAGTAGACAGGGGGAGCAAACAAGGCCGCAGCCTGCTCTACAAAGCCTTCTTAACCCCTTGACGGTGACCGTATGCAAATATGCGGCCTCTCGGCGGCTGTGCCTCGACGCCGAGCGGCCGCATATTCATTATTATTATACAGGATTTATATAGCGCCAACAATTTGCTCAGCGCTTTACAATATAAGGGGAGACAATACAGCAACAATACAGTTCAATACAAGAGGGAAAGGAGGGCCCTGCTCCTTGGAGCTTACAATCTAGGAATTCATGTACCATTTGATGACACATGTCAGTGTCTCACGGAAAGGTCCCAATCTCCCTTTGCGATCGGGACCTTTTCCAATCATGTGGCTGCCGTTACAGCGAATCACAGAGGTCACATGACCCTAAAACCTGCCCTGCCTCCCGGCTTCTGAAACCCCTTAAAGGGCTGGGAGGCGCCGGAGTGCAGAGGTTAACCCCTTCACGCCGGCACCTCCCGGCCCTTTAAGGGTTTCAGAAGCCGGGAGGCGGGGCGGGGTTTAGGGTCATGTGACCACCATGACACGCCGTCACGGTGGTCACATGATTGGGAAAGGTCCCGATCGAAAGAGGAGATCGGGACCTTTCCGTGAGTACCGGACATGTGTGCTGGGAGCGCGCAGGGCACGCGCTCTCAGCACATATGTCTTTTTTTAATAGAACGCAAATGTGCGGCTGCTCGGCGTCTAGGCCCAGATGCCGGGAGGCCACATATTTTCGTTCCGGCGTGAAGAGGTTAACCAATGAACCCTTGCTCCTCCTACAGAGCAGCTAAACCACTTTTTTACCAACTCGTGCTACCTAGGAAGGTGTTAGAAGTACATAAAAAGGTACCAGTACTGTTTGTTCTGGGGAAGCCATTAGAGGCACTGTTAGGAACTGACATGAGTTTAGTTGGTAGGGTTGGTCTTGATGTTCGACTCAAACATTGGGTGTTTGTATGATCGGGCTCTTCACAATGCAGTGCGCTCTCACAGTGCATTTTCAGACCACAGATTAGGTGCAATGCTTTGGCTAATCACAGTGCAATGCACCATGAGAGCAATGATTGCCCAAGGTCTCGGTAACTTTATCCAATCATGGCTCATGGGCTAAGACCACGCCCCACACTAGATAAGGCTGCTTACACAGTAGTCTTGTGTAGTGTGTTGGTGGAGTTTAGTGAAGTTAGTGATGTGTTAGGAGACAATGTAGTGCAGGGGCGGACTAATCATTTGGAAACTCGAGCACTGCCCGAGGGCCCAGGGTCAGTAGGGGGCCCCGTGAGATGCCCCTGGTACCTTTATTATAGGCTTTTTTGAGTTTGGGCAAGGACACAGGGGCCCCATGATCCCCTATTGCCCGGAGGTCCCATGAGTTGTCAGTCCACCCCTGGTGTAGTGTAGTCAATGCAGTGCAGTGTTGTGAAGAGCAGTGTTATAGTGTCATGAAGTGTCAGTGTTTGTACAGCACTTCTGCGTCACCACTGTTCCCATTTTTTTTTTTTGGCTTTCTTAACTTTTTTACATTTATTTAATTTTATTTTTTTTTCCAGCAGCAGCAGTAAAGAAAAAAAAATGCCATTTTTTAAAATTTTCAAATTTGCCGCCGGTTCCGGCGCCCGTACGTCCCGACGTCACAGGGACCGGAACACGGAAGCCAGATGCTGGCATCGGCCAGAGGAGATGGCCAGGGACGCTGCAGGGGACACATCGTGGGAGCAAAGGACAAGGTAAGCGCTGTAGGGAATCCCTGTGCAACGCCGCATGGTAAGCCCGAGTGTAGCTCAGGGGTTACCGCTTTTGGTACTGAAACTTTACCCCGAGCTACACTCGGGAATACCACCAGGGAGGTTAAAGGCAATGAAGAGTCTTCTGTGCGTGTAATGGAGTCCAGTTGGTGCACAGTGAGCAGAAGTGTGGATTATGATTCTCTGAGATGCGATGCAGTAAAGAGCAGAATGAACAGCACCCCCCCTGTAAGTAGCAATTTTCTGGTGTAATGTTCCTTTAAAGCACCAGTCACTAGTGAATCTAAAACAATAAGTAGCTAAGCTGGTGAAAGTGATTGTTGGCACAGGGCAACTCTTCTCTTGATTGCAAGACTATTGGCACAATAGGAAAAGGCCTCCTTAGTAGAGTGAATTGATGATGATGGTGACACAGCGGTGGTTCAGCCTATGGACTGACTGTCCTGCTATCAGCTCTGGTAACAGGACTATGCTAAGTGTGGTCAGACGATAGTGACTGAAGGAACTAGGCCACAACTTGTAATAACTGTGTACATTGTCCACGACTCTGTGCAGGGAAATGTAGGAAGTGGAGCAGGTATCAATGTTCCCTGTTGGTAATGCTTGGGACTCTCTCAGCCGAGAGATGGAGTCTGGCAAATTCTGGTGGTCCTTCTCTCTCTTTCGACAAGGCCTCCACACACTCTCCAGTCCCACCTACAGTGTTCCATCTGGTCATCTGCTATAAAACAGGCTCTTTCCACGATATAGCAAGGTCAACGATCAGCAGACTCTCTTTGCATCCTCTCTCTCTGTCTCTCCACAGCCTGGTCCAGTCCTCCCGCAATCAGCACACTCCTCTCTCCAGATCTCTCTCTCATTTCCTGCCTCATCTCCCGGGCTTTCATATATATATATATGCCCACGTGACAGCTCCTCTGGGAAATGTAGTTCTTTACTACACTGTTCCTTAGCAAATTCATGTGGTTCAGCATACAAGTTCTATGGGGCTGCTCTACAGAGTGTGAGTGCCACTGTTTTGCAGAACACTGCCATCCTGAGTTTGTTTTAACAAGACAGGATCAAACATCCTTGTTACACAATGCAGAGGATTAACCCCTTAGGTTCCACAGTGAATATAACAAGCATGCTTTACTACATCTACAGACTGATTTTACTGTTGTGGGTTTAGTAACACTTTATGGAGTATCCTAAACTTATAGGAGAAATCCTAGTCAGACTTGGGCTTAACATGGCCATCCATGTGTAAGGGAATTCCTGTGAGATGGTTGGCGAATAGAAATGCGCATGCGCACTGAAATGTCCAGAGAAGAGTGACCAGTCGTGCGCATGCTCACAGAAATGCGTGCACGTGCACACACATGGCAAAGATTGGCGCCAGACTGACTATTTAAAGGGTGCCTCTGCCTATGCTAAGTGCTGACTGGTCTTCAGCTGTCCCCTTGTCCTGCTTTTTCCTGTGTGATTCCCTTGTTGCTCACCCGGCTTGTTCCTGACTTGACTCGTTTCCTCCTCCACTTGATACTCGTTCCTGTCCTCGGCTCTGCTCCTGACTTTGTCTTGCTTATGATTTGGTACCTCGCTGTCCGCCCGTTGATGACCCCGGCTATTCCTATGATGTTGCTCCTGTCCCCCATCCCTGCTTCCTGCCTTGCTATGGTGCACAGCTGGTGACCTACCATACCAGCTCTGCATATCACTCTTATCAGTCTTTTAAGGGCTTCATGTGCAAGAGCTGCAAACAACATCTGCTGGCACTCTTGTCCCCCTGGTCCCTAGACACCTTCTGTTCCACTTCCAGTGGGGTCAGGGCTAGTGACACAAGTGAGGCCGACCTCGTCATTTCAGTCTCCACCATGTGTGGCTTGTGTTGACATGGGACTTACCCTGAGAAGCATGCAAGATCCCAGATATTTTGGTCTCCACCGAGAGGCTGTGGCTACATTAATCACCCTGCAGGTGGACAGTCAGACAGGAAGAGTGCAGCCAAATCCAGGATGCTGGAATGAGACCAGCAGCTGCCATGGAACAGGAGTGTTACATTACAGCCTCGTGTTACTAGCCACTTACAACCAGGGGCGGACTGACCATTTGGAAACTCGGGCACTGCCCGAGGGCCCGGGGTCAGTAGGGGGCCCCATGGGATGCCCCTGGTACCTTTTTTTATAGGCTTTTTTGAGTTTGGGCAAGGACACAGGGGCCCCATGATCCCCTATTGCCCCATGAGTTGTCAATCCGCCCCTGCTTACAACAGTTACTTGCTTACCTTCGCAGTAGATGACCTTTGTCATTTCTTTGGGACCGTCAGCAGTTGGTCTCTCTTATATGTTTGAATTAGCTGCATTTCCAGTGTGAGTTGCACTATATGCACTACTGTTTGGATTCCTCACTTCAGGAATGCCATAGTCCGTGGTTTTGCAGTTGTGATGTTTCACAGATGACACTTATTGTTGCCTCTTTTTGAGGAGCTTATTATCAGGATATTAAAGTGGTTCTAAAGGCAGAAGGTTTTTTTTTACCTTAATGCATTCTATGCATAAAGGTAAAAAAACCCTTCTTGGTGCAGCCCCCCTTACACTTACCTGAACCCCATCTTGATCCAGCAATGTGCATGAGAGCAGAGGGTATCCTGGGTCTCTCTCTCTCTCCTCATTGGCTCACAAAGCAGCATGAAGCGTTGGCTCCTGCTGCTCTAAATCACAGCCAAGGAGCCAATGAGGAGAGAGCCAATGACATCCCCAATGACACCAATGCAGTGATCAGTGCTAATAAAAAGCACTGACACTGTGGCAGGAAGGGATTAACATGTGGGGTGATAAAAGGGTTAACTGTGTGCTGCTTTACCGTGTGTGTGATTTACACTGTAAGCACACTGCTTTGTATAGCTCTGCTATTCTTTTATATTCTATTCTTTTATTTTCAATTCTATTCTATTCTGTTTTACTCTATTCTATTCTTTTATATTCTATTGTATTGTATTCTATTTTTTTTCTTTGCTATTCTATATAGTAGAGGAAGAAAAAATGGCAAATATATATAATGATTAGTCCCTTCTGAATGGGCTGAAAGTTTGATATTTCGACACCTGAACAAGCAAAATTTGGTCCATGTGTTTGAACTTAACCAGGAGTTCATCATTACTAAAAATGAGCTTCAAAGCAGAACCAATAAAGCATGCTTAATATACTCACTGTGGAACCTAAGGGGTTAATTCACTGCATTGTGTAAAAAGGCAGTTTGATCCTGACTTCTCTGTTCCTCCTTTTGTTTAAATTTCCACATCTTATCTAATTATAAAACAGACTGAACCGTAGCCATTCTAAACATGCTCAGTTTGGTGTGTATTGCTAGATAGGTGTTTTTTTTTTCTTGGGAGAGTGCATGTGCCAATCAGCACTGTCCAGACAGAGGTCAGGGGTTTTGCATCCTCCTAGAGTAGAAAGAAAACCCCTCCTACCAGCTTTAACCTATGCTTTGCTGAACACTGAAAGAAGTCACAAGACCACTCTACCTGCTGATGAAAAAAGGTATTTAGCAGTTTATATTTACTAAAATAATTGCATTTTCATGTTGTGTGTACTGTGGGAGACCGGATATAGTGAATGCAGGGTCCGGGGAGACCGGATATAGTGAATGCTGGGATGATTATTCCTACATGCGCATAATCCATGTGTTTCTGGTGAGTGCGCATTGCTATTATTTGAAGCAGTAAAGCTCTGGAAGTTCTCATCAATCCAGACAGCACCGCGGATATCGCATCAACCTGTACACACTGCAGAGGACTCGATGTGAGCGAGGAGACCTGGTTTTCACCAGAGCCTTGGGCCCAAGATGGCCATCCACCCTGTCTTCTCTGCCTCTGGAACCCCATCTGGATGATGTCCCTATGTATCCATGCCTGCTAACTACTTACCTCTTGTGAGTTACATACCATTGTGTGCAATAAATGATTGTCAAAGACTGCACTTAGTCTGGCGCCCCTCTCTATCCTTTTTATCTATAACTGGCCTTTGCAGCAAGGAGTACATGGAAGGGCATCACAAGTAAAAAACAACAAACAAAAATTCCCAGCTCACTTACCAGCCAGACTGCTACAAACTGAATTAACCCGGTCTAACAATTCACGTTAAAACAAATGGTTTTGTTTGCACACATTTGCAAATGTATGCATAAGCTGCAGAGGCCATGTCAAGGCACCCCAGTGTACTGTAGTCCTAACTCTATAAATTTTGAGAGTCTCCTGAGCAGGGGCGGACTGACAACTCATGGGGTTCCTGGGCAATAGGGGATTGTGGGGCCCCTGTGTCCTTGCCCAAACTCAAAAAAGCCTATGAAAAAGGTACCAGGGGCATCTCATGGAGCCCCCTACTGACCCCTGGCCCTCGGGCAGTGCTCGAGTTTCCAAATGGTCAGTCCGCCCCTGCTCCTGAGTTGGAGCACATATGTAATAAAATGGATAGATTAAGGGCAGGCATGCCTGGAGGGAGCCCATCCCTCCTTAAAAGTATAGGGCTGCACTTGACACTCAGCAATAGCACAATGGCAGCGAAGGTATCCAGTGCGTCCCCGCACCAATCACGCCCACCTATAACTGGCCTTTGCAGCAAGCAGAACATAGAAGGGCAACACGTGTAAAAAAAAAACCCAAAAAATTCCCAGCTCACTTACCAACCAGCCTGCAACAAACCGAATTAATCCTATCTAACAGTTCATGTTAAATATAAGCAGATTAAAATTCAGCTTTAAGCTTGTGTGTGTGTGAATGGCATTGCCAATAAGGCCGTAAAAAAGCAGCATGTTTACAACACAGCCTCTCTCGTAGTAAAAGCCTGCTTCTGCTTGCATATTCTAGCAGCCTAGCTTCCGAAAGCTGCTGTAAGTCTGTACAAATCAGCATCCAGAGTAGAAGCTGGTAGCTGGTTGATGACAGATTGTAACGGGAGGCCTCGAGAGGGCTATAAAACCCTGCCCGGTGTGTTTACTGTTCTCATGATCTCCAAAAACCACTTTGGGAGAAAGTTGTGAGTTCATCATCCCATAAAAAAAAAATCCTTCGTTTCCCTTCTCCTCCCGGTTGGCATACTTTTCCTGCCTGGTTGCATGCACCACTTGTCAGAAGGCAGAGTTTAAATGGCTTTTATTTTAGCCCAAGGCTAGTGAAGTTTGCTTGTCTTCCTCTGAGTCCCCTCCCGTCCTTCCAGCTCCCAACAGCACTCTTAATCAAAAGCAAGGTGTTGTATTGAAATTCTATAGCGCCGAAGGCAAGGTAAGGCCCCTCAACCAGGAAAAAATGATTCATCTCTCCGGTCTATTTTAATTAGGGCCCCTGTCACATTCATCATGAAATCCTGATCTAGCCTTCCATATAAAATGGTCCGCGCAATCAATGCATCATTTTATTGATTAGGCTGGGCTTAGACAATACTTGGGCGATATTTTCAGAGTAATACTTAATGCAGACTAAAGAATGCCTGGTCCAAAATACAAGGGCTGATATAGCTGACCTTTTCAAAATGCTAGTTGCCTGGCTGCCATATGGATATGTTGGTTTCAGTACTTTCTGAATAACCTAAATGAAAGCAGATATACATCAGGAGTTAAAGTGAACCCTGGTCACTTTTAAAGGCGGTGGAAAATCACAACAAGAAATGCACAACACAAAAAATTCCCTAGTACTTGACCAACCAAGCAGCAAAGAGGACCTGTCAAATGTGCTTCTAGGTTAAAAATAGAAGTCTCAGTGACCTACATATACACTATATTGCTAAAAGTATTGAGTCGCCTGCCTTTACACGCATATGAACTTTAATGGCATCCCAGTCTTAATCCGTAGGGTTCAAGATTGAGTTGGCCCCACCCCTTGCAGCTATAACGGCTTTAACTCTTCTGGGAAGGCTGTCTACAACTTGAGGTCAGGACTCTGTGAAGACCAGTCAAGTTCCTCCACCCCAAACCTGCTCATCCATGTCTACATGGACCTTGCTTTGTTCAATGGTGCACAGTCATGTTGGAACAGGAAGGGCCATCCCCAAACTCTTCCCACAAAGTTGGGAGCATGAAATTGTCCAAAATGTCTTGGTATGCTGATGCCTTAAGAGTTCCCTTCAGTGGAACTAAGGGGCCAAGCCCAACCCCTGAAGAACAACCCCACACCATAATCCCCCATCCACCAAACTTTACACTTGGCACAATGCAGTCAGGCAGGTACTGTTCTCCTGGCAACTGCCAACCCCAGACACATCCATCAGATTGCCAGACAGAGAAACATGATTTGTCACTCCAGAGAACACGTCTTCACTGCTTTATAGTACAGTGATAGCGTGCTTTACGCCACTGTATCTGACGCTTTGCATTGCACTTGGTTATGTAAGGCTTGGATGCTGCTGCTCGGCCATGGAAACCCATTTCGTGAAGCTCACTATGTACTATTGTTGTGCTAATCTGAAGGCCACACAAAGTTTATTTACATAAGAAATAGGAGATGTAGAGGAGGAAAGTTATTTTTAAGGGTGGAGATCCACTTTAAAGGACACAATAGCAAAGGGCAGGCTCCATATACACTAAATTGCCAAAAGCATTGGGACACACCTCCAAATCATTGGATTCAGGTGTTCCAATCACCTCCATGGCCAATGGGGTATACAATCAAGCACCTAGGCATGCAGACTGCTTCTACAAACATTTGTGAAAGAATGGATCACTCTCAGGAGCTCAGTGAATTTAAGTGTGGTACTGTGATAGGTTGCCACATATGTAATAAGTCCATCTGGGAAATTTCCTGGCTACTAAATATTCCACGGTCAACTGTTAGTGGTGTTATAACAATGTGGAAGCAACTGGGAATAACATCAACTTGGCCACAAAGTGGTAGGCAACTAGAGACGAGCGAATCGAACATGACGAAGTGGAATTCGTTCCGAAGATTTGGAAAAATTCTATTCGCAACGAATCCGAAGATTAGCAAACTTCGGATGCACGAATCGAATTTTCCCAAAAATGGCGGCGACATGTGTGGCGACGGAGAAAATGGACAGAGAAGATGGGGCGGGGATCTCTGGGAAGGCGCGCAGACAAGGCGCGCTGACCCATAATGCATTCATGACATGTGATCGCATTAGCCAATCAGCAGCCAGCCAGCAATGTGTAATGGTGGAGCTATAAATTGCGGCCATCTTAGAATTCTCCATTAGCCTCCGGTCATTCAAGAGAGACAGACCTGTGTGTATTAAGGGACAGAGTTAGGGCCACAGAGACTTTAGGGCCACAGAATCGTTACTCAGGGACACAGAATCGTTACTCAGGGACACAGAATCGTTACTCAGGGACACAGAATCGTTACTCAGGGCCACAGCTATCAAAGAATCGAAAATTTAAAGTGACATACACCCTTTTTTTTTTTGGTGGCTGTCGTGCACAGTTGGTGCTGCAGTTTGCCGATTGTGCAAAATAAACTGACTTTCTGCTTCACAACCACTATTGTACGTTCAAAGAGTTAAATCCATTTACACGCCGGCTGGCGGTAATATTTTTTGGGTGATTAGTGCATTCCAGTGACAGAAACGTACAGTTTCCAGCCAACGGCAAGCTGCAATTGACCGATTGTGTACAATAAACTGACTTTCTGCTTCACAACCACTATTGTACGTTCAAAGAGTTAAATCCATTTACACGCCGGCTGGCGGTAATATTTTTTGGGTGATTAGTGCATTCCAGTGACAGAAACGTACAGTTTCCAGCCAACGGCAAGCTGCAATTGACCGATTGTGCTAAATAAACGGACTTTCTGCTTCACAACCACTATTGTACGTTCAAAAAGTTAAATCCATTTACACGCCGGCTGGCGGTAATATTTTTTTGGGTGATTAGTGCATTCCAGTGACAGAAACGTACAGTTTCCAGCCAACGGCAAGCTGCAATTGACCGATTGTGTACAATAAACTGACTTTCTGCTTCACAACCACTATTGTACGTTCAAAGAGTTAAATCCATTTACACGCCGGCTGGCGGTAATATTTTTTGGGTGATTAGTGCATTCCAGTGACCTAAACGTACAGTTTCCAGCCAACGGCAAGCTGCAATTGACCGATTGTGTACAATAAACTGACTTTCTGCTTCACAACCACTATTGTACGTTCAAAGAGTTAAATCCATATACACGCCGGGTGGCGGTAATATTTTTTGGGTGATTAGTGCATTCCAGTGACATAAACGTACAGTTTACAGCCAACGGCAAGCTGCAATTGACCGATTGTGCTAAATAAACTGACTTTCTGCTTCACAACCACTATTGTACGTTCAAAGAGTTAAATCCGGTTTTATTTTTGGGGTGCTTATTGAATTAAAGAGTATGTCAGACAACACGCAGAGGAGTGGCAGAGGAGGCAATGTTTCAGGAGCGAGCAGACGTGGCAGCAGAGGAAGGGGTCGAGGCAGCACTAGTCGCAGCCAGAGGCCAGTGCTCCCGGTGTCATCCAGCGGTCGTGTCTCCACCGACAACCCTGCCGTCATCGATTGGTTGACTCGGTCATCTTCCTCTTCCCAGGTCTGACACCTACGCCCCGTGACTGCCCAAATGAGTGAAGTGTGCGGTGATTCTAAGATCGACGGCACTCATCTGCATGTCATACTGACTGACAGTATTATTTCTCTTCCCCAGCAGACTCCAAGGGCATTTAAATTAAAGGTACAGTGTTCTGCACTAATATAAAGGCTCTCTGAAGCCTAGAAACACCCTTTTTATAAGTTAAATTCGCAGCGAATATATTCGGCTCGAAGCGAATTTATTCGGCGAATTCGGCGAATCAGCCGAACCGAATTTTTGAATAATTCGCTCATCTCTATAGGCAACGTAAAATGATAGAGCAGGGTCAACACATGCTGAAGCGCACAGTGCACAGAAGTTGCAATCTGTCTGCAGAGTCAAAAGCTAAAGACCTCCAAACTTCATGTGGCCTTCAGATGAGCCCAACAACAGTGTGTAGAGAACTTCAGAAGCTGCATCCAAGCCTTACATCACCAAGTGCAATGCAAAGCGTTTGATGCAGTGGTGTAAAGCACACTGCCAATGGACTCTAGAGCAGTAGAGAAGTGTTCTCTGGAATGACCAATCACGCTTCTCTGTCTGGATATGTCTGGATTTGTTGGTTGTCAAGAGAACGGTACTTGCCTGACTGCATTGTGCCAAGTGTAAAGTTTGGTGGAGGGGGGATTATGGTGTGGGGTTGTTTTTCAGGGGTTGGGCTTGGCCCCTTAGTTCCAGTGAAGGGAACTTTTAAGGCGTCAGCATACCAAAACATTTTGGACAATTTCATGCTCCCAACTTTGTGGGAACAGTTTGGGGATGGCCCCTTCCTGTTCCAACATGACTGCGCACCAGTGCACAAAGCAAGGTCCATAAAGACATGGATGAGTGAGTTTGGGGTGGAGGAACTTGACTGACCTGTATAGAGTCCTGACCTCAACCCGATAGAACACCTTTAGGAAGAATTAGAATGGAGACTGCGAGCCAGGCCTTCCCGTCTGATATCAGTGCCTAGCCTCACAAATGCGCTTCTGAAAGAATAGTCAAACATTCCCATAGACACCCTCCTAAACCTTGTGGATGGCCTTCCCAGAAGAGTTAAAGCTGTCACAGCTGCAGAGGATGGACCAACTCAATATTGAACCCTACGGACTAAGACTGGGATGCCATTAAAGTTCATGTGCGTGTAAAGGCAGGCGTCCCAATACTTTTGGCATTATGGTGTATATGTACTATATATATATATATATATATATATATATATATATATTTGTTGTGCTCTACATTTATCTGGCCTGTTTAAAAGACAACCGCCAAATCAAGTGTCCCCTCCATCACGCGCTTCATAAACACGCTGTGCAGAAAGATACCATTATGGCCCAATGCGATCAGAATAGGAGCATTTGGCTGCAGTATTGGTTATCTACCGCCTTGATTACATGTTTGAGCTGCAATACCAGTGTTAATGGATCCAGCTGACAAGACTGTCTGCCATTCTACGGGTATCACTTTCATGCTTGGCTGAATGACAAATCTTGAGCGCTGAGATTATTTTTTTGTATAAGTGCTTTTTATTCTCACTAGAGCTATGAAAAAAAAAATGTTTTTATACTAATAGAATACAAATTCATTACTGGATGGATATAGACAGATAGATAGTTAGAGACACAGAGAGATAAGATTAGATAGATAGATAGATAGATAGATAGATAGATAGATAGATAGGTGATAGATAGATGGATAGATGGATAGATAGATAGATAGATAGATAGATAGATAGATACATTTACAGAATATGTGTAATCAGGTGTACACATGGGGTAATTGCCCCCTGGGGCATCCATTTTCAAGACACCCCCTTATAATAACCTCTCCCCATTTTTGCCATGCCTTTTTAGTCGTTACGATGCTGGCAAAGCAACCAGTTATGATGTGTCCAGCTGCCAGCATCCTAGTAACCAATGATGCTCTACGTTATTGGTTGCTAGGAAGCAGGTGGATGGTCCATATAGCATCATTGATTGTTATGGTGCAGGCGAGCTCAGCTGCCAGTGTCCTAGCAACCAGCTCAGTAACCCCTGCCCTCTCTATAATGGTCTACATTACTTAGTTGCAGTGACAATAGAGTGGTGGCTACAGACACATCTAACTATCCACAGAAAATAAGAGGAGATTCAGTCTTTTGTGTTTTCATGCTATTTCCTTAACTTGCAACTTCTCACAACAGTTCTTTTACCATAACAAAGGACATCTACGCATCAACTCATGCTCTTTAGCCGGCTTGATTTGGATCCACTGCCTACATTAGGGGTTGCTGCAAATTAGTCCTTTTTCTTCTCTAATTCTCCAAACTATCCTGGCCATACTTGTTTAAGGAGATAGATCCTTTCTTTCCCTCAAAAGGGAAGCCACATGGGTGGTCTTTCACATCTTTGCATACCTATGCCCTCCTTTCCCACCTGGGCAATAAAACTATTCTCTCCTTTGGTCCAACCCTGACTATCGCTCCACCACCATCCCAATTCTCCTTCCAAAGCCTCCACCAATACCCCTGAGTGAGAGGTGCCAGATTCTGCCCACTCCTGGTGGCCTTAGAAGCATTTCTCCTTTCTTTATTGTTCTGAGGTAGAGTGCATTTTCTTTTCCACTTGAGCAATAAACGGAAATGGTGAGTTCATATTCCAACTTCTCATGGAGTAGAACATTTGTGTGAACAATATCGAGCACTTTCAAAGCTGAAAACTGCTTCTTCATACTCAAGGACATCAACCAGTTTGATGTCCTATGTCACTGATCACAATTAGTCTTTAGAACGTATTAGAAATATGAATGGAGTTATTGAGGTGTATATATCTCTGTGTTTTAGTGATGTAGTGGTCATCTTGCTATGTATGTAGGGGTCAACTTGCTATATACATGTCAAGGTCCTACCTTTTCCCTGTGGTTATGTTACTTCATGTGCTGGTGTCCATCTTGGATTCTGCTGTGCATGATGGGAGCCCTTTTATGCCTTCAGGTTTCTGTGGTCCATCCTCCAGAGGGGTGTGGCTGATGACATATAAGCCTGTGGCCCGCACATGCTCTTTGCACTTGTGTCTTGTGTCTTTGTGTTGCTGTTACTCTGTTCTGACTCTCGTGACTCTCCTGGTATCTGATTCGGCTTGTCTTGACTATTCTTTGTATTCTCCTTTGATCTGACCCTCTGTTGCTGAACCCGGCTCGTGACCTGTGATTCTCGTCTGCTGTCCTGTACTGTTCTGTCCTGTTGTTGTTGACCCCGGCTTGTCTGACTACTCTTTTGTCTCTTCCACCAGCTACACGCCATTGGCGGCGGCCATTACCGCAGCTGAGGTGTCTCGGGGGCCGCGACCTGGTTCCTGGCTGCGTCAAGTCCATCCCCACCATCAGGGGCCCTGGTGAAGGGCAGCCTGGGACTTAGACTCCGCGCCCTGAGGGACTTCGGTCTGTGGGTGGTGGTTGTCGTCAGCCAGTGCGTTACATTGTTAGGCCTGCCTGTCCGTTCCTCAGCTCCTGCCCTGACATTACACAAGTGCCATGAACCCTGACGGTGCAGGCACGCCTTCGCTCCCAATGCTAGTCGCCAGACTCGATCAACAGGATCACCTGTTGGATCAGTTCGCTCAGGCGTTGCAAACTCTGCTTGCACGCACCGCGCACCTTACTCCTGGTGTTATTAGGCCGGTGGTCGCTCCGGTGGTCGCTTCCGCTGCTGTTCCGCTTGCTGTGCCTACCGCCGCGGCTGATGCGGTACCCGCGTTGTCCAGAGGTATGACCGGTTCAGCCCCTCTTCCACAGCGCTTTGGGGGTGAGCCGAGTCAGTGTCGTGGGTTCCTCAACCAGGTGGGTATTTATTTTGAATTAATACCCCACGCCTTTCCGTCTGAGAGGTCAAAGGTGGGGTTCCTCATCTCACTACTCTCAGACAAGGCCTTGGCCTGGGCAAATCCCTTATGGGAGAGGAACGACCCGGTGATTCAAGATTTTTCTGGTTTTGTCGATGCCTTCCGTAGGGTATTCGACGTACCGGCTCGTTCCGCCTCGGCGGCCAAGCTGCTCATGACCATGCATCAGGGTTCACGGACCGTGGCCGAGTACGCTATAGAGTTTCGTACCCTGGCGGCAGAGGTCGGTTGGAACAATGAGGCTCTGGTGGCTGCGTTTTCCCATGGTCTTTCTGACTCATTGAAGGACGAGATTGCAGCTAAGGAACTGCCTGTGGTGTTGGAGGAGCTCATCTCTTTCCTGATCCTGATTGACACCAGGCTCAGGGAGAGGCCTTCACTCAAGGAACGCCTGCGGAGGCCTTCCAATCGACTGGCACCTGCGTTTTCTGTCCCACCCGTTCCTCCCTCTCCTCCCACGCCTCCTGGGGATAGCTTGTCTGGTGGGGAACCCATGCAGCTGGGGTTTGCTCGCCTTTCCGAGGGGGAGCGGGCCGCTCGGCGTCGGGAGGGTCGCTGCCTGTACTGTGGCCTCGGTGGGCACTTTCGGCAGTCTTGTCCGGTCCGTCCGGGAAACGCTCGCACCTGAGATCATGTCGGGGACAGATCTTGGGTGGAGTTTCCTCGTCCCCGGCGTTCCGCAAGGATAAGCCACTGATCACCGTGGTCCTTTCTTGGACAGGGGGCTCGGTGACGGCCCAGGCGTTGGTAGACTCTGGGGCCGGTGGGTTGTTCTTGGACAGCTCGTTTGCTGCGCAGCACTCCATTCCCCTGCAGGCTCGTGCTGCCCCATTGGTTCTCGAAGCAATAGATGGCAGGCCCCTGCAGCCGCCGCAGGTTACCCACGAGACCCTGCCAATAGAGGTAGCCATTGGGGCTGTTCACAGGGAGTTGGCCTGTTTTCAGGTGATTTCTTCCCCACACTATTCGGTGGTTTTGGGGTATCCCTGGCTCCAGAGGCACAATCCAACATTCAATTGGCAAACAGCCGAGATTCTCTCATGGTCTCCACAGTGTGGGGCCGGGTGCATCCGGGGGCCGGTTAAGGTATTGTGTGCCTCCTCGGACTCTGCGTTGCCCACCGACTATGGGGAATACCGGGACGTGTTCGATAAGGTACGCGCTGGTACCTTACCACCGCATCGTCCTTACGACTGCGCCATATCCCTGCAACCCGGGGCCACTCCTCCACGTGGCAGGGTGTACCCTCTCTCGGTTGCGGAGAATAAGGCCATGGAGGAGTACGTGGTGGATGCGCTTTCCCGGGGGCACATTCGTAAGTCTACTTCCCCAGCAGGAGCGGGGTTTTTTTTCGTAAAGAAGAAAGGTGGGGAATTGAGGCCCTGCATCGATTATAGGGGTCTCAATCGGATTACCATTAAAAATGCATATCCAATTCCTTTGATTTCTGAGTTATTCGACCGCCTTAAGGGAGCAACGGTCTTTACCAAACTCGACCTTAGGGCGGCGTACAACCTCGTACGGATCAGACAGGGGGATGAGTGGAAGACCGCGTTTAACACCAGAACTGGGCACTACGAATACCTGGTGATGCCCTTCGGATTGTGTAACGCGCCCGCGGTCTTTCAGGAATTCATAAACGATGTCCTTCGTGATTTGTTGCAGCAATGCGTAGTGGTTTACCTGGATGACATCTTGGTTTACTCTACCTCCATGGAGTCCCATGTCCAGGATGTTAAGCAGGTGCTGCAACGATTGCGTGAGAACGGACTCTTTTGTAAACTCGAGAAGTGCGAGTTCCATCGATCCCAGGTTGCCTTTTTGGGCTACATAATTTCCGCGGAGGGATTTTCCATGGACCCTCAGAAGGTTGCGGCAGTTCTGCAGTGGCCTCGTCCCAATGGTCTTCGGCCCATTCAGCGCTTTCTGGGTTTTGCCAACTACTATCGGAAGTTCATCAGGAACTTCTCCACATTGGCAAAGCCTCTCTCTGACCTAACCAAGAAGGGGAGTAACCCTCACGAGTGGCCATCCGAGGCCATCAGAGCTTTCGAGGCTCTGAAAGCTGCCTTTGCTTCGGCTCCGATTCTTTCGCATCCCAATCCTGGGTTGCCCTTCGTCCTCGAGGTTGATGCTTCCGAGACGGGAGTAGGGGCTCTCCTGTCTCAGCGTCGGTCACCCGATGGACCCCTACTTCCCTGCGGGTTCTACTCCAGGAAGCTTTCCTCGGCTGAGTGCAACTACCAGATTGGAGATCGGGAGTTGTTGGTCATCATTCTGGCTCTCAAGGAATGGAGGCACCTGCTCGAGGGTTCCGCGGTTCCGGTCCTCATTCTTACCGATCACAAGAACCTAACTTATCTTTCGGAGGCCAAGAGATTGACACCCCGCCAGGCCAGATGGGCTCTGTTCTTGTCACGCTTCAACTATGTGGTTTCATATTTGCCTGGTTCCAAGAATGTCAGGGCTGATGCGTTATCACGGCAATACTCTGAGTTGTCCAGGGAGGACTCTGAGCCAATCTCACTTATACCTCCAGATCAGATCCTGGCTGCCATTCGCACCAGTCTGACCTCTCCCCTTGGGGAGCAGATTTTGGCGGCTCAAACTGATGCTCCTCCCGGGAGGCCGGAGGGTAGATGTTTCGTACCCGAGGGATTGCGCACCCGCCTGCTGCGTACCTACCATAACGCCAAAACTGCCGGGCATCCGGGGAAGAACCAGCTGTGTTGGGTCGTCTCTCGCTTATTCTGGTGGCCAACCCTCCGTGCCGACATTACCTCTTATGTAGCGGCATGTTCGATCTGTGCCCAGAATAAGTCTCCACGGCATCTCCCTTTGGGTCTTCTGCAACCCATTCCCAATGGGGAGCGTCCTTGGTCACATCTAGGGATGGACTTTATTGTAGACCTCCCGGTGTCTCGGGGTCATACGGTCATCCTCATGATCGTCGATCGGTTTTCCAAGATGTGCCATTGCATTCCACTCAGGAAATTACCCACAGCGCAGGAACTGGCCACGGTCTTTTCCAGGGAGATTTTTCGCCTGCATGGGTTACCTAAGGTGATTGTCTCAGACCGCGGGAGTCAGTTCGTGTCCAGATTCTGGCGTGCCTTCTGCTCCCAGTTGGGTATTAGTCTCTCCTTTTCATCAGCCTACCACCCGCAGTCCAATGGGGCTGCGGAGCGTTCCAATCAGGCCTTAGAACAATTCCTTCGGTGTTATATTTCAGACCATCAGGATGATTGGGCCGATCTCCTGCCGTGGGCAGAGTTTGCCAGGAACTCGGCGGTCAACTCCTCCACCGGGATGTCTCCCTTCATGGCAAACTATGGGTTTCAACCCGCGGTATTACCTGAGAGGTTCTCACCACAGGACATTCCGGCTGTGGAGAACCATCTTGCTGCCCTGCGTTCTTCTTGGGGGCAGATCCAGAGGGCCTTGAGGGACTCAGCTCAGCGCCAGAAGTTCCAGGCTGATCGCAGACGGTTGCCCGCTCCTTCATACCAGGTCGGCGATCGGGTGTGGTTGTCTACTCGCAACCTCAATCTTCGGGTGCCCACACCCAAACTAGCTCCCCGTTTTGTCGGTCCTTTCCGCATTCTCCGCAAAGTGAATCCGGTGGCCTATGCACTTGCCCTTCCGTCTGGGATGCGGATCTCCAATATCTTTCATGTTTCCCTGTTGAAACCTCTGATCTGCAATCGCTTCACTACCTCTCTTCCTCGGCCCCGTCCTGTCCGGGTTGACGGTCATGAGGAGTATGAGGTGAGCCGGATCCTGGACTCTCGATTGGTGCGCGGTCAATTACAGTTCCTGGTTCATTGGCGCGGTTATGGTCCCGAGGAGCGTTCCTGGGTTCCTTCCGCGGATGTCCATGCTCCTGCCCTCCTCCGCGCTTTTCATACCCGCTTTCCTCAGAAACCTTTTGTTGAGCCGCGGAGGGGGAGGGGCCCTTGAGGGGGAGGTACTGTCAAGGTCCTACCTTTTCCCTGTGGTTATGTTACTTCATGTGCTGGTGTCCATCTTGGATTCTGCTGTGCATGATGGGAGCCCTTTTATGCCTTCAGGTTTCTGTGGTCCATCCTCCAGAGGGGTGTGGCTGATGACATATAAGCCTGTGGCCCGCACATGCTCTTTGCACTTGTGTCTTGTGTCTTTGTGTTGCTGTTACTCTGTTCTGACTCTCGTGACTCTCCTGGTATCTGATTCGGCTTGTCTTGACTATTCTTTGTATTCTCCTTTGATCTGACCCTCTGTTGCTGAACCCGGCTCGTGACCTGTGATTCTCGTCTGCTGTCCTGTACTGTTCTGTCCTGTTGTTGTTGACCCCGGCTTGTCTGACTACTCTTTTGTCTCTTCCACCAGCTACACGCCATTGGCGGCGGCCATTACCGCAGCTGAGGTGTCTCGGGGGCCGCGACCTGGTTCCTGGCTGCGTCAAGTCCATCCCCACCATCAGGGGCCCTGGTGAAGGGCAGCCTGGGACTTAGACTCCGCGCCCTGAGGGACTTCGGTCTGTGGGTGGTGGTTGTCGTCAGCCAGTGCGTTACATTGTTAGGCCTGCCTGTCCGTTCCTCAGCTCCTGCCCTGACAATACATAGGGGTTCTCAACTACAACTCATGACATTACCAAAGGTCTGTACTAAATGTTTAGCATATTTAATGCTACATAAGACTCTCAGAGACACTACAGGAGATGACGAGAGACAAATTAGAGGTGTAGGTGAAGACTATGGACATGCTACAGGAAATAGATGGCAGACATGTTACAGGCATAGCTGGAGAATGCAGGCATGCTACAGGAGATGGTGGAAGACATTGTACAGATAAGGAATGTCCTGAAAACATGGTGCAAGTGATAATTAACCCTTTGAGGACCAAGGGACGTATTTGTCCCATGTTTTTAATTGCATGTATCATCTGATTAAGAACTTAAAACTTTTTTTTTTTTTGGTTTGAGTCAAAATATTAGTTCTTATCAACAAACAACAAATGGATCTAGCTTTTTGCCAATTATTTCATGAAATGGCTTAGTTACAGCAACTGAAGTGTACGAACTTTAAAAACAAAAAAATTGATTCTTTTGGCTTTCCAAAATCTTACGGTCCTCAAAGGGTTAAAGCCTGAAGGCATTACATGAGACTGTTGGAGATCACTGTTATTACTGCTCCTTTAAAAATCAGTTCTTTTACTCCCAGTTCTGGCTACTGGGGCCTGAAAGCCACACAATGGTGATAAAGAGCTGCATATGGTTGGGTACCAAGACTTAGTCATACATGCCATGATAGAAGAATTCTCTACATTGAAGCCCGTATTTATGACATTATGCCTGTAAATAACAGCTGATTGACAATGTTATGAAAGCTAGATTTGTATTCTAAAAGACATGCGATCATAGTCTGATATGTTAGTTGATATTATTTATGGACCACTTTTGTGTGACCCCAAATCCAGGTAATCCCAAGTCGAGTCTTGATCTATCTTATGCAGTTTGCTTCACACCAGTCAATCATGTAAAATTGGTATTCACCCTACCGAGCCAACCTATCTCTCTAGATTGGACAGACTCTATCTCCATTGTGGGTTGGAGACACATGTTGACATCTCTTCCTTTGTGTTCACGTGTTTGTTTGGGCACTAGGCCTTCAGTGTCAGAGAATTGTAATTTCCAGTTCATTCAGCAAATGTGTACAAAGGCAGAATGAAGAAATAGCTGTGAATTCTTACTATTATTATCCCGAGGTTGGAAGCTTTGTATGTGATATTGGTTTGTAACACAGCCAATACCTTCAGCATTCAGCCAAAATAATACAATTGTATGTTCTCTAAAGTGCTGTTTCTCAGAATTTGTCCAAGGTTTGCCAAAACTGAACAAACATTGGTTGTTGCTGGGGCAGTGGAGACAAACACATCTATTGCTGTTTATTTTTGAAGGCACATTAATTTTGAAATAAGTATGGTTACTGCAGTAAAAATATAAATTTTATTCTATAACTTGTCCCATTTATTATGACACTAAGGGAAAGATTTGCTAAAATTGCATGATGTAAAATCTGGTCCAGCTCTGCATAGAAATAAATCAGCTTCCAGGTTTTATTGCCAAAGCTTAATTTAAAGATTAAGGCTAGGTTCACATATGTGTGGATGGTGCGGCTGCGGATCTACATGCAAATCCGAGCAGCCGCACCACCCGCACAGAGGAATGAGGACCCGCGGGTGGGTGCCATTAGTTCTAATGGCAGGCTGCCCACACTGGAAAACGCGACCGTACTGGGAAACGAGGTTCCCGCGCGGGCTGCATTTTCAGAAGAAGTGCAGAGACTTCTTCCCCGCATGTCATGGGTCACGGGAGTCCATTCAAATGAATGGGCTCCCGTGTCCGTGCAAAATGCGGCCCACATGGCCGCATATATGTAAACCAGGTGTTAAAGTTAGAAGCTGATTGGCTACCGTGCTACTCCAGAGTCTGAATGCACCAGTTTTAGTAAAACTGCCCCAATACAGACATTTCTGGTACAAAGTATGACAAAGTTTTTTTACAAATGAAAAAGATGTCTTTTTTTTTAACTTGCACATTTTTTAAAATATGATGCTGAAAGTATAGCAAACAAAACACAAAAATGAAATAAATAAATATATATATATAAATATATATATAAAAAACTATATATATATATATATTTATATATATATATATAAATATACACTCACCGGATTTTTTATTAAGTACACCTTGCTAGTGCCAAGAAAATATCCCCCACACCATTTCACCACCACCACCAGCCTGAACCGTTGATACAAGGCAGGATGGATCCATGCTTTCATGTTGTTTACGCCAAATTCTAACCCTACCATCTGAATGTCGCAGCAACCAGTCTGCCCATTCTCCTCTGACCTCTGACATCAACAAAGTATTTTCGGCCACACAACTGCCTCTCACTGGAAATTTTTTCTTTTTTAGACCATTCTTTGTAAACCTTAGAGATGGTTGTGCATGAAAATGCCGGTAGATCAGCAGTTTTCTAAATACACAGACCAGCCCATCTGGCACCAACAACCATGCCATGTTCAAAGTCACATAAATGACCTATTTTCCCCATTCTGATGCTCGGTTTGAACTTCAGCAAGTCATCTTCACCTTGTCAAGAGGCCTAAATGCATTGAGTTGTTGCCATGTGATTGGCTCATTAGCAGTTTGTGTTACCAAGAAATTGAACAGGTGTACCTAATAAAGTGACCGGTGAGTGTATATACAGTATATTATTGGTAAAAGAATAGAAGTTACAAAAAAAAAATCAACTGAAAAATAATGGCTAATGGGCCATTTGCTGAAGGACCAAAATAATGGCTAAATGGTAACTAGTAAAAAGAAAGAAGAAAAAAGTAGTAAATACACATTAAGATACAAAACACTTTCCAAAGTCAGAAAGAAAAATTAAAAAGGCATAAGGACACCAAAGAAGGAATCCAAGGGAGGAAGAGTGACAGAAACGTGTCCAATGCTGGCAGAGCTCCAACTAATCTTTCAGCAAGATCCTCTATCTTCCCCTAACACAGCAGAGAAGGTCTGAAGTGATACAGAAATTTTAGTTGTTCTGCTAAAGATGTGAATTGAGTTGTTAAAGCCCGAGTGCAGCCAAAATAAAAAACAGATATATCAGCATAAGGGACAGAGCCTACAGCCAGTAGGATGTGCCTCTTGTTTTGACGTCTCTTCTTATAGCTGAAATCCTCCTCCTCCATAACCATCTGATGGGGGTTAATAGAACTAAGGGACTGTCACCCTTTCCGTCCTCTCCGCTCAACTCCGCCATTCATGGGCAGCACAGTGGCTAAATGGTTAGCACTTCCGCCTGGCAGTACTAGGGTCATTAATTCAAATCCCAACCACGGCATCACCTGCCTGGAGTTTGCATGTTCTCCCTGTGCCTGCATGGGTTTCCTCCGGGCACTCTGGTTTCTTCCCACACACCAAAGACATGCTGGTAGGTTAATTGGCTCCTGTCTAAATTGGCCCTAGTATGTGAGTTAGGGACCTTAGATTGTACGCCCCTTGAGGGTTAGGGACTGATGTGAATGTACCATATATATGTAAAACGCTGCATAAATTGATGGTGCTATATAAGTACCTGAAATAAATAAATAAAATAAATTAGAAAATACAAAAATACTTTACAAAAAATAAAGACACTGGAAATTTTGCTGACATAGAAATTTTCAATATGGTCACGCAGCTCTTCATATAGCACACATACCATCAAAAACACATATGGATTGTGGATTATGTATTGGAACATTAGAACTGATTTCTGATCCATTGGCATTATTTTCTAACCCATTAGAATTATTTTAGAATCCGTTGGAAATTTGGAATTTGGTTGGATTCGCAGAAACAAAAGAAATTTGATGGCGCTATATAAGTACTTGAAATAAATAAATAAAATTCAAATAAACCCTACTACAGCTTCCAACTTAATCTTTGAATGGAGGGAGTAGACCTATCAATCATTTGCCTGTCCTCCATTTTTAGATCCTGTTTCATTCATACAAGTTGTTTTACGGCTTCTATTAATGGAGCAGGTGAGCAGAAAGGGTGGGCTCTGATTGAATGAGATGGAGAGCAGAGAAAGTGCTTCTGGCTGTAGGTGATGTCATGATCTCTACCTCCTCCAATCAGATAATGCTTTGTATTTATTGAGAAAATGCAAAGTGTTCTCTGAATGGTGCCTGTTAAGAGCCCATGACCTCCTGTGTTCAACGCGAGACCCAGAAGCTATTGATGATCACTGTAGTAGCGGTACCTAGTGATTTCCAGCTTCCACAGTGAACTGACACGTATGGCACATACTGAACTTACTTACATTGATCCAAGCTAGACCAATACAGCTATGCAAAAAAGACATACCTAAGCCTAAACTATAAGGGTTCATATACACAGCTGTATGATTTTACATTGGATCTTTCTAGCTGCTAATGTTTATATGTACAGTTGTGTTCAAAATAATAGCAGTGTGTTGAAAAAAGTGAATAAAGCTCAAAATCCTTCTAATAGCTTTTATTTCCATCCACACAAATGCATGAATTCAGTATTTGGGGGTCGTCTGACAAACTGTCTCTGGCCACTAGACCCAAAAAGAACAATCTTACTTCCATCAGTCCACAAAATGTTGCGCCATTTCTCTTTAGGCCAGTCAATGTGCTCTTTTGCAAATTGTAACCTCTTCAGCACGTCTTTTTTCCAACAGCGGGACTTTGCGGGGACTTCTTGCAGATAGCTTGGCTTCACATAGGCGTCTTCTAATTGTAACAGTCCTCACAGGGAACTTTACACCTTATTTCATCTTCGTGGAGCTGATTGTTGGCTGAGTCCTTGCCATTTCGGCTATTCTTCTATCCATTCGAATGGTAGTTTTTCGCTTTCTTCAACGTCTCTCAGGTTTTGGTTGCCATTTTAAAGCATTTGCAATCATTTTAGCTGAGCAGCCGATCATTTTCTGCACTTCTTTATATGTTTTCCCCTCTACAATCAACTTTTTAATCAAGGTACGCTGTTCTTCTGAACAATGTCTGGAATGACCCATTTTCCTCAGAATTTCAGAGAGAAATGCACTGTAACCAGCATTTACAACATTTGCTGCCTTCCTTCTTTAAATAAGAGCAATAATTGCCACCTGTTTCTCAAAGAATGAATGACCTCACTAATAGAACTCCACACTGCTATTATTTTGAACATGTCCCTTTCAATTAGTGATTCAATGACACAGAATCAGCAGCATGCATGTCATGACTGTTGGGTCTGTTGGATTTCTATTACTCTACTACACCTTCTAGTAAATTATTTGCCATGTAGAAATATAATTTCTTCCAAAAACAGTGATTGATCAGGTTAGTGATGTCTGACTGCTATTATTTTGAACACAACTGTATATAGCATACAACAGCTTTTGGCACCTACTGACTTCAGTTGGTAGGACACAAGAAGACCTTGACACCTACAGTAGAATCCTAGGTTGCTATAATGCAAGCAAGCTTTGCTGCTTAGAATCCTTTGTTGCTAGGATTCAGGTGGCTCCTGCTGTCTAGCACTTGGGCTTCTGGGTCACAGGCAGCCACCAAGTGTCCTTGGTATCCAACATTTATGCTAAACACCGTATGCATGTAAATGTTAACACAACATCAGCAGGAGGAACTAGTGAAAGCTGTTTGGGAACCAGGACTATTCCAGAAGTGTCAGTTTTTAAGCAGAATTCAGGGGACACTTCCTCTAGGACAGAGAAGAATTGGGCAGAATTGGAAGTGGCAAAGGTAAGTATGTACTTTGTTTCCAGGGTATTTATGCAAGAATATGTAGTGTACCCCTTAAAGTGCCGCTGTTAATCTGGGCCTATTGCCTCCCCTTAGAGCACAGCACATTCAGCATCTTTCTCTGGCTCAAGAATCGGTCTAGGGATTTCTTTTTTTTGCTTTTTATTGGAAAGTGATGAACTTGGACAGTGATAGGGAGCATAGGCTACCCAGAAACTGTAGAACTTGAACTTGAAAAACTTAAAAACTGATAACTTTCTGGCTGCTCTGCAGAACACTTGAAAATTTGCATAACTTTGGCTGCACTTGTACAATTCCCAGCGGTATTCCACCACTGCTTGGCTGTACTGCACAATGTTCCTGGCAAAATCCAACAGAATCTCCGTGCTGTCTGTGGCCTGTCATCTTCCCAGAGTCTACAGCATCACACTGTCACACTTGCAACACTAGGGTCTTCTACTCACTCAGCCACAGGATCATCAGTTACCTCCTGCTGATATCCACCAGGCTTTTCCCAGGGAAGGAGATGAAGACTCACACCATCTCTTGGTAAACTTGAACTTCCCACTGGCCTTATCCCATGAGCTCTCTCCTGACCCTCTGAATTCTTGGGTTGATTTGCGAACAGGCCCCTCCATTTAAGCCTAGCTGAGACCTCGATGTCTTACTGCCCTGGCTTCTGCCCAGGAGGACAAGGCCCTTCAACAGAGGTCTCCTCCCGCAGGATGAACTCTGGAACCCTGTCCTACACCCACATACTGCAAGTGGCCCTGCTGCACAGACTTCAGACAAGTTGTGGGCTCTTCCCCACCTTCTTGGCACACTTCCCCAGGGATTGGATGAAGTCCCACAAATTTCCAAGCTACAGCCTCTGCTCTCCCTCCCACTATGTTTGAGAAATCACTACCAGACAGGGGAGTAACAGAGCAGCAGCAACCCTGAGCAGCCCCAATCAAATGATCCCTGCTTCTCTGATTACAGGGGAGCCAAATCTAAATTTACGTAGCAGCCTACTCGAACCTACTAAGGTGCTACAAATATATTATGCATTTCTGCAATATGCAGGGAGTTTATAAATATGAACATTTTTGATACATGACAGGGTTGCCTCAGCCATGAATTCCATAATCTCCTGCAATAACATCCAAAATTCTTTCCCATAAGATTCTGTTCACTTACAGTAACCGTCTTACATTTTTTATATCATCACCACATGAAACCTCTTTATTTTTAGAAATATTCATACTAGGCGATGGGGGATTGATGCTTCCACAGAGACACATTGAAACTCCTGTGAGTAAGGAGCGCTAATTACACATGATCTTTCCTGTCTTCGGCCTGCTGGAAGAGGCCCAGACATTTGTAGTGACGTCATCATGGGCAGGACACTATGTGAAGCCTTGAAAATCTATGGGAAAAGCCTAAAAGCCATCGGAATAAAGCTTTCTAAGAATAAGAGCCGGCCTGGCTCAGCAGATGGTGTTCGCATTCACCTCCTATCCCTCAGGAACAGCCTGTCTTTATCTCTTAGCATTTATTGCCATTTACTTCTCTTTCATCTCCTCTGGGCAAACAGCTTGTTTTAAAATTGAAATCTATGATATTTTATTTACTGGTGGCTATCAGTTTTTCCCTTTTGCTGCTTTTCTTGTGCTTTGTGCTACTATGCCCTGCACTGCGAACAAAGAACCATGATGCAGGAGTGGAAGCAACCAGTCACAGATCAGCTTGTAAAAAACAGGTTGTAATACATTTTTACAAGATTTGGATGGCTGATTATGGTTGCAGTACATCTAAGACCAATTCATAATTGCTCCTGTTTTCTTTGCTGGTAGGCTCCCCCAATCCTCGTTTGGGCCTCTTGATAAGTAAGTAATAAAAGTTAGATCTATACCCTAACTGAATGAAATTTAGATTGAGCATCATAAAAATTACTATGTGTTTTCATAAAATAGGAGTTTTCCCCTTTTTCATATTTATTATTATTCACTACTATTCTGTAACGCCCTCCAGGTTAGCTAGGTTTGTTGTTTTGTTAAATAGAGGCTGAGTAGCAGCCTGAGATGAGTCAGCCTGTAAGAAAGGCAGGAGGTCACCTCAGGACAGGCTGGGAGGCTCTAACAGATCAGGGCTTCTGCAGCCCTCCCACGTTTCTAGAAACTTAGAGAACGTTCTGGAACAGGGGTGGAGAAGGGGAGGAGGCCCAGATCTACATGTTTGAGGGACCTTGGCCAATGGCAGGAGGCTGGGCATGGTGACTAGGGCAACCTTCAAAGATCACATAGCCTGGGGAGAGGTGAGCAGTGTCAGGTGGAAGATGGGCTGAGAGGAAGGCTGGAGTGAGGAGCCTAGGAGGGGACCGCAGTGAGAGGAGCCAACCGGCAGGCAGGATTGTGGAAGGGGGCACTCCTCTGTCTCACCGCCTCCTTTGGAGGACAGCTTGAGAAGCAGGTAAGGAGCCAGCCCAGCATAAGGCCTGAAGGCAGCCACCAACCCACAAAGCTAGCAGGAAGCACCAGATAAGGGAAGAGGGCAGTCAGGTGCAATACCCAACTAGCCTTCATGCAGGACTGCTTAATTGCAAGCTCTTGGAACCCCCTTGCTCAGGGATACCCTCAGTACAGCTGATTGAAGAGGTGGATTAATCCGGGGTCTGAGGAGGTACACTAAAAAGGACTATAGCACTTTTCAGAGAGACCATTCCTTCTTCCTCCATGTTCTCTCAATTAGTTTAAAGTCTTCATAGCAGACTCTAGACCGGGAAAATGATCATCTTTAACACTTTAAAATACTAGAAAAAATTGTGAAATTGCATTGAATTCAACTTCTGTTTCTAATTGGAGAGTTAAACTGTATGTGGCTTGTGCTAAATCAGAATATAACTATAGTGTCTGGACAGGACAAGATCTATTGAGTTATGTCAAAGCTCACAGTGTCAAACAAAACAGATTCACTCCAGTGCAAGCCTCATATCACCCGAATCCTCTGTGAGCATGACAGGAGGGGGGTACGTGAAAGGAGGGGAGTAAGGTGACAGGAGGGGGGGGGTGCTGTGAGAGGAGGGGGCAGGGTGAAAGAAGGGGGGCAGGGTAACAGCAGGGGGGCAGGGTAAAAGGAGAGGAAGGAGCACTGTGAGAGGTGGGGAGCTGGGTTACAGAAGGGGGCAGGGTGACATGTGAAGGAGGATAAGGTGACAGGAGGGGGGTACTGTGACAGGAGGGTGGCAGGGTGAGAGAAGGATGTAGTTGTGAGAGGTGGGGGGGGCACTGCTGGGGGGGCACTGTGAGAGGAGGAGGCACTGTGAGAGATGAGGGGTGCTGTGAGAGAAGGGGGTACTGTGAGAGGTGGGGGGGCTGCAAGAGGAAGGGGGCATTGTGAAAGGAGGGGCGCACTGTGACAGAAGGGGATGCTGCAAGAGGAGGGGGGCAAGGTGAGAGGTGGGGGCACTGTGACAGGGGGGGTGCTGTGAGAGGAGGTGACAGTAGGAGAGGAGGGTGCAGGGTGACAGGAGGGGGTCAGGGTGACAGGTGGGAGGCAGTGTATGAGGAAGGGGGCAGGGTAACATAAAGGGGGCAGTGTGAAAGGAGGTGGGCAGGGTGACAGAAGGGGAGCAGTGTGAGAGGAAGGGATACTATGACATGGGGTGAGAGGAGGAGGACATCTGAACACACACTAAAGTCGCTCAGCTGCTGGGCACTGTGTATTCCACCAGAGCCAGGAATCTGCTGTGGCCGATAATATGCTGTGCAGTGGCTGGCTAAATGGGTGGGAGAAGCCTCGGGGCAGGAAGGGACTCTGAGGCCTAGTTCACACCATATGTACAGAAAAAATGATGGGAACTGACCTGCAGATTTCACTTGCAGAGACATCAGTCCAGCAACCAAAGACTGCTAGTCTCCTTCTTCTATGGCAATCAGAACCTTCCTGTAACAAAGAATGATTGCTACTGAGGCTGGGGCTCCGGTGTTCCCCCTCCCTCCACTGCCCCCTTCCCCAAGGGCCTTAGGAAAGGTAGGCCCGGAGCAAAAAAAAAAAATAATAATAAAGCGCAGGGACGACATGACTGGAGGGAATAGAAGGACAACCTATAGGGTTAAAAGAAGGGTAGGAAATTTGAGAGTTATGGCTTACCTGATTGGATGGTGATGTTTGGGAGTGTTCACAGGGAAGAAAAGGAGTGTCCAATCCCAGGAAGTCCAGTGGGGAATTTGGAAGAAGAAGAAGCTTCCCACCTTCCCTCCCCTTCGTGCTTTAGTTTGGATTGTCACGGCAGCCTTGGCGGTGGTTGATCTTTGGAAGAGGAAAGAATTCTGTATGGAGAAAAATTCGGAACCCACTGGTGTTATGGGGACCTCGGTACATTCCAGTTAACTCGGAATAGGTAATATGGTGGTCACTGCGGATAAGTAGGGTTACTTCTGAGCCGATGTGTTCAGGCTAGGGGTAAGTAGGATTGTCACCGAGCCTGTGGGTTGCGGCTGGGGTCCTAAGTTTAAGGAATGCTTTCCGCAAAAGATAAGTTGGGTTTTTTTGTCCTCAAATGACCACGTTTTCCTATGTTTGCCATTTTTTGGAATGTTACATTATTTATATTGAAATAATTTATTGGTTAATAAAAGGCTGCTATAGCCATTTTGACTCCAAAACTTGGTTTGTGTATTTTGTATATCTGGGATGGTGGAGGGTATGGTCTAGCAGGCTTGGTTAGGTTGGAAGGCGTATATATTCTACCCTTGTAAAGTACAAAACTCGTAGAACAGTTAGGCAACTAGTATTCCTAGAGAGAGCAATGGAAGCTTTCTTTGAAGGCTTAGTGAATGTCAGATGAGATATGGAAAAGATACAAAAAAAAAGGGGGTAGCACCAGAAAAGTCCAAGTCCAAGATGGTGACCAGGGTCAAGAGAAGCAAAAGTTCATAGGAGGAAGAACACTTCCTCTTGTACAAGAAACAGTTGAAAGATACAGTACTATGCGTTTATATTTCATTTGTTTTTTATTTCTGGAATGTTACTATTATGATACAGCTAGTGGCTCTTCTTAGATTTGATCTCTGGTTTATATTGTCACCTCATGTATTAATGTATGATATTGTGCTTTACTGTTTCCAGAGATCCAAATGGAAAAAAACACAAATATATGAAAAATGAATGCCACAAGCCTAGACTTGCCCTGCATCAGCCCCAGACTACAAATTCTTTTGAAGGGTTCATGATTTAATTCACAGCACTGAAAAGTAGGTAGAGCTCAGTACATTTACTTAAAGGGACCTTTCAAGTCTGTCTCAAACCACTCCGGCATCAACATTAAACCGTTCTTTGATGAGGTTTCTAAAGGAACTTGTGCAAATTGTTCTCTGCTGCACCTACAGACTATCCAATTCCCTTTAGAAGTTTACAATATTTAAAATGGAAGACCGGTCAAAACCTAACTAAGCTTAACATGCTTCCACCCCCCCATTCTAAGCCCTATGCTAACTACCATGTAACTGGATATTTTCTCTTTTTCAGACCATTCTCTATAAACCCTAGAGGTGGTTGTGTATGACAATCCCAGTAGATCAGCAGTCTTTGAAATACTCAGACCAGCTTGTCTAGCACCAACAACCATGCCACGTTCAAAGTCACTTGAATCCCCTTTCTTCCACAATCTGATGTTCGGTTTCAACTTCAGCAAGTCATCTTCACCGCACCTAGATATCTAAATGCATTGATTTGCTGCCATGTGATTGGCTGATTAGCAAGTTGTGTTACTATGCAGGTGTACCTAATAAAGTAGCCTGTGAGTGTATATACTTACCTAATCTAAGGGCTCTGTGGTCCAGTCACATGATCAGCTCCCAGCACTGGCCCCAACTATTTATTTTTCCTTTACACAATGCTACAAAGAATTGTCAATATGGAATACAATCTCTACTCTTAATATGTGTCACGTACCTGATAGCCGCCGGAGATGATTAGGTTGTTCTCTCTTGTATCTCCAGCCCATGCCTCTTTGACAGTGCCAAGGGACAGTAGGAACACAAGTGCTGAATAGATGTTGATAGTAGAACTCTCTGCTGGAAATGCAGGCTTGGTAGAATTGCCAGGATATCAAGTGAAGGACGGATCGTGGGGGAACACAGTTCTGTCACTTCCAGCTCTGAATACATGTAATGGCAAGGGGTTTTGGAGTGTAATGGAGGGTCTCTGGATGCTGGCTGCTGGGGGATCTATTGACACTCTATTGTTGCTGATGGGGATTCTATTGTTGTTGGGGGGGGGGTCTTATGTTGCAGAGGGTCAATTGTTGCTGGGAGAGATACAGTTGCAAGAAAAATTATGTGAACCCCTTGGGATTACGTGGAGTTTGGGCATAAAATGTGCTCTGAACGTCATCTAAGTCACAACGATAGAACAACACAGTCTGCTGAACATAATACTACACAAACATTAGATGTTGCCATGGTTTAATTGCACATAACATGTAAACATTCACAGTGCAGAGAGGAAAAAGTATGTGAGGCCCTAGCTTAATGACTTCTCCCAGAGCTAATTGGAGCCAGGAGTGAGCCAACCTTGACTCCAATCAGTGTGATGATATTGGATGTGTTGCTGACAGCTGTCCTGCCCTTAAAAAACACACACCTGTATTGGGTTTACTGGTTTCAAGAAGCACTGTCTGATGTGAACCATGCCTCGCAGAAAAGATCTCTCAGAAGACCTACGATCAAGAATTGTTGACTTGCATGAAGCTGGAAAGGGTTACAAAAGTATCTCCAAAAGCCTTGATGTTCATGTGTCCACGGTAAGACAGACTGTCTACAAATGGAGAAAGTTTAGCACTGTTGCTACTCTCCCTAGGCGTAGTTGTCCTGTAAAAATGACTGCAAGAGCACAGCGCAGAATGCTGCATGAGGTAAAGAAGAATCCCAGAGTGTCAACTAAAGACCTACAGAAATCTCTGGCACATGCTAACATTTTTGTTGACACATCTACAATAAGGAAAACATTAAACAAGAATGGAGTACATGGGAGGACACCACGGAGGAAGCCATTGCTGTCCAAAAAGAATATTGCAGCACGTTTGAAGTTTGCAAAAGAGCACCTGGATGTTCCACAGCACTACTGGCAAAATATACTGTGGACAGATGAAATCAAGATTGAGTTGTTTGGGAAGAACATACAACACTAAGTGTGGAGAAAATAAGGCACAGCACACCAACATCAAAACCTCATCCCCACTGTAAAACATGGCGGAGGGAGCATCATGGTTTGGGGCTGCTTTGCTGCCTCAGGGCCTGGACGGATTGTTGTCATTGATGGGAAAATGAATTCCAGAGTTTATCAAGACATTTTGCAGGAAAACGTACGACCATCTGTCCGCCAACTGAAACTCTGCAGAGGATGGGTGATGCAACAGGACAATGACCCAAAGCATACAAGGCATTCAACAAAACAATGGCTGCAACAGCACAGAATACGCCTTCTGGAGTGGCCCAGTCAGAGTCCTGACCTCAATCCGATTGAAATGCTGTGGCATGACCTTAAGAGAGCGATTCACACCAGACATCCCAAGAATATTGCTACACTGAAACAGTTTTGTGAAGAGGTGTGGTCCAAAATTACTCCAGATCGTTGTGCAGGTCTGATCTGCAACTACAGGAAACATTTGGTTGAGGTTATTGCTGCCAAAGGAGGGTCAACCAGTTATTAAGTCCAAAGGTTCACATACTTTTTCTTCCCTGCACTGTGAATGTTTACATGTTATGTGCAATTAAACTATGGCAACATCTAATGTTTGTGTAGTATTATGTTCAGCAGACTGTGTTCTTCTATTGTTGTGACTTAGATGACGTTCAGAGCACATTTTATGCCCAATTCATGCAAAACTCCACGTAATCCCAAGGGGTTCACATACTTTTTCTTGCAACTGTATACTCTGAAGACAGAGGTCCATTGATGCTGGCTTCTGGGAGATTTGTTTTTGCTGCTGGGGGTCTATTGTCTATTGTTGCTGGGGGGGTCTATTGTTGTGTGGGGCAATCTATTGTTGCTGGGGGGGGGGTCTGTTGCTGCTGAGGGGGATCTGCTGTTGCTAGCTGCAGGGGATCTATTTTACTACTTTTCTTGTAATCAGTAGAAAATTCCATACAAATTGCTTAGGATCACTAAATAATACTTGGTTCTGTATTCTCCAAAAGGGGCGGTACTGGGAGGTGGGCAAGGGGTGGAATGTGATGGTGGGTAAGGGGTGGAGACAAGGGGTGATTGTGCATGCCCATTGGTGGCAGTGGGGACCAAGCAACAAGTCCACAGCTTTATCAGCCCACCTGCTGATGCATGGCATGCGGGATGTGACGGAATGACATTACATGCCATCTGAGAATTGAAATTGAAGCACCAAACCACTGCTAGGAGGTCCCTGCTTCAGTCTATCCTGAACTCAGGGGCCAGACTCATCCACCTTACCAACCGCTCAGCATCTGCCACCCCCCTCTGTCATTCCCTCCATTGGCTCCCGATTGCCCAACGCATTAAATTCAAACTGCTAGCATTGACGTACAAAGCCATTCAAAACACTGCCCCAAACTACCTCACCGACCTGATACCCAAATACCACCCAACCCGTACTCTTCGCTCCTCACTAGACCTGCTACTTTCTAGCTCCCTGGTCTCCTCCTCCCACGCCCGACTGCAGGACTTCTCCAGGACTTCCCCCATCCTCTTGAACTCACTACCCCAATCCATCAGACTCTCACCTACCCTCCTCACCTTTAGGCGCACCCTGAAAACCCATCTCTTCAGGGAAGCCTACCCCACCCTCACCTAACAGCCGATCTCCTCCACTCCTCCCACAACTCCATCCCCCACAGGCACTTCCTCCTGTACCACTATCCCCTCCCTCCTAGATTGTAAGCTCGAAAGAGCAGGGCCCTCGAACCCCTCGTGTATTGTTTTGTTACTGTATTGTCTCATATACTGTCCCCCACTATATTGTACAGCGCTGAGCAAACTTTTTGGCGCTATATAAACACTGTATAATAATAATAATTAAAAGTGAGGGGTGCCATCCATAAAGTAGCCAACCCATTTCGGTTGTCCAGCTTGATTGACAGCTGTTCAGGAATACGCGAAAATCTCACCCATCATTTGGGCAACCAGCATGCCAGTTGGGGACATGATGGGAGGTGGAGCAAGCTGCCTCCGCCCCTCCAAAGACCAGTCACCATGCGCAGACCACAGGGACAAGCAAAAGACAGAACATATGAGGAAAACAGATGAAATAAACCCAACAATAAAATGAAACAAAAAAAAAAAGTTGAAACAATACTAATAATAACAACTATAATACAACAACCCATATAATGCAAAACTGAATAGAACAAAAGGAAACAAAATAGGACAAAAAAAAAAAAGAAATGCAAATAATGGCTTATGCCAAGCTGACCGGGCTACATACACTATATGTCCTAAACAGGGCTTTTTTTCTCAGAGGAAAGGAGGTGGAACTCCCCCACCCAAACCTGGCCACGCCCCCATCAAACCCTAGGACCACCCCTTTAGAGAACAGGAATGCAAGTAAAATTTGGGAGGGGCTATAAAAGTAAATGTATGGAATTAACACCGCCCCCCCCCCCACATTAGTAAGAATAGCGAGTAACACTGCCCCCCCCCACATTAGCAAGAAAAGCGAGAAAAATTGTATCGCCGCTCCTTACCTGATGCTGACGATCCGCGCTATGGTAGGATCGACGAGCAGAGGGCGTGATGACGTCAGCGCGCACCGCCGGGTGTACTAAGATACACCTTTCCTATGGGGGTGGCCGCGCGCCCCCGATGTTTACACGCTGGCGGTAGAGGGGGGGGGGGTGAAGCGTGCATGTCCCCGCTCACCGGCTGTGAGCAGCGGCAGTGACAGGTGCCGGGCACGCGCAAGCATGACATAAACAAGCCGCGTCCGGCACCTGTCACTTTCGCTGCTCTGCATAGCTTGTCAGCTCTGCAGAGGCAGTCGGTGAGCGGGGACAAGAAGAAAAAGGTGGCGGAACGCAGTACCGCCGCGTTCCGGCAGAAAGAAAGCCCTGGTCCTAAATATTATTCCAGAATTCGAAATAATTATTTAAAACATTTGTTCTTCCCTGTAAAACTTTTGTAAGTTTCTCTGGCTGACCTTGCCGCGCAAAAGACCCTTCACACCTCCACCGTCAGTTCATCCTCAGGAACATTTGATTAAATAACAACGAAGGAGCAGCCATTATTTTTTCATCATTCTCCTCCCCAAGTGGATTTATCATTACCCCGGCTCGAACAAGTCTGTGCAGATTATCGAGTTAAATTAGTGTGACTGATCATCAACAACAAACTAATCATTTTCTCTATAGGAAATCCACGATAGAGTTTGCGTCGGCAATCATTTTTATAATCACCAGCCAGTGCTCTGACCCATCAATCATTTTTAATGGAGCCCTGAATTACAAGCAGTCCCTATTCGACTGCATCGCTGGGGCCATTCGCAATGTAATCAGTCATTATAACTTTGCAGCGCTGGGATCATTTTCAGCACAGCTGGGCAGGGGAATTCTGCATGGGAGGCGAATACCAAGAGTAATAACATCAAAAAAAATTCTCTGCAACGCTTTGCTCTAAGAACCTCGAGCAAAGTTTTGTTTATTTATACAAAGTAGAGGGAGAGATGGTAAGCGAGAGCCTCAAGTTTATGTACGTTTCAAAGCTCTCGTTAACAAACAAGAAGCATAAATGCTTATCTGCGGTGCAGAGGTTGAAATATATTCAAAATTGTTTTATTCAGTTTTTTTTAGTTACTTCCAAAGAGAATAGTTGCATGTGAAAGGGTTTATAGGTAAAATAACATGAGGGTTGAGTCACCACGATCAGTCTTTTTGGTGATCTGGAGGTGGGATCATTGCACGGGATTTTCAAGATCTGCTTTTCTGTTTGAGTATATAACTTTACAGTACTGAGAGCTCAGTACAGTACATTTAGGTATGGAGCTGTTATGGACCACCTGGTGTACTCTAGCAGTCCACAGGACAGGATTCCCCAGGGCGCGGAGTCTAAGCCCCAGTCCGCTTGTTCACCAGAGCCCCTGATGGTGGGGATGGGCTTGGAGCGCACAGTGACCAGGTCGCGGCCCCTGAGTACACCCACCTGAGGTAGAGGAATCACCAGAGGTAATGACAGGTAGAGAGCCTGACTTGAAGAGGCAGACAGGTCTGGAGAGTAGCAGCTAATCCGTGCGGGTCGGATGGATGGCTGAGCAATAGCGTGGTCAAACGGGCCAGGTCGGTAACAGAGGGGTCAGCGTAGTACAAGGCAGAAGGCAGAAGAATAGTCAGGTCACTCGCCGGGGTCGGTACCAGTAGTTCAGATCAGGTAGGGATATCCAAAAGAGAGGTCAAACTTAGCCAGGGGTCAGAGCAGGAGAAGTCAGCAGAGGTCAGGTCCAGGCAGGTCAGCAACGAATCTCAAACAACGGGAACACAGGAACCAGATCAGACCATACGGCAACTTGTGTCTGTGCAGGGCTGGTTTAAGTAGCCCGCCCTGCACCTGACAGGCTCAGCCTAGGTCCTAGTGCCTGCCCAGCACCGTCATAGGCGACGAGTGCGCCTGGGTCCTAGTGCCCTGCTGCCTGCATGTCTTGACAGACACCTACGCATGTGCAGACCCATGCGTCGCGATGGTCCCTGACAGGAGCTTTGCCGCTGAAACCGCAAAAACATGTTTAAATACCCATTCTCCTACTGTTCCTGACACTATAATGGTTAATCCTATTACTCCCTATGCCTAAAACCCAACTTCACCCACTGTTACCTAATCTATATATTTTTTTATTTAGATAAATCTACCTAAAAGCCCCAATTACTTACCTAAAACTGTGGTCACGTGACATGTCAGGTCTTCTTTCTTCTGCTCTGTAGTGTCAGAGGGTCTGGTCTACAGTGTTCATGTCTTTGCCGGGTAACATGGGCACTTCTTAACTGCTGAACCAATTGTCCCTCATCTGATCCTCGCCAAGGGTTGAAGATTACCATATCACAATGAGGGATGGAAACAAAACTATTCAGCTGAGTAGCCAGGGAGAAACAGGGGCGGACTAACCATTTGGAAACTCGGGCAGTGCCCGAGGGCCCGGAGTCAGTAGGGGGCCCCATGAGATGCCCCTGGTACCTTTTTCATAGGCTTTTTTGAGTTGGCAAGGACACAGGGGTCCCATGATCCCCTATTGCCCGGAGGCCCCATGAGTTGTCAGTCCACCCCTGGGGAGAAGTAGTTACGTTCATCAGTCCCTACTAGCGGGAGAGGTACCAGTTGTTAGCTAACAATAGATTCAAGTGATGGGTTTTAGAGGCTTTAAAAACACAGGTGAGTGAGAGGGTACTTTGTTGAAGATTGACATTAACCTCCCTAGCGGAATGATTATTTCAGATTTTTGGTGCAGAAAGCGGTACCATTATTTGGCATGGAAATATGTAGTTTTTTTATTGTAGGCCTGTAATTCTTAGGAATAACTCACTGAAATCTGTCCGAACAAGAGTCTAGTAAACATCCTGGGTACGATAAAATTTGAAACACGAAATCATAAATTATAATTTAATAAATAATCATAAAAAATAATAATATAATAATATTAAATTTAATTCAATAATATAATCAAACCAAAAACACTGAAATTTGAAATATAGCTCCAAGTTCGCACATCACTGAGCAAAGTCGCAAAATCGTTTTCAGTGTCTGATGATGAATTTCCCCCCAAATCATTATCACTCAATTCTGCAAGTGGTTCTGATTTACTATCGCTATTCTCTAGCTGATCTAAACCCGCTTTTGACCTAAAGGGACGCTTTTTGGACGCCATGGACTTTTCTCAGTTTCCAGGCAGAAAGAACAGACAAAATGCAGGCAGGGTGCCGGACAAAGCACTCGGGACAAAATGTATGTGAAATGGGTTGAAACAGCAATGTTTTGCTATGTAAAGTTTGTTTGGAAAAAAATGAAATTTTTTTAAATTTTCAAATTTCCCGCCGGCGGCACCTGTACGTCCCAGGGACCGGAACACAGAAGACGGATGCCAGCATCGGCCGGAGGAGATGGCCGGGGACGCTGCAGGGGACACATCGCGGGAGTGAAGGACAAGGTAAGTGCTGCAGGGACTCCCTATGCAGCGCCGCATGGTAAGCCCGAGTGTAGCTTGGGGTTACCGCTTTTGGCACTGACATTTTACCCCGAGCTACACTCGGGAATACCGCTAGGGAGGTTAAGTTTAACCCACTTACTAAATTGAGAACTTAAAACGGTAGTAAAGGCTGTTTAAAAAGAAACAAAAAGCTTCCCTCTGCAATTTAATGTGCTAGTATGGATCACATATCAGCACATCATGAAAGACTTACCTTAAAACAAAGTCACCACTGACAGGGCTTCCATCTTCACCCGGTTTTCTTTCCACGTGCATGGGCTTCTGCCCGTATGCGCATAGTAGTCACAGAGAAGCATGCCGTCCCTTCAGAGTGACATCGCTGGCTGCAGATGTAGTGAATATCTACTAAGCGGCGCACGTTTAGGAGATATTCTATGTAGCAACAGGTAAGCTTCATTATAGCTTACCTGTAGGTACAATTGAGCACGCAGTGTTTATTACCACTTTAAAGAGTTTCACTTTTGCTGAAAAAAAAAAATCCTCTCTAGGTGATCAATGTACTTGAATGAATTTTAAGAAACTTTGTAACAGATTCTTATCCTTTTGTTGCCATGAAGAAATAGCTGTTCGTTTCACCAGACTGATTGTAGACTGATCCTGAATGGGAGGGTCTGGTTTACTATAATTACCTGGTGCGCACAGTGTTCTAATGAGAAAAGATGCAGGATTTGCATCCCTTTAGAACAGTGGTTCTCAACCTGTGGGTCGCGACCCCTTTGGGGGTCGAACGACTCTTTCACAGGGGTCCCCTAAGACCATCAGAAAACACATATTTCCGATGTTTAAAAAGCAGCTACTGTGTAGAAAGCAGCTGCTGTGTTGAAAGCAGTTACTCTGTTAAAAGCAGCTACTGTGTTGAAAGCAGCAGTATTAGAGGTAAAACGACACTTCATGAATTATAATTACTGGGTAAATAATTTTATGGTTGGGGGTCACCACAACATGAGGAACTGTATTAAAGGGTCACGGCATTAGGAAGGTTGAGAACCACTGCTTTAGAAGTATTTAACCCTTGGGGAGTATCTCACCAAAACTGAAATTCATATTGCAAGGAGTGCCTAAAATATGACTTGGCTTGTATTATTTTCTTATTATTTGCTATATTTTTTCCATGAAAGCAGAGTTACCTTTTATATCACATGTCATAAAAATTATATATCATGAAACCCAACTAGAGACAAGTTTTGTTTTGTCTTGGATAAGGAAAGGAAGAGTTAGAACCTCTAAGAGGTTTATACTGCACTCTGTGACTCCCTGTGCAACAAGGACAAAAAACAAAAAAACATGGAAACGGGGGTCACCTGGGACAGGAAGGCTCGGAGAGATAAACATGTCCAAGGGTCATAGCCTTGTTGTTGTATCTGTATCCAAGATATCCCATCATTTTTAATCCTTTTAACTTCCTGTAACCGGGGCAGAAAGTAAGAGGTTATCTCCCCAATGGGGCACAGACTGCAGCGGTTCTAACCCTTCTAACCCTTCCCCGCAAGATGGTGGTGCTCAATGGTGAATCGCTTGGCCTCTAGGAACAGACTGGAACAAAGATTTTGTTCACTTATTATGTAGAGGTGGGTTGTTTATGGCAACAGTTATGCAAAATATTGGCAAAGAAGGGGGACGTTTTGAAGCAATTCTAAAAGAATTCTAAACATCGGTTCCCTGCACCAGAAGAGCTTTCATACTCACCACAGTGGCCATGTCTCTTTCTTTCTCCCCATTCTAGAGATTCAGCCTCCATAAGGCTCTTCAACATTGAACCATTCCAGGAATATGGGATGCCTGTGTCCCTACATCACTACAGGACACACCAGTGATGTAGAGGTCAGAGGATGAACCCAAAGCCCACAGTGGGGATACAAGTACTCAACCCTTCTGGAAGTGTCAAATGCCAAAGAGTTTAGTGGCTTTTGCAGAGCCTTTTGTGAAGTTGTTTTTTAATAATTCCTCCCACCTGACCTGAGTGCAGCCCATCTTGGAAAAATACTTACCTCCCACCACAATCCAGTAATCATTTCTCCAACAAGGTGCTGGCCATTCCTCTTAAAACTGAGAGTGACCTGTTCATTCCAATGAGTAAGCCCATTCATGGTACCAAAAAGGCCACCAGAAGTACAGCTGTAGCATTACTCACATAGGAGCCATTAATTAGGATGCGTCCTCTGTTCTTTGCATCAACCTTTTCCAAAAAACCTCAACCCCTCTGACACAGCAGGTTGAGTATACATACATACATTATTGCAGGAAATCACTGAAAGTAATACGTAGTATCCAGTAGTAGTGTCATATCAAAGAAAACAGGTATCAAACCAGGTAGTAAAAGCAAATCTAATATATTGTCACCCAATATGTTTGGTAATTAGGAAAACATAAAATATACAATAGATAAACAATGGTAATAACACAATTTTGCATACAAAGTCATTAACAGTAAGGACTGGGCATAAAATGACATTTGGCGACCAGATCAGCATAAACAGTAGCAAGGCGACATCAAGTGCAGCAGTAAGCAACAGTAAAGTTTAATCTACTGAGTGATGGAACTAATCTGCCAGTGTGCATTTATGATGGTGATGCTAGTCCTAGACCAACTGGGCATGTACTGTCCAAAAGACAGGGTGGGATGAGAGCAGAGCAATAAAAGGGACTTGCAGAATAATTATTACAGGAGGGGCAGTTCTTTGAGTTGTTCTGCTGGCTATCGTTGGGGCCCTTAATGCACTTAATGACAGTCCAAGTTCACCTGCATGCAGTATAGGTACATCGTAGGTATAGTATAGTCTCAGCACAGGTGAAATATCTGGTTCAGATGCCGTGAAGGTATGGTATAATGTGGTATTAGGTTGGTAAAGGTGCGGTCCAGGTTTGGAAGTAGAGCTGTTTGCAGTAAGGGTGTGGTATGGTTTGGGTACACTTGGTGTCCTGATTTCAGTAGCTCAGTCCTTTCTAGCAGAGTCAATAATGGGCAGATAGCCCTGTCACCAGATCTCAGGATGCTGCTGCGGACACTCACTGTAGAAGGGGGGGCTCCTCTGTCTCTCCACAGATTGCCTCTGGAGAATCAGCACCGGGAAGCAAAGGGTGAGACAATGTTCTGGTTTCCCTGTGCAGATGCAGTCGCTACAGTCTGTGTTGCACTGACCCTTGTGTCTCCACCTCATTCTGTGATTGATGTTTCAGACTACAATTTCCATGATCCTAAGATTTTTGCATAGAAGTCCATGGGCTTTCCTGGCTATAGTTTTCCCTCTGCTGACTGGAGGAAATAGTGTAACACACCATTTATCATACCAGCAGAAAGTGAAATGTCTCTAGTTTATGTAGTCCAGCACCTGGTTAAAAATTTTCCTCCTTAGAAAAGACTGGGGCCATGGTGCACAGGCCCAGTAGGAAGAGGGGCCTTGTCAGAGAAAACAAAATCACTGGACTGGGGAGGAAGGTAATTATTATCCCATAGGGCTGTCACCCACCAACTGCAAATAGGATGGTGGGGGAATTTATTAACGAATAACTTAACATAAGGACATCAAGAAAGCTGTTGAAAGCTGGCTGAAAACTTTATAAAAGCTTATTGTATGCAAAGCTAATAAAACTTAGAATTTCATACTTTTATAAAATGATTTTAAAAAGACGGTAAAATGAAAGAAAACATTGAAAAATGGCAACAACTGGTAATGTGAAATGATGGGTTTGTTAGCAGTTTTATATAAAAAATTAAAAC
This sequence comes from Staurois parvus, assembly GCF_062004578.1. Lineage (NCBI taxonomy): Eukaryota > Metazoa > Chordata > Amphibia > Anura > Ranidae > Staurois > Staurois parvus. Next base: position 3,238,965 of record NW_028317980.1, on the reverse strand, counting down.
TTTAACATTTGGACTTTGCGATCCTGGAGTTGTTACAAATCTCACACAAATATATTGATTGTCGTTGATTACACTTATTACATAAACTGCTGCATGTCCAATTAAATATTCATCTCAGGTTTGATTAATTGAAAAACAAATCTTTTAGTACACAGTGGAAAATCTATATTAATTAACATCTTTATGGAGAGATACAAATGGAAAAAATATAATGAGTAAAAAAAAAAAATATATTAAAAAAAAATCCCCAGACAGAAAAATAATTAGAAAAATGAAAGTCTTTCGGTCTACAATGAACAAATCAGAAGTGACAGCATCTCTATTTCTTAAGCTGTCATAGCCAGTAGTGATATTACAGAGATGGAAAGTGTAAACTGCTGTATGATTTATGTTGGAACAAATAAGTCATCTTTGGCTTATCTTTACTGATGGTTTGTAGTAGTTGCAGGCAGTCATAGGCTAAGACTTAAAGATTCATTCCAGCAAAAGCCGTGTTTTTTGTATTTTTAGAAAAACTTGGCAATAGTAAATACTTTTTCCAAGATTTTTTTTTTCTTTGGTGTCTACTACCTTGTTGAGGAGATTTCACCTGGTTGTCTTACCCTAGAACCTGGACCAACCCTCTTCCCCTTAACTGTTTTACTAAACAGAAAAGTGAAACTTGGCAAAAAAAAAAAAAGTGAAACTTACCCCTCTCAGAGCTCCCCAAAGAACTTCAGCAACATCTTCAATAAAATACAAGCCCACCTATTTACCTGGGAGAGATTGGTTAGGTGTCCCATTCTTTGCTACATAAGTGAACACAGAATGGTCTTAGAGGACCACTTTACTAAGTCAGTCAATGCAATTAATAATCCAACCATCAGTTCAATAGAAAAGTGTACCCATCTGGTAGGGCAGATCCCACTGGATCCCCGTCAGAGCTCCTCAAAAGAGTTCAGTAACATCTTCAATAAAAATTTGTGTACACCAATTTACCTTAGAGAGCATGGTTAGGTGTCTGATTCTTTGCTACATAAGTGAACACAGAATGATCTTGGAGGATCACTTTACTAAGTCAGTCAATGCTGCAATTAATAATCCAACCATCAGTTTGATAGAAAGTGTACCCACCTGGTAGGGCAGATCCCGCTGGATCCCCGTCAGAGTTCCTCAAAAGAGTTCAGTAACATCTTCAATAAAATTTGTGTACACCTATTTACCTGGGAGAGATTGGTTAGGTGTCCCATTCTTTGCTACATAAGTAAACTCAGAATGATCTTAGAGGACCACTTTACTAAGTCAGTCAATGCTGCAATTAATAATCCAACCATCAGTTCAGTAGAAAGTGTACCCATCTGGTAGGGCAGAACCCATTGGATCCCTCTCAGAGCTCCTCAAAGGAGTTCAGTAACATCTTCAATAAAAATTTGTGTACACCTATTTACCTGGGAGAGATTGGTTAGGTGTCCCATTCTTTGCTACATAAGTAAACTCAGAATGATCTTGGAGGACCACTTTACTAATTCAGTCAATGCTGCGATTAATAATCCAACCATCAGTTCAGTAGAAAGTGTACCCATCTGGTAGGGCAGAACCCATTTGATCCCTCTCAGAGCTCCTCAAAGGAGTTCAGTAACATCTTCAATAAAAATCTGAGTACACCTATTTACCTGGGAGAGATTGGTTAGGTGTCCCATTCTTTGCTACATAAGTGAACACAGAATGGTCTTAGAGGACCACAATTAATTGTAATTAATAATCCAACCATCAGTTCAATAGAAAGTGTACCCATCTGGTAGGGCAGATCCCACTGGATCCCCGTCAGAGCTCCTCAAAAGAGTTCAGTAACATCTTCAATAAAATTTGTGTACACCAATTTACCTGGGAGAGTTGGTTAGGTGCCCCATTCTTTGCTACATAACTCGGAATGGTCTAAGAGGACCTCTTTACTAATTCAGTCAATGCTTCAATGAATAATTCGACCATCCAAATAATCCAAATCACCAAGTTCAATAGAAAGGGTACCCGCCTGGAAGAGTGAATCCCATTGGATTCCTTTATCCAAGGCTTTTTCAGAGAATAGGTCCAGGAACTCAATCATGCCCCCCCCCCCACCAACAACCCCCCTCACCCCCCAACACACACAACTGCCAAACATCATCAAATAGTAGGTGTGGCCAAACTTCACTAATAGTGGGAGGGTTTTTAAAAGGGCTTTAAACACCAGGAGTGCATTACATCAGCGTGCAGAATTCAGGGGTGTGTTACACAAAGATTGCAGAATTGTCAGGGATACCAAAAGCAGGTATCCAGCAAGGAGGACCAGATCAGTAGGCTGTACCTTAGGAAATCAGGAACCAAGCTCAGTAAGGTTAAATTAAGTTTATTATACAAAGGTATTGCGCTAAGGGTGAACAACATAAACTGAACAATATATAGAAAGCACAATAAAGTGTACTAAATAAATAGATAATGACAGTCCATACGGGACCCTGAAGTGCTCAAAGTCTTCAAATATGAAAGGTAATTGCAAAACAGTCTATGTAAATGAAGAAATTCTCTCAAAGTGCAAATAATCCAAAAATTCTTCTTCATTCCAACCAGAAATCACCCATGTGAGTGGCCACCACTGTGTAGGGCAAATTGGAGGCTTACTAGATCACCAGACCCCTTATTACAGGAGGTCAGGTTAGGCTCAATGTGAATAAGGCTCCATCAGGCAGATGGACTATATTGAGACCCACCTCTCCACTCCAACCATTATGGGTTAAACATCAGTATTGGCTCATAAAAGATAATAAAGAGGTGCCTCTCATTGTGTATTATCTCCAGTAATTTTATTAGAACAAGACAAGATTGCACTTACAACAGCGTGAAGTAACAGGCATCATTCGCTATGTTTGGGTGTTCCAAGATGGCAAACAATGCTATGATGTCAGAATGGAGGCTCCACCCGGAGCGTTTTGTCATAAAAAGACATCTTCTGAGGTTAGGAGACCACTCTCCGCCATCATGTTTATATAGACAAGAGCCAAGCCTTGATTTGGGATCAACCAATTCATCATTATAATAACAAGATCAAAAATCACTTCCAGGATTAGCAAATGTTAAACAAATGAAGAGCAATGCTAACCAAGCCTCCTTCTGATGGTTAGATATACAATCTCATAAACCGATTGCTAATGTGACCAAAAACTAATAATGAAGATTAACACTGTTTCCACATTGAAGAAGGCTTTCCTATATTTCATCAATTTGGCAGATTAATACATTTAAATGATACTAGTGTATATATTAATTCATGGGATATTCCAAATCGATGGTAATGGACAATTAAACCTTGTATGCACCAAGGTGCCATCTATTGATGACTAATCGCTAAACAAGTGACCTGATAAATTAAAATTAATATAAAAATTACATAAAAAGAAATAACATCAAATACAATATATCAATCTGTATACAATGCCAAAGAAACATGTAATTAAATAAATAAATAATACCAAAGCTGTATAAATCAGCCTATATTCATATTCCCACCTGGGTATAAAACTTGGGTGGAATGGGAGATCATGTATGACAGAAACCTAATATTATAGGGGCATGAGGGAACAGTCAGGCATTATTAATGAAGGCATAAATGTCCCAATCAATGTTTAATCCAAACGGTACATAGCATTTAACACTATGAATCCATTTTGTCTCAAGTTTGGAGATTTCTCTCCTAACAGCACTCCCTCACCAGTGGGAGATGAATTTATCGATTCCCAAAAAGAAAGTTCCCTTGGGATCCTTCATATGTTTCATAGCATAATTTCTAGAGACACTATGTCCTTTAAAGACTCTCTTAATATTCCCTATGTGTTCTCCCAATTGAATTTGTAGGGTATGGGTGGTCCTCCCAATATACTGGAGACCACACAGGCATTGTAAAAGATAAACAACATTAGAGGTAGTACAGGGGATAAAGGGTTTAATAGAATGGTTTCTAGAGGTGGCCGTGGACACAAAAGACGTAACTCTTCTATGTGCACATGTATTAATTTGGCACACTGTGCACCTCTTACATTTATAAAAACCTTTAAATCCTGGAAGAAGTGAGTATGGCAAGGGGGGTCGTAAACATTGGGAGCAACTAAATTATGCAATGGTTGTATCCCATGGAAGATGACTTGTGATTTTACAGGTAATAAGGGTCCCAATATTCTTTAAGTTTATTCTTAAAATTAAATTAATTAAGATAAATATCACTTTTACAACACCAATAGGCCATAAACAATGTAGTGACAAAATAAATGTGAAAGTGCAGCAACCCAAACAATAACCTATCTAACTATATCAGGAGTGCACAGTTCAGGAGTGCATTACACACAGAGTGCAGAGTTCAGGATTGTGCTACGTACAGACTGCAGAGTTCAGGAGTGCGCTACATACAGAGTGCAGAGTTCAGGGGTACACTACACACAGAATGCAAAGTTCAGGGGTACACTACACACAGAATGCAAAGTTCTGAGTTGCGTTACACACAAAGTGGAGAGTTCAGGGGTTTGCTGCATACAAAGTTTAGAGTTCAGAGGTGCGCTACACACAGAGTGAGAAATCACCCCCCTTCTACAGCTGCTTACCTCTGGATCCCCTATCCAAATCTCACTTTTGCTACTTTTCAGCCCTGACCTCTGCACGCAACCCTCCCTCCACTGCCCTCATCTCCTCCCTCCCTCCTCAAAATCTCCACCATCTTCCATGTGTCTTACTTTTGTTGCTGTATTAAGCTGAAGCACCCAGCTGGCTCCAGTACCTCCCCGCACACTACAGGCTGCTTTGCATCTCTTACTTGTAAGAATATCATCTTGGTGCCAGGGGAACAAAATGGAGATCACAGAGGGTGCAGGCTACCATTTGCTTCCTCCTGCGCATGACTGCACTGCACTCTGGGCACCTTCATCTCCCTTGTCCCTGTCCTGCACTCAGTGGGATCTGCTCAGGAGATCTGTGGGAGCTGTTGGGAGACAAGCTATCACTTGTAGACACAGAATCTGGATGTCTGTGTTTACAAGGGATAGTGGGGAGCAGGGACGGACTGTCAACTCATGGGGCCCCTGGGCAATAGGGGATCATGGGGCCCCTGTGTCCTTGCCCACACTCAATGCACACCCAAAAAAGCCTATAAAAGGTACCAGGTGCATTTCATGGGGCCTCCTACTGACCCCGGGCCCTCGGGCAGTGCCCGAGTGCTCGAATGGTCAGTCCACCCCTGGTGGGGAGTAAGGAGCAGTGGGTTTGAGCCAGAAGTGGTAGAACTGAGTTCCACCTAGTTCCAGCTGAAAAACAGCCCTGAATTTATCACTTAATGAGGTTCTCTGGTGGTGCAGTTCCAGTGTCAGCAACATGTGTAGAAAAAAAAACAACCTTAATTTATGGAAGCATAGTCTGGACAAAGGGGGGCATACTCATGAATGGACTCTCATGCTGAACCTGCAAACTCACTGGCCACAGTAAGCAGTATCTTGGCAGCACATCTATTTGGACAACTGACACATTTACCTAGATAACAACCTTTTATCTAAATAAGAAAGAGGCTGAAACTTGTGCTATAAGGCAAAAAATTATCAAAATAGGAAGAATTAGTCTGCAAACGTACTTGAAAACCAACAGAAGAAGGCACACACAATCAGCCAATAGGACCTGTGCAATGAGTTTGCTGGTAATTTATAAACTACTTCCCATACATTATCCAACCTATTCTGTACTGAGATACCCAATTTTTAAAAGGTAAATGCAGTGACTTACTGTTTGGTCTTTTTGACCTTAATCTATTCTTACACAGCTACCACTGGAACAATATCAATATCCCTTTTGGAAGATTTTCCTCTATTCCTTTTCTTTCAACAAGGTAAATAACAGGGACTCTCAAGGTTGGCACCCAAGGATATTAATTCAGCACTTGTGTATAAAATATATTTCCATGTATTCGTCACATCATATAAAAGATTCACAAATAATACTCAATACTGTATTATTTTTTGACAAACGACAAAGACTATTTATATTGCTGCCCTATACTATGGGGTTGATTTACTAAAGGCAAATAGACTGTGCAGTCTGCAAGAGCAGTTGATCCAGAGCATAGTAAATGAGCAGAAACTTTGCTGACTTCCATCATCCAATCATGTGCAAGCAAAAGTGCTTTGCTTTCAGTTTTCCTTGCACGTGATTGGGTATTCCTTGCTAAGTGAATCTTTATCTCATTTACTTGCAGAGTGCAATTGCACCTTGTATGGTGCACAGTCTGTTTTCCTTTATTAAATCAACCCTTATGTGTCTCATTTCACAAATAGAAAGTTGCAGTCAACGCATTTCACTTCATCAGGACTGGCAGTGAAAGGATTACAAGGCATCCATGCAGTTCCAATGATCTCAATATAGTGGTCACAATCAAATTATGGCGTCATAGGGTTACATCAATTTAAAGCTACTCTCATCTCCACAAAGTAATAGCTAGTGGGTTACTTCTATAAAGGACTAAGAGGTAGAGAGGTCCAGTACTTGTCCTGTTAAAAGGTGGTAATATTGGAGAAGACCTCCTCACTTCCCAAACCACAAGGAAGAAATGAGCCCAAAGATAAATCTTTTTCTGGTAACAGTGTGATATATTATTATTATTTTTTTTTTTTGTTTACAAAAGATTTTATTGAATAAAAGTAGATAGTAAAACAACAGCACATTTTCAAATAATATTTACAGCAAAAACAAGGCACTTTTGAAAAGTACAATTCAGAAAAGTATATTATAGTAAGAAAGAGAAGAAACAGAAACAAAGTAGATTGCAAGTACATGAAATATGTTAATGATAAGATAGGTTGAATGATACTTCTGTCAACAGTATATGTCAGTCATTATTCACTGGAAATGTTGTTAATCATGCAATAAATGTCTATAATCCCTCCATGACTCCCATTTCTTATCAAATAAGTGCATTTTATCCAGCAGAGTATAGTGAATGCGTTCCATGAGCATTACAGCATCAATTCTGTGTAGAATGGAGGCCAAAGGTACAGCATTGGACCTCCAGTGTAAGGCAATAGACCATAAAGTGGCAATACACATAGTATGTATCAATCTCATAATGGCATCAGGGACCCCTGGGATATGAGCCCCCAATAGACAGGTCTGTATAGATAAGCGTACTGGGGTACCCGCCAGTGAGGTAGCCACCTCGGATATCCTGCATCAAATCAAAGATATGGACGGGCAATCCCAAAATATATGCACCAAAGTGCCTGTAAGGCCACAGCCCCGAAAACATAGAGGGGACGTTTGTGGGAACAATATATGTTGTCTTGATGGGGTATAATACCATCTAGTTAAAACCTTAAGGGCCGTCTCACGAACAGAAAGAGATCGAGAGCTTTTACATATGTTATCCACCATGGAATCCCAATCCTCATCCGAAAAAGTGGTACCACTATCCTCCTCCCATTTTTGTCGGTATAAAGGAGGTGTATGAAAAAGACAGAGCAAAGATTGGTGATAAAAATTAGAAATATATTATTATTATTATTATTATTAAACAGGATTTATATTGTGCCAACAGTTGTGCAGAGCTGTACAAAATAAAGGGAGACAGTACAGTTCAGGGGCGGACTGACCATTTGGAAACTCGGGCACTGCCCTAGGGCCCGGGATCAGTAGGGGGCCCTATGACATGCCCCTGTACCTTTTTCATAGGCTTTTTTGAGTTTGGGCAAGAACACAGGGGCCCCATGATCCCCTATTGCCCGGGGGCCCCATGAGTTGTCAGTCAGTTACAATACAATTACAAGACAAGAAGGATAATGTCAATTTCCCTGGAGGGGACACAAACAGCAAAAAAAAGGTTAACATTAGATACAACGTAATGCTGACTTTCAAGCCTGTTGTTCCTGTTTAAGACCTGGATCATCTGCTGGTGAGACTGTGGTTCCCAGAGTGGAAGGTTGTAGTTCTGGTGTCCACCAGCGGGTGTCTCCCAGCAGATCCTAGTAATTAGTCTTCACCTGATGCTGGCTGCTGGGAGGGTGTTTAAACCCTCCTCTACTAGATCTTGTGCTTCTGTATTTTGCCCTGCTAGCCAGAAACTGCTTGCTAATTGATTCTGAGTCCTGCCTGAGTCTGTTAATGCTTTGTACTTATATTGGCTGCTTTCTCCCCCTTGTTCCTAATCCCAGACTTGGTTGCCCCTTCTAACTTTTCCTTACACTTCCAGGTTTATCCTGCTGATCTGTGTTCTCTGTTTTGTAGATAGTGTACATATTGTATAGCAGTTAGCTTGTCAGGTATTTTGCCACTCGGTTTATGGTTCACTTGTATCTTCACGTTTGCTGTGTTTTCTGTTTGCTGGTGTTTGGATAGATTTTATTTCACTGTAAATAAATCTGATATAAAGCACATATAGTCTGGTTTCAGTTTCCTAAGTGCAGCTACGCCGTTCTGGCCATCCCTGCTGCTGGATGCCTGCATTCTGCATCTCTGACAGTTCTGAATCTAGAGACAGCCAGGTAACTATGATGGTAGAAGGGAACAGAAGGAGATCATCAATTGAAACCTCTATATTTTTCTCAGAACACGTTTCCTTTCAGCCTCACATTTTGCAGAAACCGGCCTCTTCCGATTGGTTGCTGTGAAGCGAGCATTTGTTGCACAATAGCTCATGAGCTCCATTATTCTTAACCTTATTATTATAATGTCATAATCACAATGAGATTCACTAAAAAATAGTAAATGCTAATGCTTTCTTCTTCATTTGTTTTGCAGCTTTACCTTTCAATAACATTCATGTGCTAGACAAAATCAATAGTTATCGATCGAATAACAATTGATTGCAAAATATATTTCACATTGTTGAAAGGCAGCCTAGCATCGATTGGGTTAAAAGGCAACAATCCATACTTCCATGGGAACGCACACCCATTAGAGAACAGTCTTCTTTTATCCACTTTAATCTGCTGTCTACACTTTACATAGCTGCTTTACCATCACAAGACGGTTTTTCTCCTCTGAAGGAACCCTTCAGTAAACTCTGCAGTAAATATTGCAAAGGAAAAACAAGGGGGAATGGAACGGATTAAAAGCCGGCTCTGGTTATTGGTCTAACAGAGTTGCTTGACCGGTGACCAGAGCAAGCCTTTAATCCATGCTAGAGAAGTCTACTCCAAGATATATTGTATGTTCTCAGTCCTGCTTTATTTAAACCCACATCTGCACAAGACCTGCTGAACTGGGATCAGTTATAGAGGACCTTCCCGCCACCCGCTGCCCTCATACAACGTCCAATAATATGTAACGGGGGGAGGGGGAGAATAAGCAAGTACGTTTACCAATGTTCACGTTTTTCATTTGTATAAGATTTTGTTCTGCTTTTTTGCTGCCCAAGCTTCTGCCTTGCTGTGACGGGAGTGACTTTTGGGGGTGGGGGGACCCCTTTATCATCTTACCAAATTCTTATGTTTAACCACCCTGTGCCTGTTAAGGGGTACAGGGTGTGGATGTGAATGTCTATTGTGTATTGGTGTGTTGTCCTTTGTTCCCGGCCAGGTGGCTGTCCACTGTCCTTTGCCATGTGCTGCATCCCATTGTTCTGTGTCTTGGTTGGGTGGGGGGGGGTGTTTCCTGTAGCCCTTCCCACTGATGGGCAGGCTGATGATGTATTTCCTGTAGCCCTTCCCACTGAGGGGGCGGGCTGATTATGTGTTTCCTGTCCCTGGTTGTGTTTCCCCGCCCTGTATATATATCTTGCGTGTCTGTTAAAATAAAGAAGTTGACTTTCTGTCTTAAGAAGAGTCTGGTGCTGTCTATTTTCCTGCATGATCAGCGGGTGTGGTCCATGGATGGTGTTCGGACAGGGAAGCTGCAGTATAACGGAGATACCCAACTGCGGTCTGGGGTTCCGGTTCCGTTACACCCGCCATGAAGAAAATTTATGCCACTATTCTGTCATACTGAGCAAGATGAAGACCATGACGTTGTGCGCCTCATCTCACGCATGTGCCATACAACACTACATGCATCTGTTGAAGGAAAACATTCTCACGAGATCTCAGGTTTAGTTTCTTTTTACCCAGCAAATGAGTGTAATTTCATACGGTGTGTGCGCGTGAGATGAGAAGCATGCACCAATATCCAATTTCCCCAAAGGCTCTTTATTAAAGTGATACTAAAGTGATTGTAAAGCTACTTTTTTGTTATTAAAATAACAGGGATGTTTTGCTTACCTGCTCTGTGCAATAGTATTGAACAGAAAGACCCCAAAACTCCTCTTCTGGGTTCCTCCACCAGCGCTCCTCCTCTTGGCTTGGTAAGCCAATTGCTATGGGGGCACTTGTGTGGGCTCCATCCCAAGCTGGACTCTGTGCATCTATGGACAAAGTGCAGCTTGGTTCCGTTCCCTCATCACTGGATTTGACTGACAGCAGCAGGAGCCAAAGTTCTCACTTCTCTCAGCCAAGCCCATGAATACAAGAACAGAGAGCAACGCAGAGCTGCCAGTGGGGACAGTGCTGGATTGGTATTGGCGTCAGGTAAGTGTTGGGAGGGGGGCAGCAGAAGGTTTTATACTTTAATTCAGGGCTTAAAATTTCTACTGAGGGCGCATGCGCGGCTGGCTTCAGTGACGGATCCGCACTAACCCCGCTCCGTCCTGCCGCCAGCATACATACCGGCACACACAAACCCCGGGAGATTCAAAGAGTACCAGCGTACTCATGAAGGGCATCCGATCCTCCAGCACGATGACCCGGCGTCGCAAAACCCCGGGAATACCGGGAAAACTCACCCACTTCTTCCCTGCAGTGAATGCAGGGATCCAAGATGGCGCCGACGGCGGTACCTCAGGAGCAGACACAGAGGGACAGGAGACAGCACAGACACATAAGGATCCAAGGCTGCAGTATCCCTTATACCCAGGGGACCCTGGTGAGCAATCTCCCCCTCTATCACCCACAACCAGCAGCCCAGCAAAATCTAAGCCTAGGCTAGACTCAGGCCACCAGTCTCCTTGCTCCCAGACCCATATACAAACAGGGGTCCTCATAAACCCTGAGGTGCCTGTGATTGAGGCCTTCCCAGCTACAGACCAACCGCTAACAGAGCTATGCATGAAGAGTATGTTAATGTCACTGCGCCAGACCCTGCATAATGATATGGCATCCTCATTAGCTCAAATTTCCACTGCAATGCACCAGCAACAAAATAGAATACAACATATTGAAACCAATATTAGTGATATCATTTCAGCCCATAATGATCTGATTGACGCTCATACAGAACATTCCACAGAAATTGATCAAATTAAACTGAAACTCGCTGATCTAGAGGACCGCTCGAGGCGGAATAATATCAAATTTAGAGGCATTCCCGAAAACGTCAGTAATGAGGAATTAATACCATATATACACCAATATATGAAAATCGCGATACCCACAATATCTGAAGGAGAATTGGCTATTGACAGAGCACACCAACTCCCCAAACCCTCCTTTCTACCCGCCTCGGTCCCACGAGATTTCCTAGCTCGAATACATTTTTACCACGTTAAAGAGAAAGTCATGATGCAGTCCAGGAGCATGTCTAATCTCCCGCCATCTCATGCTAACCTTCGTCTATATGCAGATCTCTCCAAGCTCACACTGCTTAATTGCAAAAAATTGATCAATATAACTAAAGCCCTAAGAAACCATGGCATAGCGTATCAGTGGGGATTCCCAACAAAATTGACCATAAGACAACATGGCAAAATCCATATAATTAAAAATATGGAAGAAGGCCTAGAACTACTCAAAAGCTGGAAAATAATTCCCGAGGTTTCACAACAATACCAACCAACTCATTCTCAACCTATGGAACAAACTTGAATATTCAAATACACAGCAAACACCAAATCACAACTCCAAACCTAAGTTGTGAATCTATTCCTCAATAATCTGGCATTCGGCCACAGATGAGAAGATTGTTCTTTCATATGTTCTCCAGGTTTGGCCTATGTTCCGGTCTAAACCTGAATAAGTCCTCTAGTTCGGTAGTAGCCGGTCCGGCTACTCAGGTTCCTTGCTTTCCTTGCAAGGCTATTTTTTACCTTTCCACCCCACATCCTCTTTCCTCCTCCATGTCGCCAGTCGAAATACAACAACCTCCAAAGCATAATCAATCGTCGCCTACTAATACAGCTTCAAGAATATATCCTGGATCTATTACGAATACCTTTACAACTTTAAACTTCACACAGTTCAAGATTGACAACCCAAATGACCTACCACCATGATTAACATTACATCTTTAACCACTTGCCGACCGCGCATAGCCGAATGACGGCTTCACCGCGGCCAGCCAGTTCTGAGTGGACGTCATATGACGTCCTCCCAGAACGCGCTCTCCTGCGCGCCCCAGGGGGCGCGCACCCGGCGATCTCCGTGATCGCTGTGTCCTACGGACACAGCTGATCACGAGATGTGGTGAAAGGCCGATCCCACCGGCCTTTTACCACGTGATCAGCGGTGTCCAATGACACGCTGATCACAGGAAAATGCAAGTGCCGGTTCTCGGCTGCACTTTCCTCACGCTGTCAGATCGTGAGGAAAGTACTGCCGAGAACCGGCAGTTGTCAGAGCGGGGATCGGCACCGATCATCAGGGCACTGATGATCAGTGCCCTGATGATCGGTGCCCAGCAGTGACCCCCGCAAGTTCTGATCAGCTGTGCGCCCACTAGCCCCGCCCACCCATTCCCAGCAGTGCCCCCACCTGTGCCCAGCAGTGCCCCCACCTGTGCCCAGCAGTGCCCCCACCTGTGCCACTCTGCAGTGCCACCTACCTGTGCCCAGCAGTGCCACCTACATGTGCCCAGCAGTGCCACCCACCTGTGCCCACCCACCTGTGCCCACCAGCGCCACCCACCTGTGCCCACCAGTGCCACCCACCTGTGCCCACCCACCAGTGCTGTCCACCAGTGCCACCCACCAGTGCCACCCACCAGTGCTGCCAGTCAGTGCCACCAGTCAGTGCCCAGGGGTTGTGCCAGTCAGTGCCGCCAGTCAGTGCCCAGAAGTGATGCCAGTCAGTGCCGTCTATCAGTACCCATCATCAGTGTCACCTATCAGTGCCGCCTATCAGTGCTGCATATCAGTGCCGCCTATCCGTGACCCCTAATTAGTGCTGTCTATCAGTGCCGCCTATCCGTGCCACCTCATTAGTACTGCCTATCAGTGCCCTTTAGTGCTGCCTATCAGTGCCCATCAGTGCCGCCTATCAGTGCCCATCAGTGCCGCCTCATCAACGCAAATCAGTGAAGGAGAAAAAATACCTGTTTGAAAAATTTTATAAAAGAAACAAATAAACTTTTTTTTTTTTTTCAAATTTTTTGCACTTTTTTTAATTTATAGCGCAAAAAGTAAAGCGCCCAGTGGCGATTAAATACCACCAAAAGAAAGCTCTATTTGTGAGAAAAAAATGATCAAAATTTCATATGGGTACAATGTTGCATGACCGCGCAATTGTCAATCAAAGTGCGGCAGCGCTGAAAGCTGAAAATTGGCCTGGTAAGGAAGGGGGTATAAGTGCCTGGTAGGCAAGTGGTTAAATGCCCACGGTCTGGACTCTCCATTCAAACGATCGATGCTTCAAAAAGAACTCAAAAAACTTCATCCAGATATCATATTTGTTCAAGAATCCCACTTCGCTACAAATAAGGCCCCCAAGCTTCAACTTACTCACTTTCCACATATTTTTATGGCCACCAACCCCAAAAAAAAGAACGGAATAATTACGGCTATAAAAGACTCTATCCAATTTCGTTTTATCTCAGAATCTGTGGACCCCCTGGGCCGCTTCCACATACTTGTTTGCCAACTTAATGACATTTACTACACCTTAGTGAATGTATACGGTCCTAAAAAAACGCCAGATCAATTTCTTCAACAAAATAATAAAGAACATCAACTGTGTAAAGAAAGGAAGACTCATAATAGGAGGAGACTTCAATATAATTGGAAACCCAAAATTAGACTCTTCATCTTCCAATAAATCTCTCAAACCAGCCTTCAACCAATTTCTACACAACAATGACCTTTACGACATATGGCGGTGCCAACATAGCATGGAAAAGGACTACTCATACTACTCACCAGCCCACCGATTGTACTCTCGGATCGACTACTTCCTGACAGATAAATGGTCACTGCAGCACGTAACCTTCTCTAGTATTGGAACTATAACCTGGTCTGACCATGCTCCTGTCACCATATCACTAGATGACAATCAACGGTCGATACTCCCGCCCATTTGGAGGCTGAACTCGATGATACTAAAGACCCCGGAACACCAAAAATTTTTATTAGACGCACACGAAGTATTTTTTGACACCAATAATACCCCAGATGTTTCTATGACCACAATCTGGCTAGCATACAAAGCGTATATGAGAGGTATTCTCATTCAATTAAATTCCCGAATTAAAAAGCAGAGATCACATCAAATCGACCAACTACTCACATCCATCAAAAAAAATGAAGAGATAAACAAAAAAAACCCGACACCCTCCGTAACAGATACAATATCATCAGACAGAGGTAAGCTCCGTACAATCTTACTCCAACAATACGATCTAAACCTACAACGATCAAAAGCCAAATTTTATGCATCTAGTAACAAAGCGAGCTCACTACTATCTAAAACAATTAAACAAAAAAGACTCAAAAATAAGATCCCCACACTCCAGCACCCATACACACATACACTCCTTACAAACCCACGAGATATGGCTGACGCCTTCGCGTCATACTACCAATCCCTATATAATCTTAAAAACGACTCCAAGATTACACAACCCACAATAGAAACAATCCAACAGTTTTTAGACTCTACTAATCTTCCACGTCTAAATGAAACTCAACTTACTGCATTATCAATCCCAATCTGCCACACAGAAATAGAAAAGACCATTAAAACACTCCCGTTAAACAAATCACCAGGCTCGGACGGTTTCACTAACTAATTTTATAAAACATTTGCCACAAACCTTTCACCTCATCTATCTAACATATACAACCAGGCTGCCTTAACAGGATCATTCCCTGATGAAATGTTACAATCAATTATCACAACAATACCAAAACCACAAAAAGACACTCAGCTGGTCCAAAATTATAGACCAATCTCTCTATTAAATACAGACATTAAACTCTATGCTAAAATACTTGCCCAAAGATTGTTACCATACATCCCCATACTGATCAACCCTGATCAAGTAGGTTTCGTCCCTAATAGACAAGCACCAGACGCAACAAGACGCTTAATATCCCTGCTTCATAATCTCGAGTTAAATACACAGCCATCACTTCTACTATCATTAGACGCAGAAAAAGCATTCGACCGCATTCATTGGTTATTTATGAAATTAGCCCTCCAAAAATTTGGGATCACAGGCTGGATATTATCTGCAATTCTTTCCTTATACTCCAACCCTTCTGCCAAAGTATTAACTAATGGTATATTATCTTCCCCTTTTTCAATATCTAATGGCACTAGACAAGGTTGTCCATTATCCCCCATTATCTTTATATTAACCATAGAACCCCTAGCATCTAAACTAAGAGATGACAAAAGGTTTACTGGGATCACCCATTTAAGTACAGAACACAAAATCAGCCTTTACGCAGACGATATCATACTGATGATCACTAACCCTCTTTCATCACTTCAAACAATATATAACCACCTCAACGAATTCTCAAAAGTCTCCTACTATAAACTCAATGCAAACAAATCCTCCATTTTAAATCTTTATTCATCTCCACAGAACAAAAAAAAGATAACCGAACAATACCCCTTTATATGGGAAGACCACAAAATTCCTTACCTAGGCATAAAACTCACATCTACCACCTCACACTTATTTGAAGCTAATTACACCCCATTATTGGAATCAATTCCTCAAGAACTAAAACACCTACGTACCTCCACTTTATCAACGCTAGGAAGAATAGCGTCGTTAAAAATGTGCATTCTCCCTAAAATACTATACCTATTCCGGACTCTTCCCATCCCAATTCCTGATTCCTTCCTCTCTAAACTCCAATCCATATTCACAAAATTCACATGGAACTCCAAAAAACCAAGATGCACAACAAACCTTCTAATCAGACCCCCATCTAAAGGAGGAGCAGGCATCCCACACCTAAAATCTTACTACCACGCAACGCTTTTAGACCAAACTTTTTTCTGGTGGCATCCCAGGAGCGAAAAAATATGGTCCAACATGGAAACTCTCACACACACACCATACTCATTTAGCACATTACTTTTCTTACCTAATAAAATCTGACCACATACAGAATCTAACCACCCTTGCATTAAAGCTTCTTTACAAGCCTGGTCTACTCTCCTATCCTACGAATACCCCAACAATGAAACTAACACAATATCTACACCTATCTCCATACTACAACTCCTCATCCCTGATTTAAACCTTAAACCATGGACAGACCGACACATCACACATATACACCAATTATATACGAACCTAACACTACACCACTTTTCCACTCTTCAAAGACAGTTCTCTCTCCCTGACAATGAAATATACACCTATATTAGAATTACACACCTTCTACGAAAGACAACACTCCCTCTGAAGATGAGACTACCAATCCCAATATACCTTTTTTACGATAAACAAACCTATCCTAAAAAAGGGATCTCATTGTTCTATGAGGCCCTTACTAATTCACAGTTCACTCCGTCTACTTCCTCTCTTCATAACTGGGAAAAAAATTTACAACAATCTACATCGCAGTCTACATGGTTAAAAACGTTTGTTATTACATATAAAGCTTCCAAATGCACTACTCATTGGGAGACATATTTAAAAGTACTACATCAATGGTATTTAACGCCTACCAAATTAGCCCTCTATTACCCCCAAAGCTCTCCCTTATGCTGGAGACAATGCGGGGAACTTGGTACCACTTTTCATGTGTTGTGGTCATGCAAATCTCTCAGATCCTATTGGATCAAAGTTTTCAAATTTATATCCACAATAGCAGAATACCCAGTGACACCAGTTCCCTCTTTGGCTCTCCTCCATTTAGGAATCGATAGCCTCCCATACAATTCACGTACCATTATCATCCATATCCTCACAATAGCTAAAACTAACATCACCAAACTATGGAAATCTAATACAGCTCCCTCTTTTTCAAATCTCATCACTGAACTTAACTGGCATGGTGAGATGGAAAAAAGAACATCGATCCAAAATTTTTCACCCTATAAATTTCAAATTCATTGGTCCAGATGGCTCAAAAATCCTAACTGCTCAATATCTTGCTGACAAAATAACCCCACATTATTCCTACAAAGCGAGACTGGCTTTTTCCTTCCTTCCCCTCCTCCCCTCCCCCTCATACTTTCAATACCCTACTACCCTCCAATATACTTGTTCAATCAACTGATTCACATAGAATGAGAATACCTCGTAAGATATCTTCATTAACTATTTTTTTCTACCGATTTTCTTTTTTTTTTCTTCTTCTTCTGGAATATACACACATATTACCCTATAGAGGGGTGAATAGACATCTTATGACGAATGTAATACTCTGCTATCTCTCTATGTGAATGCTCATATATGTATAAACAGTTTGTAATTGCCTTGAAAATGTTTCAATAAAAATATTTGAACTTAAAAAAAAATAAAAAATTTCTACTGAGCTACTAGCCAGGCCTTAGAGTTACTGGCCACCAACAAACACACACAAACAGAGACACCTGTACACACACAGACATGTACATACACATACACACACAGAAACATGTACACACACGCACAGAGACACATGTACATACACACACATACAGACACATGTATACACACACAGGCACACACACAGATACAAGTACATACACAGAAATACACACACACAGACACTTGTACATACACACAAAAACGTGTACATACATACGCAGACACATGTACACACAGACATAAGTACGTACATACACACAAACATACACACAGACATGTACACACACACAGACACATGTACACACACACACACACACACACACACATACATGTACATACACGCAGACACATGTACAGATACACACCTGCACATACACACTGACACATGTACAATTGTACATGTATACACAGACACACAAACACACACACATGTACACGTACACACACCCCCCCCCCCCATAAAAAGTTGCAGTACTTCGTTGTTCACTCACAGATCCGGGTACTGCACTCTAGGGGGAGGTAAAGAGCACAGCACACGTGCCTTTCTTTGCTTTCACTGCGTTCAGCTATTGAGCAGTCTGACGGCTCCCAGTGCCAATGACAGATCCGGGCTGAGCTCCGAGCCTGCTCAGCAAGACGGCCCTGGGGGACACACTCACCCCCACCATAATTTCCACTCGCCATTGGCGAGCAGGCGAGTGGAAATTTCAAGCCCTGCTTTAATTCATAGAATGTATTAAGGTAACAAACCTTCTGCCTTTAGAAAAAAATTTGGATATAAAAAATACAACTACATAGCTATCCTTGAGGTGAAGCCAGTAGTGATGAAACACATTAAGAAGGGGCAGTCCCTGGATGGAGACAATGTGAATACAGCTGTATTTTGGACATCCTCATAAAGAACCTTCAGAGGAATTGGATATCGTTGAGCAGCTTCTATCTATCAGTGTAAGCAGAGATGAACTTTTTGATCCGGAACCCATGTGTCCGAGGCAAGCAAGAGAAGTGCAGGTTTGGAGCAGTGCTGCATGTTTGGGAAGTTTGGAGCACACATGAGGTCATGCGCTTCATCTTGTGCATGCACAATATGACAATACTGCAAGATCTTGTGAGCTCTTGCAGTTTATGTATGGGGTTCCTCTGAAAGCCATGTTGATATATTAACGTTGCTTACCTACCACAGCCTCCAGGGAAACCAAAAAGTGAAAGCCAAAAAAGGTAAGTAAAGTTAAAAAACCCAAAATAAATAAGAAGGCAGCTTTAGGCATTTTCCCATCGGCATGCAAAGAAGTATTATGATTATGGATTTTAGGGAAAGGTCCACTTTGATCCCCTGAAACACATTGGCTGTCCGTTTTACTGGTATGTCAAAAATTGAACTGAACACTCAACTTTACATCTGGCGCTCTCTTCTACCATATCATTGACCTCCTTTGAAAAAAGATAGCTGCCTCTCTACCTCTGCCAAGGAGCAGAAAAACAACAGCCAACAGTGGGTGTGGTTGGGAATAATTCTGGTGCATTAAAACAGGCAATCAAACGGGGTTCCTGGGTCACCACATCAAGAGACTAGGGGTTACAGTATATTGGGTTTCCTGTGTGCATTTGGAAAGCTAATTTTCTAGTTTGACTAACGTGTACCTTTAAGACGACTCTCCACTGCCTATTCTTCCAAATGGGATTTCAGAGCAATGATGACATCTGATGAAGCAAGAATATCAACAAATGTTATTCGTCATAGCCTCCTGACCTTTTCGGGAAAGTTCCCCTGCAAGGCAATATTGATGTGCCAGTGATAGAGAGATGTGTTATTAGCTCGAAGTGGTGATGCCTGATAAAATTTCTTATTTTCTTCCCTTTCCTTTCTGCTTTCAGAAATTCTCTCATCCAACCACACCAAGCCTTACACCAATCACTCAGAATAACAGGAATGTATTACTAAATCCTTTAAGGTGAAGCTACCTCCTTTTACCTTTGGGGGAAGGAGACAAAGTTTAAACATATGCATCATGTGCCTGTAACATTTTATCCGAAAATGCCATTTGGAAGATGGAACAAAATGCAATAAAAACATTCTTTTTTTTTCTGCTTTGTGTCATAAAAACGCCATCTGACAAGCCCAGCTATTGATTTCACAGTAGAACAATCAAAATCAACATGTTTTTACTGTGGCTAGGGAGCTTCTTTCCAATAAATTAGGGAGAATTATCAAATTATCTGGATGGTTTTAGCATTTTTGTTTTAACTGCAAATGGTCCCAGTTATGGCAGATGCCGTTGGAAAGGACATGCCTGCAGAAACAAAAGACAAGGGATGGGGGACTGGCTAGTGGGTCTGCTGAAGAACAAAGCCTTTTTAATATTAAATATTGCATCCTATAATAATAGACTACAAGTTTTAAAAATCCTACTGAAATTAGTACATTAACCTCCCTGTCCATATTTCTGTGCTGAAAGTGGTATTTTTTTTGCATGGAAATATGTATTTTTTTATTGTAGGCCTGTAATTTTTAGGAATAACTCACTGAAATCTGTCCGAACAAGAATCTAGTAAACATCCCGGGTATGTTAAAATTTGAAACACTAAATCATAAATTATAATTTAATAAATAATCATAAAAAAATAATAATTAGAGATGAGCGAATTATTCAAAAATTCGATTCGGCAGATTCGCCGAATTTGCGGAATAAATTCGATTCGATGCGAATTTATTCGCTGCGAATTTAACTTATTAAAAGGGTTTCTAGGCTTCAGAGAGCCTTTATATTAGTGCAGAACACTGTACCTTTAATTTAAATGCCCTTGGAGTCTGCTGGGGAAGAGAAATAATACTGTCAGTCAGTATGACATGCAGATGAGTGCCGTCGATCTTAGAATCACCGCACACTTCACTCATTTGGGCAGTCACGGGGCCAAAACCAGAGTGTGGAGCCACAGTGTGGCGGTGGAGGCAGCAGCAATGGAAGGCCATACAGCACCCTATGACAAAATGGAACCCACCAGCAGTGTGAAGAGACCTGAAAGTGGCACATGGCAGAGTGTGGCGATGGAGACAGCAGCAATGGGAGGCCGTACAGGGACCCATGACACACTCTGGACCTGGCAGCAGCATGAGGAGGCGGTACAGGGGCCCATGACAGATTACGGGCCTGGCAGCAGCATGAGGAGGCGGTACAGGGGCCCATGGCAGAGTGGCGAAGCGTAAACAGCTTAAATTGAAGGCCATACAGAGGCCTATGTTAAAAAGTCCCCCCAGCAGCAGTGTGGGGAGACGACTATCAAGAGTCCAATGGCAGAGTGGCGGAGCGGAAGCAGCTTCAATTGAAGGCCAATAGTGGTTGTGAAGCAGAAAGTCAGTTTATTGTACACAATCGGTCAATTGCAGCTTGCCGTTGGCTGGAAACTGTACGTTTGTGTCACTGGAATGCACTAATCACCCAAAAAATATTACCGCCACCCGGCGTGTAAATGGATTTAACTCTTTGAACGTACAATAGTGGTTGTGAATCAGAAAGTCAGTTTATTTTGCACAATCGGCAAACTGCAGCACCAACTGTGCACGACAGCCACCAACAAAAAAAAAGGGTGTATGTCACTTTAAATTTTCGATTCTTTGATAGCTGTGGCCCTAAGTAACGATTCTGTGTCCCTGAGTAACGATTCTGTGTCCCTGAGTAACGATTCTCGAAAAAAAGAAGAAAAAGAAGAAGAGGAAGAGGATGAAGAAGAGGATGAAGAAGAAGAAGAGGAAGAAGAGGATGAAAAAGAAGAGGATGAGGAAGAGGAAGAGGATGAGGAAGAGGAAGAAGAAGAAGAGGATGAGGAAGAAGAAGAAGAGGATGAGGATGAAGAAGAAGAAGAAGAAGAAGAAGAGGAGGAGGATGAGGAAGAAGAAGAGGATGAGGATGAGGATGAAGAAGAAGAAGAAGAGGAGGAGGATGAGGATGAAGAAGAAGAAGAGGATGAGGATGAGGAAGAAGAAGAAGAAGAAGAGGATGAGGAAGAAGAAGAAGAAGAAGAAGAGGATGAGGATGAAGAAGAAGAAGATGAGGATGAAGAAGAAGAGGATGAGGATGAAGAAGAAGAAGAGGATGAGGATGAAGAAGAGGATGAGGATGAGGATGAAGAAGAAGAGGATGAGGATGAAGAAGAAGAAGAAGAGGATGAGGATGAAGAAGAAGAAGAGGATGAGGATGAGGATGAAGATGAAGAAGAAGATGAGGATGAAGAAGAAGAAGAAGAGGATGAGGATGAAGAAGAAGAAGAGGATGAGGATGAAGAAGAAGAGGATGAGGATGAAAAAGAAGAAGAAGAAGAAGAGGATGAGGAAGAAGAAGAAGAGGATGAGGATGATGAAGAAAAAGAAGAGGATGAAGAAGAAGAAGAGGATGAGGATGAAGAAGAGGATGAGGATGATGAAGAAGAAGAGGATGATGGTGAGGATGAGGATGAAGAAGAGAAGAAGAAGAAGAGGATGAGGATGAAGAAGAATAATAAGAAGAAGAGGATGAGGATGAAGAAGAAGAAGAAGAATAAGAAGAAGAAGAGGATGAGGATGAAGAAGAAGAAGAAGAAGAAGAAGAGGATGAGGATGAAGAAGAAGAAGAAGAAGAAGAAGAAGAAGAAGAGGATGAGGATGAAGAAGAAGAAGAAGAGGATGAGGATGAAGAAGAAGAAGAAGAAGAGGAAGAGGATGAAGAAGAAGAAGAAGAGGATGAGGATGAAGAAGAAGAAGAAGAAGAGGATGAGGATGAAGAAGAAGAAGAAGAAGAAGATGAGGATGAAGAAGAAGAAGAAGAGGATGAGGATGAGGAAGAAGAAGAAGAAGAAGAAGAAGAAGAGGATGAGGATGAAGAAGAAGAAGAAGAAGAAGAAGAAGAGGATGAGGATGAGGATGAAGAAGAAGAAGAAGAAGAAGAAGAAGAAGAAGAAGAAGTAGGATGAAAATAATAAGAATTCCAGTCCAGCAAAAAGTGTCTCTGCAGAGAGCTCCGCTATTTCTGACAGTTCTCTGACAGTTCCTTCACATTTACAGCGGTTGAAACATTGTATCTATTTGTTTCCGAATAAAAACATCTGTATCCTAAATGGAAACAAATAGCTACAATGTTTCAACCGCTGTAAATGTGAAGGAACTGTCAGAGAACTGTCAGAAATAGCGGAGCTCTCTGCAGGGACACTTTTTGCCGGCTGTAGAAGGGATGAAAATCGGCCGATCGGGGAAAATTCGATTCGAATCGAATTTTTCCTAATATTTGAAACGAATTCCACTTCGTCATGTTCGATTCGCTCATCTCTAATAATAATAATAAATTTAATTCAATAATGTAATCAAACCAAAACACTGAAATTTGAAAATTTTGCCAAGTTTGCACATCGTGACGTAACGCATAGATCCGGCGGGGTGACGCACTTCTGGCAGAGCGCCATCTTGCTACTCCAGTTACATACAGTACACCCAATAGGGATACACTATTATTATTCACTCATTTGGAAGTTGGTCCCTTTCAGGGATTGGTTGTTAGCACTTTATAAGGTCTCTGGATAAGACCAGGGGAGTATTTACCACAAGGCACTTGCCTAGGGTGGCATGTTTCAGGGGGGCAGCACCTCTTTCCTAAGAAGAATAGATGGAAGAAGGGACACGCACACCATGGGGACCAGGTGGGATCCGAGAGAGGCTGCGGACTGCTTGATGGTCTATGTAGAGCCTGACTCTCGTTCCCGGGGATGTCCGGAGCTGTGAAAATGGGTGTCTTTCTCCCTATCACTGGGAAGGGGGGGTAGTGGAAGGCTCTCCCAGATGGGGGGCAGGGGTGTTGTTGGTCAATGTCAAGCTCTCTCCGCGGAAGGGGGAAGGTGAGGTATTGGTCAGTATCTGTGGGGGCAGATGATTTTTGTGTTGCCTAGGGCAGCACAAAACCGAAATACACCACTGGATAAGACCCATTTATTATTTGCACTTTAGTATATAATATTATCACATTTTCAGACACCTTTATAAGATCCTGGTAGATCTTACACAGTAATAACACTATTATGTGATATGGTTATTTCTATATATATTATGTTTATTTAGCGCTTCACCACTATTATTATTATTCATTTGTCTGCACATAGGTAGAGGATTAGGTGTGAGCAGCTATTAACTAGGTGGGTTTCATAGCAGCGCAGGGGGAACCTTAAATTAATCATCCCCGGACCTTGCCATAGTCAAAAAACGGCTACAGTGTGGTCGTCCAGTTCTGGGAGGGTTTCTATAGACATCTTCCCAAAACCTTTCTGCACACCCCTGGTGCATGCATTAGGGGTGCTCTATGCTATATATCCTTGGGGCCAGGGGCGGACTGACCATTTGGAAACTCGGGCACTGCCCGAGGGCCCAGGGTCAGTAGGGCCCCCATGAGATGCCCCTGGTACCTTTTTCATAGGCTTTTTTGAGTTTGGGCAAGGACACAGGGGCCCCATGATCCCCTATTGCCCGGGGCCCCATGAGTTGTCAGTCCGCCCCTGCTTGGGGCACAGCTGATCACAGATCGATGCAAAGGCCAATCACAACGACCCTTTACTATGTGATCATCCCTGTCCAGTTGCACAAAAACAGACTTCTCAGTTAACGGCATTTTCTTTCCTCAGCGCTGTCACTATGTGAGAAAAGGAAAGCGGATAACCATCAATCCTCTCAGTACACATTTTGACTGATATTCAGGGCACTGATCATCAGTGTCCTGATAATCAGTGCAGCCCCATCAGTGCCAATCAGTGCAGCATATCAGTGCCCATCAGTGTCACTTATCAGTGCCCATCAATGCTGCTTATCAATACAGCCACATCAGTGTACATCAGTGCAGCATCATCAGTGAAGAATAAAAATTACTTGGTAGCAAAATTTTATAACAGCAACTAAGAAAAACACTTCTTTTTCAAAATTTTATTTAGCAAAAATGAAAAAACCCAGTGGTGATCAAATACCAACAAAACAAAAATCTATCTGTCTAAAAAAAATATTAAAATTTCATTCGGGTACAGTGTTGTATGACTACGGAATTGTCATTCAAAGTGCAACAGTGCTAAAAGCTGAAAATTGGCCGATTCAGGAAGGGGGTGAAAGTGCCCAGTATTGAGCTGGTTAGGGGTTAAAAGCAATAGTAAACCTACAGGTGAAACTCGAAAAATTAGAATATCGTGCAAAAGTTCATTTATTTAGATTAGAGTGGGACACTTTGAGCCCAGAATATTGCACCTTTTCACAATATTCTCATTTTCTGAGATTGTGGATTTGGGGTTTTCATGAGCTGTAAGCCATAATCATCACAATGATGACAAATCACGGCTTGAACTATCTTGCTTTGCATGTAATGAGTCTATCTCATATATTAGTTTCACCTTTTAAGTTGTATTACTGAAATAAATGAATTTCTGCACAATATTACAATTTTTGGAGTTTCACCTGTATATTATGCTAAAATAACAAACATGTCATATTTACTTGCTCTGTGCAATAGTTTTTCACAGAACAGCTCTGATCCTCCTCTTCGGAGGACCTGTGCTCCTGGCTCCACTCTCTGAGTGCCCCCTTAGCAAGCCACTTGCTATGGGGGCACTTATGTGGGCTTGGTCCTGAGCCATGCTCTGTTTGTCCTTAGACACACGCAATGCAGCTTGACACGCCGTCTGGTCACAGGATGTGATTGACAGCAGAAGAAGCCAATGGCTCCTGGTACTTCTTCTCTGTAAAATGAGTAGAGAGAGAGCGAAGACAGCTGATGCTCTCAGGCAGAGAGCTGGATCGAGATTGGACTCAATAGGGGAGGGGGGGGGGTGTGGACAGGGGCGGACTGACAACTCATGGGGCCCCCAGGCAATACGGGATCATGAGGCCCCTGTGTCCTTAACTAAAACTCAAAAAAGCCTATGAAAAAGGTACCAGGAGCATCTCATGGGGCCCCCTACTGACCCCAGGCCCTCGGGCAGCGCCCGAGTTTTCAAATGGTCAGTCCGCCCCTGGGTGCAGAACTGCTTGCAGAAGGTTTTTTTTACCTTAACCACTTGCCCTCTAGAGGATTTACCCCCCCTTCCTGACCAGGTCATTTTTTTGCGTTACAGCGCCACATTACTTTAACTGACAATTGCACGGTCATGCAACGCTACACCCAAATTAAATTTATGTCTTTTTTTCCCCACAAAAACAGCTTTCTTTCTGTGGTATTTGATCGCCTCTGCATTTTTTATTTTTTGTGTTATAAACTAAAAAACCCAACAATTTTGAAAAAAAAAAAACAATATTTTTTACTTTTTGCTATAAAACATATCCAGTAAAATTTTTTAAAAAATCTAATTTCTTCATAAATTTAGGCCAAAATGTATTCAGCTGCATGTCTTTGCTAGAAAAAAAAAAGTAAATTAATTGGTTTACATGAAAGTTATAGCATCTACAAGTGGCTGTATATATACTGGGATTTTTATTATTATTATTATTATTATTTTTTTTTTTAATGTAACTAGTAATCAGTGACTTATAGCAGTACTGCGGGACTATGGCGGGCATTCTGACACTAACTGTCACTGACATCCCCAGTGACACCAATACAGTGAACAGTGCTAAAAAAAAAAAAAAGCACTGACACTGTACTAATGACACTGGGCAGGACGGCGTTAACATCTGGGGCGATCAAAGGGTTAACTGTGTGCTGTTTTACAATGTGTGCTATTTACTGTGTAAGCATGCTGCTTTGTATTGCTCTGCTATGCTGGGCAAAACAAAGCAGCATGCTGGAGCTGACAGGGTAAAGATCTGTATTGTTTACATACAGGCTTCTCCTCTCTCAGTGTTCTTCGGCGATTGCCGGGTGCCGGCGGGGAATTTCCGGCCAGGACCCAGCGATAGACAGCCTTAGCTGCCTACCTGAAAATGCGAAATCACGTATGTATTCCTGATTTTGCACAGTACTGCCGCCCTGTAGCAGTATTTGTGCTATAGGGTGGCGGGGAAGCGGTTAATGCAGAGAATGCATTAAATTAAGCTACTTACTGAACTGTTATCATACAGGCTGGGCACCCAGTACTTCAGGACAAGCAACGTTCACACATCATCATGGACTAATGTCCACCCCTCCACCAGAGGAAGAAGAGGAAGCTGCCACGACATTGCCAAACTGGCTAGAAGACTGCAGGAAAAATGCTAAAAAAAGATAGGGGGTGATTTGGGGAGTATTTAGTGGTGGTTACATAGTTAGTCTGGCTGAAAAAAGACAAAAGTCCATGCAGTTCAACCATTTAAAAAAAAAAGTTATAATCCTACACCCACAGTTGATCCAGAGGAAGGCAAAAAATACCCAGCAAAGCACGATCCAATTTGCTCCTGCAGGGGAAATAATTCCTTCCTGATCCCCTGAGAGGCAATCAGATATTCCCTGGATCAACTTTACCTATAAATGTTATATCCAGTTATATTCTGTGTATCCAAAAAAGAATCCAGGACTTTTTTAAAGCAATCCACTGAGCTGGCCACAACCAACTCTTGAGGGAGTCTATTCCACATTTTCACAGCTCTCACTGTGAAGAAACCTTTGGAGGTTAAATTTCTTTTCCTCCAGACTTAAAGTGTGCCCCCTTGTCCTCTGTGATGTGTTGGGTGAACCCTAAAATTCAGCTTTACATTTTGCTCCACACACCTCTGTCTAGTATCGTATTTTAGTTTTCTAAGGAATGGGACTTTTTTTTAAAAGACAAAACTTGTAAAAAAAACATCAAAACTCAGCAGTGACCTTCAACTCTCACACTACCTACGGTGCATTTTTTTAACCTTTAAGTAAAAGCAAGTCAGAGTCAGCAGGTTGAATTTCATTTCATTTTCTGACAGTAAAGAACTCAGCTGTAATGTCATTAACTCAGAATAAAAGTTATGGAATACTATTTTTATTCTGCTTCCTGGCACCAAGCCGGCTCCACCGCTATTAGCCACCACCGTGCGTGTTATTTTTTTTTTTTTTACACCACAGCCTGTACGATCCGACAGATGCCTGAGTTTTAAATAGAAGACTTGGATCTGCTGGATTTATAAACTATTGGAGGTTTTAGTAATGTTTAAATTATTAGAAATTCTATTTGGCTTCTGCATTAGTTACATTGTAATAATGGAAATAAAAAGAGAAAAAAGAAAATAAAAACTCAAAAGAAAAAAAATGAGAGCAGTTGGATTTGGTACACAAAATGTTTGATTTGGTGCTCCTTTTTGACAGGGAAATATATTATGAAAAAACAGGGGAAAAACACAAATATATTTTTGTCTAGTTGCTTTTTTTTATTTACTTTTTTTCACTGTTTTTAGCTTTCTTGTGGAAAAAAAAAACAAAAAACTAAAAGCAAAACAACAACAACAAAAATTTGGAAAATTGGGGAAAAAATTCTTTGCAATATAACTTTGGGTGTATTTTTTTAATTCAATATTAACTTAGGAAAAAAAAAAAAAGGAGAAATTTGAGGATAATTTATTCAAAATCGGCCATTTTGTAGCAGAAGCTATTATGCCAAAAGCTATGGTACAAGTATGATACTACAAGTGATGACGGTTAGAATCAGATTTCGGTTATGGGATATGGGTTTGAGAGGTGAAATAGAAGTCTAGGCACTATGAGAGCTTGGTTTCACCTCCTCGTCACCTGTTTTAACTCCTAAAATCCCGCACCACCACACTGTAATTGTGTGTGTTACACGTGGTTGCGGGGTGGTTGCAGCATGGCCCCATTCACTTGCAGGGGTTGCATTTGGCACAACAGGCCGGATGGTTTTTGCCACATTATGATGCAAAGCATTGCAACTGTAGCATGTGTACACCCCTGCCAACAAACACCAGATAACGGGGATGCCACTCCAGGCTCCCGTATACCTTGGCTTAGTAAACACAGGCATGAAAAACAAAAACTTCTTAGATGCTCCACATCCCACAAAGCCCAATGATGTCTACAGCAGTCTATGGGAGCAGCCTCAGTTTGGGCATCATCCAGACAATGTCTCAAGCACATTTCACCCAGCTCATGATGCTCAGTCATGGAGGAGCTCCTCCATTGTTGGGCTTTGTGGGATGTGCGGTATCAGTGAAGTTTTTGTTTTTCATGCCTATGTGTACACAGTGGTGTATTTAATTTTTGTGCTTCCCTAGGCAACACTAAAGTTGGGCGCCCCCACCACCATCAGCACCCCCCCAGCCCCCACCACCAACACCACTAAAATTGGGCACCCCCCACCACCATCAGCACCACCCAACTCCCCCAGCCCCAGCTGCCACCACTAAAATTGGGCACCCCCACCACCATCAGCACCCTCCCAACCCCAGCACCTGCCTCAAACACCGCTAAAATTGGGCACCCCCTCACCACCATCAGCACCATCCAACCCCCCTAGCCCCAGCTGCCACCACTAAAATTGGGTGCCCCCCACCACAACCAGCACCCCCCAGCTCCTGCCCCCTGTCAATACCACTAAAATTGGGCACCCCCCACCACCATCAGCACCACCCAACCCCCCCAGCCCCAGCTGCCACCACCAAAATTGGGTACCCCCTTCACCATCAGCACCCTCCCAACCCCCCAGCCCCCGCCTCCAACACCACTAAAATTGGGCACCCCCTCACCACCATCAGCACCACTGAACCCCCCCCCCCAGCCCTAGCTGCCACCACTAAAATTGGGCACCCTTCAGTCCCCATTGCCAACACCACTAAATTGGGTGCCCCCAAACACTATCAGCATCACCCACTCTCCATTAACCACCCCCCAGGCCCAGCTGCCACAACTCTCTGCCAACCCCCACCCCCGGTCTCTTACGCCACAACTAACCTTGACCTTTCTGGAAAGCAACCAGCCATCCCTGGAGCCAAGACCAGTGTCTTCCTTCCATGAAAGGGAAGCTTACACCCTCCAGCAGAAAGCAGCCTCCTACCAGGTCCCCATCCTTGCCACATGTGTCCTTCCTTCTGGGGGGCTGCGTAGCCCCCCTTTACATGTCTGCCCTAGACAAGCGCCTTTTTTGCTTCACGGTGTGTGTACATCCCTGTATGGCTTCCTTTGCAACTTGGGGAGGGCAGTGAAATGTAACGCGGCTGTCTTTTTTTTTTCGCACCCCAACCGCAAGTGTAAACTAGGCTTAACCCACACTTTTTAAATTCCGCCACCTCCATGATCCTCCCATTGCACTGCATACAGTTATGAACAAAATACAAT
Source organism: Staurois parvus (assembly GCF_062004578.1). Taxonomy (NCBI): domain Eukaryota; kingdom Metazoa; phylum Chordata; class Amphibia; order Anura; family Ranidae; genus Staurois; species Staurois parvus. The sequence goes on along the minus strand of NW_028317980.1, from coordinate 3,208,990 downwards.
ATAATTATCTTTGCTTTGTTTTCTATATGATCATGTGACAACAGCCCCCCCCCAGCCCCTCCTCCTGTGTGGTGTGCCGTCGGTGGAAGGAGACAATGCCTACAGCAGTTGAAGCCGATGGGTGACGTCATCATTCTATAGAATTCCACCAGGGCTTTGTGGCGATGTGACTGTATAGAAAATGAAGCCAAAAAAGGTATTTACATTGCTATCGAGATGAGTACTGGACTTGGATCCACCCACTGCTCTGAGCTGTCAATCAAAGGTAAAGCAGATCTGATGGGGGCTCAAGTGCTCATTTGACTCCACCCACCCCTACTACAAAACTCCTCGGCCATGCGCTTGTCAGTCTGACAGGTGCAGCTGCATTGGACTGCACTGAGGAAGGAGTGCCCAGTATAGACCCTCCAACCTCAGGGCCAGTGTCAACATATTCTGAAAATTGAAAACGAAAGCAGCCACCACATCTAAGAACTTGTAAGCTACAATATATAACATTTTTGTTCTTGGGTTTATATACACATTATAAAAAAGGACCAAACAAATCAAGCAACTTTCTAGCAGTGACATCAATCATTTATTGGTTTCAGTAGAAAGTGTTGGTGGTTAGCCAACTCAGCCCAACTCCTGCTGAGGCCCAGATTGCAATTCCTTGTCTCACTAGCTAACTCCCAGGGGCAGCTGCCCCAAGAGAACTGGGATCCTCCCTGGAGAGGAAAGAACACTCTGGAAAGGCCTACCAAACATTTATCACCTATGCAGCCACTTTCTGGACAGCTCCTTCCAGGGATTGATTGAGGCATGATATTTATTCATACTGGTCATTTGCCCTATATTCTGGAAACTTCTTCTAGAAGCAGGTGGGAGAAATAAAACACTAGACATGTGCAGAATTAAAAAAATTGTTTTGTTTCACTATTTAAATAATCTAACTTAGTTAAATTCTTTTAGTTTGTTTTTGGAATTTGTTTCATTTCCTCTTTTCGTTTTCAAATTCAGTTAAAATTTTCTGAGTTCGTCCAATTTGAATTTAATTTGAATGAATGAAAAAGTATCGAAACGGCATTCAAATTTGAATTTCTTCAATTTGAAATTCAAATTTCAGAAGACGGTTTTATTCTTTCTATTTCATTCTGTTCTATTGTTTTTTTCTATTCTTTTCTATTATTTTATTTTCAATTCTATTTTGTTATTTTCTATTCTAATCTATTCTTATCCATTCTATTCTAATCTAGTCTATTTGAATTCAAATTTATTTTATTCAAAATTCGAATTTTGGAAGATGGTTATATTCTTTTGATTTTATTCTATTCTATTATTTTCTATTCTATTCTTATCTATTCTATTTGAATTCAAATTTATTCTATTTGAAATTCGAATTTCAAAAGACAGTTATCTTCTTTCTACTTTATTCTTCTTTTTTCAATTCTATTCTTTCCTATTCTATTATTTTCTTTTTCCTTCTATTCTATTCTGTTTTTTTCTATTCTATTATAATCTATTCTATTCAAATTTCAGTTCATTTTTTCAATTTCAATTTATCTATTCTATTCAAATTTCAATTTTTCTTATTCGGAATTCAAATTTTGGAAGATGGTTATATTTTTTTCTATTTATTCTATTATATTCTATTTTATTGTTTTTTTTCGATTCTATTATTTTCTATTGTATTTTGTTCTATTCTATTATTTTCTCTTCCTTTATTTTCTGTTCTTTTCTATCCTATTCGTTTATTTTCTATTTTATTTTAGTCTTGTTTTCAAATTCGATTTCTTTTTTCAAATTTAATTTGAATTCAATTAAATTTGATTTGAATTTCTGACAAAATTTAGTCTCGTGGATTTGTTTAAATTCGTTACTGTTGTAATTCAGAAATTTGGATACATTCGAATCTCCGAATAACGAAAAATCATCCGAATTTTGATTCGGAATTAAACGAAGCGCACATGTCAATAAAACAACCAGCTAGGAAATCCTGACTAGAGAAAAACAATCGACTGCAGCACCACCTAGCATGTACAAGTTCAGTTCAGTTCAGCAGAACTTTTCAGCAGAATATTAAACATGCCAAATTATTCCTATGCCGTTTCTTTTCTAGCACTTGCAGTATTCTGTCCTTGTTGGTTTTTGTCATCCTTTCCAATCTATTCTTGGTTCTTCAAGGTTACAATCATTCCACAGCCTTTAACTTTCTCTTTTGTATATATTTGTTCTCGGAGACCTCATTAAAAAAACTAGCCTATGGGTAAAATCATTGTGCATAACGGAACGGCCCATGGTACTCCATTTTCAAAGGAGGAAAAAAATGAACATTTTTAGCTTCATCTGCACTTTTAGTTTGAACCTTTTAAGCTCTAAGACAAGACATCAAATTTCGGTCCTACCAAAATGTGACGGGGAGGTCGATTGGTTATTTAGTTCTCTTGGTTTATATGCTGCTTGACCTTATTGACTCAGAATAAAAGAATAATGATGTCATGGTTCTCTGCTAAAAGAGATGAAACGCTTCAAAGAAAAAGAATTCCAGGGTAAATGGGTTGACTTTTTTATTTTTTTGCAATTCTTAAACTTTTTTGTTAACACCAGACTACAAAGTAATTTATAATGCTTCACACAAGAGTCTTTTTATTGGGCTTTTTTATAGCTCCTGGAAGCAATAAAGCACAACTCTGGGAAATGTAAAAATCCTTCCTTGCAGTGGGGCAGCACTGCTCATTTAGTCTAGGGCAGTGGTCTCCAAACTACGGCCCGAGGGCCAGATGCCGCCCTTTGTTTGACTCTATCTGGCTCTTGGGACACTATTCCTCCAACCAACACCAGTGATGAGGCACCAATCCTCCAATTGATACCATTAATGGGGCACTATTCCTCCCACTGACTCCATCAATAAGACACTATTCTTCCTGCTAAGAACAAGGATGGGGCACTACTCCTCTGGCTGACATTATCGATGAGGCACTATTCCTCCCATGGCTATTCCTCCTCTGGCTGACATTATCGATGAGGCACTATTCCTCCCATTGATACCAAGCATGGGGCACTATTTTGTTCATTGATACCAAGCATGGGGCACTATTCCTCCCATTGATACCAAGCATGGGGCACTATTCCTCCCATTGATATCAAGCATGGGGCACTATTCCTCCCATTGATACCAAACATGGGGCACTATTCCTCCCATTGATACCAAGAATGGGGCACTATTTCTTCCATTGATATCAAGCATGGGGCACTATTCCTCCCATTGACACCAACCATGGGGCACTATTCCTCCCATTGTTCCCAACCTTGGAGCACTATTCCTCCTGCTAAAACCAACAATGGGGCATTATTCCTCCAGTTAAAACCAATAATGGGACAGTGTTTACTGATGCCGAGACATTTTCTACTCACATTGGCCACAGTTCGGCCCCCTAAATCCTGAAGGACAGTAAACGAGCCCTTTGTTTAAAAAGTTTGGAAGCCCCTGCTCTAGGAGAATGGTAGGAATATCCCAAGAGGTACCTCTTAGCATAGGCAATAGGTGAAAGTCTCTATGCAGCAGCTATGAAGGGACAGTCTTTAGTTCTAATGCTTCAGATGGCTAGTGTTGGGGCCCAGTTGTACCATTGATGTACATGAGAATCATCCCTGTCAAGCCTGTTGGCAGCAATAAAGCTACCGTATGGCTGTATATTCAGTTCCTAAAGGGTTTAGTCTCTTACTTTAGTAGCATAGAGTATATCCCCACTGCAGCAGCTCACCATTTCCAGCGATATTACAGCTCACCACCTGGTCACACACAGCGATTAGTCCACTCTCTGCACCTGGGTGACTCTGGCTGCCAGCACTTCCAAGTTCAGCACTCTGGATCCCGCTGCGGCTGCTGACATGCAGTAGTGATGGTGCACATTGGAAAGTGATGTGCACGCTGCATCTCCCTGTACAGCCTGAAAAAATGCACCTCTTTCACCTCCTCCTATCGATCTCCCTCTGGAAAATGCAATTCAAAAGCTCTTGATTGCAGTAGAATTTCTCTGCTCTGGACTACAGTTCCCACAGTGCAGTGCTGCCTGACTCAATCTATTGAACTCTTCCTGCTCAGCAGCTCCCTCCTCTGGCTGATATTGCTGTTAACCAGTTCAGCACAGCAGGGCAGCTGCAACAGAGAGCAGCTGCAGCCAGTGTCTCTCTCACTCTCCATTTTTGACCGAGCACCTGGGTATATCAACTAGGCACGATGTAAGATACCACCATTATAATTGATTTTAGCAACACCGTAAGGTGAGGCAAACTGTGCAATAGCTTTGTTTATCTGGAAGAACGTATTTCGTTTATATTGGCGATTTAATATATGTGTTGTGCTTATTACAATATTATTTTTTTTTTTCTACACAGAGGTGCAAGTGTCCTTAAAAATTACAATACTTCTTTTCAATATAGCTGACAAAAAAACAAATAACCTTTCAGACATATCCTCCTACGTTTAGCTATTCTTTCCCTGTGCTTTGAGAGCTGTCATTAGAGTTCGAGGCCAGTGTGAACATTTTCCTTAAATTCTGCCTGTCTGCACCCATCAACAAAACAATAAAGCAAGAAACATGCTGGAAAACAAGAATCAAGAACAATGAAGTCAGAAGGGAACTGTCTATTCATGTATTCTGCTTTTCACAATTAGCTGGTTGGAAACACATAAGATGAGAAGATGGGCAGAGTTTGGCTAAAACTTTGCTGGGGCTTCCTGCTTCCAGCAGTTTGTGATCTGTTTCTCAGCTGATTACAGGAGTGCAGTGAAAAATGTAAATTATTAAGGGCTTGTTAACCCTTGTGGCTAGGCTGGGGGAGTAGTAAAAATAGGCAGATGAGCCACAGTTTTACTTCTCCCTTAATCTAACACGGCACTCATATGGGGTGCTACAAAGAGAGGATTCCTAGGGTGCATCTGCCTCAAGGACCTTTAAATGCTTGCGAGTGTCAGATGTCATGCAGGGCAATCTGGAACAAGCACTGTAGCAGCACTTCTGTGAGCTGCAACAGACTCCTAGTAGACAGAACAGGAAGCAAGAAGGTGCTTCTAAGTACAGTATTGCCAGAATTTATTAGTAATAATGGTTAAGTCCCACATGGAAGAAATATATATTTGAAATATATTTAAAAAATATTCTTCCCAAATATATTGACATATATTTGAAATACTACAATTTTGGCCATATTCAATATATTTTAAAATATATTTTTGTATATATATATATATATATATATATATATATATATATATATATACTGTAAGTTGAAATGTGTTTTTTATATATTACAAAATATATGAAAATATTTTTCAAAATATATATTTTTTATTCTATTCTTCAGATTGTGTTTAACATATAAAAAATTCATTTTAAAATATATTTTTACACATATTTGTAAATGCATTCAGGTGTGGGTGATCAACAGGCGAGGTCGCCAATGGCGGCACGAGTAGGGTTCCCCCTACCCGGAAATACAAAATCACCTGACCATAAGACACACCTAGCATTTAGAGGAGAAAAACAAGAAAAAAATATTCTGAACCAGTACAGGGGATGACCAGAGACTGCGGACATAGTACAGGGAATGACCAGAGACTGCGGACATAGTACAGGAGATGACCAGAGACTGTGGACATAGTACAGGGAATGACCAGAGAATGCGGACATAGTACAGGGAATGACCAGAGACTGCGGACATAGTACAGGGAATGACCAGAGACTGCGGACATAGTACAGGGAATGACCAGAGACTGCGGACACAGTACAGGAGATGACCAGAGACTGCGGACATAGTACAGGAGATAACCAGAGACTGCGGACATAGTACAGGAGATGACCAGAGACTGCGGACATAGTACAGGAGATGACCAGAGACTGCGGACATAGTACAGGAGATGACCAGAGACTGCGGACATAGTACAGGAGATGACCAGAGACTGCGGACATAGTACAAGAGATGACCAGAGACTGCGGACATAGTACAAGAGATGACCAGAGACTGTGGATATAGTACAGGAGATGACCAGAGACTGCGGACATAGTACAGGAGATGACCAGAGACTGCGGACATAGTACAGGGAATGACCAGAGACTGAGGACATAGTACAGGGGATGACCAGAGACTGAGGACATAGTACAGGAGATGACCAGAGACTGCGGACATAGTACAGGGAATGACCAGAGACTGAGGACATAGTACAGGGAATGACCAGAGACTGAGGACATAGTACAGGAGATGACCTGAGACTGCAAACATACTACAGGAGATGACCAGAGACTGCAGACATAGTACAGATGACCAGTGACTGCAGACAGTGCAGGGGATGACCAGAGACTGCAGACAGTAAAGGAGATTACCAGAGACTGCTGACCTTTGGAGAGGGAGGGGGAGCGGGTACCTGAATTTGACAGGTACCCGCTCCCACTTCCGCGGAGTTGTCCTTCCTTCTTCTTCCCGCGGTGGCTTCTGTGACAGCCGGGTGCCCACTGCGCATGCACGAGAAGCGCTGCGCTTTGTGAATGGCCCGGAGCCTTCTGGGACCTGTCATGTGTCCCAGAAGACACCGGACCATTCACAAAATGCAGCGCTTCTCGCGCATGCGCAGTGGGCGCCCGGCTGTCACAGAAGCCGCCGTGGGAAGACTGCAGCGCTGGAGCGAGGAACAGGTAAGTTCCTGCAGGAGAGAAGAGCTGAGATATTCTGACATGGTGGCGGCAGAAATACCGGACCGGCTGCTTTACATTCGCTCCATAAAACGCACTGACATTTCCCCCCCTTTTTTGGGGGGAAAAATTGCATCTTATGGAGCGAAAAATACGGTATATATATATATATATATATATATATATATATATATATACCTGATTTTGCTTACCCCTGTCGCCTTGTAGCAGTATTCTGCTATAGGGCGGCGGGAAAGCGGTTAAAATTGCCTATGGAATGGTGCCAAAGTACAGTGCCTACCAGTTACAGAGGAGATCTGATGCTAAAATTATTCCTTTGCTCTGATGTTTGTGGCAATACCTTGCATGCGATAGCTGTTTACTTATGCACGTGGGTCCTACATGCGCATTTGCAGTTGTGCGTGAGCACCAGGGAACAGGAGTACTTTAATTTTTTTTAAATTAATATTATTTATTTTATTGAACATAAAAATTTACACTATATCTTTACATTTTTTATTGCTTGCAGAAGGGATGAACAACATCCCTTGTGATAGCATGTGCCATGGCAAGTCCTCTTTATGGAAATATCTGGGGTCTATTATACCCCATATCCAGGGGCAGACTGACAACTCATGAGGCCCCCGGGCAATAGGGGATCATGGGGCCCCTGTGTCCTTGCCCAAACTCAAAAAAGCCTATGAAAAAGGTATCAGGGGCATGGGGCCATCATGGGGCCCCCTACTGACCCCGGGCCCTCGTTTCCCAAGTTTCCAAATGGTCAGTCCGCCCCGGGCCCATATCTCTCCTCTGGCCTCCAAAATGAAAATCGGTTTGATCAGATGATTGTTCAAGCCGGTAGACTGAAAATGACAAAATCTTTGTTGTTTCCCGTTTCTGACGTCACGCAGTGGGAGGAACAACATCATTATCAGTTTCTCTCTCTGTGTCCCAGGAACCAGATGCCACCAGTTGCATCCAAGGCGGTAGGCGGGAGGGGGGGAGGGACCCCTTTGTGCAGCCGGTAAAAGTTATCCAGCCCGCCCCAAAAAATGATATCTTGATCATTGCTTCAGCTACATTGATGACTGAGATATTACCCTTTCAATCCACCAATGTACTGGTATGTTCCTGGATGGGAATTGTTTGAAGTGGTTGTAAATAAAAAGAATATAACCATCTTTTGAAATTTTGAACAGAATAAATTTGAATCCAAACGCCGATGTCTTTTGATTCGGTCGAATTGAATTTGAAAACAAATAAACTAAACTAAATGAATTCCAAAAACAAATGAAACTAATGAAATGAATTTAACTAAATAAAATGACTTAAATTGTGAATCGAAACAAAACCAATGTTTTCGTTCTGAGCATGTCCAGTATTATGAATGTATTTGGTATTATGAATGTTAACATGCTTTGCACTCATGTTAATTTGGCTACCAAGGTCACGTAACCCCAGCTATTAATCCTTTCATTTGTAACTTAGTCCTAAGCTATTTACATCAAATAAACTCGATTTATGTTCTCTCTACATTGCAGGGTCCTAAAGAAAAGAAAGGAAAATAAACTGTAAGACTTTCGCCTTTTCCCATTACAAATGACTCTCCCCTCGTCTTCGCTAAACAATGAGTGCCAACAGCATCAAGCAGATCCTTGGGAAAACAAATAATTCACGGGCTTTGGATAAACTCCAGACTTCTTTGAAAGAAAATCACTGACAGGTTCCCAACGTTGGAATGACCCTTCAACGAAGGCTGCCATCCTGAACAATACTTTATGGTAATGCACCAGCTACCTTCACAAGCCGTGTTGTCAGCAAATTAAAAAAAAAATTGGAAAAAAAAACACATCAGGTAAATTAAATTTCGACAGCAAAAAAACATCAGGTGTATTCTTTCTTACGCACTTGATGCTTTGAACTTGGGTGCCATTACTTATACCTTGAAGGTTTTTAGCCATCACGCTGCTGTGGCCTTAATGTCAAGGAGCCACTTAGACTGACACATGGTTGTGTATTTAGATATTACCTCATTAGTAGGCCAGCGCAGCCAACAAGTCACTCTACGACCAGATGGCGTTCATTAAAGCTTTGTTTATTTGTCCGTTCATTAATAGAAGTTTGGGTTAAGAGCCACTAATCATTAACAGCATCAATTATTTTTGTTAGTGGATAAACACTCAAATTATGCGGGGGAACATTAGGTTTTCGTGCCAAGTTGATGTGCCTGTTCGCAGCATCCGTTTTATAGCACCATCATCTGGAAAGTGACAGGCGGCTTTTGGTTTTACGAGGATAAACTTATGTGAATTTTTACATATTTACGATCAAGATAGAAAACTAACATCGGTTACATAGTTAGTCTGGCTGAAAAAAGACAAAAACCATCCAGTTCAACCATAAAAAAGTTAGAATCCTACACCCACAGTTGATCTAGAGGAAGCAAAAAAACCAGCAAAGCATGATCCAATTTGCTCTGGAAGGGGAAAATATTCCTTCCTGATCGGATATTCCCTGGATCAACTTTACCTATAAACGTTAGTAACCAGTTGTATTCTGTGTATATAAGAAAGAATCCAGGACTTTTTTAAAGCAATCCACTGAGCTGGCCAGAACCAACTCTTGATTGAGTCTATTCCACATTTTCACAGCTCTTACTGTGAAGAAAACCTTTCCATATTTGGAGATGAAATTTATTTTCCTCCAGACGTAAAGAGTGCCCCCTTGTCCTCTGTGATGACCTCAGGCTGAATAACTCTACACCGAGTTCACTATATGAACCACTGATGTATTTATACATGGAGATCATATCCCCCTTATGTATTATACATGGAGATCATATCCCCCCTTATGTATTATACATGGAGATCATACCCCCCCTTATGTATTATACATGGAGATCATATCCCCCCTTATGTATTATACATGGAGATCATATCCCCCCTTATGTATTATACATGGAGATCATATCCCCCCTTATGTATTATACATGGAGATCATACCCCCCCTTATGTATTATACATGGAGATCATATCCCCCCTTATGTATTATACATGGTGATCATACCCCCCTTATGTATTATACATGGTGATCATATCCCCCCTTATGTATTATACATGGTGATCATATCCCCCCTTATGTATTATACATGGAGATCATATCCCCCCTTATGTATTATATATAGTGATCATATCCCCCCTTATGTATTATACATGGAGATCATATCCCCCCTTATGTATTATACATGGTGATCATATCCCCCTTATGTATTATACATGGTGATCATATCCCCCCTTATGTATTATACATGGAGATCATATCCCCCCTTATGTATTATACATGGAGATCATATCCCCCCTTATGTATTATACATGGAGATCATATCCCCCTTATGTATTATACATGGAGATCATATCCCCCCTTATGTATTATACATGGAGATCATATCCCCCCTTATGTATTATACATGGAGATCATATCCCCCCCTTATGTATTATACATGGAGATCATATCCCCCCTTATGTATTATACATGGAGATCATATCCCCCTTATGTATTATACATGGAGATCATATCCCCCCTTATGTATTATACATGGTGATCATATCCCCCCCCCCCTTATGTATTATACATGGTGATCATATCCCCCCTTATGTATTATACATGGAGATCATATCCCCCTTAGGTATTATACATGGAGATCATATCCCCCCTTATGTATTATACATGGTGATCATATCCCCCTTATGTATTATACATGGTGATCATATCCCCCCTTATGTATTATACATGGTGATCATATCCCCCTTATGTATTATACATGGTGATCATATCCCCCCTTATGTATTATACATGGTGATCATATCCCCCCTTATGTATTATACATGGTGATCATATCCCCCCTTATGTATTATACATGGTGATCATATCCCCCTTATGTATGATACATGGAGATCATATCCTCCCTTAATCTCCTCTTCTCAAGAGAGAATAAATTCAGTTCCTCTAATTTTTCCTCATAGCTGATCTCCTCCATGCCTCTTATCAGTTTGGTTGCCCTTCTCAGTACTTTCTCCAGTTCCCCAATGTTCTTTTTGTGAATTGGTGCACAAAACTGAACTGCATATTCCAGATGAGGTGTTACTAATGATTTGTACCAGGGGAATGATATCTCTCTCTCTGGAGTCTATACCTCTCCTAATACAAGAGAGGATTTTGCTCCTTTAGAATCCGCAGCTTGGCATTGCATGCCATTAATAAGCTTGTGATCTACCAGAACTCCCAGATCCTTCTCCACCATTGATTCCCCCAGACGCCGGGAGGCCACACATTTGTGTACAATGTACAATGCAAACCACAAATGTGTGGCCTCCCGTCGTCTGGGGGAATCAATGGTGGAGAAGGATCTGGGAGTTTTGGTAGATCACAAGCTTATTAATGGCATGCAATGCTAAGCTGCAGATTCTAAAGGAGCAAAATCCTCTCTTGTAATTCTAAGAACATTTTGCTAATATTCAGAAAGGTTTCCCAAACCATAGCGTATCCAAACACTATGCTTTGCATCATGGAACAAATTCTAATGGAACACTTTTTTGGGTATTGATAGGTTCACCCTTAACTGGCGTGGCAGTCTAATTATTGCTCCCACAGTTGATTTGTTCACACCAAGCTGCTTACCTATTGCAGATTCAGTCTTCCCAGCCTGGTGCAGGTCTACAATTTTGTTTCAGGTGTCCTTCGACAGCTCTTTGGTCTTCACCATAGTGGAGTTTGGAGTGTGACTGTTGTTGTGGACAGGTGTCTTTTATACTGATAATAAGTTCAAACAGGTGCCATTGATACAGGTAATGAGTGCAGGACAGAGGAGCCTCTTAGAGAAGGTACAGGTCTGTGAGAACCAGAAATCTTGCTTGTTTGTAGGTGACCAAATGCTTATTTTCCACCATAATTTGCAAATAAATTCTTTCCAGATCAGCCAATGTGATTGTCTGGATTTTTTTGTCTCATTTTGTCTCTCATAGTTGAGGTCTACCTATGATGCCAATTACAGGCCTCTCTCATCTTTTTAAGTGGGAGAACTTGCACAATTGGTGGCTGACTAAATACTCTTTTGCCCCACTGTATACAAAAATCTCTACCAAGCAGCATATTAATGGTATCAACCTAGCTGGAAAATGAAAACAAAACTGTCCCGATGGTAATACTAACTCTCATGGATCACCCTTATGCTATTCATCACACATTAAAACATTGTAATAATATTGAATCAATTCCTAAAAGAATCATAATTATACTGCAATAAAAACAGATTAATATGTAACCAATTGATACAGTGCATACTATGTGTATGTTATTAGAAAGAGAATATTCAGAGGAACTAACATATGGAGGAATTAAAGGGCCAAAAATCACATCTCATGGATTTTCTTTGAGGGCTTTACTTTGATTTAATTGTCTGATTATATTTTGTGTACATGTGGGGTGAATTAGCGCTACATTTTGGTCATGTAATTATATCATGTGCTGCCTGCATTTTTATGATAGCTGCTATTTCAATATGTTGCAGCATTTAGCGCACGTTGATACTATCATTATTACATAGGATAACATGCTGGGGACTTTAGAGGCTGTAGAAAAAAACTCCAACAGCCCAAAACAGCCACAGTGTGCATGAGGACCTAATATTGGACACATGTCGTATTAGTTTCATATTTGATCTACCAAAAATGTGTAGTGTGAGTGTCTTCCAAACACAAAGGGGTTGATTTACTGCAGGCAAATAGGCTGTTCACTTTTCAAGGGAATTTTCACTTTACAAGCGACTTTTGCCTTAGCTTTTAACCCCTTTGCCCCAACTGCTTCCAGGTCCTTTAAAAGTTCTAAAAGGGGCATTGTGGCCACTGTGATTGGCTGGTACAGTGGTCACATGATCGGAAAGCTCCCAATCGCAAGTATACAGTTGCAAGAAAAAGTATGTGAACCCCTTGGGATTACGTGGAGTTTTGCATGAATTGGGCATAAAATGTGCTCTGAACGTCATCTAAGTCACAACAATAGAAGAACACAGTCTGCTGAACATAATACTACACAAACATTAGATGTTGCCATGGTTTAATTGCACATAACATGTAAACATTCACAGTGCAGGGAGGAAAAAGTATGTGAACCTTTGGACTTAATAACTGGTTGACCCTCCTTTGGCAGCAATAACCTCAACCAAACGTTTCCTGTAGTTGCAGATCAGACCTGCACAACGATCTGGAGTCATTTTGGACCAATCCTCTTCACAAAACTGTTTCAGTGTAGCAATTTTCTTGGGATGTCTGGTGTGAATCGCTCTCTTAAGGTCATGCCACAGAATTTCAATCGGGTTGAGGTCAGGACTCTGACTGGGCCACTCCAGAAGGCGTATTCTGTGCTGTTGCAGCCATTGTTTTGTTGCATTACTTGTATGCTTTGGGTCATTGTCCTGTTGCATCACCCATCCTCTGCGGAGCTTCAGTTGGCGGACAGATGATCGTACGTTTTCCTGCAAAATGTCTTGATAAACTCTGGAATTCATTTTCCCATCAATGACAACAATCCGTCCAGGTCCTGAGGCAGCAAAGCAGCCCCAAACCATGATGCTCCCTCCGCCATGTTTTACAGTGGGGATGAGGTTTTGATGTTGGTGTGCTGTGCCTTTTTTTCTCCACACATAGTGTTTTGTGTTCTTCCCAAACAACTCAATCTTGGTTTCATCTGTCCACAGTATATTTTGCCAGTAGTGCTGTGGAACATCCAGGTGCTCTTTTGCAAACTTCAAACGTGCTGCAATATTCTTTTTGGACAGCAATGGCTTCCTCCGTGGTGTCCTCCAATGTACTCCATTCTTGTTTAATGTTTTCCTTATTGTAGATGTGTCAACAAAAATGTTAGCATGTGCCAGAGATTTCTGTAGGTCTTTAGCTGACACTCTGGGGTTCTTCTTTACCTCATGCAGCATTCTGCGCTGTGCTCTTGCAGTCATTTTTACAGGACGACCACACCTAGGGAGAGTAGCAACAGTGCTAAACTTTCTCCATTTGTAGACAGTCTGTCTTACCATGGACACATGAACATCAAGGCTTTTGGAGATACTTTTGTAACCCTTTCCAGCTTCATGCAAGTCAACAATTCTTGATCGTAGGTCTTCTGAGAGCTCTTTTCTGCGAGGCATGGTTCACATCAGACAGTGCTTCTTGAAACCAGTAAACCCAAAACAGGTGTGTGTTTTTTAAGGGCAGGACAGCTGTCAGCAACACATCCAATATCATCACACTGATTGGAGTCAAGGTTGGCTCACTCCTGGCTCCAATTAGCTCTGGGAGAAGTCATTAAGCTAGGCCCTCACATAGTTTTTCCTCCCTGCACTGTGAATGTTTACATGTTATGTGCAATTAAACCATGGCAACATCTAATGTTTGTGTAGTATTATGTTCAGAAGACTGTGTTCTTCTATTGTTGTGACTTTGATGATGTTCAGAGCACATTTTATGTCCAATTCATGTAAAACTCCACGTAATCCCAAGGGGTTCACATACTTTTTCTTGCAACTGTACATTGGAAGCTTACCAGTTACCGTGCTGGGAGCACATAAGGAGCGCACTTTCAGTGTGGTAAGCTGTTTTAATAGTGCTGCCCAGGGGTGGACTGACAACTCATGGGGCCCCCAGGCAATAGGGGATCATGGGGCCCCGTGTCCTTGCCCACACTCAAACTACACCCAAAAAAGCCTATGAAAGGTACCAGGGGCATCTCATGGGGCCCCTTACTGACCTCAGACCCTCGGGCAGTGCCCGAGTTCCCAAATGGTCAGTCCGCCCCTGGCCGCCTATATGTGGCCGCTTGGCGTTAAGGCCCACCCCCCACCCCCCAAGCTGCCAGCCGGCATCAAGAGGTTAATGAATGAGCTGAAGATCTACTGCCTTCAATCATTCAGTCATGTACATGTATTAAATGTTTCTTGCATGTGATTCTTTGCAAGGTGGATTTTTACAGCATTCACTATGCTAAGGGAAAATTCCCTTGCAAAGGTATCAGCCTTTTTGCCTTATTCCCTCTATATATTCCATTCCATCTATACAATGACACAGTGCCACCTATAACCTGCACTTGCCTACAAGCACACCCTTCTGCCTGCATGCCTGAGCTAAGGGCAGATGGATTTCAGGAAGTAAAGGCTACATGAATCATCTTCCCTTACTCAAAATGGCCATGGACAGACATGCTAGGGGGCTGTTTTTCAGTGATTTCTTAGCAAAATAAAGCATGGAGATATGGATGGATGGGATGCTTGGAATAGTAAAAGTGAAATAAATAATGTTTTTGGTTTGCGGTGCTCAGATGCATTGTAGTTCCACTTTAAGCTAACAAATACAGAGGATTTAATACTAATAACCGTTTGCCCACTGACCTATAGCACAAATACTGCTTTAGGGCGGCAGGACTGCACAAAATCATGTATATATATATATATATATATATATATATATATGTATATACAGTATGTGTGATTTTACATTTCTGGGTAGGGGCTACATAGCTATTGGCGGCTACAGCTGTCAATCACTGGGTCCTGTCCAGAGATTCCCCGCTGGCACCCGGCGATCGCCGAAGAACACTGAGAGAGGAGAGATCTGTATGTAAACAATACAGATCTCTCCCCTGTCAGCTCCAGCATGCTGCTTTGTTTTGCTCTGCATAGCAAAGCAATACAATGCAGCATATTTACACAGTAAAGCACACACAGACAACATAGTAAAACAGCACACAGTTAACCCTTTGATCGCCCCAGATGTTAACCCCTTCCTGCTCAGTGTCATTAGTACAGTGTCAGTGCTTTTATTTAGCACTGATCACTGTATTGGTGTCACTGGGGATCTCAGTGACACCAAGTCAGTTCCCCCCCAGTGTCAGAATGCCCGCTTCAGTCCCACAGTCCCACTATAAGCACTGATCACTGTATTAGTTTCACTGGGGATGTCAGTGGCAGTTAGTCAGGGTACGTTAGTGTCAGAACTCCGACTGCGGTCCCGCAGTACTGCTATAAGTCGCTGCTCGCCGCCATTACTATTTAAAAAAAAAACTCCAGTATAGATGTTGCCATTTGTAAACACATTAACGTTCACAAAGAAAAATCAATTTACACGGATTGGGATTTTTTTTAGCAAAGATATGTTGCAGAATACATTTTGGCTTAAATTTATGACGTCATTTGATTTTTAACATTTTCTAGCAAAACGTCAAAAATATTTTTTTCTCAAACTTATCATTAGTTTTTTTTTATAGAGCAAAAAATAAAAAATGCAGAGGCGATCAAATGCCACGAAAAGAAAGCTCCATTTGTGGGGAAAAAAGGACATAAATTTCATTTGGGTGCAGCGTTGCATGACTGCGCAATTGCCAGTTAAATTAAAGCAGCGCCGTATGGCAAAAAATGGCCTGGTCAGGAAGGGGGGTAAATCCTCTGGAGGGCAAGTGGTTGGTTTTGAGTGCTGCCAGATTCAGCAGAAACCTGCTACTTTGTATAGAAAATTTCTGTGCCTCAAATGATCTCTTTTTTTGGATGGACATAGTCCTTATGTGCGTCGGCATGCGGTGGGTGCATATCCCTGAGGTTTGAAGAGTTGCGAGTCACTTTTCCAAGATTTTACTTTTCAGATATCATGTTCATCATTATTTCTGGGATTCGTGACATGCCAGAAGCCGCTCTGCTCCAGCCCTCACACTGTGAGATGACAGACACGACAGGCAGAGTTTACTGTCAAACTGGCTCAACTTCACAGGCGGCAAATTCCAAAGAGCAGATAACTCACACAAGGCCCTCTCGGAGTCAGATGGGAAAGAACGGGATCCACATCTCTGAGTCCTCAAGGGGATAACTTAATGGAATAAAGTGTTCTGCGGCCACATCTTTCCAAACTGTTTAAGCTTTTAGGAGAGATATTGTTTGATGCTCATTACTTCGACTCATTTAATATTTTTGTATTGAGTAAGAAATCCAGTTACGACTAATGGTATGTGAAAAGGCCACAAAACGATTCTACAATTCTAGAAAAACTACAATTCTTCTGGAAAATAGAAGATTTTGTTGTGCCTTACTATGCCTAATTGTTAGGTATTTTTGAGAAAAATCAATAAAAATAATCAAAAATAATAATTTTTGGTAATATATAACTACCACTACCATCAAAAAACAAAAGGTCAGCTCACATAATGCAATCAAAGTTTTGAAGGTTTTTTCCAAGCTTCATCCCAAATTACTAAGTGTTCTTGCATGGCGACCATTTACTGTCATCTCACATATATATTCTTATTATTATAGCCAAATTTACCACCCTAACTCCTCCCACAGTTTTTACACTACATAGACAGTAATATACCAAAAACGTGCGGATTGTTCCCGATTGGTGTGCTATTACGTTGTGGAACGTTTCGCCGAATGGTTCACAAAATATCGCCGTTTTTGTGGTGAAATTAGTCCCATAGGAATGAATGGCGGAATGTTCAAAACTAGTGGGACATGATTTCTAAACTGCCATCACTCCCTCATTTTCAAGCCCATCTACACAAATCTTATATCAAAACGTTCAGCTATCCCTGCTGCCACTAAAATGTCCACGGCTAAGCCATAGTTCTGATAGTTTTCACAATATGACCATTTGTTTGCAACTCACGCCGCCCATTGACATTCATTGAAACTCCACTCTAGCCACCTCAAATTTGAAGGGCAATTTCTAAACTGCGACTGTGCCTTCATTTTTAATATTTCAGAGACATACTATGCATGTAGGTCGGGGTCTTGTGATTCTCACAATATAAAGCTCTTCGGTGTAGGATATATAATTTTTAAACTACAACCGTTTGAAAATGGCAACCACCAGTGAAGTGAGCAAGTTGGAGCAGTTTGTTTTTAACCGCTCTTCTTTGCCCTTGCTGTAGAGTGAGTTGCCATAGGAACCCAGGTGTGTGAGCAGGTAGCAGAGTGACAAGCCACTCTACCCAATTACTCCGCCCACTCCAGTTGAAGACTACTGGTGGAGGCAAGAACACTTCACACAATTTCCCCAGAAATTGGAGCTTTTTTTTATTATTATTATTCTTCAGGATTTATATAGCGCCAACAGTTTGCTCAGCGCTTTACAATATAACGGGAGAAAATACAGCAACAATGCAGTTCAATACAAGAGGGTTCAGAGGGCCCTGATCCTTTTAGCTTACAATCTAAAATTTACCTAAACTAACACTTACCTAAGCTCAACTGGACTAACCCTCTAACCCCCATCCTCCAGTCCCTTACTTACCTCCATCACCAAGACAAGGGAGGGCCGGAGGGATAGTTGCCTTGGGCGCTGTGGTATCATGTGTGGTGGCGGGGGTGCTGGGAGGAGAGTTCCTGCTGCTACCAGTTGAAAGGGGTAGTAACAGTTGTATTAATACTTGTCAGCTTAGCACTGGAAGAGACACGCTAAATCTGGAGAGGAGGAAAAAGCTGGGAAGAGGTATGGGCTGTGCTCTCTCTCTCTCCTCTAGCTCCTCCTTCTTGCTACTGCAGTGCTCCTGGATTAAGACTGTAAGATTGGGACTGTGTAGGATTGGTTTTCCTGCCCACATCACCCACCAGCAAAGGATGTGGGTAGGAGGAGGAAGCAAACCCTATATTCCCGATTTGACAATTTTTGGAACTTGTTCCCTCATACATATACCCAATTGGGATCAAGCCACCTTCTCAGCACAGGATCATCTGAAAAATAACCACAAGAAGCATCAAGAGCGACTTGGTTGGCTCTGAGGAAGAGGTTGTGTCCTCAAAACGCGTTAGCCAGTTGGTCATCCAGGGTTCCATCATATGGACTCAGATGTTGTTTGGATCATACACCTTGTTCAGTTTGACATGCCTGTGTTATTATGTCCATTGTGAGTATGATACCTATTTTGTTTCTTTAATACATTATTTTAAACGATAATGCACTAGGTCGGTGCGCCCTTTTTCTGTTTCTCCATTTGTACCGACTTATATCTGTGACAGAAACATTCCCCACAGGCCTGATTATCTGGTTGCTTGACACCCTCCAAAATGGGTGTCCTGCAAACCTACCATTATGAGTGTTGGTCCTATATTACTTTTGATTCCTACAAATTAATAAACTCGAATACTACACTCAGAGGGATCTCTCCTTGGACTTTTTATTCCTTTTTCACTCTCCATCCTTTGAAAAAAAATTTTTTTCCTATGATACTTACCTCTGTTGCAGTTTCTGCCCAGCCTAGCATTGACATTCCAAGCCATGAAATCCTCAATGCTGGCTGCACATTGACATGAATTGACTTGACAATATATTGAGGATCTCCTCCAATCTTACAATACGGCCATATTCAAGTTAAGTGCTAAAGATAATGTAATGTAAACCTAAAAACCAGGGCTTTTTTTTCTCAAAATAAAGGTGCAGGAACTCATCCCCCTTCTGAGTCACTTCTTGTCTCCACCGCCTATACTATGCTTCTGTTATGAATGAACACAGTGAGTAATTGGTATCAATCACTCATTGTGTTCATTCAGGAAAGGGAGGGCTGGTAAATGTAAAATATTGACTGGACTCTTCCCCCACTCTTCATCCTAACGGATCCTATTGTGCATTTGCAGATCCTGGTGGGAAGGAGAGGAGGGAAGCCAGCAGCACTGCGGAGGGGGCACTTGGGGGCCTGAGCAGCAGGGGGAAATGTATGACTCACAGGGAGGGTGATAGGTGCACCGGGTGGGGGCAATTACTGGAACTGATTCCCTGTATGGCTCCCGCTGCAGCAGCTGAAAGCCAGCAAGAGGGAGAGGAAGCCAGCTTTCAGCTGCTGCAGAGACAGCCATACAGGGGATCGGTTCCAGTAACTGCCACCCCCCCCCCGCGCACCATGCCGATCACCCTCCATGCCCACATCTGATTCACCTAGCTGCTTGGACCCCCTGCTTGCCTGGGCCTCGTACAGGAGGACTAGTGGTACCCCCTTATCCACAGCCCCGGATCCAGGAGTGAGTAATAGTAAATACGACCCAGGCTGTGCCCCGATTCTATAGGACAAAGTTATGACTCAATCTGAATACACTCACCCTGAATTATGGATTAAATGCAATATATGTGGGCCTCATAAATAATGAATACAAATATACTGTGAAATCGCTTCAGTAAACATTACAAATGAAGCAATATGTTTAATATTTGCTGCATATGTTTTATTAACTTACAATCCTGCATGCCCTCAATTAAAAATAGTTTAAGTTAAAGGCAAAAAATAGATTCCATTAGAGAACAGTGAAATGATTTGGCTGGCTTTAGAGTGTTGGAAGACGTACAGTACGGAGAGCTCAAATCAACTTGGAAAAGAAAAAAGGAAGCTGCTATAAATCGCAGTTGATGAGTTTGAATGAAGATTTTATTAAAGCGGAGCACCCATTTTTATTACTTTACCTTATTATGTTGTGAAATAAAGAACAAGTTGGATATTTTTTTTATTTATTTTTTAATATACATACCTTTTAATCCACTACAAGCTTGCAGTTCCGGTCCCGACCGCCTAGGCCAGTGGTCGGCAAGCCGCGGCTCGCGAGCCACATGCGGCTCTTTACACGCTTTAATGCGGCTCTTGTGTGCCGGGCGCCCGCTCCCCTCCCTCCTCTCGGGCAGCAGGGACTCTGCAGCGTGATCCAAAAAAAAAACAGCCAGGGCAGCGCGCTCAAATGCAATGATTGGCCAGTCTCGCTGCCACTCACATCCTGATAGCCAGTGATTGGCTGTCAGGATGTGTGTAGGCGGGGCAGCGTGACGAACGTGAGAGGAGCTAGGCTCCTCTCACAGTCCGCCCTGAAGACCGGAACGGCGCGGGAACACAGCGAGAGGAACGCGCGGAGCAAAGATAAGTGAATTGACACAGGGGGGACTTGGCTTACTACTTGCTACTTACTACTACTATATGAGGGATGAATTAATATGGGGGATGAATTACTATATGGGGGATGAATTACTATAGGGGGGATGAATTACTATATGGGGGATGAATTACTATGGGGGGATGAATTACTATATGGGGGATGAATTACTATAGGGGGGATGAATTACTATGGGGGATGAATTACTATAGGGGGGATGAATTACTATATGGGGGATGAATTACTATAGGGGGGATGAATTACTATGGGGGATGAATTACTATATGGGGATGAATTACTATGGGGGATGAATTACTATAAGGGGGATGAATTACTATAGGGGATGAATTACTATGGGGGATGAATTACTATATGGGGGATGAATTACTATGGGGGATGAATTACTATGGGGGATGAATTACTATATGGGGGATTAATTACTATATGGGGGATGAATTACTATATGGGGGATGAATTACTATGGGGGATGAATTACTATGGGGGATGAATTACTATATGGGGGATGAATTACTATAGGGGATGAATTACTATAGGGGGGATGAATTACTATGGGGGATGAATTACTATATGGGGGATGAATTACTATATGGGGGATGAATTACTATGGGGGATGAATTACTATGGGGGATGAATTACTATATGGGGGATGAATTACTATGGGGGATGAATTACTATATGGGGGATGAATTACTATGGGGGATGAATTACTATGGGGGATGAATTACTATATGGGGGATGAATTACTATAGGGGATGAATTACTATAGGGGGGATGAATTACTATGGGGGATGAATTACTATATGGGGGATGAATTACTATATGGGGGATGAATTACTATGGGGGATGAATTACTATGGGGGATGAATTACTATATGGGGGATGAATTACTATGGGGGATGAATTACTATATGGGGGATGAATTACTATGGGGGATGAATTACTATAAAAACTTATTGAAACTAAAAACAGTGTACCATCCTATGTATTTTCAGTTTTAAAAATGTGGCTCTCAAAATAAATTTCAATCGTGGTTTTGGCGAGATTTGGCTCAGTTGAAAAAAAAGGTTGACCACCACTGGCCTAGGCGATGACGTCGTAAGGTGATATGCAAGGTCTCCTGGGATGTTGTTTCCTGTATCCCAGGAGTCCTCTAGTTTCCTGTAATCGCGGGACTTGGAAACTGGAAATGACGCGACGGGAGGTGTTTGGCGCCATTTTACCGGAGTCCATGATTACAGGAAGACGTGTATGTAGTGTCCTGCTTGAATAGCATTGCTCCCTTTAGAGACTTTTCCTTTTCCTTCCCTTCCTTGCAGTACAGTGCTGTACAGGTTGCCTGACGGGGGCGGAGGGCAGGAACTTCATCCGTCCCCACCATTGTTACGGCAACCTGTACTGCACGCGTCGCGCCGAGCATTGTCTGTACTGCTAATATAAAAAGGTAGTGCAGCGCTAAAATGATGGATGAAAAGCTAATAACATGAAAAACACACACACTTGATAGGTGCGTTGTACCTGAAAGGATAAAACTACAAAGATAACCATATAAACCTATTGAAACCAACTGGGATGTTGATAACAAATATATGACCAAACAAAATGCACCCCATCAAGGTATAAGTTAAATGCGTATCAAATAAATGCGTTAATATCATGAATAGGATCCCAGTGTGCATCTGGTGAGTGCGCATATTTTACACAATATTGGCATCTGCACCCGTGAACTGTCTGCACACTGGGATCCTATTACTCTATGATTTCTAGTTCATGTCATCTCACAACTCGGATGCATTCCAGGCTCATGCGTTTTGCATCATCATTTTCATACAGATTTGGACTACTTTCACTTTATATGTGACTACTGTGTATCTAGGAATATAGTGTGCTGTTCATGATATTAACGCATTTATTTGATACGCATTTATCTTATACCTTGATGGGATGCGTTTTGTTTGGTCATATATTTGTTATCAACATCCCAGTTGGTTTCAATAGGTTTATATGGTTATTTTTGTAGTTTTATCCTTTCAGGTACAACGCACCTATCAAGTGTGTGTGTTTTTCATGTTATTAGCTTTTCATCCATCATTTTAGCGCTGCACTACATTTTTATATTAGAATTTTTGAAGGCATATGGTATACCTTTTAAGTGTTTCAGCTGCTTCAGCATCTATTAGCGCTCGCTTTACTTCTTTGTTTTCTATATTGTCTGTACTGCGCATGCGCGAGAACGAGTGGTGCATGCTGGGATAGCCAGCAGCACGATTCCAGGAAATAAATACCTGGGGGCTTCAGATGCCCACAGCCATCATGGCGCCTGCCTGCTTCCGAGATCCTAGTAAATGTTTAAGAATTACCAAGTAATTACAATGCTTTTAATATTCAATTATTCCAGTTGTTAATGCTATTTGAAAGGTCGTCATGGATCTGCTTTTAACAAAAATGTATTAGGGGGACTGGAGCTCCGCTTTAATGCTAACAAAAGGGTGCCTGTTTGTTGGAGGCCTGGCAGAGCGAGGTGGAGAAAACACGTGTGCTATGGAAAATTACATGACATTGTTCTATAAATACATTCCTCTTTTTTCAGTTATTCTCTAATACATAACAACATATTAACAGGTAATAAATGTAGCGCTACCCTCATGAGGGCCGCTGTGTTCTGGGCAGGGGCGGACTGACAGCTCATGGGGCCCCCGGGCATTAGGGGATCATGGGGCCCCTGTGTCCTTGCCAACTCAAAAAAGCCTATGAAAAAGGCACCAGGGGCATCTCATGGGGCCCCCTACTGACCCCAGGACCTCGGGCAGTGCCCCAGTTTCAAAATGGTCAGTCCGCCCCTGTGCAGGGGTGAGTTGCAGACAGGGGATGCAGAAGTGAGCTTCGGGTCCTATCTTCTCACATAGTGCACCAAGCACACTCACCACTCCGCCTCTTCCTCACTGGCCAATGATCACCCCTGGGGCATTGGCTTTAGAGATGAGCGAAGTATTCAAAAATTCGATTCGGCTGATTCGGCGAATTCGAGGAATAAATTCGATTCGAGGCGAATATATTCGCTGCGAAATTAACTTATAAAAAGGGTGTTTCTAGGCTTCAGAGAGCCTTTATATTAGTGCAGAACACTGTACCCTTAATTTAAATGCCCTTGGAGTCTGCTGGGGAAGAGAAATAATACTGTCAGTCAGTATGACATGCAGATGAGTGCCGTCGATCTTAGAATCACCGCACACTTCACTCATTTGGGCAGTCACGGGGCCAAAACCAGAGTGTGGAGCCACAGTGTGGCGGTGGAGGCAGCAGCAATGGGAGGCCATACAGCACCCTATGACAAAATGGAACCCACCAGCAGTGTGAGGAGACCTGAAAGTGGCACATGGCAGAGTGTGGCGATGGAGACAGCAGCAATGGGAGGCCGTACAGGGACCCATGAGACACTCTGGACCTGGCAGCAGCATGAGGAGGCGGTACAGGGTCCCATGACAGATTACGGGCCTGGCAGCAGCATGAGGAGTCGGTACGGGGGCCCATGGCAGATTACGGGCCTGGCAGCAGCAATGGGAGGCCCGTAATCTGCCAGCACCCTACGACAAAATGGAACCCACCAGCAGTGTGAGGAGACCTGAAAGTGGCACATGGCAGAGTGTGACGATGGAGACAGCAGCAATGGGAGGCCGTACAGGGACCCATGAGACACTCTGGACCTGGCAGCAGCATGAGGAGGCGGTACAGGGGCCCATGACAGATTAGGGGCCTGGCAGCAGCATGAGGAGTCGGTACGGGGGCCCATGGCAGATTACGGGCCTGGCAGCAGCAATGTGAGGCCCGTAATCTGCCAGCACCCTATGACAAAATGGAACCCACCAGCAGTGTGAGGAGACCTGAAAGTGGCACATGGCAGAGTGTGGCGATGGAGACAGCAGCAATGGGAGGCCGTACAGGGACCCATGAGAGACTCTGGACCTGGCAGCAGCATGA
The DNA here is from genome assembly GCF_062004578.1 of Staurois parvus. Classification (NCBI taxonomy): domain Eukaryota; kingdom Metazoa; phylum Chordata; class Amphibia; order Anura; family Ranidae; genus Staurois; species Staurois parvus. The sequence goes on along the minus strand of NW_028317980.1, from coordinate 3,184,387 downwards.
GGAGGCGGTACAGGGGCCCATGACAGATTACGGGCCTGGCAGCAGCATGAGGAGTCGGTACCGGGGCCCATGGCAGATTACGGGCCTGGCAGCAGCAATGTGAGGCCCGTAATCTGCCAGCACCCTATGACAAAATGGAACCCACCAGCAGTGTGAGGAGACCTGAAAGTGGCACATGGCAGAGTGTGGCGATGGAGACAGCAGCAATGGGAGGCCGTACAGGGACCCATGAGAGACTCTGGACCTGGCAGCAGCATGAGGAGGCGGTACAGGGGCCCATGACAGATTACGGGCCTGGCAGCAGCATGAGGAGTCGGTACGGGGGCCCATGGCAGATTACGGGCCTGGCAGCAGCAATGGGAGGCCCGTAATCTGCCAGCACCTTATGACAAAATGGAACCCACCAGCAGTGTGAGGAGACCTGAAAGTGGCACATGGCAGAGTGTGGCGATGGAGACAGCAGCAATGGGAGGCCGTACAGGGACCCATGAGACACTCTGGACCTGGCAGCAGCATGAGGAGGCGGTACAGGGGCCCATGACAGATTACGGGCCTGGCAGCAGCATAAGGAGTCGGTACCGGGGCCCATGGCAGATTACGGGCCTGGCAGCAGCAATGGGAGGCCCGTAATCTGCCAGCACCCTATGACAAAATGGAACCCACCAGCAGTGTGAGGAGACCTGAAAGTGGCACATGGTAGAGTGTGGCGATGGAGACAGCAGCAATGGGAGGCCGTACAGGGACCCATGAGACACTCTGGACCTGGCAGCAGCATGAGGAGGCGGTACGGGGGCCCATGGCAGATTACGGGCCTGGCAGCAGCAATGGAAGGCCCGTAATCTGCCAGCACCCTATGACAAAATGGAACCCACCAGCAGTGTGAGGAGACCTGAAAGTGGCACATGGCAGAGTGTGGCGATGGAGACAGCAAAAATGGGAGGCCGTACAGGGACCCATGAGACACTCTGGACCTGGCAGCAGCATGAGGAGGCGGTACAGGGGCCCATGACAGATTACGGGCCTGGCAGCAGCATGAGGAGTCGGTACGGGGGCCCATGGCAGATTACGGGCCTGGCAGCAGCAATGGGAGGTCCGTAATCTGCCAGCACCCTATGACAAAATGGAACCCACCAGCAGTGTGAGGAGACCTGAAAGTGGCACATGGCAGAGTGTGGCGATGGAGACAGCAGCAATGGGAGGCCGTACAGGGACCCATGAGACACTCTGGACCTGGCAGCAGCATGAGGAGTCGGTACGGGGGCCCATGGCAGATTACGGGCCTGGCAGCAGCAATGGGAGGCCCGTAATCTGCCAGCACCCTATGACAAAATGGAACCCACCAGCAGTGTGAGGAGACCTGAAAGTGGCACATGGCAGAGTGTGGCGTTGCAGACAGCAGCAATGGGAGGCCGTACAGGGACCCATGAGACACTCTGGACCTGGCAGCAGCATGAGGAGGCGGTACGGGGGCCCATGGCAGATTACGGGCCTGGCAGCAGCAATGGGAGGCCTGTAATCTGCCAGCACCCTATGACAAAATGGAACCCACCAGCAGTGTGAGGAGACCTGAAAGTGGCACATGGCAGAGTGTGGCGATGGAGACATGGGCCCCCTGGCCACGCTTGACTTTCTGGCCACATAGTCGACATACGGCTACGTTTACTTCCTCGGGTGGCTTGATGAAAAATTGCCACACCGCCGAGTAGGAAACTTTGCCCCCGATACTCCTCACTGGCTGACTGCTACTTCCTCCGTGCACACCGGCACCACTACTGGCCGTGGTGGTAGGCTGCAGTGGAGCTGGTGCTCTACTCCGTGGCCGTTTGCCTCCACTGACACTGCTGCGACTCTGCTGCCTCCTGGGCAACCCACCGACTGTTTTGCTCGCTGCCAAGCTGGCACCCTCTTCTCCTGATGATGCGGAAGCAATAGCCTGATGACGACGAGGCTGCCTAGTGCGATCAGCCTCATCATCATCAATTAGGGTCTCCGCCTCACTACTAGCCCCCTCGGCTGCGTGTGGGTCAGGAGACAGACCTGTCTTTAGACCGGCTACCGAGCCACTCTCCTCGCCAGTACTTCTTCGCCTGGCTGCTGAAGAGGCGGATGTCTCCCCCCGTTCCTGACCCCCCCTCTGTTAGCTCTTCCTCACTGTACAGTGGGGCTGAGCCCACAGCATGCGATACTTCGCTTGGTGAGGGAACACCAAAGGACAGGGGCAGGTAGAGGACATGTGATTTCAGTGGGCTTGCTCCCGGGCCATGCCAACTAACGGTTGTGTCTGAGGTACCCACCGACCGTTGGCTGTAGGTGTCAGAGGTGACCTGGGAAGAGGAAGACGACCGAGCCAACCAATCGATGACGGCAGGGTTGTCGGTGGAGACACGACCGCTGGATGACACCGGGAGCACTGGCCTCTGGCTGCGACTAGTGCTGCCTCGACCCCTTCCTCTGTTGCCACGTCTGCTCGCTCCTGAAACATTGCCTCCTCTGCCACTCCTCTGCGTGTTGTCTGACATACTCTTTAATTCAACGATTCTGTGTCCCTGAGTAACGATTCTGTGTCCCTGAGTAACAATTCTGTGTCTGTCCCTGAGTAACAATTCTGTGTCCCTCAGTAACAATTCTGTGTCCCTCAGTAACAATTCTGTGTCTGTCCCTGAGTAACAATTCTGTGTCCCTGAGTAACAGTTCTGTGTCCCTGAGTAACAATTCTGTGTCCCTGAGTAACAATTCTGTGTCCCTCAGTAACAATTCTGTGTCCCTCAGTAACAATTCTGTGTCTGTCCCTGAGTAACAATTCTGTGTCCCTCAGTAACAATTCTGTGTCCCTCAGTAACAATTCTGTGTCCCTCAGTAACAATTCTGTGTCTGTCCCTGAGTAACAATTCTGTGTCCCTGAGTAAGTTCTGTGTCCCTGAGTAACAATTCTGTGTCCCTGAGTAACAGTTCTGTGTCCCTGAGTAACAATTCTGTGTCCCTCAGTAACAATTCTGTGTCCCTCAGTAACAATTCTGTGTCTGTCCCTGAGTAACAATTCTGTGTCCCTCAGTAACAATTCTGTGTCCCTCAGTAACAATTCTGTGTCTGTCCCTGAGTAACAATTCTGTGTCCCTGAGTAACAGTTCTGTGTCCCTGAGTAACAATTCTGTGTCCCTGAGTAACAGTTTTGTGTCCCTGAGTAACAATTCTGTGTCCCTCAGTAACAATTCTGTGTCCCTCAGTAACAATTCTGTGTCCCTCAGTAACAATTCTGTGTCTGTCCCTGAGTAACAATTCTGTGTCCCTCAGTAACAATTCTGTGTCCCTCAGTAACAATTCTGTGTCTGTCCCTGAGTAACAATTCTGTGTCCCTGAGTAACAGTTCTGTGTCCCTGAGTAACAATTCTGTGTCCCTGAGTAACAATTCTGTGTCCCTCAGTAACAATTCTGTGTCCCTCAGTAACAATTCTGTGTCCCTCAGTAACAATTCTGTGTCTGTCCCTGAGTAACAATTCTGTGTCCCTCAGTAACAATTCTGTGTCCCTCAGTAACAATTCTGTGTCTGTCCCTGAGTAACAATTCTGTGTCCCTGAGTAACAGTTCTGTGTCCCTGAGTAACAATTCTGTGTCCCTGAGTAACAGTTTTGTGTCCCTGAGTAACAATTCTGTGTCCCTGAGTAACAATTCTGTGTCCCTCAGTAACAATTCTGTGTCCCTCAGTAACAATTCTGTGTCCCTCAGTAACAATTCTGTGTCTGTCCCTGAGTAACAATTCTGTGTCCCTCAGTAACAATTCTGTGTCCCTCAGTAACAATTCTGTGTCTGTCCCTGAGTAACAATTCTGTGTCCCTGAGTAACAGTTCTGTGTCCCTGAGTAACAATTCTGTGTCCCTGAGTAACAGTTCTGTGTCCCTGAGTAACAATTCTGTGTCCCTGAGTAACAATTCTGTGTCCCTCAGTAACAATTCTGTGTCCCTCAGTAACAATTCTGTGTCCCTCAGTAACAATTCTGTGTCTGTCCCTGAGTAACAATTCTGTGTCCCTCAGTAACAATTCTGTGTCCCTCAGTAACAATTCTGTGTCTGTCCCTGAGTAACAATTCTGTGTCCCTGAGTAACAGTTCTGTGTCCCTGAGTAACAATTCTGTGTCCCTGAGTAACAGTTCTGTGTCCCTGAGTAACAATTCTGTGTCCCTGAGTAACAATTCTGTGTCCCTCAGTAACAATTCTGTGTCCCTCAGTAACAATTCTGTGTCCCTCAGTAACAATTCTGTGTCTGTCCCTGAGTAACAATTCTGTGTCCCTCAGTAACAATTCTGTGTCCCTCAGTAACAATTCTGTGTCTGTCCCTGAGTAACAATTCTGTGTCCCTGAGTAACAGTTCTGTGTCCCTGAGTAACAATTCTGTGTCCCTGAGTAACAGTTCTGTGTCCCTGAGTAACAATTCTGTGTCCCTGAGTAACAATTCTGTGTCCCTCAGTAACAATTCTGTGTCCCTCAGTAACAATTCTGTGTCCCTCAGTAACAATTCTGTGTCTGTCCCTGAGTAACAATTCTGTGTCCCTCAGTAACAATTCTGTGTCCCTCAGTAACAATTCTGTGTCTGTCCCTGAGTAACAATTCTGTGTCCCTGAGTAACAGTTCTGTGTCCCTGAGTAACAATTCTGTGTCCCTGAGTAACAGTTCTGTGTCCCTGAGTAACAATTCTGTGTCCCTCAGTAACAATTCTGTGTCCCTCAGTAACAATTCTGTGTCTGTCCCTGAGTAACAATTCTGTGTCCCTGAGTAACAGTTCTGTGTCCCTGAGTAACAATTCTGTGTCCCTCAGTAACAGTTCTGTGTCCCTGAGTAACAATTCTGTGTCCCTCATAACAATTCTGTGTCCCTCAGTAACAATTCTGTGTCCCTCAGTAACAATTCTGTGTCTGTCCCTGAGTAACAATTCTGTGTCCCTCAGTAACAATTCTGTGTCCCTCAGTAACAATTCTGTGTCCCTCAGTAACAATTCTGTGTCCCTCAGTAACAATTCTGTGTCTGTCCCTGAGTAACAATTCTGTGTCCCTGAGTAACAGTTCTGTGTCCCTGAGTAACAATTCTGTGTCCCTCAGTAACAGTTCTGTGTCCCTGAGTAACAATTCTGTGTCCCTCATAACAATTCTGTGTCCCTCAGTAACAATTCTGTGTCCCTCAGTAACAATTCTGTGTCCCTCAGTAACAATTCTGTGTCTGTCCCTGAGTAACAATTCTGTGTCCCTGAGTAACAGTTCTGTGTCCCTAAGTAACGATTCTGTGGCCCTAAAGTCTCTTTGGCCCTAACTCTGTCCCTAATACAGCCAGGTCTGTCTCTCTTGAATGACCGGAGGCTAATGGAGAATTCTAAGATGGCCGCAATTTATAGCTCGACCATTACACAGTGCTGGCTGGCTGGCTGCTGATTGGCTAATGCGATCACATGTCATGAATGAATGCATTATGGGTCAGCGTGCCTTGTCTGCGCGCCTTCTCAGAGATCCCCGCTCCGTCGCCACACATGTCGCCGCCATTTTTGATATTTCCCAATATTCGAAACGAATTCCACTTCGCCAAGTTCGATTCGCTCATCTCTAATTGGCTTCCATGCATTAGGCTGCAAGATGAGATGCACCGCCCCACCCAAAAACACATTGCTCCCTCAGATATCTGTTCTTTCCCTGTCCCACGGTGAGTACAGAGGTAGGGAGGTCCTGTGGGAGCGGATGGTGCTGTTACTTACAAGAGGGATTGTCACTTGGAAACACAAAAGCTGTGCTTCTGTGTTTATAGGAGACAATAGATATTGGTGTACACAGGGCCAGTGCCAGAGGTGGTGGAACAGCTGATCACAGCTAGGTCTTATTTTGAAGGTAGGTCTTATACTTCAGCAATTCCCAAAAATAGTACTAGGTCTTATTTTTGGGGTAGGTGCAGGGGCGAACTGACAACTCATGGGGCCCCCGGGCAATAGGGGATCATGGGGCCCCTGTGTCCTTGCCCAAACTCAAAAAAGCCCATGAAAAAGGTACCAAGGGCATCTCATGGGGCCCCCTACTGACCCCGGCCCTCGGGCAGTGCCCGAGTTTCCAAATGGTCAGTCCGCCCTGGGTAGGTCTTATTTTGGGGGAAACAGGGTAGTTAGTCTGGCTGAAAAAAGACAAAAGTCAATCCAGTTCATGCTGATCTTTTAAAAATAATACAATGCAAGAAGCCAAAAAAATCTGCATGCGTACATTCAGGTGGATCAAAAAAATCTCTGACCAATAGACTCATCACTAGTCATGGAATAATGCAGACCGTAGACGGGGAGAAAACGGTCGATTTTTCTTTAAAAAAACGAAAAATCGGTCGTTCAAGCGGCCGACGTTACCAGCAATGGTAAAAAAAATCGGCCGATTTTCATCCCGTCTACAGCCGGCAAAAAGTGTCCCTGCAGAGAGCTCTGTTATTTCTTTGAAAGTTCTTTGACATTTATAGCGGTTGCAACAATGTATCTCTTTGTATCCATTTAGGATACAGATGTTTTTATTCGGAAACAAATAGATACAATGTTGCAACCGCTGTAAATGTCAAGGAACTGTCAAAGAACTGTCAAAGAAATAGCGGAGCTCTCTGCAGGGACACTTTTTGCCGTACTGGAATTCCTCTTATTTTTCATCCTTCTGCTTCATCATCATCCTCTTTTTCTTCATCATCATCCTCTTCTTCTTCTTCTTCATCATCATCCTCTTCTTCTTCATCATCATCCTCTTCTTCTTCTTCATCATCCTCTTCTTCTTCATCATCATCCTCTTCTTCTTCTTCTTCTTCTTCATCATCTTCTTCTTCATCATCATCCTCTTCTTCTTCTTCTTCATCATCATCATCCTCATCTTCTTCTTTGTCTTCTTCATCATCATCATCATCATCCTCTTCTTCTTCTTCATCATCATCTTCTTCTTCTTCTTCATCCTCTTCTTCTTCCTCTTCTTCTTTTTCTTCTTGTTGTCTTCCTCTTGCAGGTCACTGCTCATGCGCAGATTTTTTATCGGTAAAAAATCGGCCGATTTGCCCATCATTGCCGCGAAAATCGTCCGATCGGCAAAATCGGCCGATTTGTTTTCCAACTTTACCGATAAAAAAAATCTGCCAAAATAATGAAAAACAGACGAACAAATAGCCCACTAACGATCCGAAAATCGGCCGATTTTTGACCCATCTATGGCCGGCATTACTCTGTGAAATATTTATATACTGTATGTCATGATATCCCTTCCCAGTATAATAGAGACTGTAGTATTCATACTGTATGCAAACATACAGAGTTTATAGCGACAGAAGATAAATATCCTAAGTTCATGTTCTCATTACAGTCAAATAAGTTTTATTCATGCAAAAAAATATCTGAAGTTCCTTCGCCCAATTTGCTTTCCTGTTTGTTTTTGCTGAATCCCTGTAGAATTCTCATGCTCAAATGCATCTCCATTCCCTTCTTCTAAATATATATTCGAGCCGCTCGAGCTTTGCCACTTCCAATCAGCAGCATTAACCTAGAGCAGGGCTTAGCCGCAACTTAGGAAAGCCATACTTAACCTGCAGCTATAGTACACGACTCAAACAATGTGCCTTTGAGCTGATTCTTTTCTCCGTCCTAGCAACAACTTTTCTCGTCGTTGCAAGACATGAAAATAAAATAACATAAAAAAAAAATTGAAAATGACTTTCAACACCTCACTGCTGAAATGCTGTTCTTACACAAGTGTTTATCTTTTAATACGCATAGCCATCTGTTCCAAAATTCAGAACGCTTAAAAGCCACTTTTGAGCTTGTGTTTACGTTTGGATTTTTTTTTTTCTTTTAATATAAGAGTTTTTTTTGTATTATTATAGATTGAAATGGCAAAAAGATTTTGAAGTATTTTCTTTCTGTACAGGACTTTGTTCTGTATTTATTTAACCTAACTTTTTCTCTCTTGGGTAAAGCAGTTTTTATTTATTTATTTATTTATTTTTGTAGAATTATGATGATATCATCAAACCCTTTAAAGTGGTGCAGTATTCCGGACCACTGGAAAGCCCATATTTGTCTGTAAAACTTTAATGAATTATTTTTGTTTTTTTTACGGGGACCCATTCAGGGGCGGACTGACAACTCATGGGGCCCCTGGGCAATAAGGGATCATAGGGCCCCTGTGTCCTTGCCAAAACTCACAAAAGCCTTTGAAAATGGTACCAGGGGCATCTCATGGGGCCCCCTACTGACCCTGGGCCCTCGGGCAGTGCCCGAGTTTCCAAATGGTCAGTCCGCCCCTGGTCCCATTCTTATACAGCTACCAGGTTTTCCCAGAATAAGAAGCATTCATTTTGACTGCATTAGCTGGGGACCAGGGGCGGACTGACAACTCATGGGGCCCCCGGGCAATAAGGGATCATGGGGCCCCTGTGTCCTTGCCCAAACTCAAAAAAGCCTATGAAAATGGTACCAGGGGCATCTCATGGGGCCCCCTACTGACCCCAGGCCGTCGGGCAGTGCCCGAGTTTCCAAATGGTCAGTCCGCCCCTGGTCCCATTCTTATACAGCTACCAGATTTTCCCAGAATAAGAAGCATTCATTTTGACTGCATTAGCTGGTGACCAGGGGCGGACTGACAACTCATGGGGCCTCTGGGCAATAGGGGATCATGGGGCCCCTGTGTCCTTGCCCAAACTCAAAAAAGCCTATTAAAAAGGTGCCAAGGGCATCTCATGGGGCCCCCTACTGACCCTGGGCCCTCGGGCAGTGCCCGAGTTTCCAAATGGTCAGTCCGCCCCTGCTGGTGACATCTGGTGTTACAGCACGCCTTGAAATAAAATGGTGGGTTGGGGTCTTGTACGCAGAAGTCAGATTAAAGTGGAAGTCCAATCGAAACCTAACTAAGCATAAACCTGCTCCCACCCCTATTCTAAGTCATATACTAACTACCCTGTAATGCTTATACTTACCTAATCTAAGGCCGTTCCGGTCTGGTTATGTGATCTTCCAGCTGCTGGCTTCAGGAAGAGGAGAGACCAGTGACAATAGCTGCAGAGCCTGGGCGGTGAATTCACCCATAGACTTTCTACCGGGCATCCATTAATAGCTGTCCCTCCTCTCCTCTGAAGTCAGAGCTCGGAATCAATCACATGACCTGACCGGAGCACCCTTAGATTAGGTAAGTATAAGCATTATTATTATTATACAGTATTTATAAAGCGCCAATAGTTCGCTCAGCGCTGTACATTACAAAGGGGGACAGAACATGTGACAGAACAATACCAATACAATGTGATACACGAGGGGATCGAGGGCCCTGCTCCTTGGAGCTTACAATCTAGGAGGGGGGGATAGTGGTACAGGAGGAAATAGCTGAGGGGGATGGAGTGGTAGGAAGAGTGGAGGAGGTCAGCAATTAGCAGGGGGTGGGGTAGGCTTCCCTGAAGAGGTGGGTTTTCAGGGTGCATCTAAAGGAGAGGAGAGTAGGTGATAATCTGATGGGTTGGGGTAGGGAGTTCTAGAGGATGGGTGATGCCCTGGAGAAGTCCTGGAGGCGGGCATGGTAGGAGGAGACCAGGGAACTAGAGAGAAGGAGGTCTTGTGAGGAGCGGAGTGTGCGTGTTGGGTGGTACTTGGATATTAGGTCGGTGATGTAGTTCGGGGCAGTATGGTGGACAGCTTTGTACGTCAGTGTTAGGATTTTGAATTTGATCCGTTGCGCAATCGGAAGCCAGTGTAGGGATTGGCAGAGGGGGGTGGCGGAAACGGAGCGGTTGGTAAGGTGGATGAGTCTGGCTGCCGTATTCAGGATCGACTGAAGCGATCTTTCCATTACAGGGTAGTTAGTATAGGGCTTAGAATGGATGTGGGAGCAGGTTTAAGCTTAGTTAGGTTTTCACTGGACATGCACTTTAAGTGGACAAAAGGGTGCCTGTTTGTTGGGGTTGGTAAAGAGCTGTAGAGAAAACATGTGCTATGAAATATGCATACAATACAATCAGTGAGTCCAAGACTTTTAATGATGCAATTGTTTCATACCAGAAAATCCAATACATTTTGGGACCAAACACACTCCCTCTTCATCACAGTTTAGGACGGACTCAGGTAAGCATGTAGGCAGGTGTAGGTTGACCTCCTGACATTGGTGGCACTGTCATAACTGCCCTGCAGAGAGAGTGGAGGACAGGAGGAATGCACATTGCTCTTAGGCCCCCATATGTGTCATCAGGTGGGCTGCTGTCCGATTGGACGCTGCCACCCGGATGACCCCCATGGCCATCTTAGTGAGGACAGTGCTTATAAAAAGCACTGGTTCGCTGCAGTTGGTGCGCATTTTGCGTGTGGTCCAGTCAGGGACAGGCATCTTCTGGATAGGGAGAGGCCTGGCATGAAGGAGAGGTTCCAGAGGAAGCGCTTCCTTTGTCACTGTCAGAGAGGTAGCAAACTCACACCAGAACAGAGTCCACGAATACTATATACACACACATCAAAAATCTCTCATAAAGGAAGGTTTGTGTTACCTTCTTCACTGAAAACCTCCACCCACGAGCAACCACCCTCTACAAAATTGTAACCTGGATATGACTGTATTCAGGGGCGGCCCTAGGCAGGTGCAGGGGGTGACACCTTTTGCACGGGGTGACACTGGACCCGCTCCACCAGACTGACCGAGGGCCCGGGGTCACTACAGGGCCCCATGAGAGGCTCAGTCCGTCCCTGTATGTGCCGCTGCTGAAATAAGCAAGCATTGAGGGGACGGACAGCGAGGCACGCACTTCTGACATCTCTCCTCCTCGGAGTTTCAGCAGAGGGGCTGGCAGAGTATGCAGCAGGTCAGTGTGTAATCCCCGGACAGCACTACAGCTTCATGTAGTAGGTAGGGGGGAGTGAGAGAGGGGAGAGAGAGGGGGGGGAGAAAGAGGGCAGAGAGAGGGGGGGGAAAAAGAGGGCAGAGAGAGGGGGGGGAGAAAGAGGGCAGAGAGGGGGGGGGGGGGAGAAAGAGGGCAGAGAGAGGGGGGGGGGAGAAAGAGGGCAGAGAGAGGGGGGGGGGGAGAAAGAGGGCAGAGAGAGAGGGGGGGGAGAAAGAGGGCAGAGAGAGAGGGGGGGAGAAAGAGGGCAGAGAGAGGGGGGGGAGAAGAGGGCAGAGAGGGGGGGAGAAAGAGGGCAGAGAGAGGGGGGGGAGAAGAGGGCAGAGAGAGGAGGGGAGAAAGAGGGCAGAGAGAGAGAGAGAGAGAGGGTGTCACCAAGCAGGGGCGGACTGACAACTCATGGGGCCCCCGGGCAATAGGGGATCATGGGACCCCTGTGTCATTGCCCAAACTCAAAAAAGCCTATGAAAAAGGTACCAAGGGCATCTCATGGGGCCCCCTACTGACCCCGGGCCCTCGGGCAGTGCCCGAGTTTCCAAATGGTCAGTCCGCCCCTGTCACCAAGTATTTCGGCACTGGGTGACACCAACCCTAGGGACGCTCCTTTCTACCAGTACCTATGTTTTTCATGTATACCTTCCTTTTATGTGCTTCTTTGTGGTATGGTTTTACACTTTGTACTGAAATGTGCCAATTTCCATCAAGAAGTATATGAAAAAGAATCTGTAATGTGGTCATTAGTATCATACTACCAGAGGCAGAGTAGTTTCTAATAACCTTCACTCCATTGGATCCACGCTTCTTAGATCTCAGTTCTTCTGCACCACTAGAGGGATGGCCTACAGCTTTTGTGGCACCGTCTAATGTAACAAGTAGTGCAATAGTACGAGGGCATAACGGCACTTGTCGTCACATTCATTCCTGGGACTGCTTCTTAAAATACTATCATGCAGAAGTGCTGCGTGCTGAAATCCCATCATGACAAATTTACTAAACTGGATTATAAAATGCTTTTCTTATGGCATTGTAAATGCATCTCTATAGAAACATCACCATAAAAACAGTCCAGGCAATGTTAATGGGAAAAATAAGGAAAACGTTAAGGAAAAAATGATTTTGATGTTGTCCGATACTATAGTTTAGGCTCTTTCCAGGGACAGATTTGCCAGATATGGAAGGTAGGGGCAATTGATGCCCGGCACCCCATGCATTCTCTTTCTGTTGGCATTTAAATGACAGCTGTCAAAAAGAACATATTAGTCTAGTTCAGGGGTCACCAAACTATGGCCCGCGGGCCACATTCGACCTGCTACAAGATTTTATCCTTCGCATGCCTAGGATCAGTGGTGTAGCCACAAACTGAGGATTCAGTTGGTCTTTGCTTCTGGTGGATCCCTGATATAAGAGGGGACTTGAATGGAGATCCTGATGTATGAGTGGCCTCTGATAGGGGGTCCTGATTAGAGATGAGCGAATCGAACTTGGCGAAGTGGAATTCGTTTCGAATATTAGGAAAAATTCGATTCGCACCGAATCCAAATTTTAGCAAACTTCGGGTGCACGAATCGAATTTTCCCCGATCAGCCGGCAAAAAGTGTCACTGTAGAGAGCTCCGCTATTTCTGACAGTTCTCTGACAGTTCTGACAGTTCATTTACAGCAGTTGAAACATTGTATCTATTTGTTTCCATTTAGGATACAGATGTTTTTATTCGGAAATAAATAGATACAATGTTTCAACCGCTGTAAATGTGAAGGAACTGTCAGAAATAGCGGAGCTCTCTGCAGATACACTTTTTGCTGTACTGGAATTCTTCTTCTTTTCATTCTTCTTCTTCTTTTCATTCTTCTTATTCTTCTTCTGCTTCTTTTCATTCTTCTTCTTCTTCTTTTCATTCTTCTTTTCATTCTTCTTCCTCTTCTTTTCATTCTTCTTTTCATTCTTTTCATTCTTCTTTTCATTCTTCTTCTTCTTCTTCTGCTTCTTTTCATTCTTCTTCTTCTTCTTTTCATTCTTCTTCTTCTACTTTTCATTCTTCTTTTCATTCTTCTTCTTCTTCTTTTCATTCTTCTTATTCTTCTTCTGCTTCTTTTCATTCTTCTTATTCTACTTTTCATTCTTCTTTTCATTCTTCTTCTTCTTCTTTTCATTCTTCTTATTCTTCTTCTGCTTCTTTTCATTCTTCTTCTTCTTCTTTTCATTCTTCTTCTTCTTCTTTTCATTCTTCTTTTCATTCTTCTTCTTCTTCTTTTCATTCTTCTTTTCATTCTTTTCATTCTTCTTTTCATTCTTCTTCTTCTTCTTCTGCTTCTTTTCATTCTTCTTCTTCTTCTTTTCATTCTTCTTCTTTTCATTCTTCTTCTTCTTCTTCTTCTTTTCATTCTTCTTCTTCTTTTCATTCTTCTTCTTCTTCTTCTTTTCATTCTTCTCATTCTTCTTTTCATTCTTCTCATTCTTCTTTTCATTCTTCTCATTCTTCTTCTTCTTTTCATTCTTCTTCTTCTTCTTTTCATTCTTCTTTTCATTCTTCTTCTTCTTTTCATTCAAGGGGGGTTCTAACGAAACAAGGGACCTTCAAATGTGAAAGGGCGACTCTGATGTGAAGAGTGGTGGGGGGCTTCTGATAGGGGGTCCTGATGTAAGGGGGCTCTGATATGCAAGGAGGGTTCTAACGAAACAGGGGACCTCCAAATGTGAAAGGGCGACTCTGATGTGAAGAGTGATGGGGGGGCTTCTGATAGGGGGTCCTGATGTAAGGGGGGCTCTGATATGTAAGGGGGTTCTAACGAAACAGGGGACCTTCAAATGTGAAAGGGCGACTCTGATGTGAAGAGTGATGGGGGGGCTTCTGATAGGGGGCCCTGATGTAAGGGGGGCTCTGATATGTAAGGGGGGTTCTAACGAAACAGGGGACCTTCAAATGTGAAAGGACGACTCTGATGTGAAGAGTGGTGAGGGGCTTCTGATAGGGGATCCTGGTGTAAGGGGGGCTCTGATATATAAGGAGGGTTCTAATGAAACAGGGGACCTTCAAATGTGAAAGGGCGACTCTGATGTGAAGAGTGATGGGGGGGCTTCTGGTATAGGGGGGCTTCTGATGTGATGAGGGGGCTACCCATAAAAAGGTATTTCTTGGTGCATGTTTATTTGTTCATTTACGTTTTATTTACTTATGTATGAAACTTACGTTTTCAGTTCAGGAATTATATATATATATATATATACAGTGAAGGAAATAAGTATTTGATCCCCTGCTAATTTTTAATGTTTGCCCACTCACAAAGAAATGATCGGTCTAAAAATTGAATGGTAGGTGTATTGCAACACTGAGAGACAGAAAGTTTGAAGACCTCTACTCTGGCCCTAAATTCCTATTACTCCTGCTGTCATGCTCTCTTTTTTGTTCAGCAATCATTGTGTTCACTGCACTTGCAGTGGTGAAGATGATTTTGAAAAACAAGTAACAGTATTACATTAATACTTTCGAGATGGGGGGGGGGGGATATAGGCACAAATCTCTAAAAAAAAAAGCACACAATCAGGCGAAGTATAATTCTAGAGATCTACTACTGTTTCATGGGGTAACATATCTTGTCCGACAAAAAATACATCCTATTACCAGATTTAACAATCAAAACAGAGAATTTGGAAGGATATTAAAGGCCCACTGGCATATTCTTAATAATGATCCCACAATCAGTTCATGTGTTGATCCAGAACCAGGGGCGGACTGACCATTTGGAAACCCGGGCACTGCCCGAGTGCACGGGGTCAGTAGGGGGCCCCATGAGATGCCCCTGGTACCTTTTTCATAGGCTTTTTTGAGTTTGGGCAAGGACACAGGGGCCCCATGATCCCCTATTGCCCGGGGGCCCCATGAGTTGTCAGTCCACCCCTGTCCAGAACCCCATATTACCTTTAGACAAAATCAATCATTGAAAGATTTGTTAGTAGCAAGTCACTTTTCCATGAATAGGGGTAGAGATCTATGTGGATCACCCAAGAGGAACTTTCAAATGTGGCACATGCTCCTATTGCCGCTGCATCAAACAAGGCAAAACCATTTTACTAAAAAAAACAAAACATAATTTAGCGCATTCCGATTTTTGATTTTTTTAAAACCATTTTACTAACTAATCGAAACACCTTTGAAGCAACACACTTTGTAAATTGCAACACCGTAGGGGTCATATATTTGCTCACATGTGACTGTTGTAGTTTTTATGTTGGGAAAACAAAAAGACATCTGTGGAAACGCATTAAGGATCATGTATCAGATATTAATTGCGGTTTAATTGATAAAACCATTCCAGAACTCTTTGCTACTTACCGTAAATACAAACCTGAGTCTTTAAAATTACAGGCTTTGGCTAAGTAACACTCCGCCAATTGTGGAGGAGACTTCGATAAAAAGACTTCTACAGGCGAAGGCAAAGATGGATTTTTAATTCACAAGCCACTCAATTTCCGGGGCTAAATTCAGCCATTAGCTTTGCTCCTTTCCTCTAGCTTTACATTGAAGGGATTCACTGCCCCACTCACTTATTTACTGATATAACTATTATGATATTGAGATAATCAGAATTATACAGGCAAATATACTGTAGAGTATCCATATTTATATGATATGTGATTTATTCAATACAAAAGTTGCAAAATGTGACCCACATCTGCAGATTGTACGCCCACTCGAAGAAAGGTATTTATTTCCTAATTTTTATCAATATTTTTTTTTCCCATTCCCCCATGCCATTTTGATGGTCATTGTGATAATATGTGAATATATTGAATTTTCACTTTCGCTTTTATTATTTGCTATAATATTCAGGTGTGGATCTGATTGGGGGGCCTGCTTGGATGTCTCAGTGCCGGCCCATGTCCCAGCCATTTAGGTCATCTTTGATCCTACATGGTTGCTAATGGGATCATATTTCCTAGCTTGGGAGTACTGTCATCTGTGCCCCACCTGCAAGGCCATTGGTCTGTCTGGACAATTTAGGAGCACTAACCCAGTGGTGTCAGTGTTCATACGGCTTGCATTCAATCGTGGGTTCTCAGATGGCTGGATATGACGTCATCCTGGATGTTGAGTCACTTTTGGTCTGCCGCATGTGGTCCATGGCAGTTTCCAGAGGTGCGTGATAGACAGGAGGCTCAGTGAACCAGCCTATTGACGATATGGAGTCTAGCATGCTCCATCACAAAGGAGCTAGGATTGGCTGGGGGAGGTGCCCTCCCACGCTACCTGAGTCTTGGGACCTTTCATTGATCCCCACCTGGAGGGCATGGAAGGCCACCGGATAGTACAACCCACCAGGTGAGTGATATACAAGGGGTGGACTTTTGATGCATATTTTGGATGCCTTTTTGTTAGGACCATGCGGTGTGTGTAACCAGTCC
The DNA here is from genome assembly GCF_062004578.1 of Staurois parvus. Taxonomy (NCBI): domain Eukaryota; kingdom Metazoa; phylum Chordata; class Amphibia; order Anura; family Ranidae; genus Staurois; species Staurois parvus. The sequence goes on along the minus strand of NW_028317980.1, from coordinate 3,168,134 downwards.
TCATTCTCATATGGTAAGTCCATTACAACTGAGGTTCTGTCTGTCATGCCCTTCAGCATAAAAGGCATTACTATGTGGATAAGGCTAGCATTGATGGAACTATGTTTAATTTTAGAGATTGACATCCTCTTCCCCATAATTTCTTGTTAGGAGCGAGGATACATAGTATATGGGGCAGCACAGTGGGTAAATGGTTAGCACTTCCACCTGGCAGCACTAGGGTTGTTGGTTCAAATCCCAACCACAACACCCCTTGCATGTTCTCCCTGTGCCTGCATGGGTTTCATTTGGATACTTTGGTTTCCTCCGACACTCCAAAGACATGCTGGTAGGTGAATTGGCTCCTGTCTAAATTGGCCCTAGTATGTGTATGTATGAATATAAGCTAGGGACCTTAAATTGTACAACCCTTGAAGGTTAGGGACTGATGTGAATGTACTATATATGTGTAAAGCACTGCGTAAATTGACAGTGCTATATAAGTACTTGTAATAAATAAAATTTATACTATCCTTATACATTTAACAATATACTTTCGCCCACAGTAAGCCTATATTGGTATTTCATTTTATCTTACGCCATTAGGTGCTAAAAAGATCTACATTCTTTCTGTTAATTTATTTTGCTGTTGTTGTGGAGGTTAACTTAACTTAACACTTAATTAATGGCGTAACTTAGTCATTTGTTAGATAGGCAGTAAGAAAGATTTATACACATATAGAATTTTGTTTCCAAATTAAGGAATGCACCTATATCTTCCTACCTGGATGGACTATCATCGCAGCTATTACCTTTTGTATCACTCAACCCTTCCTCCTAGATTGTAAGCTCTAACAAGCCCTCTGTTTCCTCTTGTATCAAATTGTATTGTAACTGTAATGTCTACCTTCATTTTGTAAAGCGCTGTACAAACTGTTGGCGCTAAATAATTCCTGCATAATAATAATAAATAGATATACGTAAGCGTGATGGTAGACCTTCTACTAGTGATATAAATATTCTCTATATTATATATATGTACACACACACACATTCCCCTTTTTTCTTCTTAGTTGATCATATTGGTCTTTCAATGGGCCGGCATATGGTCTTTCAATGGGCCGGCAAGACATACCAGGACAAGGTTTTTCATTGACTCACCAATAGAATGCTTATTTTTAAGTGTTATTGAACCCTGACTGTTCAACTGTGCAAGGTATATATTGGTATATATATATATGTATATTTTGTTTTAAATAAAAAAGTTTTCCTTTTTATTGTGTCTCTAACATATGGAATGTTTGGTTAATATATATATATATATATATATATATATATATTTATTATTATTATAGTGATTACTGTACCTATATTTCTGAGATCTAAGATCTTGAGGACATGGGTCATCCCGCGAAACACATCAACCTACATTTAAAGTTCTCCGAGGATCTCAGTGCTACAGTCCCTCCACTATTACATGTGGAAGACAAGTAGTAGAACCAACATCCCATTTTATACAATTAATGAAAACAATGTCTTTTTTGAATCATTGAAATAAAGTTATATAAAATTCTTTTAATATATGTGTTATGTGCATATTTGACTATGTGAGGGGTATTTAAAGTCCCACTACTTTGCTTCTTCTTCTGTAATGTTTTTAATGGGGATTACACCCTCCAATGGCTTAAAAGTAACACCACCTCCCTAGATTTGTATTGGTTTAAGATCTTGAGGAAATAGCAACTTATGATTTAGTGCAAAGGACTCAGAAATATGTACAGAACCATGCTCCAGACCAAGTTATGAGAGAGTATGCTTCTATCAAGCCTATCTCCAACACATTCCCACAGTTTCCTGACTCGACATACCAACAGCCCTCTTCAGATATGCCTGTACTTTCCCCGCTGCTTTCCACATTAACTCTGAGGCTGTCCCAGCACCAAGGGTACACATTCAAGAAAACAAAGAACATTTTAATCCTTAACATCCATTACAGGACATGGGTTATCATGTCTCCTCCTTCAGAAATGGCCCATTAGGATCCTCAGGGACAAATGATCTAGTAAACCACCTAATTTGTCGAGAATTAGTAAGCACCAGGCTAATAACATTTGATGATCAACCTAAGAACTATTGGGCATAGAAGACATCTTTCCAAGGCATCATCAGAGATCTCAGTCTTATTTCTAGAAAGGAGCTAGATCTGCTAACAAAGTGACTCAGACCAGAATCACCTTGACAGGCCAAGACAATCAGGTCTGTACACATTCATGATTTGCTTGCTGGGTTTAAAATGGTATTGAGATTAGAGGACAGTTATGGCAGCTCTGAAGCTATAGAAAATAGTTGATGAAATTGGAAGACTTCCCTAGAAGACAACAATAAAGTTAAGAGAACTCGGTGACATGTTGTTGGAGGCCAATGTAGCCAAGACTTAGGGCCACTTACCAAGATTGGGATACCTAGACACAACTTGTGGGACTAAACCAATAAGTGAAAAGTTGCCATATAGCCTGCAAGATAAGTGGATTTCTCAAGACTCTAAGTACAATGAAGATTATCATGTCCCCTTCCCACCATTCAATTTCTTTACCAAGGCAAAACCAAGAAAGGATTAGCAATGGCCCAAACGTCATATTCTCAATGTGCAGTAACCAGATGTCAGCAAACACAGAGAAGATAGGAGCAAAGCCTGGCAACACACTATCAGTTATCAGTCAGAAAGACAGAGGTGTCAGCCACTGATATAGCTTTACATCTTAACAGCTCTGAAAAGAAGTCCATAGACTCAGACAGTTCATGCCCAATCCATAAAAAAACACACCCACTGTCAAATAGTTTTGGGCTGCAAGTTCAAGTCGAATGTAAGCTTGACTCGAACATTGTCCATTCGTGTGTTCACTGCTATTCACCAGCCGCGCAACACAATGCACTGTGCCCTGACAGTGCATTGTGATTGGCCAAAGCATTGCATCTGACCACAGGTCAAGTGCAATGGTTTGGCCAATCACAGGGCATGATAACGTCACAAGGGGGCGATCCCACCTCAATGTGATGTCATCACTCTATTTAAGAACTGTCATTGTGGTGCAGCTGTAAGATGGTGGGAGCCAGCGTTGAGGGCGGTGTAGCAATCGTGCACACAGAAATGGACACGGTCATCCATTTTGCTCCAAACCCTCCATCTTGTATCTCTCTCTCCCTCTTCCCTCATCCCCCTCCCTCTCTGCTGAGTGACACGTGGTCCCTAGATGCTGAGTTCAAAAAGGCATCAAGGCCCAGCGGAAGAGCTCATGGCTATAAACCCCAATTAGCCTGGCCCCCAGATGTCTGCAACACTCTGCTTGGAGAAGGATTTTAAAACCATAAACCAGTCCTTCGCTGAGCCTCAAAGACATTCCAGATAAGCCATAAAGCAGATATCACATTCAACATTCACTTTCCCCTATAATTATATATCTTGGACTATGAAAGACGTACATAAAAACCAGGTATGTATTCAGATCGATCTCTTTAATACAAGCCGTCTGATATATTACATTCCCTAGCTGACATCAACAGGAGAGCAGAAAATTATATCTCCTTAATCATCCCAGCAGGTATGTCATATGTCATATCTAGATATTCAGCAGATGATTCTGCGTATTAATCTACTAGTGGCAAGGCTGCTAAATGCACCTAGAGTAAGTTATGAACCATGACATCAACTGCAAGGGTTTTTGGTTCTAGCTTGGGTCTCCGCCCCAACACTCCTCCCCAAATGAGGCGATTGGTTCTTCGCTGTAAGGAGACACCCTGCTGAGTTCCTAGAAAAAGGCTGTTATGCTTGGAGCAAAAAAGAGCTGAGTAGAGCTAAGTTGAAGATTCTCCTTTGTAACATCGGAACCAACTTTGGGAGACAGCCCTTTTGCTCTGAAACTTGAAAGCTGCATAAACCAAGGCTTTTGGCAAGTACTTTATCTATCTAAATTCCTTTCTGTTATCTCTTTGCTGTGTTATTGCTCTCTTTATATTTTTATATATATATATTGGCTACATCTTTCTCTGTAAATATGTTTATTGCACCCCTTTGACCTTTTAGTAATAAATCTTACTTTCTGAAAGTGTTGAACTGTTTCTAAAGCTCTTTAATGCAAACTAAGAATCCCTGCCTCTGAAAAGCGCTACTGTGTGTGTGTTTTAAACTTCTGTATATCTCTGCCTGCGGTGACAGTGGTATACAGACGCTTATGCAAACATCATAGTGTTATTGCTAATATTGCCAAGTTTCCTCTTTCTCTGTACAAAAAGGAGGTGGTGGCAGTGTAAAGGGTTAATTGCGTAATTAACCTGACCCAGTAACAATTGCTCCCAGGTCGCAAGTACACAGATTGTGGTCCATTAGCTGGAAAATCTTTGTGCAGGGTGCAGCTGGGCGTGGCATTGTTACGTATGTGACAGCACGGTTTTAGATTGGCTAGTCCTTCGGTCACGAGTTTTGTGAGAAGGGCTGGGGTCTGATGCCACAATCGTCACAGGCGGAGCAGATTTTTTTTTTTTTTCGGAGGCAGTGGCGGCAGGCATCTTGATTGACATTGGATCTACTTTGGGGGACATTTTTTTATTTTTAATAAAGGACTCTTTAATAAAGAGGCCCTTTTCCCCATCAGCATTGGGACAAGGTGCTTTGGAGGGGGAGTACCCCTGCCCCAAAGCACCCCCCCCATATTGAGGGTATGTGGCCTGGGATGGTTCAGGAGGAAAGAAAATCGTTCCATTTTTCCATCAACACAGTCAGTGTTGATGGGGGAATCCCTCCCATAGAGCCATTATATTCTCCCGGGAGGGGGAGTATTCCCCACTGGGAGAACACAGTGAGTACTGCTAAGAACTAAAATACCTAGTAGCAATAATCACATGTAAAACCCAACAGGGTGGTTGTACCCAGGCTGACCGATCAACTTGAGTACATGTAGCCTGCCGATACATGGTTTGAATCTCGGCTGGTCCCTGCTGAACCGTCCGACATTCAAACTGTCTATGGCTGGCTTTAGGTGCCAGGATTGCTGCAAGGAGTAAGTCATTTTTTGCTGATGGTTTCTGGGTTCTCTGTTGTTATCAGGTTGCTATAACAACAGGGCTGGAACTTCTGCCGAAACTACCATTACTATGGCAACCTAACAGCAACAATATATCCTACACAGTGTCATCACTGTGCAGGCACAGGACTGAGAGGTGCATGCTGCATAGCCAGCTGCATGAAATCCTGGAAATGAATGGGCTCCAGTTTTGCATGCCCACAGCTGCGATGGCTGCAGCCACAATTTGTACAGGGTATAATAAACTACACATTTGGTAAGTACATATTGTATGGCCATGTATGATAATAATGTAGATCCACATTAGATGCAGTGATTTCTAAGAATCAAGAGGATATTGTAATTAAAATTTTGGGTAGGAGATTGTAGCTCCTCTTTAGGCTCTTGGGCAAATTTCCTTGCAAAGTGCAATTTCCCTTAAGTGAACAGCCTATATGCCTTTAGGAAATCAACGGCATTTCATGTCTCACCTTTTCCAACTATCATATGTGAACTACAAAGCAATGTCCCTGTAAGTAAAGACGATGAGGAGAAATGGGGAGATGATTGTAGGCCAAGTTAGTACAGCAGCAGGGGCAGACTGACAACTCATGGGGCCCCCGGGCAATAGGGGATCATGGGGCCTCTGTGTCCTTGCCCAAACTCAAAAAAGCCTATGAAAGAGGTACCAGGGGCATCCCATGGGGCCCCCTACTGACCCCGGGCCCTTGGGCAGTGCACGAGTTTCCAAATGGTCAGTCTGCCCCTGATATGTGGTGCAGGATTTTGCATGTGATTCGCACAGGAACCGTACCGCATTCCTGTGCAAATCACATGTGATTTCTGTGCGTTGCGAGGTTCCAAATGGTCAGTCCGCCCCTGTACAGCAGCCTACAGTGACAATGCTTCTTCTTTACAGATACAGTACAATGAGTGACTGTTGTCACCCCAGGACAGGAATTTGTTGATTTACTAAAACTGGAGAGTACAAAATCTGGCGCAGCTGTGCATGGCAGCCCATCGGCTTCCAACTTCAGCTTGTTCAGTTAAGCTTTGACTCAAAACCTGGAAGCCGATTGGTTCCTTTGCAGAGTTACACCAGATTTTGCATTCTCCAGTTTTAGTAAATCAACCTCAAAGTGTGACCTGGTGAAAATGAAGGGATAAAGCCTGAAAAATAGTAGCTAATGCAGCCATCACATTTAAAGACTGGAATGCGGCAATATACAGTGTTACATTTTTAAAAGTTTTTTTTGAGTTTAGGTACACTATAAATTATAGCTCAAAGACCCTGCATGCTCCAAAAATTGCTAGACCTTGTCTGCACTGCCGTGAGATGATCGTAATAAAGAGATTGTGTATGGATGAATGCGTTGCTGTCTCGTTCTTTGCTCACATTAGCTGTGAAAATAGCCATTTGTTTGTGAATCATTTAGAAAGTTTCATAAACTGCATCAAACAATGAACAACGTCTTTCAAATCTGACAGGTTCCTTTTAAGCAAAATAGTTATTTTACAGAACAATATGACAAATGAAACATCTTCCATTTACGCCTCCTGTGTATTCACTAAAATATTCACAAAAGTACTTGTAAGATGTTTTATGGCTAAACAATGAAAAAAAGGGAATGTATGGTCTTTCTAGGATTTGCAACCACCACTATTCCAAGAAATGGAATTATAACTAAAGGCAAACTTTTTTTGTTTTTGTTTTGGATAGATGAAGGGGTATTAGAACACCTGTCTGGTGTTTATTGCTGTCTGTGCCCCCGTTTGGGATATTCTCTTTCTGTATTTGTCCTGTTTAAATATTCCATCCAAAAACCTCAAGGTCTCAATATTCATGATCTGGGAGTCCCTAATCAAAACTATAACTCTGACTCCAAATGCAAACAAGATTAGTTATGGACTCAACCAGGATATGTGGGTTTTTATGTATATATCGCCTATGGATAATAATAAATTGGTGGTAAGTGCATATAGGTTGTTCCTTTAATTATACAAAATTGAACACACAACATATTTAAAAACAACCCCATGATCCTCCAACGGTCTTCAAATGCACACTTATTGAAAAGCTTTATGATGCCACGTATCATGTGAATAATGTGAAAATTCATACAGCTCAACACATCTGATGAAAACATTTGGGGTTATCAGTTGACCAATTGGACACATCTTGATGGATCAACCTTTTGGAGTCTTGATGCCATTCAAGAATAAAGCTTGGTAGAGACAGGTGTCTCCATGAAAAAATGAAGGTGTGTAATCAAGGGGAGGATGTCGGATTTCATATTATATGCTGCTCATTTCCATGCTGAACCTCCCTCATACACAGGCATGTAAATGTGCAATGTCCCAATAGAGACTAGATAAGGCAGGAGTCCCAAGTAATATCAAGATATATCCAGACAATGTGATCCAGGGGAGGAAACCAGTATTACATTATTGTAAATGTGCATTGTCCCAATAGAGTAAGATAAGGCAGGAGTGCCAAGTAATATCAAGATATATCCAGACAAAACGTGATCCAGGGGAGGAAACCAATATGACATAAAGGTCATTCACCTCCCTCCAGTGCCTATTATATGGGCAATCCCCTCTGATGACGTGTGGGTGCACGAAACGCTTTAGGAGGAGCCAATTATGCCGTGACGTCATGCCGCCAGAGCATCGTGGAGCTGCAGTGGCCATCTTTGTTTAAGGATGGTTAGTCCTATTGCTTTATACAGCTGTGTTTTTTACCTTGATGCATCGATTTTTAACATTTATCCCTGAATAAATTTGCACATAATCTACTACACTATGGGCATGTCCTTGTTTTAAACTCCCTGGGCAGAGTATTAAATTTCAGATGCCCTGCTAGGTGGTAAAGATCCATCCCAGTACCCAGAGAGGGATTCTCCTGCACATCCAGGGAGCAGCATCCACTCACCCATTAAAGGGAACTCTGGCTGATTTGGATCACCAGTAAAGTCCAAGGACCCAGTTGACGTACCACCCTACCCTTCAGAGGGAAGTCACCCCAACACCTTACCCACCTTGATGACAACAGGATTTATACTTATGGGCGCATTCACATTGCGCATCTGGTGAGTGCGCAATTTTCTCTAAACCACCAGCACCCTAAGAGCACTGAAGGTCACTTTTGAACTGTACATTATTCATTTATTTTATGAACTTTTATTTAGTAGCTTTTTATCAATTGTACGGTCAGATTCAGGGGCGGACTGACAGCTCATGGGGCCCCCGGGCAATAGGGGATCATGGGGCCCCTGTGTCCTTGCCCAAACTCAAAAAAGCCTATGAAAAAAGTACCAGGGGCATCTCATGGGGCCCCCTACTGACCCCGGGCCCTTGGGCAGTGCCCGAGTTTCCAAATGATCAGTCAGCCCCTGGTCAGATTCACAATATTCTTAATATCATTTAGCACTGCACTATTACTATACTATTATACGGGCGTTGTCCAGGGGAGGATTAATTAAATAACACATCTGACCTGTGCTAATATAGATGGACTGGAATACTTGCTTCAAGCTGTATTGCCCTAGGTAAATATTAGCCACATGACAAGAACAGTCCACAGTTCAATGGCCCAAATTACCTCCGTAATAGTGGTTGAGGTGGTAGAAATCACACTCTGATAAAGTAGGCATGAATACATATAAATTCTATATATATAGGCGAAAAAATGGAGATGATATATATAGATATATATATATATATATATATATATATATATATATATATAAAATAGATCAATCCATCTGCTAACATAGCCTATAACATCATGCCACATGAATGTGGTACTTCAAATAAATTATTATTGGAGCTGCTATTTTTAACTAATTAAACAATATGTGAAGTGAATGGAAATACCACAAGTAGCGCTCTCAACCCTCAAATACACTTAAATTATAAATTATAAAAATTATATAACCAATGTATATAAATGTAAATATAAATAAACATATACAAAGAAAAAAAAACTGCTACAAATAAAATGCCAATATTGTGCCAAAAAATAAAAAAAAATTAAAAAAGTCCACTAAGTGTAGTCCAAATATATAACTCTTTCTTCAATAAAGATATATTCTCCACAATCGTGAATTTCTCCGTTCTCAACATCCCATCAAAGTGCTAACTCACCAGATGCTGGTGATTAACCAGCATATCTTTCAAATATCAATGGATGTGGAAGATTCAGCAGCACAAAGATTATAATCGCTCATCAGGTGGTTGATTTCATTATACTCCTTCATAATAAATATATGGCATAAATAGAAAACACTCGCCATAGCGTAATACCGTTTAAATATTTATTCATCAAATTCCCCCCTTTAAAATCAAACTCACAATATGCAAGTAAATAAACATCCTTTCACAAATATATACGTCTGCAGCCTGCAGTATACAGTCTACAGCTCCCACAGTGGCATCTCACCAGCCGTACTCAGCAACAAATGACATGGTTGCGATCACATGGTCCGGCCACATGGTAGCAGTGTACGTGATGATGTCACTGCTCAATCACGCCCTAACGTGTTTCGTCACACGACTTTGTCCAATTTATCCAGTTATATACTGTGGTGTCAGCAGGGGTTGGGCTTTCAGAGAGGGATCCAGAGCAACAGGGAGCCCGAAAATCATCCAGCAACTCCTAAAGGAGTAGTGCTGCACAGAGACCACCAGAGCTTCAGAGTCCTCTCCCTCCAGGCTCTCCAGTCCCAAGACAGATGTAGCTCCAGGGAAACTCATTTCACTGCTGCTCATTCAACTTTACACATAGTATGATCTCTCCTAACAGGGTTCTGAGTCTTTCCTAGAACCAGGCAAAAGGGTAACATTTAATTCCTGCACATATACTGTGGAGTTATATCAGACATGGCCAATCAATAACAGGAGAGCAGAACTGGGAACCTGGAAGAAGCAGTGGAGAAGATGTCAGCAGCAGTAGACAGAGAGACACAACTCTCATCTGTCATCAGTGGTAGTGTTCACTGAATGGCTGCAGTGCAAAATAAGCGCCCCCTGTGGTTACTATGCAGCACGGCAGCCACTCGGCAATGGACCTGGAAGTCAGTGTAGTAGCAACTGTTACTACAGTGATTCTCCGCTTCTACGGGGATCAACAAGGTATGGTATATGCTTATTTACTTTGGTCCATGTTGGATCAATGTAACTATTCAAAAATATCCATACCTGGAATTTAAGTCAATGGCCTCTACAGCTTCAGTAAAATGACCCCAGTGTGACAGCGCAATTGTTTTAGGTTATAAAGGTTGAACATGTAAGGAGAAAAGTGGAATTTTTCTTCTAAAGCTTGTAGACTAATCTTCGCATAAGTGTCTTATAATGGAACTGAAAGACATTTGAAACGTTAACGGTATCTCACCTCTTCACCTATTCTGAATATGAAATATGAAAAAGTTATTTTCCTAATTAGTAATCCTGGTAAACGTGCACCTAGTAACACTGATCAGCTCACAGCACACACATATATATATATATATGTATATATATATATATATATATAAATAGGACTATGAGGCTAGAAAGACTCAGTAACTAAGGCAACCTAAAGGGAAAATAATTAATTTTTCATTTAAAAACTCAAGATGGATTTTTTATTTATCTCTAAATTCTTTAATAAGTTCTCACCACGCAGAAAGACATGCTGGGTTATTTCACATTTTTAGAAAGTCTTCTGCCATGTATTGTCTTGGAAAACTTGTATCTTCTTAGTTTTACATAATTTAATTTGTTGTTGTAGGAGAATAAAATGTAAACCCAGTTATGTTATGGAGACCCCCTGAATATACTGGACAGATAGCAAGCAGATAGATAGATAGATATATTATAGATAGATAGATAGATAGATAGATAGATAGATAGATATAAAGAGATAGATAGATAGATAGATAGATAGATAGATAGATAGATAGATAGATAGATAGATAGATAAAGATACTGTATATAGAAACCTAAAGGGAAAAAATACTGTTTTCTTTTAAAAACTGAAGATACATTTTCTATTTATCTTTTATTTTATAAAAAAGTTCTTACCATACTGAGACATGTGCTGGGTTATTTCACATTTTTAATTATGTTTGTTGTAGGAGTTTAAACCTGTGAGTAGACTGGACAGATAGAAATATATATAAATAGATAGATAGATAGATAGATAGATAGATAGATAGATAGATAGATGGATAGATAGATAGATAGATAGATAGATAGATAGATAGATAGATAGATAGATAGATAGAATAAAATATATAGGATCGATAGATAGATAGATAGATAGATAGATAGATAGATAGATAGATAGATATAGAATAAGATATATTGGATAGATAGATAGATAGTGAGATAGACAGACTAAGATACCTAGATATATAGAATACAATATATAATATAGATAGATAGATAGATAGATAGATAGATAGATAGATAGATAGACTAAGATAGATTGATATATAATAACATATGTTGGATAGATAGATAGATAGATAGATAGATAGATAGATGATAGATAGATAGATAGATAGATAGATAGATAGATAGACAGATAGATAGATAGATAGATAGATAGATAGATAGATAGATAGATGATAGATATAGCATTTAGGGTGGGTGATTTAGAGTCGGACCCTGTGGAAGGATTTTGGTGGCGGTCTATGTGCTCATACCTAATTCAGCATAAATTGTCCACTGAGGTTCTCTTGCCGTAGGTGAAAGCTGTTTGCGGATCCATATTCTGAAGATTGATGGCCTCATTTGAAGGGTTGCAGGGCCAGAGGAGCGAGCAGAACAAGCAGAAGGGAAAATGTAATCACGCTTCCAACTCCTGTGTACTTTTCGAGGAGGCCACTTATCCTCCTGCAGCTGACAGGGGCTGTGATTGTCTCTGCTCATATTCGGATTCGGATTCTTTACCAGCACCCAGGTAATTAGTTTGATCACTCAGGTTGCCTTATGGCCATTTAGTTTTTGTTTGTTAGTGGACGACTTTCAGCAGCGGGACTGTGTTGGGGTTGCTCTGTAGTTGCTACAGCTCCTTAACTTGCCCTGTATAGGTGCTAGGAGTAGATAGATTTAGTTCTGGCTCACTGTATCCAGTGGAGCTGTGTTCTGGCTCACTGTATCCAGTGGAGCTGTGTTTTGTGTTAGGTAAATGTAGTTTGTCTCACTGCACTCAGTGTGGCTGCAATTCTGGGTTAGGCAAATTGAGTTCTAGTTCACTGCTGTCAGTGCAGCTGTATGTGATTGTTTAGCATTTGCTCTGTGTCTCATAGGCTTTACATTTCATTGCTCTCACTCTGTAGACACCTCTGGGAAATAGACATGGAGTATTGAAACTGGGCAGCATGAATATGTATACAGTCCCAGCCAATCTTTGTGGCCTGTGCACAGGTGGCTGCTGGGAAATGGGTATAAATAGTCTGTATAGATTGATTTAGAGATCTAGAGTCTTCTTGTCTTGTCCTGGAGAGGAGGAGTCCACAATAAAGGGCCTGCTTCCCTCTGGGAAATTGGCCATGTGCTTGCTGTTTGTGAGACCTCAGCTGGGCTAGCTGAGAGGCCTGGAAGCTGACTGAGGAAATTTCTCTTGTTGGATCTGGTCTGGGATCACTGGCAGAGGTGTCTGGAGGACATTGGAAGGAGGCATCCATTCATCTCAAGACATTCGTGAGAGATGCTAGAGAGTGTTGGCTGCTGCTACCCTTCTGGTGCTTGAGAGCAGGGGCGGACTGACCATTTGGGAACTCGGGCACTGCCCGAGGGCCCGGGATCAGTAAGGGGCCCCATGAGATGCCCCTGGTACCTTTCATAGGATTTTTGGGTGTGGTTTGAGTGTGGGCGAGGACACAGGGGCCCCATGATCCCCTATTGCCCGGGACCCCATGAATTGTCAGTCCGCCCCTGCTTGAGAGTCAGCTGAGAGTGCAGGAAAAGGGGATACCAGCTAGTATCCTGAAAAGCTTGGCCCATCTTCTTCTGTGTTAAAGGGACTCAGCTCAAGTTCCAAGTTTGTGATTTTGTCTGCCAAGTCCATTACTGGCCCCTACAAGGACTGTGCTTAAAGTGCTGAAAAAGAAACTAAGAGTCCTCATCTTGTATATTGTTCTTTTCAGAGCATCATCCCCAATCCCTATCCAAGTTCTTCCTAAAAATAAAGACACCAAAAAAGCATACCCTTGGAGTGTTCACTGAGCCAAAGCATGACTGTGTTCGTGTTCCTGGCTGTGGGGAGAAAATACAAGAAAATACCTCAGGGGCCTATCTAACTGCTGGCTCCTAAGGGGGTACCGCTACATTAAGATGAGACATTTTGGAAAAGGCATAGAACAGAACATTTCACAACTTTATTGATTAGTAATATTTCAAAAGACAGCTTCTCCTTCGGTAAACATGGCCATAAAAAGAGCAAATCGTTGACATCACCCATAAATGATCAAATTTACAGTTTGATGCTCTTGGTTACTTTCACATTAATCAACTCATCAACTATCAGTGTCTAGCACAGATCATATTTTAGAGAAGCTTTAATTGATTACTATATGTATGATTGATGATTGTCACCAAGAACACCAATAAAAGCATACCCTTGGACTGTTTACTGAACCAAAGAGTGACTGTGTTCGTGTTCCTGGTTGTGGGGAGAAAATACGAGAAATTACCTCAGGGGCCTATCTAACTGCTGGCTCCTATGGGGGGGTATCGCTACATTAAGATGAGACATTTTGGCAAAGGCATAGAATGGAACATTTCACAACTTTATTGATAAGTAATATTTCAAAAAGAAGGGTTCTCCTTCAGTAAACATGGCCAAAAAAGAGCAAATCGTTGACATCACCCATAAATGATCAAATTTACAGTTTGATGCTCTTGGGTACTTCCACATTAATCAACTCATCAACTATCAGTGTCTAGCACAGATCATATTTTAGAGAGGCTTTAATTGATTACTATATGTATGATTGATGATTGTCATCAAGAGGAGACAAGCACCTCAATAGTCTGTGAATTGTAAGTATATTCTTCTTCAGCCATACATTGGTTGTTGGAACTTAGATACTATAGACTTGTCCGAGTCTTGGTCACTGTAGACCGGCCAGTTACTGAACCGAGGCACATGCCGGACTTCTCTTATTCCTGCTTGGATGTGCTTGTCCATGGAATCTGTTGATAACATTTAATTACATAATGGATTTACCAGGAAGGAACGTGACCATTTCTCAATCTGACAGGACAATTGCTTGACAGAGTTTTGGAAAGACAGACAATTTTAACAGAAGGAACTGCGGAGAAATTGAACACATCGCTAAATTGGCTTCATCAGCTTCCTGTAAATAACCAGTTCTTAGAATTAACTCTTTGACAGAAGGTTGTTCTCAAGAGTTAGTTCACCCAGATACAAATATTTCAGTTTTGATTTTGGAGGTCACACTGCTGCGGATTCTTATCATTTATACTATGTAATGTGAATGTTCCTAAAAGAAAATTAAAAAAAATAATAAAAAAATGCATACAAAATACATAAAAAAGGGCAGACTTGATGGGCCACTTGATCTTTTTTCTGCCGTCACTTTTCTTTGTTTCTATGTTAAGTTGGGCTTTGCAAGCACTTAGGCTTGGTTCACACTGCTGAGACTCAAAACTTGCGCGCCTTGCTTGTATCTCAACCAGGGGTGTACTGACCATTTGGGTACTCAGGCACTGCCTGAGGGCCTGGGGTTAGTAGGGGGCCCCATGAGATGTCCCTGGTATCTTTCATAGGCTTTTTTGTGTGTGATTTGAGTGTGGGCGAGGACACAGGGGCCCCATGATCCCCTATTGCCTGGGGGCCCCATGAGTTGTCAGTCCGCCCCTGATCTCAACGCATCTTCAACGTGACTTTCATATGACTTTTACGTCATGCAACTTTGGCTTTGGTTAAAAACCCTCTGACGTTGGATACTGTTGCATCAAAGTTGCATAGATTAAGACAATCCTTGCAACTTTTGTGATTTTAACATTGCAGTCTATGGCTCTGAAATCACGCCAAAGACGCAGAAAAGTAGTGCAGGAACTTCTTTTTAAATCTTTGTTTTTTCCCTGTTTATCCTTGAAAAACTCAATAAAAATATTGAAACATAAATCTCTGTGACCTGAGTCGCATTGATGAAGACGGCACCCGATGAAAAAAATATTTTCTTGATTTGTCATGCAACTTTATGTGTAAGTCACATGATAAATCAAGTGTGAACCAGGGCTTAGGGAATGTAATACAATTTTACTTTGAATAGGATACATCCAAAAAAATAAAGCAGCATTTTTGCTTGCACATGATTGGATAATGAAAGTTAGAAAAGCTGCACCTCATTCACTAAGCTCTGGGGAATTTTCCTTTGCAAAACCTCCCTTTGGAAACAGTCTATTTCCTTTAGTAAATTAATCCTATGTCTGCAGTCAATAGGTGAAGCTGGGAACACAGTTGTTTAAAGCTAAGGATGAGTTGAAAAATTTTAGCAAAATTAATTTAGAAGTAAAGATTACTGATTCAACCAAATTAGAAATTTCTCTCTTGAGAAAGAGAGAAATTTCTGTTGCTTAGGCTAAATTATAAAAAGTGTTTTATTTTAAGGGGGGGGAATATCTGGAGGTGTCAGGAAAGGAGCTGGAGGAAGACCACAGAGGGTGAAAAACCTGCTCACCTCGCTTTATGACCTCATCAATAGGTCATTATGCACTAAACGTGTGGACAGACATGTGTACAGATTTGTGTACAACCTCTGTGGTCTTCCTCCAGCTCTTCTCCTGGCACCCCTGTCAGTTGGAAAGGTGTATACTGTGGCGGTGCCGGGAGAGGAGCTGGAGGAAGACCACAGAGGGTGAAAAACCTGCTCACCTCACTTTATGACCTCATCAATAGGTGATTATGCACTAAACGTGTGGACAGACTTGTGTACAGACTTGTGTACACCCTCTGTGGTTTTCCTCCAGCTCCTCTCTTGGCACCCCTGTCAGTTGGAAAGGTGTATACTGTGGCGGTGCCGGGAGAGGAGCTGGAGGAAGACCACAGAGGATGAAAAACCTGCTCACCTCACTTTATGACCTCATCAATAGGTCATTATGCACTAAACGTGTGGACAGACTTGTGTACACCCTCTGTGGTCTTCCTCCAGCTCTTCTCCTGTCACCCCTGTCAGTTGGAAAGGTGTATACTGTGACGGTGCCGGGAGAGGAGCTGGAGGAAGACCACAGAGGGTGAAAAACCTGCTCACCTCGCTTTATGACCTCATCAATAGGTCATTATGCACTAAAAATGTGGACAGACTTGTGTACAGACTTGTGTACACCCTCTGTGGTCTTCCTCCAGCTCCTCTCCTGGCACCCGTCAGTTGGAAAGGTGTACACTGTGGCGGTGCCGGGAGAGGAGCTGGAGGAAGACCACAGAGGGTGAAAAACCTGCTCACCTCACTTTATGACCTCATCAATAGGTCATTATGCACTAAACGTGTGGACAGACTTGTGGACAGACTTGTGTACACCCTCTGTGGTCCTTCTCCAGCTCCTCTCCTGGCACCCCTGTCAGTTGGAAAGGTGTATACCGTGGCGGTGCCGGGAGAGGAGCTGGAGGAAGACCACAGAGGGTGTACACAAGTCTGTCCACATGTTGATCGCATGATGAGGTCATAAAGTGAGGTGAGCAGCTTTTTTCACCTAATGGCACGGTTGGCACTGAAGAAGAGAGAAGATTTATGTTATACACATTGCACCGTGGTGTTTATAAGAAACTTTTTCATGGGACTTTAATTATCGTTTATTATTTATTTGTATATGTGATACTAGTATGTTGCGGTACTCTTTATTGTTATTCATTTTGGTACAGGTGTTATGAAGTCACTAAGTTTTTTAGCAGCAACTATTTAGAGCACTATCATATTATTTTAGGGTGTGTTGCGCTGATTGAATAGGGGTTTAGATCTGCTCTTTGTTGATTCACAATTTTATTTGCACAGCTCTAATGATACATTTTTTTATCCATGAGGAAGAAAAACAATACACAAAGCTCAAAACGTGTTACCCAGCACAAGGACTTGTAATGGATCACTAAATAGAAGAGATTACATACGTCAGGTCTAGGGGCAGGAGCGGACTGACAACTGGACTGTGGCCAGGTTTAATAGCGACCAGACAAGATTGCCTCAAAGCTTAACAGAGTTAATCAACTTTAACTGGAAGGAAAAAGCCCATTTTACCAGTTTGGTTTTCATGAGCAGGGGCGGACTGACAACTCATGGGGCCCCCAGGCAATAGGGGGTCATGGGGCCCCTGTGTCCTTGCCCAAACTCAAAAAAGCCTATGAAAAAGATACCAGGGGCATCTCATGGGGCCCCCTACTGACCCCGGCCCTTCGGCAGTGCCCAAGTTTCCAAATGGTCGGTCCGCCCCTGTCAAGGGGTACCATTGTGTTGT
The DNA here is from genome assembly GCF_062004578.1 of Staurois parvus. Classification (NCBI taxonomy): domain Eukaryota; kingdom Metazoa; phylum Chordata; class Amphibia; order Anura; family Ranidae; genus Staurois; species Staurois parvus. Next base: position 3,150,633 of record NW_028317980.1, on the reverse strand, counting down.
ATACAATTTAGTAAAGAGAAAGGTTATTCATGCCTTAGATCGCATTTCTCTTCTGTTAAAAGATGTTTATATACTGTAAATTGACACTGAATAAACTTTGAAATATTATTTTATATTGGGCAGCACAGTAGCTAAGTGGTTAGCGCTTCCACCTGGCAGTACTAGGGTCATTGGTTTGAATCCCAACCACAGCACCACCTGCCTTTAGTTTGCATGTTCTCCCTGTGCCTGCGTTGGTTTCCTCCGGGTACTCCAGTTTCCTGCCATACTCTAAAGACATGCTGGGAGACTAATTGGCTCCTGTCTAAATTGGCCTTAATATGTATATGTATGAATGTGAGTTAGGGACCTTAGATTGTACGCCCCTTGAGGGTTAGGGACTGATGTGAATGTACAATATACTGTATATGTAAAGTGCTGCGTAAATTGATTGCGCTATATAAGTACCTGAAATAAATTTTAAAAAAAATATATAGGTTTTGGTTGCCTTGAAAAAATCAGAATACCCAAACAGTGCCTGCATTTGATTGGATGCCAACTCTGTACAAGAATTTTTTGCTTTGTTCCTTTGACAAAAGTCCTGATGCAAAGGAATAAAATGCAGAGCATCCAGCTTTGAGATGAAGCAGTTGCAGCCACCTTAATGATGATGTCATAACCCAGCAATTAATGTGATGTCATTTCAGCAACAGTACTTGTATGGGAGATGATCCGCATTCCCATAAATCGCATGTGTACACAAGAACAAGTTACTGGCCTTTCCTATATATTGGCCATAAAATATGGCACAGAAAATAAACTGCTCCTTTCTCTCAAAAAAAAGAAAGCAAAAAAAAAAAAAAGGAAATAAAATCACTAAAAGAAGCCTAAGATTACATCAAAGAACCCGTTAACATTTGTTTTTATTCCGCGTACACTGCAGATAAGAAACCTTCTGCTTTTTTCATGTTGCAGAAGTAACATTTGGATATGATGTACTGAGAAATCTACAGTTTATGTTTCCCAAATCCCTGCACAAATAAAAATAAAACAACCTTCCCCGACACACACATTGAAAAATCAATTATACATTTTAAAAAAGTTATGGCGCTCTTCTATATTGATAACGGTGTCAAATCCAATCTGTTATTATCATAAAGCTATCATGTTAAAAGCGTCAAAATAAATAGTGCCGATTAAACATAAAAGAGATAGATAGATAGATAGATAGATAGATACTGATAGATAGATAGATAGATAGATAGATAGATAGATAGATAGATAGATAGATAGATAGGTAAAAATACATAGATATGTAATGCCCATCAGGTTCAGCTAGGGGGAGTTAGTTCATTTTTTTTACAGTATATAAAGGCTTGTTAGGAACCTGGGTGTGAGTCAGCCAGGTTACTTTAGTTCAGGGCTGAGGGCTCTGCAGGTCAGTTCTCTGATACCTCCCAGTGTTCTAGAACCTGGAGAAGTTTCTAGAAGCCAGTGTGAGTGAAGAGGAGCTGGCCTACATATTTGAGGGATCTTGGCCAATCCCCAAACAGGAGATTTGGCATGGGGCCAGGACAGCCCTTAAATATGACTGAGCATGATCATCAGGGCCAGTCAGTATCAGATGGAAGATTGATGAATGCTGGAGTGTGGAGCTTGGGAGGGGGCCCAGGAGAGGGGTCCTGTGCCCTGTGCGTAAATCAGTCCAAATAGCAAAAATAGTGTGTTGTGACAAAACAGAGTGTGCTCTCTCCTCCGTATCCCTGGTATACACACCACTCTCACCAGATGTTGTTCTATTAAGAAAGAAACCAAAACAGCATCAGGTTATTGATGGTCCTTGGTCCCTTGAAGGTTCAACCTCTGGGTCCTTTGCTGCTGTGGTCTGTGAAATGCCTCAATCCTTTTAAAGAGCTTGGTCATGGCCAGCATAAAAAGTATTAAAAGAGAACGAGGAAGTTTCTCATGTTATAATATCTTTTAATAAAAACTTCTTTAAAATGGTAATGTATTTACATGAGTTGTATAGAGCTCAGACCAATGATGAAACTAGGAACGCCGTTTTGCGCTCCAGCATGCGTTCCAAGAAGCAGACGTTCTACCCTACGCGTTTCATCATATACACGCAACTTCATCAAACAGCCAAACTTTTCCACAGTGTAATTAGAATTCACACATTGTTTTATAAGCCAGGAAAGGTTAAAAGCAAGTTACATGCTCATTTGGATCTCCTAATGTGCAACCTCTCTTACCTGAAAGGATTAGTAATCTACATATCTCAGTGAGCTTATCACCAAAGGTTCTAATAAATGAAAGGAAGTCTATAGGCAGAAAAAAAGAACGGTTCAAATGCAGACCTTTCTTTCATGAGGTAGCATCCCCCTAGCGTAGGTACTAGGCAAATTTAGCTTTTAACCCCTTTGTAATCAAAGGAGCAGTAATTGTTTGGTCAAGCCTATTACAGGCTGAGGGTTTGATGGTTTCCCTGTGCCTTTGGGAGAAGCTTCTAGTCCAGGGGGTCTCCAAACTTTCCAAACAAAGGGCCAGTTTACTGTCCTTCAGACATTAGGGGGTGGACTGTGACCATTGGGAGCAGAGATGTCCCAGAATCAGCACCCAATTTCTGGTGTCAGTGAAAGAAATTGTGCCCCATTATTGGTGTCATTGGGAAGCATCGTGCCCCATTGTTGGTGTCATTGGGAGGAATTGTAACCCTTCATTTGTGTCAGTGGGGGAAATTATGCCCCATTATTGGTGTCAGTGGATGAAATATTGCCTCAAGGGACAGATAAAAGCAAGCAAAGGGCCGCATTCGGCCCCAGGGCCACAGTTTGGAAAACACTTTTTCTAGACCAGGGCTTGAAAAAGCCGCTCACCCGCTCGCCAAATGCAAGGAGAAATTCCTGTGTGGCGAGCGGCGAGCACAGATGATGGATGGAGCGGCTGCACCTGCGCTCCAAGCCTCATTGTGAAGCCGAGTTCCGGTTTCCAACTTCCGGTTTCCGGCTTCTTCGGCACCGCCATTACACTGCCAGCGCCGCTGAGGGGACAGGTGCAGGAGAGGTCTGTTCTCCTCCGCTGAGAAGAGACACCCTCTCCACCGCTGCGGGAGACTCGAGGAGAGGTCCACTCCGCACCGCCGCGGAGGCCACAAGGAGAGGTCCGCTCTCCACCACCGCGGGGGACCTTGAAGTATTTTGGGTATGGTCTGTGGAAATTTTGTTCAGTTTATGTATGGTTATTTGTACATGTTGTATAGCTTTTAGTAGTACCTGAAAACTTGCATAGTGCTTTCTCTTGGTGTCTGTACTCAATATGGTAATAATAATATGCCACGTTAGCCATAGATAGTAGAAAGGATGTGAAAATGTAAGCAACACCTTTTTGCTAGCTAACATAATATACTTTAGTGCAAGCTTTTTAGAATACAGAGTTGTCTTCACCAGACATGGTGTCATACCTTTACACATCAGTGACATGAACATACACATAGTATATGCAACAAATGGTCACCAGGGGATGCCTCTGGCAGTCTGTCAGGATTCAGTGACAATTGTCCTATGTCTATGGATAGACCTTACACCCAGTTATTAACACGTTGTGTCCTTTTTTAATACTTTAATGGCAGAAAATGTGTTATGTGACTTTCTAATATAATAACAGAGATGCTGTGAATACACATTACATGTTTACAAAGGTTTCATAAATTAGGTTCTAGGCTCAGTCTGGCCTCTTATCCACTATGAGACTTAATTATGTAAACCAGCTTTCTATTAGACTCTGTTCTAAAGAAAAATGTAATTTCATAAGCTTTAAGGAGGTGTGGTTGGGGGCAGGGCTGGGGCGGGGTTGGGGGCGGACCAGGGGTGGGGTGGAAGCGGACCTGGGCAAGGTTGGGTGGGGCAACTGGTGGAGAATAAGGTTTGTGCCTGGTTTGTAGGTCTAGACTCGAAATGTTAAGCCCTGTTCTAGACCATAGGGAGGGAGATTCAAATTGCCCAACTTGAATATTTACCTTGTTCCGGCCAATCACTGGAAAGGGAAGTTTCCAGATGGGGCCTGAGTGTGGAAAATAGTCTGAGACACTGTAGAGAAGGGTTTGTTCTCCTCAGGGAGCCATCTCATTCAGTAGCTTGCATCCAGGAGAAGCTGGAAGGAGGCAGCTGCCCTGGAGACTTGTGTGTAGTGACATTAGGTTGATCCCTGATCCTGAGAGCTGAATATTGCACTGGGTACTGGAAGCTGGGCTCTGTAACCAGCTGCCCAAATTCTTGTCCCATGGTCAACAACTGCAGGGCCTTAGACTGTTCACTAACACTATTAACCATACCACTATTGCTAGAAGACCTCGGATTACTGGCCAATTCTGAGCATTTCTTGGAGTATCCAATTTTTCAACCCCTTTACAATTACAAGTTATTCCAGCAATAAACTGCAGAAAGACAGTCCCTAGGCTGTTTGTTGAAGCCGGAGAGTATGGACTTTTACTTGGCTATTGGGTGGCTGGTGGGGGAAGATTTAGTTAAAGCCAGTGGATACAACAGTTGTAGCACTGCAATACAATATAGTCAGGGTTTCCAACCTTTCTAAGCAAAGGGCCAGTTTATTGTGGTGCCACTTTGTGATGCTGGTGCTACTGTTTGAAGCATTTAGGATTTTCCCCCCGTGCTGGAGGAAGAAGAGGGTGAAGAAGACCTCTGATGTAACCAAATGGAAAAAGCGGACATTTGAAAAAAAGAGATAGAGGTAAGTAGAGATTTTTTAAAAATGTTTCAAGGGTGCTCCAATGGAAAGGTGAGGGCAAATGGGAGGGGGGATTTAAAGGCATTTATTAATAACCAATCCTTTTATGCACCCCCTAGAGAAGATTTTTTTTCATCCAAATGATTAACTGGCAGCTGGAATGGATTAGCTTCCACGTGGACATTACATGCTTGTTCCATGCTGGGAACACGCCATTTTCCTTTTTGTCTACCACCTGTCACACAATTAAAAAGACCAATGCTTTGGCCACAACAAGTTCAATTAACCACCATCTGGACACCTCTCGGGGCCATTACAGTTGAAAAACGTATGCAGGCACAAGCATTTCCCAGTACGGACTGAAAATGACAATCAGTCTGCTGCTACTGTCCACATCTATGAATTCTTTTTTGCTAACATCATGACTCAATCCGCCATTATAGGCTATCATTACACCCTAAAAACACTTCTTCTGAATGACCTGTGTATGTTATTTAAAGACATTTTCAGAATAACTCACAGTGACTCATCTTGAAAGCCTAGGGGAATCTATGTGGTTATGCTTCTCGAGGTTAATGAAGCTATAATGCAAGCATAAATATATACTCAGTTGGGTCATTGAGGAATAGAAGAAGAATAAGTTGATCATTTAAGTACTGTTCGATCAGAGCTACACGCTAAGCAGAATGAGATAAATGAAATTTAATAAATGTTCTGGGGAAAGAGATTGAAAAATAGAATTTAGTTTTCCTTTTGCTGTCTATAAATATACTGTATATGCATAGTCTGAGCAAATGTGATTAACCACTTGAGCTCCTGAGGATTTACCCCCCTTAATGACCACGCCTCTTTTTGCTACTTGGCGCTGCACTAATTCAACTGATAATTGCGCGGTCATGCAATGCTGCACCCAAACGAAATCTACGTCCTTTTTTTCACACAAATAGAGCTTTCTTTCGGTGTAATTTGATCACCTGTGCGCTTTTTATTTTTCACGCTATAAACAAAAAGACGCCAAAAATGTTGAAGAAAAACAATATTTTTTATTTTCAGCTATAAAAAATATATAGTAAACTCAAAGTTGGTTATAAATTTAGGCCAAAATGTATTCTGCTACTTGTTTTTGGTAAAAAAAAATCCCAATGAGTGTATATTGATTGCTTTGTGTGGAAGTTATAGCGTCTACAAACTATGGTATAAATACTGCAATTTACGCCATTTTTCTGCTATACAGCGCTGCGCTAGTTTAACGGACAATTGCGCGGTCATGCAATACGGTACATAAATTAAATTTACATCCTTTTTTTCCCCACAAATTGAGCTTTCTTTCAATGGTATTTGATCGCCTGTGCCTGTTATTTTTTGCGCTATAAAAAAAAAAGGCTGACAATTTTGAGGGAAAAAAAACAATATTTTGGACTTTTTGCTATAAAACATGTCCAGTAAAAAAAAAATGCAAAAATCAAATTTAGTCATAAATTTCTGCCAAAATGCATTCTGCGACATGTCTTTGCTAAAAAAAAACCAATACGTGTAAATTAATTGGTTTACGTGAAAGTTATAGCGTTTACAAATGACGGGAAAGATACTGGGATGTTTAGGGTTTTTTTTATACTAATAATGGCGGCGATCAGCGAATTATGGCGGCGATCAGGGACTTATGGCAGCAAACAGCGACTTATGGCGGGACTGCGGCGGACATTCTGACATTGGGGGGTACTGACTTGGGGTCACTGACATCCCCAAAAACACTAATACAGTGATCAGTGCAAAAAAAAAACACTGACACTGTACTAATGGCAATGGGGAGGAAGGGGTTAACTATATTTAGCAGGGAAGGGTTATAGGAGTGAGGGGGAGTGTTTTACTAGGGGGCGGGGGTGTGTACTGGGCAGGACAAGGCTGATCGAGAAAGTGAAACTATTCTTTCTCAATCAGCTCATCCTCGAGCTGACAGAGAGGTGACAGACAGCACAGCTACTGCAGCTGTGCTCTCTGTCACCGTTTACCGCCGATCGCCGGGACATAGCCGCTAATGAGCGGCTGTGACCCGGCAACTGACATCTGCGGCGATGATCCACAGGACAAATAGGGCGGCAGCGAGCCTCGCATGCGCCCCCTATTTGTTTACAAAACATACGTTTTAAAACGTGGTTTTGCCTGTGAGTGCCGCCCTGCCGCCGTATATGTACAGTGGCTGGGCGGCATGCGGTTAAAGGGAAAGGATAGCTTTTTCGATTTATTTTCAACTTGATATAGATATGGATTTTCTATAAGGATGATGAGACATTATATGGCAAAACATTTGTGGGCACCTGGCCCTCACACCTCTATGAGCTTGTTTGGCAAGAAATTTCAAAAACCACAAGTGTTAAAGTCAATGTAAACCCTAAAAAAAAAGCTGCTCTTATTTACTCCTTTTTGGTCTGTTAAAGTGGCTCTAAAGTCTTATAGCACTACCCCCTTAGGTGTTGCTGACGTTTTGAGTCCTCCTATAGTTCTGCACTGCCAGGCAACATGCATTTTCACATCCACTTCCATTCAGGAGTCAGTAACCAGTCCTTAAGCCTGTTGTGAAGTTTTATTAGGAGATTTAGAACTGGGATGGGGTAAGGGGTGTACGGGATGCCCAAGGGAACTGAGAAACCGAGGACAACTTCCTGAACTATGTACAAGTCTTTACACAAAAATGCTCTTCGTGGAGAGCTAGACAGCATCTCCTGTTGTACCACTGCAGACCCTGGATATTCCTCTATCCAGCTGCCTGGAGGAATCACTGTGCAGGGGAGGATCCAGTGCCTGTCAATTTAAGAAATAAGACAGCCCCGGGTAGCTGATAATCTGGTTTCCCACCAGTGTTCCTTCCCATATCTGGCCCAGGGGGTGCAGGTCTACTCACTCAGGCCTTCTCCTGTGTTGTTGATGGGTCAGTAGCTGCTACAAAGCCTTTTTGCTGGGCCGCTCCTTCCCTGCCTCACATGTGATCCTCTCTCAGGGGGCTGGTGAAGTCCCGAGCTTTCCTCCTTCCAAGGTCCTCTACCTGTAGGTGAGCCCCTCTCTACCTGGGCCCCATCACAGGCTCCTGCCTCCTCAACTCTCCTCTCCAACAACAACTCCATCTCCCCTTACTGAGCAGGCTTGGTTACTCTTAAAGGCTGTCTTGGCTCTTTGCCAAGCCTCCTTTTGGGGATTGTCCAGGATCCTCTAAGAGCACAGACCAGCCACTGCTTCTAGATCTTTCTCCAAAGTTCTATCGCAGGGACTAATTCCAGACGGCTGGTCTGCAGAGCTTCTCAGCTCTGACCACAATTTGACCACACTAGCTATCACATCCAGGCTCCTACTCAGCCCTAACTAACAATTGGAGTCTAGCTCCCCCTAGCTAACTAGGAGGGTGCTACAGTCTATTTTATACCTTAAACACTCCCCCACATATAGAGCTTTCTTCCGGTGGTACTTGATCACCTCTGTGTTTTTAATTTTTTTTACTATAAACAAAAATTATGTTTTTTTATAAAACAGTATTTTTGACTTTTTGCTATGAGACATATCCAATAAACAAAAGAAAAAATATAATTTCATAAATTTTGGCCAAAATGTATTCTGCTACATCTTTGCTAAAAAGATCCCAACAAGTGTATATTAATTGGTTTATGTGAATGTTATAGCGCTTACAATTGGTGGTATATTTACTGGAATTTTTCATTTTTTTATACTAGTAATGGCGGTGATCAACGACTTATAGTGGGACTTCAGCGGGCATTCTGACACTAACTAACACTAGTTGGGAACTGACTAACTGTAGCTGACATCTAATACAGTGATCAGTGCTAATAAAAAGCACTGACACTGTACTAATGACACTGGGCAGGAAGGTTTAACATCTGGGGTGATCAAAGGGTTAACAGTGTACTGCTGTGTGCTGTTTTACTACTGAACATGCTGCTTTCTATCGTTTTGCTTTGCAGAGAGATTGAAAGCAGCAAGTCCTCGTTGACAGGAGAGAGATCTGTGTTGTTTGCACACAGATCTCTTCCCTGTCAGCTGCTCCGCTGATCATTGGGTCCCAGCCATGAATCGCTGACTGTGACCCAAAGATTGACATCTTCGGGAGCCAATGACACATGCCTAAAGAGTGAAAGAACATCACTGGAAGACGATGATCGCTCAGCAAGACCTTCAATGAGCTCAACCCCTGAAAATGTTGAAACCATTTGGCAACTTGTGCATGATGATTGTTGGAGAACAACCCACAACATTGCTGCCATTGTCAGTGTGTCATACGGAACAGTCTAGGCAATCCTCACGTGTGATTTGAACATGTGCTCTGTTGCTGCCAATTTCATCCCCAGGCTGCTGACCCAAAAGCAGAAGAAACACCACATCAAAGTCTGCCAAGAATCAATCAACGTGCCGAAGATGACCCATCCTTCATGTCAAGGATCATTTTGGTGACAAAACTTGGGTGTCACACAGAATTTCCTGTTTGCTCTTTGTTTGGACTTGCTGTCCAAGATGAGCTAGCAGACGTGGTTGCCCACATGGACAGACTAGCACCAGTTGCACAGCTCCCGATGTACACACAACAATGTCTTTTACCACTCTGACTTATGAAGGTCGATACTTCATGTTACTGTGCGTGCAGCCTTGTGTTGCCATCTGTTGGCGTGTTACAAAACTAGTCTCAAAACTTTTTGATACCACCTCAGCTCCTCATTTCTATGGCAAAGTGCAGCTCAGTGAATAAAAGGGAAGTTGCGTCTTGAATTCTTGTAGGTGCAATTATTACGCTCTCTGTGCTGTAAACCCTTTGTATATATTTTATTATTTATTATAGTGCTTTTTTGCATGCTTATATTGCTAAACTTATCTGTTGATGCTGTCCACACTTCTAAAACATAGATAGATAGATAGATAGATAGATAGATAGATGATAGATAGATAGATAGATAGATAGATAGATAGATAGATAGATAGATGATAGATAGATAGATAGATAATAGATAGATAGATAGATAGATAGATAGATAGATAGATAGATGATAGATAGATAATAGATAGATACAGGGCTTTCTTTCTGCCGGAACGCGGCGGTACTGCGTTCCGCCACCTTTTTCTTCTTGTCCCCGCTCACCGACTGCCTCTGCAGAGCTGACAAGCTATGCAGAGCAGCGAAAGTGACAGGTGCCGGACGCGGCTTGTTTATGTCATGCTTGCGCGTGCCCGGCACCTGTCACTGCCGCTGCTCACAGCCGGTGAGCGGGGACATGCACGCTTCACCCCCCCCCTCTACCGCCAGCGTGTAAACATCGGGGGCGCGCGGCCACCCCCATAGGAAAGGTGTATCTTAGTACACCCGGCGGTGCGCGCTGACGTCATCACGCCCTCTGCTCGTCGATCCTACCATAGCGCGGATCGTCAGCATCAGGTAAGGAGCGGCGATACAATTTTTCTCGCTTTTCTTGCTAATGTGGGGGGGGGCAGTGTTACTCGCTATTCTTACTAATGTGGGGGGGGGGGCGGTGTTAATTCCATACATTTACTTTTATAGCCCCTCCCAAATTTTACTTGCATTCCTGTTCTCTAAAGGGGTGGTCCTAGGGTTTGATGGGGGCGTGGCCAGGTTTGGGTGGGGGAGTTCCACCACCTTTCCTCTGAGAAAAAAAGCCCTGGATAGATAGATAGATAGATAGATAGATGATAGATAGATAGATAATAGATAGATAGATAGATAGATAGATAGATAATATAGAATAGGTAGATAGATAGATAGATAGATAGATAGATAGATAGATAGATAGATAGATAGATAGATAGATAGATAGATAGATCTCCCACATCATACAGAGTGTGCATGTATTACTATTATTATTTCTATTATATTTTGTTTATTTTATTTTAGTGCAAGTATATATGGTATAGTATACAGTATATGTTTGCTATATAATTATGAAGAGTATACTATATGTGCTCTTTACTTATCCCTGAACAAGGGGCAGTCGAAACCCCAAAAGGTAATTTTTTCTTGAAAAATGTGATCTAATTAAAGTAGAAAAAAATCTACAATTTTGACCTCTGTAATCTAGTGTTTGGCACGCTGACACCTCAACCTCTTCTTAATTACAAAAGCCTCCAGCTTTAGAGACCAATAGACATGTGTGATTTGTTTCATTTTGATTTGTTTTGCTGACAAAATTTAAATTTTCTGAGATTCGTTTGTATCATTATCTCTGAATGGACACAAACACAAATCAAAAAAGGAATTAAAAAAAAAAATATAACAAAATTAACTAATGCAATTGTTTCATTAGTTTCATTAGGATGACATCACATGCGATGCGATAGTAGTTCAAACAAGAGATCCCTGTGCTCAAATCCCAACAGCTAGTGCATGCATTTATCCATCAGGTGCTAAAGGGGTGTAACCACATATTAACTCTAGAAATGCTGAAGGACCCTCTGCACACTGGTATATACCCTTTCAAGCAGACTATTCAATAAATAGGGATATTTAGTTCACACATATTGCAATACATGCTTAAGCTGGCCAACTGCGTCAAAGTAATCCCTCTATGGCCAGTCCTACTCTGCCCTGCCTACGCAATGCTACTGTGGGCACAATGCTAGCATAGGGGAAAAGACACAATGGGGAGAGCTACAAGGTTCAGGTCTGACTACTGACCCAACAATACAACAAACAAGAGATCCCTGTGCCCCTTTAGCACCTGATGGATAAATGCATGCGCTAGCTGTATGGATTTGAGCGCAGGGATCTCTTGTTTGTTGTATTGTTGGGTCAGTAGTCAGACCTGAACCTTGTAGCTCTCCCCATTGTGTCTTTTCCCCTATGCTAGCATTGTGTCCACAGTAGCATTGCGTAGGCAGAGCAGAGTAGGACTGGCCAAAGAGGGATTACTTTGACGCAGTTGGCCAGCTTAAGCATGTATTGCAATATGTGTGAACTAAATATCCCTAATTATTGCATAGTCTGCTTGAAAGGGTATATACCAGTGTGCAGAGGGTCCTTCAGAATTTCTAGCGATAGTAGTTCAAGCCCATTGGGAAATTAATTACATTTTTGAATTTGTTCGATAATTCAGATTCAGATAACGTATAGATTCAAATTTCATTCCATTTGTTAATTTGGATGCACATGACGCTTGTCGATATTGTCCAGTCAGCTCATACCATTTCTCTTGGTGAGTTGGACTAGCGTCCGAAAATATTGAATCCGTCCAATTGGATTATATATATAGCAGTCTTCTGGAAAACACTGCTAAATTTTTCGAATCCACCCAGACCAACAAATATGCAAAACAAATGCCAAAGATACAAAACAAATTCTGATACAGTAAATAATCAGGTCAACATGACAAATATAACTAAATTAAAGTCTTCAATGAATGAATGCAATCAAAACAAAATGAAAATTAGCAGCATGCACATGTCTAGAGGCCAGCTTGTTTTTATAAACAGCCTAAATTGAAGACTAATAATTTCCCAAAGTGAATTAACTGCAGACATCATCTTTCCCAACACGATCCAGGACCAATGCAATGTCTACCAGCATTTGGAGAGTTTTTTTATTTTCCTGTAGTGCTACCCTCTTGAGGGCTGCTGAATTTTGCTGGGTCCCCCTAAGCTCTGCACTGCCAAGCAACACGCATATTCCACACTTTCTCCCAGAGTCAGTAAAACAGTCATTGAGCTTGTTTTTGGTGTTGTTTTTATTAGGGGTTAACAACTTGAATGGGGTCTAGGGGTATATGGGATGCCCTAGGAACTGTACAACTGTAAGGGACCGCCCGGCGGTACCACTAGCACTCCACTAAATAGGTGTTTCCAGAGCACGGAGTCTAAGTCCCAGGGGGCTTGTTCACCAGGGCCCCTGATGGTGGGGATGGACTTGGAGCCCCCCGAGACCAGGTCGTGGCTACTGGGCAAACCCGTTAGTGGTAGTGGTATTCGCCGAGGGCTCCTGCGGGGAAGAGCCTGATATGAGGAGGTCAGGAGACCCCACTGGGAGGGATGGACAGATGGATGGATGGATGGCTGAGCAGGTGCGGGGTCAGACAAGCCGGGTCGGTAACAGGGAGGACGGTATGGTACAAGGCAGCGGGCAGAGAATAGTCGGGTCACACGCCAGGTCAGCAACAGCAGGTCAGATCCAATAGGGGGCATTCAAGAGAGAGGTCAGGCAAAGCAAGGGTCAGGGCAGGAGAAATACAGCAAGGTCAAGCACAATCCGGGTCAGCAACTTACTATTCACAGGTTCGCAGATACAGGATACAGGTAAGACCAGAAGGCACTGAATGACAGCTCAGGGCCATTTAAATATCCCGCCCTGCGCTGCCATTGGTGCCCAGCGGGCGGCCGCGGCTTCTACTGCGCATGCGCGAACTCGAACGCCGCGGCCGGCCCGGACCTAATGCTCGAGTCCCAGCACAGGGCGGCACACTGCGCCTGCGCCGGGACCATCGCGGCGGAGACCGAGGGGATCCCTGACAACAACTTTGAGGACAGCTTCTTAGCACAAATGAACAAAAATGTGAACACAAATGAACAACAGTCTTCGTAAGGAGCAACAAGTCCCTTTTGGTGTACCTCCTCAGACCCCAGATGAAAATCTCCTCATCCACCCAGCTGTTCTGAGGGTATCCCTGGGCAAGGGATTCCAAGAACTACCATAGAGTAATCCCAGTGAGAACTAGTTGGATATTGTACCTGACCACCCTCTCCTTTCTGTGGCCAAAGGGGTGTAGAAGTACTCACACTGTCCTGTGGCTTATTGGGTTGCAGCTTCTTTCAGGCCGTACGCTGAGCTGGCTCCTTCCCTGCTGCTCAGGATGTCCCCTCTATGAGACTTAGGGCAGTGGAGATCCTCCTGTCCAGCTCCAGCCTGTAGGTACGGCCCTCCGCAGAAGGCCTCCTTCCAGGCTCCACAGACCATCACCTTCCTTCAATCCATCTTCCACCCAAATGCCCTGTTGTACAGGCTCTTCCATATTTAAGTCCTAGCCACCATGCCCAGTCACCTGCCTGGAGATTAACTAGATTCAGCCAATTATGCAGATTATTATTATTATTATACAGTATTTATAAAGCGCCAATAGTTTGCTCAGCGCTGTACATTACAAAGGGGGACAGAACATGTGACAGAACAATAACAATACAATGCAAATCATGAGGGGATTGAGGGCCCTGCTTTTACGAGCTTACAATCTAGGAGGGAGGGCATGGTGGCACAGGAGGAGATAGCTGTGGGGGATGTAGTGGTAGGAAGAGTGGAGGAAGTCGGCAAGTTAGCAGGGGGTGGGGTAGGCTTCCCTGAAGAGATGGGTTTTCAGGGTGTGCCTAAAGGAGAGGAGAGTAGGTGATAATCTGATGGGTTGGGGCAGGGAGTTCCAGAGGATGGGTGACACCCTGGAGAAGTCCTGGAGGCGGGCATGGGAGCAGGAGACCAGGGAACTAGAGAGAAGGAGGTCTTGTGAGGAGCGGAGTGCGCGTGCTGGGCGGTACTTGGATATTAGGTCAGTGATGTAGTTCGGGGCAGTATGGTGGACGGCTTTGTAGGTCAGTGTTAGGATTTTGAATTTGATCCGTTGCAAAATCGGAAGCCAATGGAGGGATTGGCAGAGGGGGGTGGCGAAAACAGAGCAGTTGGAAAGGTGAATGAGTCTGGCAGCCGTATTCAGGATGGACTGAAGCGGGGATAGCCAGCGGCGAGGCAGGCCAGTGAGGAGGGAGTTGCAGTAGTCGAGTCGTGATATGCCTCCTCCCCTCGCCCCTCTTCTAGAAAGTGCCAGAGTTTTCTAGAAGGGTGGGAGGGCTTCAAAATTCCTGGCCTGTAGAGCCTTCCAGCTTTCCCAGAGGTAACATCACTGCCTCACTCCCAAGCTGACTCATCTCAGGCTTCTAACATGTCTCTGACACACAGAAAAGAGAATCCTATCTAAACTACAGGGCTACACTTCTCAAAATTGTTAGGGTTTTGTTATTAAAAAAAAAGTATTAAAAAATGAAAACATACTCGCTGGTTTATTGTTCCTTCTGTTGTAGAAAACATATTAGTACAATTTACCTCTGTGTTCCCATGTGTCACAAGCAAGTCCAAGCATTCCGAACAGATGATAATATATTTAGATATGAGTACTGTTGCCATGGTGTTTATTAAGCCTCTAGAGTTCAGGAACACTGTTGTTGACAGGACCTTGACTAAAATTAATACATTAATAAGTTTTGCTATTTTTATTTATTTTTTATTTTTTGTAGAGTTTGTAACCTGAACTAATATAATTGCCTCGAATCCCATTATCCTTTTGATGCTTGAAATAATACCACATGCAGTGAGAATCCACTTGTGGACAATGCGACAGCCTCCCCACCGTAGATGAAATCCTCCCAGCTTACATCTATCCTTTTTCTGTTAATATAAAATCAGTTCATCTTCTGATTAGTAAAACCAACAATGTGTTTTTTTGTTCGCGGCTTGTTATTTAATTTTTTTTTTTCTTTTACCCTAACTCTGTAACCTGCTTAAAAGATTGTAAAGCCTTACAAATTTCTGCAAGCTTTGAAAGAATGTTTATTGATATGGAAATGTCCCTGCCTTCTATCTGTTGTTCTGTGCATCTGCCTTAGTTTGTCTTCTGGGAACAGAAAGAAAAGGTTTAAAAAAAAAAAAGTGATTGAATGAAATTGGTTCATTTGGCAGAACTAACTGTCAATTTTTGCCAAAACTGACCTCCTTTTAGTGATTTTCTAAGCATTTGAGCACATTCAAAATGGACATTCTAGTGTTGCCAAAGCAATTACTATTATTAATGTTCTCACATAAAATAATGACTTGATTTGTAGACCACAAAATCAAGATAGGATAACTAGAGCCTAGGTTGCAGCTTTTACTTGTGAGGCCCTATGCTTGTCCAATACTGGGCAGGAAAAAACATTTCCCATCCTCCTGTAGTTCTAGATGAGTCAAAATCCAAACCAAAAAATGATTTCCATGTGACGTGACTTAAAAGACATATTGTAATTTGCAATTGCAACACAAACTGCGGCCTTGTAATCATTAATACATCATTTTCATATAAAGGTAAGCAGGGCTTTTTTTCAGTGGGAACGCGGGATATGCACCTCCAACACTTCCAGCATCTCCAGCCCTGAATGCATGTAATGGCAAGGGGTGCTGGGGTGTACTGGGGGATCTATTGTTTCTGGCTGCTGGGGTACCTATTTTTGCGTGGTGGTCTATTGTTGCTGGTGAGGTCTATTGTTGCTGGTGGGGATCTATTGTTGATGGTGGTCAATTATTGCTAGAAGAAATCCACTGTTAAGGGAGGGGTGTATTGTCTATTGTTGCTGGCTGCTGGAGAGTCTGTTGATGCTGGCTGCTGGGAGATCAGTTGTAGATGCCGGGAGTGTCTTGCTGCTGGAGTGGAATTTTATTTTGGGGGTCCATTGTTGCTGGAGGAATCTTTTGTTGTGGGGGGGGGGGGTGTTATTGCTGCAGGCTTCAGGGATCTATTTTTCTGCTTTTCTTGTTATCATTAACATATTCCATACAAATTATTTAGCACAACAAAATGATACTTGGCTCTGTATTCTCTAAAAGGAGGGTATTGGAAGGTGGGTGGGGCATAGAACCAAGTGTTGGTGCTCAGAGGTGGGTAGGGGGTGGAGACAAGACATGACATGGTGGTTCCTGCACCTATTTTATAAGAGAAAAAGCCCTGCCCATAATAATTTGTCTGAGTAATAATGATTACCAGGCCAACAAAAGTAGGTGAATCTCTCCATTAAGCACACAGATAACAAAAACAACAGTCAGGGGTCACTCTCAGAGACCAGTAGCTATAGCAGTAGAGAGGCTCTCATTGACCAGCTAGATACTAACCGGTATTCACCAGAGCTCCTGATGGTGGAGATGGATTTTGCTGAGTGTTAGTACCAGGTTGCTGTCATCAGGATTGCCTCACCTGGAGGAGAGCAAGCCAGGTCCAGTAGAAGATATAGCAGGTAGGAATCAAGCGAATCAGTGTAGTCAGTAAACAAGCCAAAGGTCAGTAACTAGTGGTTGCAGGTTTGGATCAAGCAGAGGTATAGTTGAGTCGGCTGTAGAAAAGGGGGTGTCAGGGGGGTCTGAACCCTCCCCAGGAAAGAGTTACAAACCATCCCTGCAGTCCTCAAAATTTCCACTTGCTTGTGAGTGGAAATAGGGTGGGGGTGATGAGCAGTTGTGGGACTAGGGGTGTGTAGGAGGGGTGGCGGTGTGGGCGGTGACAAGCAGCGATCTCATGTATGGCTTTCAATAAAGCAGCTAGAAGCTGTGGGAGGGAGAGTAGGAGATGCGGCTTCCAGCTGCTTCATTGAAAGACATACAGGCGATCCCTGCTTGTCACCGCCCCCACAGCAGCACAGAATGTACCTGATAGTTCAGTTTTCTTTCTGCCCCCCGCTGTGTTCTTCTCAGTGTGTGTTCTTCTCACTGCCCAGCCCCTCCCTCCATCCTCAGCACTAATAGGAGAAGAGGGGAGAGAGGCTGGATCTGCTCTGCCTCCCCCCTGTGCCCGGCCATACTCCAGTCTATGCAGCTTCAAAGGATGTGTGGGTGGGAAATTGAACACACAACTCTGATGAGTGTGACTGAGCACGGGAGTCCAATCTACCTTCCTTCCACCCCTCCCCCCCTTCCTTCCACCCATCCCTCCTTTCCTTCTTTCCACCCACCCACCCCTCCCTTCTTTCCTTCCACCCACCTCTCTCTTCCTTTCCTACCACGCACCCCTCCCCTCCTTCCTTCCACCCATTAACTTACCTGCTGTGTATAATGGTTTTGCACAGAGCAGCCTTCCTCCCTCTTCTTCTTGGGTTCCCCACCAGTGCTCCTTGCTCATCCCCCCTTGACCAGTGCCCCCAAAAAGCTGCTTGCTGTGGGGGCATTGGTGCATGCTCGCTTTTGAGCCTGGCTTCATGTGTCCACAAGACACATAGAGCCGCAGCTCGACCCCACCCCCGCTTTCTATTCATTGGCTCATTGGTTGTGATTGACAGTAGTGTGAGCCAATTACTCATGCTGCTGTCTCAGTCAATGAGGAGAGAGAGTCCCTGGACAGCCGAAGCTCTTGCATATTGTTGGCTCAAGAGGGGGCTCAAGTGAGTATTAGGGGGGCTGTGGGGGAGACCCACACAGAAGGTTTTTTACCTGCATGTATAGAATGCCTTGTGCCTTTACAACCACTTTAAGCCCATTCACATTTCTTATTTTAACTGAAGGTGGTGGTGGGGAGGTGTTTTCTGGCTCCTGAAATGTGTTGGATGCAATCAGTGCAAACAAGTAACGTACATTGTAATTTGACCTCTTTTAGAATTTGGTCTGGTGTCGCTTCCATTAGTGCATATTAGTCTGCTTGGTAGGTACCCACTGGAGGGTAGCCCTTTCTGTTGTGAGCAGCCTAACCTGAGCCAGTGAGCTCTCTGCATGTTTTTTCCCTCTCAGTACTTTATATGATTTCACATCAAAGTCCAAGTACCTCTTGAGTCCATTTTTCTTCAGAGTTTCTTCTTTTTCTGTACCACTGCTGTGGAGGTTTTTCACTTTCTCTTCTCTCGGTGACAACCTGTGAGGGGAAATTTTCTGAGCAGAGAAGACAGAAAGCAATGTTATGTAATTATCTGCTTGTTTTAGCACACCCCACCTGTATGTACTTTTCCACAAATTGACAAATTGGAGTCATATACTGTACATGCAGACTATTTACTTATTTTATTTGCTGCTAGAGCAGTTTTTTCTCATCTACCACTGAAAGCATTGTCATGCAATTGTCATTGTCATGGGGCCAATTCTTAATTGAAAATGGAACTCCAAGGACTGCTGTAAAGCAGGTTATGTTAAGCGCCAGTCTTTCTTTGGGTCTCCGAGCTCACATAACCATTACATGCTTGCTGGTGTACTAATAAAGTCATAAAAAGGCCAGCTTTCCCTTAGAACAATTTAATTTTCTCCCTGTTTCTTGGGAAAACTTTTCCAAACAATGTTGCTCCAGCTTTACTCTCTTCCGCTGACTAAAGATGGAGGCACACACCGTTTAATCACCAACCCCTGGCGTAATGGGGAATTCATCAGCTGGCAGCGGGAGAGGAGGGGAGAATCCAAAATTCGCTGTGAGTGGTATCCCTCCGGAGCATCAGACAAGAGAATTGGGGTTAGCATTACTTGCTCTTAAGCAAGAGCACATCCTTTTTATCTTAGCTTTCCTCCTTTGATCCAGATGGTAAAGAGTAGGAAAAAAAACATTCTATAATAATGCTGCTTTCTACATCATGGATGAATGGTTGGAAATCTTAGGCAAAAAAAAAAAAACAGTACTGATTTATTTTCGGAAAACAGAAAAACCACAACATAAAGTGAAGCTTCTTGCTTTAACCACTTGCCGCCCAGCCACCGCAGATGAACGGTGGCAGGGCGGCGCTCGTAGGCAAAAGCACGTTTTAAAATGGCTGCCTTCAAAACAGGTAGGGGGCGCGCGTGAGGCGCGTGCCCGCCCTACCTGTCCCGCGGGTGTCAGCAGCGGGTGTCAGCCGACGGGTCACGGCCGGTTTTTACCGGCCGTTTTCCCGCGATTGCCGGTGATCGCTGACACAGAGCAGGGCTGCATTGTTTACACACAGCCCTGTTCTGTGTCAGTTCTCTGACAGCTTGTGAGAAGCTGCAGAGTTTCTCTCCCTAAATCAGCTCCCCCCTCCCTCCCCCCGTCCAGTACACACCCCCACCCCTTAGTAAAACACTCCCCTTACACTGTAAATTCTAAAAATGTTAACCCCTTCCTCCCCAGTGACATTAGTACAGTTTCAGTGGTTTTTTTTCACTGATCACTGTATCACCCCAAGTCAGTTCCCCCCCCAGTGTCAAAATGTCCACCGCTGTCCCGCAGTCCTGCCATAAGTCGCTGGTCACCGCCATATGTCGCTGATTGCCGCCAAAAGTCGCTGATCGGCGCCATTATTAGTATAAATAAAAATTAAAAATTCCAGTATCTTTTGTAAACGCTATAACTTTCACGTAAACCAATTAATTTACACGTATTGGGGTTTTTTTTTAGCAAAGACATGTCGCAGAATGCATTTTGGCAGAAATTTATGACTAAATTTGATTTTTGCATTTTTTTTTTACTGGACATGTTTTATAGCAAAAAGTCCAAAATATTGTTTTTTTTTCCTCAAAATTGTCAGCCTTTTTTTTTATAGCGAAAAAAATAAAAACCGCACAGGCGATCAAATACCACCGAAAGAAAGCTCAATTTGTGAGGAAAAAAAGGATGTGAATTTCATTTATGTACCGTATTGCATGACCGCGCAATTGTCTGTTAAACTAGTGCAGCGCTGTATAGCAGAAAAATGGCGTAAATTGCCATTGTAGGCGCTATAACTTCCACACAAAGCAATCAATATACACTCATTGGGATTTTTTTTACCAAAAACATGGAGCAGAATACATTTTGGCCTAAATTTATAACCAACTTTGAGTTTACTATATATTTTTTATAGCTGAAAAAAAAAAATATTGTTTTTCTTCAAAATTTTTGGCCTTTTTTTGTTTATAGCGTGAAAAATAAAAAGCGCAGAGGTGATCAAATTACACCAAAAGAAAGCTCTATTTGTGTGAAAAAAAGGACGTAAATTTCGTTTGGGTGCAGAATTGCATGACCGCGCAATTATCAGTTGAATTAGTGCAGCGCCCAGTAGCAAAAAGAGGCCTGGTCATTAAGGGGGGTAAATCCTCAGGTGCTCAAGTGGTTAAAGTGCACTTGTTATTTTGGTTTTAGTAAGAATAATATGCCGATATGAATGACAGATAAGGAAGGTAAGCACCATGCTTTCATTTTAACTATTAAGAGTGTAGCCCCCTTGTCCTAAACAGGGGCTTCTATGTCAATTTAGTGTTTGGCTTGGCTGAAGTTAGCTCCAACTGATTGTGTAGGTTTGCACCTAGTTTTTCCGTAAGTTTAAGTTGTGATTTCTCATTGTCACCAGTAGATGTTACTGGTATCACTGGTCATAGTATAACATTTCACAAACAAAACTAAATTACAAATAATTATATTTCCTTCAGCCAATACAGTAGGAGGTTTATTCCATGGGTGCATGCTGGGGGAGGATATAAACATTTGGGGCAGGTCATGTACTCGTTCTCTTTCCCTGGGCTAAGGAGGTGCTGCTGGATGGAGCTCTGCTGGTAATCCCAATAGCCTGGTTTGGGGCCTAAAGTGCCGAAGTGGTCCTGAAGCTGTCCGGCGTGGTCCAGAGGAAACTGTGCCAAGGAGGAGACCCAGTGAAGGACCCTTGCTGGAGAGAGTAAAGACGAAGGCTGGTCTCTCAGAAGAGCCTGGTGACTTGCTTTGAGGACACACTGAAATATGGCAACACGCTTACAGTGTTGCCGGGCCAACTTAAATGTTTGTTTTTTTAAATAACAAACATGTTATACTTACCTGCTCTGTGCAATAGTTTTGCACAGAGCAGCCCCAATTTTCCTCTTCTCAGGTTCCCTGTCAGTGCTCCAGGTCCCTCCTTACTTCCCAGTGTGCCAATGGAGGAGACTGGGGATTTTGTCTGCTTCTTCTGGTCAGAGCATGGAAAAGAGCTCAGTTCAGCCTTTGATCACATAGAGAGAGTGGATCAGTCTGTGATGATGGATAATAACGCGATGAACGCTGAGAGCGAGGCTTGGTTTATTCTCTGAATAATGACAATAAAGCTTCCCTTCTGGAATGGATGGAAAGGTGTACTATTGATCTGGTACAGGATAATGGTCAGGGGAAATATGGTGGTCCTCTTGCAGACTGGGTTGGAGAAGATCCTCCACTTGGGACAGAAGGATAATTAATTCCACTTTTTATGACTGCTGGAACATTGTATGAGTTTTGTCTTATGATGATTTTTCTAGTGGACGGATTATACAAGTGAAAAGCAAGCACCTGAAAGACAACATGTTTAACTGCTTCCATACCAGGCACTTTTACCCCCCTCCTGCCCAGGCCAATTTTCAGGTTTCACACTTTGAATGACAATTGCGCATTCATACAAAATTGTACCCAAACTAAAATTTTATCATTTTCTTCACACAACTAGAGCTTTCTTTAGGTGGTATTTAATCACCGCTGGGATTTCTATTTTTTGCTAAATTAACAAAAAAAGACAGATAATTTTGAAAAAAACACGTTTTTCTTAGTTTCTGTTATAAAAGTTTGCAAATAAATAATTGTTCTTCATAAATTTAGGCCGAGATGTATTCTGCTACATGTCTTTGGTGAAAATAACCCAAATTAGGATGTATTATTTAGTTTGTAGGAAAGTTATAGAGTTCACAAACTATGGTACAGATCTGAATATTGATCAATCCTGAAGTACTGACGGCCAATCTAATTTCTTGAGGTCCAAGAATGTCAGAACAGTACAGATATCCCCCAAATATCAGAACAGTACAGATATCCCCCAAGGGACACTGACTGGTGACAGTATGAAAAAAAATTATAATCTTTTTTAAATTTTTTTAATTATTTTTAATGTTCTATTACATTTATTTTCTTTGTTTTAAGATTTTTTTTTCATAATTCACTATGACCAAAGTAGTACAATGTTACCATAGTAACATTGTACTACTTTGGGGAAGTGATCAGTATTTTTTTTTTTCTTTTTATACAATTTGCTTATAGCAAAGAATTACTTTGCCATAAGCAAGGATTTACCTGAATGACATCGATTCATTCAGGGTTTTTTTTTTTTTTTTTGTGCTTAGCTGTGATCTGGCCACGGCTAATCACATGACACAGCTGGGCTGTGATTGGCCCAGCTTGTGCATGTGATCGTTGTGACCATTCACAGCTAGGCACACTAGTATACAATGGATGGCATGAATGAAGCCATTCATTGTATACAACTGTCATGTGACCTGCTGTAATTGGTCACAGCAGGTCACATGGTACTGGCAACGGAGTTGTTACTCAGATCTGTCATCAGCTGTGTCCGAGGTACACGGCCGGACACAGATCGCGCCGCTGCGCGGCTCTGCAGGCGTGCAAACTGCACATGCCCGAAAGGATGCCATATGGTTCAACCAGAAAGGTGAGTGTTTTTGCTGGCCGCCATTTGGCCATAGGCTGGGCGTGTAGAGGTTAATGTACTTTGTATATCCAGGGGTGTGGGCTTGTTGCCAGGCTGTCTGGGGTGGGCTTTTGGCTCGTCTGGGTGCCTGGCTGTTGATTAGCTTACTATTAATTAGATCACTGTTAACTGTTATATGCTATCTGTTAATTAGATTACTGTTAGAGTAGATTAATTGTTAAATGCTAGTTGTTCATTAGATGTACTGTTAGATGTACTGATGATGTTTACAGTTTTCATTGTTTAGGATCATATGATCAAGCTCTTATCTGATATTATGTGGTATAAATTCTGTGTGAACGTTCAATAAAGTTCATTGTCGCACCTAAGTTAGCGTTGTCTAGTTCTTTGGTGCAATGCCCAGCTATAACACCTTGGTCCCGTGTCCCAGCAACGAGGAAGCATTTCTCTGACGGAAGCACCCAGGAGGAGTGCCAGGCAGTCCACTACAGAGGACACACTCCATTGTATATCCACCAGTACCAACTGGTCCAGCACTATCACACATCAGACCTGGACAGAGAAAGGAGAAGCAGCACAGTGATAATCTAATTTCTCTGTCACCTTCCTTCCTCCTTCTATTAGCACGCTTCTTGTCAGCACATGAACTGATTGGCTTCTTGTGCAGCTTCTCCCTCTCACACTCCAACCCTGTTGCACTGAGGCTCATACTAAATCATATTCAGGTATTTACACTGCTTTAATTTAAAAAAAAAAAAAAACGTTTGTATTAATGATGACAGAGCTGCATTCATTTGCAACTTTTATATTTAGCTATAGCTCAGCTTTAACCCGTTCCTGCCCAGCCGCAAAATCCATTGAACTGGGTTAATGCATCAAGGGAGTGGAAAGGACTGCTTGATCATTATACCACTGTGATTGGCTATCACAGTGGTTACATGATCAGGAGCCAATCCTGACAACTCTCAATAATTATCAGAGATCAGGAGCTGTCCTTGACAGCCCGGTCACTGTTCTGGGCATGCACAATGAGCAATCTTTCAACACAGAAACCTCAGCCGCTCATGAATGCATTTGTGTAGCATGTGGACATTAAAGCCCACCCTCAATGCTGCCGCACTTATGCTTTACATTGGTGGCAAAAAGCTAAGCATTCACAAGTCTAATAGGCTTCATTCACATGTGGTTGGGTAATGGTTGAGCTGCAGTTTTACTGCCCACCTGAATTTGGGCATGCAACTGCTCAGCGCTGTACACATGTCGTGGTTGCAGTGCTGGGCTTCTCAGCCATGGCAAAAATAAAACAGCATGTCACATTTGGTCAGCATGAAATATGGTCATGCCATATTCGGTGGACATTGCAGCTGCCAAATGCAAATAATGCAAGTCAAGGGAGCCGCCCTACAACCGCTTGCAGTTACAGTTGCAAGAAAAAGTATGTGAACCCCTTGGGATTACGTGGAGTTTTGCATGAATTGGGCATAAAATGTGCTCTGAATGTCATCTAAGTCACAACAATAGAAGAACACAGTCTGCTGAACATAATACTACACAAACATTAGATGTTGCCATGGTTTAATTGCACATAACATGTAAACATTCACAGTGCAGGGAGGAAAAAGTATGTGAACCTTTGGACTTAATAACTGGTTAACCCTCCTTTGGCAGCAATAACCTCAACCAAACATTTCCTGTAGTTGCAGATCAGATCTGCACAACGATCTGGAGTCATTTTGGACCACTCCTCTTCACAAAACTGTTTCAGTGTAGCAATATTCTTGGGATGTCTGGTGTGAATCGCTCTATTAAGGTCATGCCACAGCATTTCAATCGGGTTGAGGTCAGGACTCTGACTGGGCCACTCCAGAAGGCGTATTCTGTGCTGTTGCAGCCATTGTTTTGTTGAATTACTTGTATGCTTTGGGTCATTGTCCTGTTGCATCACCCATCCTCTGCGGAGCTTCAGTTGGCGGACAGATGGTCATACGTTTTCCTGCAAAATGTCTTGATAAACTCTGGAATGAATTTTCCCATCAATGACAACAATCCGTCCAGGCCCTGAGGCAGCAAAGCAGCCCCAAACCATGATGCTCCCTCCGCCATGTTTTACAGTGGGGATGAGGTTTTGATGTTGGTGTGCTGTGCCTTTTTTTCTCCACACATAGTGTTGTGTGTTCTTCCCAAACAACTCAATCTTGGTTTCATCTGTCCACAGTATATTTTGCCAGTAGTGCTGTGGAGCATCCAGGTGCTCTTTTGCAAACTTCAAACGTGCTGCAATATTCTTTTTGGACAGCAATGGCTTCCTCCGTGGTGTCCTCCCATGTACTCCATTCTTGCTTAATGTTTTCCTTATTGTAGATGTGTCAACAAAAATGTTAGCATGTGCCAGAGATTTCTGTAGGTCTTTAGCTGACACTCTGGGGTTCTTCTTTACCTCATGCAGCATTCTGCGCTGTGCTCTTGCAGTCATTTTTACAGGACGACCACACCTAGGGAGAGTAGCAACAGTGCTAAACTTTCTCCATTTGTAGACAGTCTGTCTTACCGTGGACACATGAACATCAAGGCTCAAGGAGATACTTTTGTAACCCTTTCCAGCTTCATGCAAGTCAACAATTCTTGATCGTAGGTCTTCTGAGAGCTCTTTTCTGCGAGGCATGGTTCACATCAGACAGTGCTTCTTGAAACCAGTAAACCCAAAACAGGTGTGTGTTTTTTAAGGGCAGGACAGCTGTCAGCAACACATCCAATATCATCACACTGAATGGAGTCAAGGTTGGCTCACTCCTGGCTCCAATTAGCTCTGGGAGAAGTCATTAAGCTGGGCCTCACATACTTTTTCCTCCCTGCACTGTGAATGTTTACATGTTATGTGCAATTAAACCATGGCAACATCTAATGTTTGTGTAGTATTATGTTCAGCAGACTGTGTTCTTCTATTGTTGTGACTTAGATGACGTTCAGAGCACATTTTATGCCCAATTCATGCAAAACTCCACGTAATCCCAAGGGGTTCACATACTTTTTCTTGCAACTGTATATGCAATGCACTTATTGCAGCACAGTAATAGGGCATACAAAGAGTTAAATCAAGCAGTAAGTAATCTCTCCTCACCACTTGTGAAATGCCCTCTGAAGAGTGACCCAATGTGGAATGTTCACATGTGAATGAGCCCTTCAAAAATTATACAGTAGTTCCCCTTTAAGCTAGTCCATTATCCTTTGCAGAACAACTTATCTTCAACACATTAAAGAAGACATTTTTGATTACCTGACTATTAGCTATTCAATATGTGAACCATTTTCTTTTATTTTTATATCGCTAGGCACTTACCTATATATATTTTTTATCTCTTTATATTTTGTATTCTGGCAGAAAGAAAACAATGAAACCACTATATATCAAATATATTCCGCTTTTTGGAGTAAAAAAATAATGCATTCTGCCATTCTTGGCAAGTCTAATAAATTCTCCCAGGAATACAATTGGGCCTACGTTTTAATAATCATGGTGTTCGATGAAAGAATGAGTACTGTGAGCAACACTGAAGGAAATGATAATGAAAAGCAATAAAAAATGTCCATCAGTTTAATCTCAGATGCATTTGTTGTACTTGTGAAAGTTAAAAAAAAAAAAAAGGGAAACAGAGACAGGGAGCTTTTTCGGAAAATCTAAGCTCGCTGTAATGTTTTCTTTGAAGTTGTAGGATGGTTGCCATTATTTTCCTTTAAAGGTAACTAATTTATAATAACGGATTCCTATACCAGAGGGAAACTCTTTTGTTGGACTGACCCAATATCGCTGCTATCGATTTTGCTCCACATTTATTTCTGTTTAATTTTAAAAGGCTATTGGGAACGACAGAAATGGAATTTAATGAAATAAGATGGACGTGTAGGGAAAATATAGCAACTGGCCTTTATTTTTTCAGGAAAAATAGTTTTCTTATGATAATCATGGTGATGTATTACTGAAAAGAGTAGGCAGCTATTCTTATACATGGTGGCAGGACGTATTTCAGGGCTCGTGGTGCCTCTGCTGTCTGGTGCATGCAGTGAATTGGGGAGTCTAACAGGGTTGTCAACTATCCATAAATTTATGGACTGTTTGTAAAAAATCAATGATTACAACTGTCTGTAAAAATGTCCGTTAAAGATATTGTTTGTCTGTAAAAACCAGGGCATTTTGGCGGAGTACTGGCAGGCACTTCTGAAAGAAGGCATTGGGCAGGCACTGGTCACAGAGGGAGTTGTATTTGCCGATACTGCTCCTCTAGGTCCAGTGGCAGCCTTGTCACAGCAAGGTGATATCTGTCCTCTGCCTCTCCTCGCCAGCACAGCTTCACTTCTACTGGTGGTGTTTGGTGCGTGCTGGGAGTCTGAGGTCCAGGCCCTTGCCGTCCACTTCCGAGCCCCTCCCCAAGCCCCAAGGCATTTATATGACTAACCCTCCCATTGAGCCAGTGAGCCTAGGTGAGTCCAAATCCGCCCAGAGAGGGTGGCTGTGGTGACACTACAAGTTCAAGTAGTAGTGGTTCTGGTACTCCAACCTGTCTGAGAGGGAGTTGAAAGAGCTGGTGAGTCCAGGGCAGGGGCGGACTGACAACTCATGGGACCCCCGGGCAATAGGGGATCATGGGGCCCCTGTGTCCTTGCCAAAACTCAAAAAAGCCTATTAAAAGGGTACCAGGGGCATCTCATGGGGCCCCCTACTGACCCCGGGCCCTCGGGCAGTGCCCGAGTTTCCAAATGGTTAGTCCACCCCTGGTCCAGGGCCACAGGGGTCATAGTCAGTATGGGGTCATAGTCAGTTAATGCGTGGCCAGTGTCCATGTTCATCTTCATTAACCCACACAGATATAAACAATAGTGCAATCTTGAGTGATATTATGGGATATTGGGGGATTATAGAGGATATATGTCCTCTATAATCAGTGTAGGAATCATTGTGCCATGCTCCCCACATGTTCCCACACTCACCAACAGCTGTGAACTCTTACATGTGATGATAAGATTCATGAAAACTTGTATTGCTGGATTCTGTATTTCTCCTCTATGATTGCATCTTTAGTATAGTAACACGATTTAATAATAGGTGTACTCTCACATGCAAATGGAATAGCAAGAGGGACCCACATTCTTCAAATCTCAAATAAATTTGTTTAGAAATTGTTATAAAAAAGAACTGGATCCCCAGACCGGAAGTTCAGCGTCAGCATGTGTTCCACCAACTGGATGTAACATCACTGATAGTCTCTGCCTAACGTGTTTCCCCCCTCCCATTGAGCGTCTTTTCTTATCATGTGTACAGGCACTTAATGGTTTCAGTCCTGGGAATGCAGTATGGGGATAGGTTAAATAAGAAGAAAGCCAGAACAAACTGAATAAAAGGGAGGCAATAGAACCTCATCCTTTTCTCCTCATAGTTAGATACAAGCAGAGTGTTACAAGAAAGGTGCAAAGGGGGTGCCCTAGGTCTTTAAGAGTCTAGCAACATCCCTGGGTAGTAGCAAAGGGGAATACTAAAGAGCCTTTCTCAGCCGGGGAACGATGAACCCTACGGTTCTTCCAGAAGTTGCTAAGGTTTCCTTGCGCAATTGTCAATTTTGGGTTGCAAGAAAGAAGCTTTTACTGTGTGTGTCACCTTGTGTGCCTGTACCAAGGTCAAACATTGCAGGGTATATAAACCTTTGATCGGGGCCATTTGGGTGATTTCTGTTATCATTATGAGTGAAACAGGCGCCAAACAACTATGTGATAATAAATGGCTTCATATGATCACTATCCTTAAATAAAAGACATATTTTTGGCATGATCAGTCATATCAATGCCAAAATGTCACCATTCCTGCCAGGGTATGCAAACTTTTAAAAACAACTGTATGTTAACCACTTGCCGCCCTGCCACTGTAGAAATACGGCGGCAGTACGGCATGGGCAGGCAAATCTGGCGAGGCGCGCCGCCGCCCTATCTGTCCCGCCGGTCACCGCCGCGGATGTCAGCCGCCGGGTCACAGCCGGTCCTTACTGGCTGTTTTCCGGCGATCGGCGGCAAACAGTGACAGACAGCTCAGCTGCAGTAGCTGTGCTGTCTGTCACTTCCCTGACAGCTCGAGGACGAGCTGATCGAGAACGAAGAGCTTCTCTCTCTCGATCAGCGGTGTCCCATGCAGCACACACCCCCGCCCCCTAGTAGAACACTCCCCCTCACACAGATAACCCTTCCCTGCAAAATAAAGTTAACCCCTTCCTCCCCATTGCCATTAGTACAGTGTCAGTGTTTTGTTTTTTTTTGCACTGATCACTGTATTAGTGTTTTTGGGGATGTCAGTGACCCCAAGTCAGTATCCCCCAATGTCAGAATGTCCACCGCAGTCCCGCAGTCCCGCCATAAGTCGCTGGTCGCTGCCATAAGTCCCTGATCGCCACCATAATTCGCTGATTGCCGCCATTATTAGTATAAAAAAAAACTAAAAATCCCAGTATCTTTCCCGCCATTTGTAAACGCTATAACTTTCACGTAAACCAATTAATTTACACGTATTGTTTTTTTTTTTTTAGCAAAGACATGTCGCAGAATGCATTTTGGCAGAAATTTATGACTAAATTTGATTTTTGCATTTTTTTTACTGGACATGTTTTATAGCAAAAAGTCCAAAATATTGTTTTTTTTTCCTCAAAATTGTCAGCCTTTTTTTTTATAACGCAAAAAATAAAAACCGCACAGGCAATCAAATACCACCAAAAAAAATCTCAATTTGTGGGGAAAAAAAGGATGTAAATTTCATTTATGTACCGTATTGCATGACCGCGCAATTGTCCGTTAAACTAGCTCAGCGCTGTATAGCAGAAAAATGGAGTAAATTGCAGTATCTATACCATAGTTTGTCGACGCTATAACTTCCACACAAAGCAATCAATATACACTCATTGGGATTTTTTTTACCAAAAACATTTTGGCCTAAATTTATAACCAACTTTGAGTTTACTATATATTTTTTATAGCTGAAAGTAAAAAATATTGTTTTTCTTCCAAATTTTTGGCATTTTTTTGTTTATAGCGTGAAAAATAAAAAGCGCACAGGTGATCAAATACCACCGAAAGAAAGCTCTATTTGTGTGAAAAAAAGGACGTAAATTTTGTTTGGGTGCAGCATTGCATTAACGCGCAATTATCAGTTGAATTAGTGCAGCGCCGAGTAGCAAAAAGAGGCCTGGTCATTAAGGGGGGTAAATCCTCTGGAGCTCAAGTGGTTAAAAGGGTTGAGAATGTCTGCAATAGAGTATATGCTAATATTGCATCAAAGATGGTGGTGCTTTTGATGTCTACATAAGGGAAGATTTTACAGGTAAATAATATTTATAAAACACAATAAATGCATATATAATCCTATGAGAAGATTTTGTTGAAATAAAGTCTGGCGACCGGGTCTTTGAAACGCAATGGGGATGTTTGTTGTGGTTTGCCTTTCCATCCAATTTAGCTTTGACCATCTTACTTCCGCATTGCATGGTAGTTGCCAGATATGGAAGCTAAATCTCTTTATCTTCACTTCAAATGACAAAATTGTCTTGGAAGCAGCACGCCTGAATGAAGCCAGAGAAATGTTGCTTTCGCACAAAGCTTCTGAGACAGGCAATCTTGACAGGTCCACTTTGAATGTTTCAATGTAAGTTCATGTTAGCGTTTGTCGGGGAAATGGACTTATATTCTCTCATTCCTCTTCATTTCTAGAGTGCAAGATCGAGGTTCTGTCATTTTCCTTGTAGCACAGAATTACTCTTCTCGTCCTTTAAATTGTGTTATCCTAGAGAAGCCGTGGAGGCATTTCAGTGGAAGGTCTCTGTCACACTCATTGTCACCTCTCCAGAATCATTTCCCTATATTGAATCAGCTGGTCACTAAAAGATGCCTTCACTAATGTGCTTTGTATGTGACAAATGACAGTCATTGCTTTATGTGGCCTGGCTTTCTCTATCATTTCACTGCGTGTATCATACTACATGTTATTGACATGGAAGGCCAGCAAATACATCAAATTGCAGCCCCATGGGAATGACAGGGTCACAAATATTTCATAGTGTGTCATTTCATGTAGCTATAGGGATTGCTGTCGTTAGCTGTTTTGTTCTGTTATCTATTTCTTTTCTTTTTTTCCCATTGTCTTTACAGGCATATGTTGCTGCTTGAGAAGATCTTGAAGAGGTAACCTGTTAAACTGGACTCACCTCCTACTTACTTATATCTGATGGGAGGGCTCTAATTAACTGAATGGACACATTTACAAATATTTTGGATATTTAAACATTTCACATAAATATATTTCAAGCCATATATTTTTTATATATTTTTAGCCACTTGCTGGGAGTTCAGCTTTAAATCTCAACTCTGAGCCTAGGAATCGGATCCTCTGCCTTTGGACCCTCACCGCCCTTGAAGCATCCCTCCAACAGATCTGTATGCACCCCTTTTTACCAGATGTGTTTAGTATGGTCCAGTGACATGTCCTCTTCTTCATCTTAGGTTGTGGGTGGTGGTCCTCAGGAATCCGATGTTAAAAGTCAAAAAGGCAAATTAAAACCCATTGTTTTGAAAAGTCCACCAGAAAAAGACAAAAGAAAGGCAGGGGAGCCCTTGTATGTATATACAGTATGTATTATGGCGGTTGAGTTAAAGCCAAAAAAATAGATGTTAAGTAGAAAAAGAAAGAAATAAAATTATTTACAGTACATCTGATGAGGTTTCAGTCATCCTATGGGGTAAAGCATGCAGTCCTTTACCACAGGTGGAGGTAACCCCTGTCTCTACGCAGGATGAGCTTGGTCACTCACAATGCCGTGGGGATACCGATTCTGAGTTTTCTGAGGAACTGGCAGGTGGGTGGTAATATGCTTGGGTAGGAGAAGCAGAAAATTCCATTGGTTCACTGATCAGCAGAGGTGCCCATTAAAGTAGTTAGTGGAATTGTGGTGTGTCTATAGATGGATCAGAATTGTGATGTAGGCTGAACATCAAAGAGCTTTATTTAACCAAATAGATGAATTTCGTGGCTTACAATCACCACTTCTTCAGTTTACGCTGATATACAAAGGTTTCCACTTTCCAGTTCCAGGCTTCCCAATTTGTGTTCTGGTGAGCTCACTAGCACAGCACAATCCCACTACACACTTCAATGGACACCTCTGCAGTTCAGAATACCACCAGGCTTTTTCCTTCTCCTGCCCAAGAATATTCTTCCTCTTGTTCCTCTGATGGTGGATGATTCCTAAATACTGCAGCAAACAGAGCCACATAATGATACGGGACCACTCTTGCTTGTTCTTGCGTACATGCGCACAAGGATCTGCTCATCTGCAGTGTAGCACCCTACTAGTCAGCTAGGGGGAGCTAGACTCTAACTGTTAGCTAGGAGGGCTGAGTAGCAGCCTGGGTGCAATAGCTAGCAGGGTCAAATTAAGGTCAGAGCTGAGAGGCTCTGCAGACCAGCTCTCTGGGATTTCTCCCTGCTCTAGAACTTTGGGAAAAGATCTAAAAGCAGTGGGCAAAAGTGAGGAGTGGCTGGTCTGTACTTAGAGGACCCTGGCCAATCCCTAAGAAGAGGTGTGGCAAGGGGTCAGGAGAGCCTTTAAGAGCAACTGAGCTTGCTCAGCAGCAGGAGAGTTGAAGGAAAGTTTGGATGGAAGATGAGGATGTGAATCTGGTGAGCAGGAGCCTGAGAGGGGGCCCAGATGGAAGAGGGGCTCATATCCAGGCAGGAGGACCTTGGAAGGAGGAAAGCTTGGGACTTTACCAGCCTCCTGAGAGAGGACCACCTGTGTGGCAGGGAAGGAATGGCCCAGCTAAAAGGCCAGGTAGCAGCCACCAACCCACCAGCAACACAGGAGCATGACTACGTGAGTAAACCTGCACCCCCCTGGGCCAGATAGGGGAAGGAGCACTCTGGTGGAAAGTCAGATTAGCGAATAACCAGGACTGTCTTACTTTGAAGTGACAGGCACTGGATCACCTGCTCAGGGATTCCTCCAGGTGGCCCAATAAAAGAATATCTGGGGTCTGGGGTGGTACATCTGAAGATGGCTAGCTCTCCAAGAAGAGGACTTTGCTGTAAAAAACGTATATATATTTCGTGGAAGTTGTCCTCGGTTTCACAGTTCTATTGGGCATTCCGTACACCCTTAACCTTATCCCAGTTCAAATCCCCTTATGAAACCTCAAAACAAAGCTCAAGGACTGGGTACTGTCTGTTGGATGCAAGTTAATGAGGAAATGTGTTAATGAGGAAATGGTGGCATGGGTTTGAATGTTGGAGTGTACATGTTATAGAAAACCACCACATTCTGTGTGTATGTGATTTAGCTTGTGAGTACGTTCACTTACGGGTGCATAGTACATTCCTTGAGCATACGATTTGCCTGCTTGTGCACCCTTACTGTGCTGGAATGCCTGCATATAAAATCAGGTCTAATGTGTCTACATTTCTCCAACAAAGATGAGAAAACTTCTAAAAACTAAACTTTTCAAATATTTGCAAACCTCCAAGTTGTATTAGAAACATAGAAGAGTGATGGCAGAAAAAGGCCAAGTGGTCCATCAAGGCTTTCCCATTTCTATTTCAAATATACAGTGCATACTTTCTATGATTGTAGGCAGGTGGTAGAGTGGGTTCCCCTTGAAGTGCCTCCTTCCCCTGAGAGAAAGCTGGGAGACAAGGCAGAACCTAGGAGGGAGGTGGGTCAGACTGCAGAGGAAGATAAAGAAGCAACAAGCATTTGCTGTGTTCCTTCTCTCCCCCCTCTTGGCAGAGGATAGTGTCATCTGGGGTTCCCCATCCTAGTTCTAGAAGTGAGAAGACAGAGACATGGAGATAGTTAACCCCTCTGTTTCCCCAATCCTAGGTCAGGGAGCGCATTCGCCTATCTAACTGCAGGCACAAGAGCAGCCACTGGCAGGACCTGGGAACAAAAATCCATTACATGACTGAACTGTGTTGTTCTATTGGAGCCACGATTTATTTAGACTCTGTGAAAGAATGTTAATCACATTCAGCTTTGTGGTGCCTTTACTTGGTAACAATGCTACCAAGTGAAGAGTTTAAGCATGAGTTCTGCTTGTTTCCTCAGGCTGTTAGGCCTGGAGAAGCTCCCAGTCAAGAGGGTGGACAGGGGGTTGGTCTCAGACCACCACCCACACATTGAGCAGAGACGTCGGGCAAAGTCCTGTATTGCCCAGAAGGTTAATGTTATGTTTGGGGGTCGGCTTAGCTGCTTGCTTAGGTCACATGCAAGTCAGTCCGCCACCCACCGACAAGATTAGTTGTGAACTTTCCTTCTGCTGATTTGAAGTCATGTCGCCATCTTCTTGAACTTCATGTTGAGGTTAATGGAATCTTGCTCCCAAAAGCAGCAAGTGATTCAAAATTGAAAAAGATGCAAATACCAAGTGCAACGAGCTTCCAGGGGATATGTAGATAACCAAAGTATGGTGAGCTCCAACAACTCATCTGACCAGGAATGAGACATGAGCACAAAACAACAGATAAAGAAGTGCTCCCAACTCTGTGGAAGTCAATAGAGTCACAAGCCCGGAAACAATTAAAATCAAAATTCACTTTAATGTTGGGTTAAAAAGCATGACAGGTAGGAGTGCCCAGATGGATACATCACCAAGCCAGTGGAGAGGAGAAACACATATTTCCAGAAGCTGGAGGATGACATATGATCCTGGAACCAACAGTAGGTTGCTCAGACCAGGAACCTCAGGACAGTGAGTAGGGTGTGTGATTGGCAGCCACTGTTATCACTAAGATGGAACATCCACTGGAAG
The DNA here is from genome assembly GCF_062004578.1 of Staurois parvus. Classification (NCBI taxonomy): domain Eukaryota; kingdom Metazoa; phylum Chordata; class Amphibia; order Anura; family Ranidae; genus Staurois; species Staurois parvus. The sequence continues at coordinate 3,115,962 of NW_028317980.1, read as the reverse complement.
TCACATGTCCCTGATACGGTTGTTATGCCATCCACCTGGCAAGAGACCACCCGAACAAGGGCTGCTGAGAGCAAACTGGAAGCCTAGGGGAGAAATCAGAGCATGTCAAAACCATGATCCCAGTGGTTGCCATCCACACACCCTCCCCACTGTCCTGAGGCTCCTGGGCTGAACTACCTAGTGTTGGGTCCAGGATCATCCTGCAGCTTCTGGAAACATCTCTCCACTGGCTGTGTTTCTCCTTTCCATTGGCTTGGTGATGTATCAATCTGGGTACTCCTACAGGTCATGCTTTTTAACCCAACATTAAAGTGAATTTCAATGTTAACTGTTCCTGGGCTTGTGACTCCGCAGGGTTGGGAGAGCTCATTTATTTGTTGTTTTGATTCAAAATTGAGCCCAATGGTTTGGAAAGTTTCTGGCAGCCTGGTCAGATGACGGGGCCAAAAAAAAAAAACCCTGGCCAACTCCTTTAAAAATTCTGCCAGGGAAACCAAAATAGAAGGGTGGGACCTGGTGGCACTGGTGGTCATGCCAAGGCTACTCAGAAAAAAAGTATAAACAAGTATAAGGCAGAAACAACCTTCGGAGAAGCCTTGGTCTTTCTTCAAGAAGCCATTTGAAAATACGAAGGGCCAAAACAACACTGAATTTCATATTCAACTTGAGGACATCTGCATTTCTGAATTTCTGTCTGAATCTAATGTCATCTGATTTTTGGGATTGATGCTATTTTCCTGTAAAAATGCATACTATAAATTAACAAAACAGATAATAAATATGGTTAACAAGGTTGATGATTCGCTGTTTTAGTCTACCATTTCTGGAGAAAGGTGTTCCTATTATTGTGTTTGAGTAAATATATCTACACACTGCTGCTTTTGTGTAATTGTCACACATATAAACGAATGGAGTGGTGCCAAGCTTCCTCAAAGTTGGCATGGCATCTTGAATCTTCCTGTTTTCCTTCCACTGTACTTATAACTTATCACATTTCTTTCTTTGATTGCTCTGTCAAGCTGCGTCGAGTGATTATACAAAGTAATAACATGAGAAGGAAGAGACGACACAGTACTTAGTTACCATGCAGCCATTTGCATTAGATGTGACGAACATGAATAAAATATCTACATATACATGTAAAACATTAATGTTTCATTGTTCGCTCTGACTTAGAATCTATCTGCTTGCTATGCAAGAAAAAAAAAAAAGGTCTCCAAATGGAAAGTAAGAGTTGCTGAAAAATTCATTTCTGGAGTGTGTTGTCAATGACTGTATATTTTATACCTAACTATGGGAATTTATTTTATAAGGTGCTCCCACCATAGCAAAAATAAATCAAGCGACTCTGGCGGCAATGTTCATCTGCTTTCAGGTGCTGCCCCCTGCAGAAATGCTTTTCTGTCCCTGGATCTTCTCAGTCTATTAGGTTCAATGATGTCCATTGTCCCACCACTGAGAAGGCATCAATGTGGCTCTCTTCACTCCCACTGCAAAATTACAGATTGCGGTGCTAATATCATGACGTTTTCTACGTCAGTTAGGTCAGGTTTACATATGCGCAGGTCAAAAATGCGTACATAATTTGCATGCAAAACACGTTGATCTTTAGCAGACAGGGCCATTTTTAACCACTTGCCTACTAGGCACTTTTACTCCCTTCCTGCCCAGTCCAATTTTCTCCTTTCAGCTCTGTTGCACATTAAATGACAATTGTGCGGTCATGCAACACTGCACCCATATTACATTTTTAGCATTTTTTTTCACACAAATAGAGATTTCTTTTGGTGGTATTTAATCACTACTGGGTTTTTCATTTTTTGCACTATAAACAAAAAAAGACAGAAAAATTTTGAAATAAAATGCGTTTTTCTTTGTTTCTGTTATAACTTTTTGCAAATAAATAATCTTTCTACACAAATTTAGGCCAAAATGCATTCTGCTACCTGTGTTTGGTGAAAATAACCCAAATCAGTGTTTATTATTTAGTTGGTAGGAAAGTTATAGAATCTACAAACTATGGTAAATATCTAAAAATTGATAAATCCTGATGTACTGACAGCTGATCTCATTTCTTGAGGCCCAGAAACACCAGAACCGTACAAATACCCCTGAAATGACTGCTTTGTGGAAAGTAGGAAGCCTGAGGTATTTAGTAAGAGGCATGGCGAGTTTTTGTATGTCATTTTTTTGTCATACTTTCGTGGAAAATTATGAAAATACATTTTTCACAATGTATTTATTTATTTATTTTTACCTACTGTCACCAGTGCAGTACAGCGTCATCATATAACTCGTGTGGCGGTGATCAGGGGCACTAACTTGGCAATAGTATGTAAACAAAAAAGTTTTTTTTCTACTCCTGTGACCAGGACAATACAATGTGTACCATTGTAACATTGTACTACTCTCGGTAAGCGATCAGGATTTTTTTATGGTTGCTCATACCATCAAATTTCATTGGTATACACAAACATTTTTACTGAATGAAATTGATTCATTCAGTAGCTTTTGTTGTGATCAGCTGTGATTGGCCATAGCTGGTCACATGCAACAGATGGGCTGTAATTGGTCACAGTGATCACATGTACACACTGGGCCAATCACAGCTTGCAGCACAGTTGTAAGCAATGAATGGCATGACAGGAAGCCATTCATTGTTTACAACTGTCATGTGATCTGCTGTGATTGGTCACAGCGATCACATGACACTGGGAGAGGGGTGGTGTAGTGATCTGTCAAAAGCCGTGTCCCATGGACACAGCTGATGTCAGATCACGCTGGAGCTCGGCCCGTGGGATCCCGCTCAGCTGTCATATTACAATAGGCTGGGCGGGAAGGAGTTTCTTGCGGTACAGCAGCTCATTCAAATGAGCCACACTGTGTCTGTCAATGGACACACCAAAAGTGGAGCAAGCCCACATGGGTGCCCCCATAGCAAGTGGCCTGCCATAGGGGCACTCAACAGAAAAGGGGGAGCCAGAATTGCAGGCAGGGGACCCAAGAAGAAAAGGAAAGTGGCTGCTCTGTGTAAAACCATTGCATAGAGTAGGTAAGTATAATATGTTTGTTATTTAAAAATTAAATCCCCTTTACAATCGCTTTAAAACTAAACTTGGACACAATTGTTTTTATTTTAAATATTTCCCCAATAGCCTCAAAGGCCATAAATTCATTTTATATAAATCCTGTGCAAACCCAAACATTACCTTTTAAACGTAGCAGTGACATCATCACTGTGCTGTAAAAAGAGCAGAGCTGTGGAAGGCTCCAGCAGGCTCCGCCCACTACAGGATGCCTGCACAAAAACTATAGGAGGGGGCGGAGAAAAGACCAGTCACCCTGCACAATGAGAGAGAGCAGCAGTGAGAGGTCTTTATTTCAGAGGCAAAGTGTCACTCTAGATTACTGCACAGATTTGGAGGAAATAAAGCACACCGAGATTCAAGAAGGAATACACATAATGATGCTGGAGTTTGGCTTTAATAAAAGTCCCTCCATGCATCATGCTGTGTACACTGGCTCACAGAAACAAACTGTAATGCATTTTAGATAATGTCAGTTTTCTAATCATAACTTTAGAACATACATTAAAGTTTCCATTTAAATAGAACCCCATAGCGTGCAAGAGATACCAGTCAGAAAAGTTCTAGCTGTATCTATTAAATATTATGTAAATGAAGCCCCCATGTGTGTTAATGGCTATGTATGTACATATGTATATATCATTTATTTATTGAGATTGACTTCTCCAGCAGAGTTGAACACCATCAGCCAGTTCCATTTATTCTCTGAGACCTCTGTTGTTATGATTTCAGAAGCAGATTTTAAATTAAATCTGTGAAATAAGAAAAGGGGTCATATGGCATCCTCAAGACAGCAAGTTGGACTTCTGTAGATTATATTAGGGGTAATGAGCAGGCTGAGAGAAGGTTCCTTTAAACATTTTATATCCATATCTATACCCAAAACCAAAAATGGACTATATTGCTGCTTACCAATCCTTTGATATGGTGGCTGCTTTGGTTTTTTTTTAGGCTTTTTTTCTTTTTATATCTGAAAGTCTTCCAGAAACTTACAACAGTGAACAGGAGACACAGGGACATAAATACTGCCTCATCTCTGGACTGATTAGTCCATAGGGAATTCCTAGAAATACTGACCTGACTTGGAACATAGACAGGTAGTCACTGCTTACCACAGGACAGTCCCTAGCAGGGGAGGACTGACAACTCATGGGGCCCCCGGGCAATAGGGGATCATGGGGCCCCTGTGTCCTTGCCCAAACTCAAAAAGCCTATGAAAAAGGTACCAGGGGCATCTTATGGGGCCCCCTACTGACCCCGGGCCCTCGGGCAGTGCCTGAGTTTCCAAATGGTCAGTCCGCCCCTGGTCCCTGGACAACACCAGCATAGACAATGAACTGGGAATATTTGTTGTTAACTGGAGAAGTTTCCAGAATTTCCATATTCAGGCTGAATCTATGATTAGGTGTAGGTAGTTGGAGAAACTTCCAGAAATTCAGGGATGTTACAAAGAGAACATCAGTTTAACTGGGAAAACCTTTAATCACTGGATGACTGGAGAGACTTTCAGGATTTAGCATGCTGCGCTTGGATGTCTGGAGAGAGACTTCCAGGATTTAACACATCTGGCATGGCTCTACCAGCATCTATTGATGGTATAAAAAAATCTTCCAAACAAACAGAGAACAATGGAACGGAAAACTAAACATCCATTCTCCAGAGTACACAAACAAAAATCATGGCATGATGGTTGTGGGTGGGGTTTTTGTTAACAGTGTCCATTTCACCTGTATGCGGCAGTATAACCCAACTGTATGAGACCTCATTTAGATGTTTGTTGGCACCCGTACTGAGTGCAGACTGCGATTGTTTTGGCTTCTGCATCCGCTCCGACCTGCCTGTTTATAGAAGTGGATGCAGATGCAGTCACTGCATAGATACATTCATATGGAAAAATGTGATACCTACACCGGAGCGGCTGCATGGCCCAAATGCAGACACTGTGCATTGGGGACCATGCAGCTGTTCCTGCGCAGCTGTCAACTTTCAACATGTGTGTCAGGACCTGGATCATCCCAATATCCACCAGTGGGTGTCTCCCAGCAATCAGCAAACCCTAGTAATCAGTTTCCATCTGATGCTGGCTGCTGGGAAGGGTATTTAGGTCCTCCCCTACTAAGTGCCTCTCGCTCTCCAGTGTTTGGTGCTGCAAGATCTACACTCACTGGCTACTTTATTAGGTACATCTTGCTAGTGCTAAATGTACATCTTCACACTCTAGTTTGTATTTAGGCTAGCCGAACACTGACAACAGCCACCTCTCCAGCATTTCTCAGTACCAATCCCAGTAGCAGCATGGAACACCAGCTTGGCAACCATATGTATAACATGCACTAGAATGACACTTAACATGTTAGCTCTTCATTCCCCATGTGCTAGTGACCCAAGCTGTAGACTAAATGCAAACTTACCAGATACTTGGATTACAACTTTAAACCAGGCAAAAGGCAAAGTTTCAACCTTTTATTACAGGTAGTTATACACAGCACTTTACATATACATATATATATATAGTACATTCACATCAGTCCCTAACCCTCAGGGGGCGTACAATCTAAGGTCCCTAACTTACATTCATACATACACATACTAGGACCAATTTAGACAGGATCCAATTAACCTACCAGCATGTCTTTGGAGTGTGTAAGGAAACCAGAGTACCCGGAGAAAACCCACGCAAGCACAGGTAGAACATGCACACTCCAGGCAGGTGATGCTGTGGTTGGGATTCAAACCAACAACTCTAGTACTGCTAGGCAGAAGTGTTAACCATTTAGCCACTGTGCTGTCCAATAATAAAAGAAAGTGCAACAGTGCAAAATCCAACATGACACAATCTTTTCCTAAATCCCTAATTTCTAATTCTACTCAGGCTGTGTGCCATCATGTTATACCTGCAAAGGTGGCGTCCATGTAATTACAGAGTCCACCAGAAGCATTCTCCAGCAGCTGGTGTCTTCTTGTGTTTTACTGAATAAAGTGCAACAGTACAAAATCCAACATGACAGAGTCTTTTCCAAAGTCCCTAAGCAATAATCCTACTCAGACTCTGTGCTGTCCCAGTATACCTGCAAAGGTTGAGTCCAAGTAAGTACAGAGTCCATCAGAGGCATTCTCCAGCAGCTGGTGTCTTTGAGGTGAAACCTAAGCTCTAACAACTTCACATCCTGGCAGTGGTATCCCCACACCTTGCTCAGATGCAGCTCTCTTCGGGGAACCAGGGAGATCGGCAAGACCATGGAAAAAAGGCTAAACAATGGCAACAGCAGTGATGACTCTTGGACTCAGCCCACTTATATCCACAGGTGAAGTGGATTGAACCCAAAGATCCTGCCAAAAGCCAAAGAACTGGGAAAGGCATTACCCTTCCCCTCTCGTCCAGGGCAGCATCTATCTAGCTAATTTCAACCTGCTTACAAATATCCATAACTGAAATCTCAGTGCATGTGTGGGCCTATCTCAGAGGAGTTTGGCAAGTGGCTCAGTAGCTTAGTTGGTAATATTTTGCTGAAACGAAGGGTGCACTTAAAGGGCACAGCAACCAATCAGGTGGCAGGAAGTTCGACCAAATACTTCTGAGGGCAAAAATAACACCCATGCTCAATGGCAGTAGCATGCACAGGAGCTGAAAAAAAGCCAGTTAATCTTTTCACACATTCCTGTGGTTAATTTCCTCTTCCAATACACTTTCCTTAGTTCATAGCTTGATTGAGCACTATGTCCATTTTTTTCTATCTGGTGGTCGTTGGTAAATGTCTTCTTTAGCGCCGACATCCCCACACCTCTGATAGGCAGAGATGGGAACTGTGATATTTGATTTCCTTTCGAATCTCCCATTTTTCTCACCATAAAATGTGTATTATTTCTTGGACTATTTATTGTTAACAAAGCTAAGGGATGTGTTTTATAGCTGTGCTGAACGATAGGAGAAAGCATTACACTCACTGATTATCAAGAGCGCTCTGACCCCCCACGAGGAGTGAATAAAGGTATATCCTTAGGTTAGAGAGATGGCAGAACAGGTGACAAGGCTGGAATAACAATGACGGTGACCTGCTGAGGAGCTGCTTATTGCTCTTGTTCATCCATTAGGATTCCTGATTAACAAGGCAAAACGCAGAGTGAAATTTTTGAACAAATCTATTAGTTACAGAACAAGAGTTCATCTTTACTCCTTGTAATATAATTGCTGTGTATCCCATTTCCTTTATTAGATTTATTTTTCTTTCTGTATATGTCTTTAAATTCTGGGAATTTTTAATAGCCCCCCTGGAGGTGAAAAACATAGCTCTAGATGCATTACCTACAACCTCTCTAGGCACTGTCCAACCAGTATTTCTTTTACCACATGGTGTCCTCAGTTGAATGACACCTGCTGTTGTCATACAACCTGGAAGACTAAGGGATGAAGCAAGTATAGGATGTTATTGACCCAAGCCCTGAGTGGGTGTTACAAGAGAATATTGTATAGAAGGTCTATGTGAACATAGTGTCCACCTGAAAGTGGTTACTTATAGGACTAATGCGATATATCACTCCAAAATATTAACACAATTATGAAATTTATTGAATACACAATTGCATAAATATGATTAAAAATCAAAATCAACAATCCAAAATCCAATATCCATCACCTTACCCCAGACAACGTTGTCTGTACCCCAAATTGTGAAATCAGACATCATAACATGGCCATAAATCAAAAAATGTAAAAGCTCAAATAGCGACTCTAAACTAGCCATCTATCTAGCTATCACTTGGATTCCTATGAGCTAGCTCTCCTAATGTAAGTAGATGGAGGGTAAAACTGTAGGTGCATTTCCAAAAGTCATAACAAGTTATTACACAGCCCGGTATGAATGTGGGTGGGATGAGTGCTGCTGTACTGTACTGTATGGAGACCGGCAGTATGGATCCACATCTTGGTTAGTCAGCAAATCAATTCTAACACAAAGTTCTACAGATTCTATTCATAGGCAGGCCGTAGATGCCTTATTGCCTGCTGGCAATCAGAAGGTCTAGTGCACATGGAAATGATTGTCAAAAGCAAGTGTATATTGATTAACTGAAAGTCAGCTTGGGACACAGGCAGGGAAGCACATATTGTAAGTCCAGAAAGCACGGTAATGGCAATATATGTAGTGCAAGACAAAAGGAATAGTGGTGCACAAGCCTCCAGCCCTGCTGTACCAGCAGGATCAAAGGTGGCCTCTTGGTGAATGTAAGTAGCTTACTAGGTCACCAGTTCGCTGTGTGTCATCCAAAGTACTTGTGCTAGCCCTCTCATCAGAAGAGTATCTCCTACCGTAATATATGCCGTACCAATGTTCCTGACTAACAGGGTGCCTCTTAATGGGCTCCCCAAACAAACTGGCAGCTCTTAGCTCTTTTTAGTCTTCTGTCAGCAGTCAACCTGTAAGTGCCTCCCAGATTCCACAGGATATTGTGACCGAAACTCATAGCTAGGAGTTTCCACTGGAGATGGACTCACAGAGGTACATTGGTGACATTCAAGCCAGGTTGCTGAGCCCAGTCCAGGTCCACTCACCCCTAAGCTTTATAGGAGGTATAGTAAAGGTTCCTTTTTTTGCAATTTAGAAAGGAAATAAGAGAACATGATGTCCTACTTCCAGTTCTTCTTGTATAATATAAGGGCCTTATCTTTCTTGCCCTTGTGCCAGGAAGGACAGGTGCCACTGCAATTACATAATTATGAGCAAAGCCTTGCTTCTTATGTGGTTCCAAGCCCAGTCCCAGGGTGGGGTCCTACACTGTGGCTGAGGACCGCCTTGCAGTACCCATATTGTCCAGATGAGTACATCAAAAAACAGCTTTGTCACCTGCAGGGACGGACTGACAACTCATGGGGCCACTGGGCAATAGGGAATCATGGGGCCCCTGTGTCCTTGCCCAAACTCAAAAAAGCCTATGAAAAAGGTACCATGGGCATCTCGTGGGGCCCCCTACTGACCCCGGGCCCTCGGGAAGTGCCCGAGTTTCCAAATGGTCAGTCCGCCCCTGGTCACCTGTTCTTCATCTCTCTATTCACTCCCCATAGGGGGCTAGCTTACATTTTATGGTGAGAAAAATGTACCATTTTTCATATTGGAAAGTGGTCAGTGTACAGCGTATTATTCATTGATTACACAATTACCTTTTCACTACAGCTGATTGGGGTCTGAGCTCTTTGAAGGCTTTTATTTTTGTTTAAAAATGTTATTAGGTTTCCAAGTTTTACAATAGGAAAAAGGCATAAACTGCAGTCAAAGGTAGAGGGAAATGGCACAAATAATTGTTGTAAGGGCATGAAGGCCCATTCCTGCAAGGTTAGAGGTAAAATACAGTACCATAATGGTATGCATAAGAATCTCAGTTGAGAAGAGCAGTACAATACATCAGGTGATGAGGGTTGCTCTCCTCTGACAATAGTCCAAAACACAATGTGCAAAGAAAACTGGGAAATGAAGGGGGGAGGAAAGAAATAGAAGAGGTGAGAATGAGAAAAGTTATAGAGGAGACCTTCTTGAGAAGAAGGAAGAAAGAGAGGAAAAGAAGGGGGGCAAGGGCTGGAGGAGTCTCTCCCACAGGGTTCAGCCCGTGCCAGCGAGTTGCTATACCAGGTCAAATTGAGAGCAAGATCCTGTCCACGGTCACCTGGGTATTATAGGTGACCCAAGGATTCCATAACAACTCATTACCAAGGTCCGTGTCCAACAGCATTCTTCCTATAGGTTCCACAGGCTATAATTTATGAGGTTACCTGTAAACCATTGGGTAGTTGGAAACCTGTTAGAGCTGCAGGGCACATGTGCCATTTTAAAAGAGGAGATAACCTACACTTTAATTTCAATGGAAACCCAGTTACTGCTCAGCCAGGCTTCTGGACCTGAGATATTTTTTACCTTAAAAATAGCCACGATGACTTGCATCTCTTAAATGTTTAGGCTAGTCTTTCACATATTCTTTAAAACACCTAATCTAGGGTCATTTTGGTAAGAAGCAGAGTAAGTACCAAGAGAAAACGTATGCACAAGTACATGGGCCTAAAAGTTCTGTACAGATAGGAACCCTTGTAGGACCTATGTTGGAACTGAGATCTTGACACAGAGCTGAAAAGCACACTGCTAACCACCAAGCCATACAGCAGCTAATCTAATATCTCTGCAACATATTTTGTAATTAGGTAAAAGCTGAATAACCCACAAAAAAGGTTAAAGGACACCAGCCTGTAGACTAGCTGCAGCGTGGTGTGGTGGGCAAGGAGCACACAGAGTTCCAATCTGTCAAAAGCAATGTATTGTAGAAAAATTCAGCAAATACAAACAGGCTTGGCAGGAAGTATATGTAAAATAAGTGCAGCACTAAGAATAATCTGGAGAAAAATATGGTAAAATGTTCATAAATGGGTTATTAGTCCACAATACAAGAGCTCAAAAGGTGATATATTATTCCCACGGTCGTAGTTTAAGTAAGACTCGGTGCTGGGCATCGTATGTATAAAATGCGCACTCACCGGACGTGCAAAGACAATGTGCAATATATCAACAAAACGGAAGTCTGCCAGTGGGTCCCTTTCAGGATATGAATAGAGCCAGCCCAGGATGGATGGACATCGTCTTGATAAATGCTCTCAAACCGGAGGTCCACTTTAAGGACACAGGTGCAGCCTCCTCAGTACAGTGGAATAGTCACCAGGGGGAGCTCTGGGGGATTAAATACTCAATGCAGAGCTCCAGTTCTTAACACCATCCCTGGCGGCAACTTCTCCCAACGTCACCGGCCATGCGCCATAGTGCCAATAGAGTGAGTAGAGGCCTGGCTGGAAGGCTCACCCGCCTGGAGACAATCACAACTATACAGTGGTGAGGCAACAGTCAGAAGGCCCGAATATGCCAACAGCATCTGCCACAAGGAGTGCAATGCTGCCTGGCCAGTCCAACTCAAGGGGGAAAGCTTCCCGTAGAGGTAGACGTAGTTCCTGCACTCTCCTTACTCCTCCGGAACATCTCCCTCTTTAAGCACTGTCCCTAACAGAATGGAAACCTGTTCCTATGCTAGCCACTCACATAAAGTGCGCCAAGCCCAGGAGTAGGAGTCTTAAATAGCCTAACCCAAGATGGCCACCAGAGTCACATGATGCACTAGTATCCAATCTGAAAGTTTCTCAGTGTGACTAAGAAAATCATAGAGGAATCCAGTTTCTCTCAGCTTCCTCCCCCCTCTACATTGCCACTGCAGTTGAACACCACCTGCAGTGAAGAATACAGAATGCACCTGCCTAAAAGTCAAAAATAACAAGATAAAATGAATAGCACATCAAGGATGACATAACAAATCCAGTTTTTTGCTGCCATTTTCAGCTTCAGTTTAGAAATTTTCCTGTATTATGTTTACCTAGTATTAGATGTCCACAGTCTGATGTCCAGTATCAATGAACACACTTCCTCTGAGCCCAGAAAGTCATGGACCCTTCCTCAGCCTTTGACTGGACAGTGAAATGAGAAGCAGTACTTTGATGAGTTAATCTCTCTGTCACTCTGATCTCTCCTTCTGTCGTTATCTCCAGGGGCGGACTGACCATTTGGAAACTTGGGCACTGCCCGAGGGCCCGGGGTCAGTAGGGGGCCCCATGAGATGCCCCTGGTACCTGTTTCATAGGCTTTTTTGAGTTTGGGAAAGGACACGTCCCCATGATCCCCTATTGCCCGGGGGTCCCATGAGTTGTCTGTCCGCCCCTAGTTAGCACATGAACTGATTGGCTCCTCATGCTGCTTCTTCTTTTCACACTCTATCCCTGCTTTACAGGGACTGCAAGAGTCTATTACCAGGTTAAACCCAGATACTTACTTTGCTTGTATTGAAAAAATACAACAATTTCAGGTTTTTTTAATGTCTGAGTGCAATTCGGCTTTAAAACGTTGGACCACAAAACTAGAGCAAATCCATAGAACTTGAGTTCAGATGGAGTCCACGTGGAAATCAAGCCCAGGACCCCAGCACTGCGGGATACATGCTAACAGAACTTTGATGCTTTGCTAATTCCTGCAGTTCTAACAGTAGCTGTACAGTTTCTGTACTAGGAAACTGCTCAATAATACCTTTTCACAGCCTTCCTTATTAACCAGGCAGAGAGCTGAACTCCAGATTAATGTAGAGCTCGCAGCCAGGGTCTCTGAATATTAACACACCTCATTTTAACAACCACCGAAATAAAGCAGATCTTGCTGCAATGTCAAAGGCTCATTGTGCCAAATTTTAGAGCTTTTTCCTTTTTTACTCCCTTTTTTTGTTTTGAGACTTGGGATGTGACACACCAATTACCCAAGCAGAAAATGTAAAAATTGTGTCCTGTGGGGAATAGGTAGTAAAAATGCCCTTTGAGCATATTTAGCACATGGATTTAAAAACTTCACCTTAGAAAATGTACAATTATTGAGGTGAAGAGAGGTTATTTCCGTAGGGAGAAGGGCAGAGAAAGTGTATATCGAGAATGTGGAGAGCGTGAAAACTATTCTTCAGCTTCAGAAAAGAAAAGGGTATTTTCAGGCCCTTGTAAAGCTATATGGAGGATTTTACCAGGAGATTGTGACCACAGCTTCTGTGGTTGCTGTGTGGTCACTCTGTGACCTCTTGACATGTGCCTAAGCAAACCCCTGTTTGTTCCCTTTGATGCTTTTTTTTTGGCACTTTTAATTTGGTATTTTGTAGGTAAACCCCAAGACATCTATCATGGAGTTTTTAAAGTTAAACTCTTGGCTGCCCCCTAGACCTTTCCCACGCACCCCTCTGACTAATTGATGCCATTAAAAAATGTAAGAAAAAAAATTACAGTCAATGTCATTTTACTCACCTAAATCCTCAATCATGTAACATTCTGGTCTCTTTCTTCTTTTGTGTACAGGAAACAGGGTCCTTATTCAAGTGGCCATGTCACAGCACCAATTCCAATTGATTGTCTAGGGATTGGGGCACAGGACATCCAAAAGAGCAATATGCAGACTCCAAATCTTTACTCACAGTCCAAACAGCAAAGGACCATTAAGCTATAAACAGAATACTGTATTCTTCCAGACTGTGGAGCAGTATATCCAAATGCACTCTCTGGATGAGCCACCAGACTTCATACAATGTCCAAATTTGTACCCATCTCTCCTGGACAATACTCAGCAGATGAAGTTTCACTCCCAATTATTATTATTATTATTATTATTATACAGTATTTATAAAGCACCAATAGTTCGCTCAGCGCTGTACATTACAAAGGGGGACAGAACGTGTGACAGAACAATACCAATACAATGCAAAACATGAGGGAATTGAGGGCCCTGCTCTTTCAAGCTTACAATCTAGGAGGGAGGGGATGGTGGCACAGGAGGAGATAGCTGTGGGGGATGGAGTGGTAGGAAGAGTGGAGGAGGTCGGTAAGTTAGCAGGGGGTGGGGTAGGCTTCCCCGAAGAGATGGGTTTTCAGGGTGCACCTAAAGGAGAGGAGAGTAGGTGATAATCTGATGGGTTGGGGCAGGGAGTTCCAGAGGATGGGTGACACCCTGGAGAAGTCCTGGAGGCGGACATGGGAGGAGGAGACCAGGGAACTAAAGAGAAGGAGGTCTTGTGAGGAGCGGAGTGTGCGTGCTGGGTGGTACTTGGATATTAGGTCGGTGATGTAGTTCGGGGCAGTATGGTGGACAGCTTTGTACGTCAGCGTTAGGATTTTGAATTTGATCCGTTGCGCAATCAGAAGCCAGTGGTGGGATTGGCAAAGGGGGGTTGCGGAAACGGAGCGGTTGGAAAGGTGAATGAGTCTGGCAGCCATATTCAGGATTGATGCTCCTTTATAAGCTTCAGTATCCTTCCTCTTGGATGTACCCTCCAGCAAGGCAATGCAAGCTCTCCAGGTCTTTCTTCTCAAAGCATATGTGTCTTACCCAAGTAATGGGCCTGGGTGTTAGGATCTGAATCACCTGCTAGTGGCACTGTGGTTCCCAGAGAGGAAGGAAGTAGTTCCGCTGTCCACCAGCAGGTCGCTCCCAGCAGCCAGCAAATCCTAGTAATCAATTTTCACCTGATGCTGGCTGCTGGGAGGGTATTTAGTCCCTCATCTACTAGTCCCTGTTGCTTCAGTGTATTGTTTTGTTAGCTAGATTCATGCTTGCTGAGTTATCCTGAGTCTGATCTTGCTGCTGCCCTGCATCCTGTACCCTCTACCCCACTGCCTCATATTTGCTCCCCTTGTTCCTGATCCCAGAACTGGTTACCCCTTCCTAACTGTTCCTTGCACCTCCAGTTTACCCTGTTGATCCAGGCTGCAGTTTTGTCTGTATATTTTGTATTATAGTTAGTTTGCTAGTTAGTTTTTCTGTCATTAAGTTAGTTTGTTAGGGTTTGTGTCAATTGGTTTATGGTTCACTTCTATCCTTGTGCTTGCTGTGTATTCTGTTTGCTGGTGTTCGGATGGATTTTGTTTCACTATAAATAAATGTTAAAGCATACATCCCTGCTGTTAGATGCCTGCATTCACTATCCCTGACACTGGGAGCTCCACGGGCGCAGACAAAATCTGGGAGACAGGAGAGCTTCTAGAAAACCCCTCACATATTTATAACCTTCCCCAACATGCACCATGACACTTACATAGTTAGTCTGGCTGAAAAAAGACAATAGTCCATCCAATTCAGCCATTAAAAAAAAAGTTATAATCCTACACCCACAGTTGATCCAGAGGAAGGCAAAAAACCCCCCAGCAAAACATGAACTAATTTGCTCCTACAGGGAAAAACATTCGTGCTTGATCCCCCGAGAGGCAATCGGATATTCCCTGGATCAACTTTATTTATAAATGTTATGCAGGCCATACATGGTTCAAATTCCGAACAATTTTTGTACGAAAATCGGACCTAGGAATAATCGGCCGATTTTCGCTCTGTTAGTGGGGCAATGGCATCAGCAGATTTTTGTGGTTCCTTCCCATTTCGTTTATCGGGCATGCTGGAAAATTTGTGAAAAATGACAGATTTTCGAAATCATTGGTGGCTCCATCGGATTACAGAACGAACAATGTTTCGATTTTCAGACAAAACATCATTCGGAATTCGAATCATGTATGGTCTGCTATCCAGTTATATTCTGTGTATCTAGGAAAGAATCCACGCCTTTTTTAAAGAAATCCACTGAGCTGGCCAGAACCAACTCTTGAGGGAGTCTATTCCACATTCTCACAACTCTCACTGTGAAGAAACCTTTCCGTGTTTGGAGATTAAATTTCTTTTCCTCCAGACAATTATCCTCCTAGTTGCTGGCCAGGGAGACACAGTCATGGAATCCACTTACACTATTGCCAAGAACATTCCCAACAGCTGGCAGAAGCAAACAATGACCTGAACTGTGAGAAAAGGACTATCAATCTGGGCTAGGCTGACTACAGCCCAACATCATCATTTGGGATAGGGAGATTACTGCTTAGGATAGGGTCCCAACCAGGGGCGGACTGACCATTTGGAAACTCGGGCACTGCCCGAGAGCCCGGGGTCAGTAAGGGGCCCCATGAGATGCCCCTGGTACCTTTTTCAAAGGCTTTTTTGAGTTTGGGCAAGGACACAGGGGCCCCATGATCCCCTATTGCCCGGGGGCCCCATGAGTTGTCAGTCCGCCCCTGGTCCCAACATAAATATAATGAACTAAGTCAAAATATGCCAAAATGCTCGTTAATCCTGCACAAAAACAGATTACAAAATGAGTGAACTTGTCAATACCCAAAAAAAGAGAACCATTACACTTTTTACAAAATTGGTTGTACGAAATACGGACAACTATATGCCCAAGAAAGGTTTATTCAAGTTTGCACAAAAATAGTCCCCTGGCTATATTTTTCCAATTTATAATAAAAATATTAAAAGTAATCCAAAGCCAAAGTATATGTTTTCTAAGTTGTGAGTAGGGTAGCGAAGGGTAAAGTCTTGATCAGGTCATTTTTTTTTCTACCTGAGTCCCACAGGGTTGATGGCCTTTAATTTTCACACATGTGAGGTATTGCAGCAAATGTTGGAGCGAGAGCAATGCTTCGAGGGACATCATTTAAAGTTAACTCTAAATTGATAACTGGCAAAATGAGTTGACTATGGAAAGCTTTCGGAATCATAGTTTTCCATTATTTCCCCTTGGCATACAATTTTAAGGCCTGACACGACTGGTATCTATATATTTAACACAACCCTATGTTTCTATTTTATTATACTGTATATTATATTGTGTTTGTGTGCACTAGAACTAATTGTCCTGTGTTTTTCCTTAAAATATGCATTTGATAAACAGTTGCTTAAGTAATATTCGACATAAAAAATTGCAGCTGCCATATATTTGAATGAGCATTTAAAGTAATTTAGCAAAAATGCAGATTTTAAGATATGTGTGAAAATTTTTTAAAAATTTGGTGTCAGTGTGAGAAATACTGCTCCATTGTTGGGGTCAGTGGGAGGAATAATGCCCCATCATTGGTGTCAGTGGGAGGAATAGTGCCCTATCATTGGGGTCAGTGGGAGGAATACTGTTCCATTGTTGATGTCAGTGGGAGGAATAGTGCCCCATTGTTGGTGTCAGTGGGAGGAATAGTGCCCCATCATTAGTGTGGGAGGGAGGAATAGTGCCCCATCATTGGTGTCAGTGGGAGGAATACTGTTCCATTGTTGGTGTCAGTGGGAGGAATAGTGCCCCATCGTTGGTGTCAGTGGGAGGAACACTGCTCCATTGTTGGTGTCAGTAGGAGGAATAGTGCCCCATCATTGGTGTGATTGAGATGAACACTGCTCCATTGTTGGTGTCAGTGGGAGGAAAAGTGCCCCATCAGTAGTGTCAGTGGTAAGAATACTGTTCCATTGTTGGTGTCAGTGGGAAGAATAGTGCCCCATCATTGGTGTCAGTGGGAGTAATACTGTTCCATTGCTATTGTCAGTGAGAGGGATAGTGCCCATCGTTTGGATCAGTGGGAAGAATAATGCCCTGTTAGAGTCAGTAGATGGAATGGTGCCCCAAGAACCAGATAAAGATGAGCAAATGGACAAATCTGGCCCCCGGGCCATAGTTTGGAGACCCCTGTTCTAGAACATCAAAACAATTTTTTAGGTTTCTCCAGGGTTGTGCGGTGGAATTTTTGGTACTGTTCCCGTATATTGCCATGCCTGTGTGAACTGTTCCTTTTACCTGGTATAAATTGAACTGAGTGGCTGTAATTTTGGTTTCATCACAATGAGCATCCAGCAGACCCACTAATGCCTTATACAATGTAGCGAATTTGTGAGCACAACATTCTCTTCTGCCGTATAAACAATAATACGCCTGTAATCTAATGGCATAAATCAGACATTACAATAAGTTCAAATAAAGCCCAATGCCGCCTATCTGAAGTGCCGTTCTGCTGCAGTCGAAGATACTACGTAGGTGATGAGGTGATTACAGAGAGGAAGATGACCTTTCGGCACAATGCAATAGCCTATTAATGTACTGCGCCATCTAAATTCTCATTTCTACAAATAGCGCACCTCCAAATGAGTTTTTCTGCTGCCGCTGATTTTCCCGAATGCCGAAAAAAGCAAAGGTTAATCTTGCTAACCAGTCCAATAATGTACATCATTATTAGGCAAAGCTGAGACAGGTTCTCTTTTGAATCATCGAATGTAGCCGCACCGCCATAAAAATTTGGACTCAGATAGAAGTGATTTGCGTGAGTCACAAATGTAAACCTTTTCATTTATATTTTAATGGGAGTGCTGATCCAGAAGCCCAGAGCAAGTCAGTAGGGAAATGACAAAAACTTATATCCACAGCTGATCTAGACATGGGGAAAGGTCAACTTCTTTGAGGCTCTGCTGCAAAGTAAGAACCAGTACTCCCCAATATCTCCTTAAAGTGTTACTAAACCCACAACAGTAACATCAGTCTGTATATGCAATAAAGCATGCTTGTTATACTCACTGTGGAAGCAAAGGAGTTAATCCTCTGCATTGTGTACAAAGGCTGATTGATCCTCTCTTCTCTGTTCCTCCCCTTTTTCAAGTGACCACCACTTATCTCCAGACTGAACCGTAGGCATGCACATGCTCAGTTTGGTGTGCATTGCTAGACAGAGGTCAGGGGATTTACATCTTCCTAGAACAGAAAGAAAACTCCTCCTACAAGCTTTAGCTAGTGCTGGGCAAGACACTGCTAGAAGTCACAAGACTGCTATATACTGCTGATGAGAAAAGGTATTTAGCAGTTTATGTTTACTAAAATAATCCCATTTCCATGTTCTGTGTACTGTGGGAGACCAAATATAGTGAATGTAGGGTCTGGGGAGACCAGATATAGTGAATGCAGGACCGGGGAGACCAGATATAGTGAATGCAGGGTCCTGGGAGACCAGATATAGTGAATGCAGGGTCTGGGGAGACCAGATATAGTGAATGCAGGGTCCTGGGAGACCAGATATAGTGAATGCAGGGTCCGGGGAGACCAGATATAGAGAATGCAGGGTCCGGGGAGACCAGATGTAGTGAATGCAGGGTCCAGAGAGACCAGATATAGTGAATGCAGGGTCCGGGGAGACCAGATATAGAGAATGCAGGGTCCGGGGAGACCAGATATAGTGAATGCAGGGTCCGGGGAGACCAGATATAGAGAATGCAGGGTCCGGGGAGACCAGATATAGTGAATACAGGGTCCGGGGAGACCAGATATAGTGAATGCAGGGTCCGGGGTTTAGTAACACTTTAACCATCTCAATAATGGACACTTTTGCCATATTCCTGCCCTCGCCAATTTTCAGCTTTTAGCGCTGTCACAATTTTAATAACAGCTACTCAGTCATGCAACAAGAGGTATAGACTCCAGAGAGAGATATCATTTTACCCCTCCCCCCCCCCAGTACAAATCATTAGTAATACCTCATCTGGAATATGCAGTTCAGTTTTGGGCACCAATTCACAAAAAGAACATTGGGGAACTGAAGAAAGTATAGAGAAGGGCAACCAAACTGATAAGAGGCATGGAGGAGATCAGCTATGAGGAAAGATTAGAGGAACTGCATTTATTCTCTCTTGAGAAGAGGAGATTAAGGGGGGGATATGATCACCATGTATAATACATAAGGGGGGATATGATCTCCATGTATAATACATAAGGGGGGATATGATCACCATGTATAATACATAAGGGGGAATATGATCTCCATGTATAATACATAAGGGGGGATATGATCTCCATGTATAATACATCAGGGGGGATATGATCTCCATGTATAATACATAAGGGGGGATATGATCACCATGTATAATACATAAGGGGGAATATGATCTCCATGTATAATACATAAGGGGGGATATGATCTCCATGTATAATACATAAGGGGGGATATGATCACCATGTATAATACATAAGGGGGGATATGATCTCCATGTATAATACATAAGGGGGGATATGATCTCCATGTATAATACATAAGGGGGGATATGATCTCCATGTATAATACATAAGGGGGGATATGATCACCATGTATAATACATAAGGGGGGATATGATCTCCATGTATAATACATAAGGGGGGGATATGATCTCCATGTATAATACATAAGGGGGGATATGATCTCCATGTATAATACATAAGGGGGGATATGATCTCCACGTATAATACATATGGGGGATATGATCGCCATGTATAATACATAAGGGGGATATGATCTCCATGTATAATACATAAGGGGGGATATGATCTCCATGTATAATACATAAGGGGGGATATGATCTCCATGTATAATACATAAGGGGGATATGATCTCCATGTATAATACATAAGGGGGGATATGATCTCCATGTATAATACATAAGGGGGGATATGATCTCCATGTATAATACATAAGGGGGGGATATGATCTCCATGTATAATACACAAGGGGGATATGATCACCATGTATAATACATAAGGGGGGATATGATCTCCATGTATAATACATAAGGGGGGGGATATGATCTCCATGTATAATACATAAGGGGGGATATGATCTCCATGTATAATACATAAGGGGGATATGATCTCCATGTTTAATACATAAGGGGGGATATGATCACCATGTATAATACATAAGGGGGGATATGATCTCCATGTATAATACATAAGGGGGGGATATGATCTCCATGTATAATACATAAGGGGGGATATGATCACCATGTATAATACATAAGGGGGGATATGATCTCCATGTATAATACATAAGGGGGAATATGATCTCCATGTATACTACATAAGGGGGATATGATCTCCATGTATACTACATAAGGGGGGATATGATCTCCATGTATAATACATAAGGGGGAATATGATCTCCATGTATACTACATAAGGGGGATATGATCTCCATGTATAATACATAAGGGGGGATATGATCTCCATGTATAATACATAAGGGGGGATATGATCTCCATGTATAACACATAAGGGGGGATATGATCACCATGTATAATACATAAGGGGGGATATGATCACCATGTATAACACATAAGGGGGGATATGATCTCCATGTATAATACATAAGGGAGGATATGATCTCCATGTATAATACATAAGGGGGGATATGATCTCCATGTATAATACATAAGGGGGGATATGATCACCATGTATAATACATAAGGGGGATATGATCTCCATGTATAATACATAAGAGGGGATATGATCTCCATGTATAATACATAAGGGGGGATATGATCTCCATGTATAATACATAAGGGGGGATATGATCTCCATGTATAATACATAAGGGGGGATATGATCTCCATGTATAATACATAAGGGGGGATATGATCTCCATGTATAATACATAAGGGGGGATATGATCTCCATGTATAATACATAAGGGGGGATATGATCTCCATGTATAATACATAAGGGGGGGATATGATCTCCATGTATAATACATAAGGGGGGGGATATAATCTCCATCTATAAATACATCAGTGGTCCATATAGTGAACTCGGTGTAGAGCTATTCACCCTGAGGTCATCACAGAGGACAAGGGGGCGCTCTTTACGTCTGGAGGAAAAGAGATTTAATCTCCAAGTATAGAAAGGTTTCTTCACAGTAAGAGCTGGAATAGACTCCCTCAAGAGTTGGTTCTGGCCAGCTCAGTGGATTGCTTTAAAAAAGTCCTGGATTCTTTCTTGGATACACAGAATATAACTGGTTTCTAACATTTATAGGTAAAGTTGATCCAGGGAATATCCGATTGCCTCTTGGGGGATCAGGAAGGAATTTTTTCCCCTGCAAGAGCAAATTGGATCATGCTTTGTTGGGTTTTTTGCCTTCCTCTGGATCATCACTGTTGTCGAAAATGAGCGTCAATTTGACCCTACTAATGATTAAAAAATGGAACAAATGCTCCTAAAACATAAATTTTAGAACAACTTCTAGTAGAATATGGGCAGCTTTAGCTTTTATTAGTCTGCTTGATGCAAAGCCTACAGTGTTGACAGGCCAATGTTGTTGCCCAATTTATCTTTAAATCTTGGTGGAGATTTTAAAGTTAACCTGTCAGCTAGTTCAAACTCGAATTCAATTCAAGGAACGAGCAAAACAAGCTAGAACCTTTGTAAGACATAAAAGCCCCATTCGGTGCACTTCTCTGATATGGCTTGTCTACTCTGAAGTTGGCCATAGATGGATTGAAATCCAGTTGGTTCAGCCAGAACTGGATATATTTCTATCCATCTGGGGCTGTTCCAGCTTGACAGATATTAATGGACTTCTGTCAAAAGGCAATGTTGATTCGATCAGCACTGATCAGTGAAATCTGGCAGCGGGGTAGTCCCCACTGTCAGAATACAATAGGACAGTGGGGGGTATCTCATGGTGGGGGCTAAACTCTCATGGCTGGGGCTTAACTCTAAAGGGAAGAACTCAGTCCCATGGTCAAAGAAGTCAACCCTTCAGCAGCAACTTTCAACCATAATCAGATAGGGGCACAGGGGCGGACTGACAACTCATGGGGCCCCTGGGCAATATGGGATCATGGGGCCCCTGTGTCCTTGCCCAAACTCAAAAAAGCCTATGAAAAAGGTACCAGGGGCATCTCATGGGGCCCCCTACTGACCCCAGGCCCTTGGGCAGTGCCCGAGTTTCCAAATGGTCAGTCCACCCCTGGGCACAGATGATGGTTTTGTGGCTAAGGGCAAGAATTTTGTGGTGTCTCTTTTCAGGTAGAAAGTTTGCTTTCAAAAGTTTCAAATGTCAAGTATTCTTTAATGTCAGCAACAAAGGGAGCCATAGCTGAAACATCTCATTCCATTTTGAAAGCAGTTGAATTAAATTAGGTGCAAGAGCAAGGTACATACACCATGCATTACCTCCCCTCTGGTAATGACTCCATACCGCCATGTAATTTATTTACAAGTCTCGTACAAGCACAGAGAATGAAAGGGTTTTTGTTTCCCACGGGCCTATGCATTACCAGTCTGTGTTCCACCCCTGGAGGAATCAGCAAATTAACCAGCCTGACATCTGAAATCCAAAGCTGGTACATTAAGGTGATATTTATATATCTCCTAATTTCTCCACAAGTGACAGTAAGTGGATTGGAGTGTTATAATTATTCCGAATAAATGCTAACCAAACATTTTCCCGTTACCATTGAAAGCTCTTGAGTCAATTAATAGTTTTCAAGTGCAGCAAATAAAGGAGGCATTTTGCAAAGTCAGGCAGGAGGGAATTTACCTGGCTGATGGAATTGTTTCAGTTTTGGGTGGATGCATTAAAACTAAAGGGAATTTTCGGAGTTATAGGAGTTACTGTGTCTCACTTAGTTTTCAAAGTTGAAAGGTCTGGGGCTGTCATCCTGAGTGAGATTCAAATATTAATTTAATTAGTCTGAAGAATGTTGCATGGTCTGCCCCTGCCCTTTCCTACTGGCAGGTTATGCAACATTCTTCGGACTAATTAAATTAATATGATATTAATTATATAATAGCGTGGACTGCGAGGAAGTCAGGACCCCGGCAGGTGAGCAATGTCAACGCAGGAACAAGGTCAGGTGACGTGTTTCGAAGCACTTGCCTCTTCTTCAGACAAGTGCTTCAAAATGCGTCACCTGACCTTGTTCCTGCGTTGCCATTGCTTGCCTGCCGGGGTCCTGACTTCCTCGCAGTCCACGCTTGTTTCAGAGCCATTTTCAAAACTCTCTGCCAGGGGCGGACTGACAACTCATGGGGCCCCCGGGCAATAGGGGATCATGGGACCCCTGTGTCCTTGCCCAAACTCAAAAAAGCCTATGAAAAAGGTACCAGGGGCATCTCATGGGGCCCCCTACTGTCCCCGGGCCCTCGGGCAGTGCCCAAGTTTCCAAATGGTCAGTCCGCCCCTGCTCTCTGTACTGCTGACAGCTGACAGCTCCATCTCTGCTCATCCTGTATGACCAGGACCAATTTACACATCACTGCCAGACTGATGGCTTACCAAAGGAATTCTTTTACTATGCCTATTACTTCTTACGTTTGTGAGTAGTTTTTACACCATTTGTTACCAACAAATTATTAGCCCTCTACACCGAGATTGGCGCCCCCTTCTGTCCGATTTATCTTCTGCAGAGTACTGCTTCACTCTATGGGGAGCTGCCTTCACCCATCATCCTCTTCCTAGGACCCCTGGACTATGGACTTTTATGTCTTGTTTGTCACTTTTTCGCCTTATCGGTATTAATTTTTAGTCTCATTATCATTGTATTTTACTATATACTTTTATTTCCTCTGCTTTATCTGCATTTTGTCACTAACCATATTTAGATTTTTACACGTGTGGCCCCCTCCCAGCGCCGATTTGTTCTTTCTGGTAGGTTAATTGGATTCTGTCTAAATTGTCCCTACTATGTGTACATATGAATGTAAGTTAGGGACCTTAGATTGTACACCCCTTGAGGGTTAGGGACTGATGTGAATGTACAATATATACAGGGGCGGACTGACCATTTGGAAACTCGTGCACTGCCCGAGGGCCCGGGGTCAGTAGGAGGCCCCATGAGATGCCCCTGGTACCTTTTTCATAGGCTTTTTTGAGTTTGGGCAAGGACACAGGGGCCCCATGATCCCCTATTGCCCGGGGGCCCCATGAGTTGTCAGTCCGCCCCTGTTGGGCTTGATGTTCGAGTCGAATGACAATGACGTCACAAGGGTCTGGGTTGAATTTACCAGGTGGCCCAGCCCCTTAGATATCAAAGAACTGTCGGACGGCGGGAGCCAGCGTTGAGAACAGAGCCATTTTTTTTTCTTCTTTCGGGTTGGCGGTGCGACGGCCATCATGTTTGACGTTGATTCCTTTTTGGGGGACTTTTTTATTTTTGTTTTTAATAAAGGACTTGTCAAAGGCTGTCTACTGTCATTTTTTACACTACACTTTTTTTTTTGCGAATGAGTAGCAGTACCAGGGGCGGACTGACCATTTGGAAACTCGGGCACTGCCCAAGGGCTCGGGGTCAGTAGGGGGCCCCATGAGATGCCCCTGGTACTTTTTTCATAGGCTTTTTTGAGTTTGGGCAAGGACACAGGGGCCCCATGATCCCCTATTGCCCGGGGGCCCCATGAGTTGTCAGTCCGCCCCTGACAGCCCTATATAAGTACCTGTAATAAAAGGTTGAAACTTTGCCTTTTGCCTGGTTTGAAGTTGTAATCCAAGTATCTGGTAACTTTGCATTTAGTCTACAGCTTGGGTCACTAGCACGTGGTGTGTATATATATATTATTATTATACAGTATTTATAAAGCGCCAATAGTCCGCTCAGCGCTGTACATTACAAAGGGGGACAGAACATGTGACAGAACAATACCAATACAATGCAAAACATGAGGGGATTGAGGGCCCTGCTCTTTGGAGCTTACAATCTAGGAGGGAGGGGATAGTGGTACAGGAGGAGATAGCTGTGGGGGATGGAGTGGTAGGAAGGGTGGAGGAGGTCGGTCAAGTTAGCAGGGGGTAGGGTAGGCTTCCCTGAAGAGATGGGTTTTCAGGGTGCGCCTAAAGGAGAGGAGAGTAGGTGATAATCTGATGGGTTGGGGCAGGGAGTTCCAGAGGATGGGTGACACCCTGGAGAAGTCCTGGAGGTGCGCATGGGAGGAGGAGACCAGGGAACTAGAGAGAAGGAGGTCTTGTGAGGAGCGGAGTGTGCGTGCTGGGTGGTATTTGGATATTAGGTCAGTGATGTAGTTCGGGGCAGTATGGTGGACGGCTTTGTACGTCAGTGTTAGGATTTTGAATTTGATCCGTTGCGCAATATATGTAAAGTGCTGTGTAAATTGACGGCACTATATAAGTACCTGAAATAAATAAATAAATAAATGAAAAATAATGGATTGTAGAGCTCCACCAAATTTGGGGCTGAAGATGATATTCGAAATAATCTCACCATGGTCCACATACACAGGTTAGTAGCTCGCGGTGATTAACAATTGCGAATCAGCACATTATCAGAAGTATATCTCCTTTGGGAAATGAACCTGTTCTCAGATGTAGCTCACCTAATTTGCCTGAGTTCCTTTCCTACTATAACCTTAGTCATGGAGAACATTTGCAGATCTGCCTTTAAGAAAATAGTCCTGTGCAAGAATAATGAGAAAAGATTGCATCTTGCAGATCATAATCTTCCCACCATGTTTGTTTTGTCTTCTTGTCTTTCGGGAGTATGTGGGATTGCCTTTCCTCCTTGGAGGACAATGTAAGCTTTATCGCGGCCTTTGTTTGGCTGTCTCTGGGTGATGTCACCAGCGGCCAGGCTGACACGTATTGCCATGGTAAACTCTCCCCAAAACACACATTCAGCCCAGACAAAGCCCCGCTGTTTTCTGTGAGCATTAGAGTAAATGGCGGCCTTTATTAATGCAGAAAATGTTAAAGAGAAATCCAATTTCAGAGCTGAAAAGTGTCCCTGCGTTGTAACAAGCAACGTGCTAATTTCATGCCAGGAACACATTGTTAGATAAATTACAATGCCACTCGTTACAATGGGCTGGAGTGTTCACTCTGACAAAAAACCCATAATACCAAATACAAATGCAGATTTATTTAATTTTTTCCGTTTTTCTTCTTTTTAAGTTTCAGCACATGAAAGCTTTGGACTATCCCTTAAAGCTGATCTCCAGGCAGATATAAAAGACTCTACATAAAGCTCACTAATACATCATTAACCTCCTCGGCGGTATGATTCTTTCCGATTTTTTGTGCTGAAAGCGGTACCATTTTTTTGCATGGAAATATGTAGTTTTTTATTGTAGGCTGTAATTTTTAGGAATAACTCACTGAAATCTGTCCGAACAAGAGTTTAGTAAACAACCCAAATAGGATAAAACTTGAATCACAAAATCATAAATTATAATTTAATAAATAATCATAATAAATAATAATATAATAATAATAAATTTAATTCAATAATATAATCAAACCAAAAACACTGAAATTTGAAATACAGAGGCAAATTCGCACATCGCTGAGCTCAGTCGCAAAATCGTTTTCAGTGTCTGATGACGAATTTCCCCCACGAATCATTATCACTCAATTCTGCAAGTGGTTCTGATTTACTATCGCTGTTCTAAAACCGCTTTTGACGTAAAGGGACGCTTTTTGGACGCCATGGACTTTTCTAAGTTTCCAGGCAGAAAGAACAGTCAAAATGCAGGCAGGGGACAGGACAAAGCAGTAGGGACAAAATATATGTGAAATGCATTGAAACAGCAATGACAGCAAAAATGACATTTTTTAAAAATTTCAAATTTCCCGCCGGTCCCGGCGCCCGTACGTCCCGACGTCACAGGGGCCGGAACACAGAAGCCGAATGCCGGCATCGGCCTGAGGAGATGGCCGGGGACGCTGCAGGGGGGACACATCACGGGAGCGAAGGACAAGGTAAGTGCTGCAGGGACTCCCTGAGCAACGCCGCATGGTAAGCCTGAGTGTAGCTCGGGGTTACCGCTCTTGGTATAGAAATTTTACCCCGAGCTACACTCGGGAATACCGCTAAGGAGGTTAAAGCAGAATTGGGGTCTTAAAGTGTAAGTGTACCTTTTTTCAGAAAAAAATAAAAAGATGAACTAATACCCTATATCCTACACCGATACCCCCCACCCCCACAATCCCGATCCCTGCTGCACTTACCTTCATAGGTGATACAGTTTCACTGTCCAATTAGTTACATTTTTCCCCAAAAAATTTAAAAGGAGAACTAACACCCTACACCCTCCCTGTCCCCCCTGCACTTTCCTCCATAGGTGATAAAGTTTCACACTACACTATTTTGATGCCATTGTGAATCGGATATGCTGTGGAGTGAGAGGAGCCCCCCTTTATGCAAGTTTACTTGATCATTTGGGTATTAAGTGAAGAAAGAAGAATTTTCTAATAGAAGACATCAGCACTATTGGGTTTTCTTTGACACAGAGACACTGATTAAGAGCTGGACTATACGTTAGGTTGCTTGGTTTATGGTGATTACTTATGATTAGTGATCAACCGAACACCTCTCTGTTCAATTCACGGTCAAACATGTAAACCTAATGGAAGTTCAACCACAAAATTTGAACCGGGACAATTCGCTAACTGGTATCTTACAGCATCCAAGTAAGCGGTAATATACCGCACAGCATTTGAACAAAAAAAACCCTACTAAAATGCCGCATGAGTTATTTTATTATGTCATGCGGTATTTTTGTAGTGAAATCATGCTTTAAGGGTTCAGCTGTCAGCAGGAATCCCCTGACAGCTGAATGTAAAAAGAATTGCCAGCAATTAAATATTTTTTTTATAAATGGTGTGGGGTCCCCTCCCTATCCATACCAAGCCCTTCAGGTCTGGTATGGTTTGTGAGGGGAACTCCCACACCAATATGAAAAAAAAAGGCATGGGGTTTCCCCCCAAAATCCATACTAAACCCTTATCCGAGCATGCAGCCCAGCAGGTCAGGAAAGGGGGGGCAAGCAAATGGGGGGTCATGAACCATACCAGGCCACATGCCTTCAACATTGGGGGGCTTTGGGGCAAGGGGGTCCCCCCCAAAGAATCTTGTTCCCATGGTTGTGGGGGTCTGCAGGCAGAGGGCTTTCTGGAATCTGGAAGCCCCCTTTAACAGAAAAAAAGATCTCGCCCCCCCCATATGAATCAGTATGGGGTACATGGTACTTCTCAGGGGCAGACAGACAACTCATGGGGCCCCTGGGCAATAGGGGATCATGGGGCCCCTGTGTCCTTGCCCAAACTCAAAAAAGCCTATGAAAAAGGTACCACTGTCAGCTACTAACCTGTGTATGTGGACCATGGTGAGATTATTTTGAATATCATCTTCAGCCCCAAATTTGGTGGAGCTCTACAATCCATTACTTTTCATTTATATATTTATTTATTTCAGGTACTTATATAGTGCCGTCAATTTACACAGCAGTTTACATATATATACACCCCATGTTGCCAGTGACCCAAGCTGTAGGCTAAATACAAAGTTACCAGATACTTGGATTACAACTTCAAACCAGGCAAAAGGCAAAGTTTCAACCTTTTATTACAGGTACTGATATAGGGCTGTCATATATATATATTCAGGGGCGGACTGACAACTCATGGGGCCCCCGGGCAATAGGGGATCATGGGGCCCCCGTGTCCTTGCCCAAACTCAAAAAAGCCTATGAAAAATGTACCAGGGGCATCTCATGGGGCCCCCTACTGACCCCGGGCCCTTGGGCAGTGCCCGAGTTTCCAAATGGTCAGTCCGCCCCTGGTACTGCTACTCATTCACAAAAAAATGACAGTAGACAGCTTTTGACAAGTCCTTTATTAAAAACAAAAATAAAAAAGTCCCCCAAAAAGGAACCAACATCAAACATGATGCCCGTCGCACCGCCAACCCGAAAGAAGAAAAAAAAATGGCTCTTCTCTCAACACTGGCTCCCGCCGTCCGACAGTTCTTTAATATTTAAGGGGCTGGGCCACCTGGTAAATTCAACCCAGACCCTTGTGACGTCATTGTCATTCGACTCGAACATCAAGCCCAACACTACTTATGATAGTATTTGTGATTCCTCATAGATGGCGGTAATTAATTAAAATTAAATGTTTTGGCCAGACATGTGGCGATTTAATTAAGCGGTCTTATTTTTCATTTGATTTTAATCACAAGGTAATCAAATATATAATATGGTAGTTTTGATCGACCACAAGGTTTTTTCTGATTTCAATGCTTTCTTCAAAACCCATACTGAATCTGTCAGTTTTTTTTAATTGGCTTGGTATTAAGCAACCACTTTAAATGATATATTCCCTGTCTATTGAAAGTGGTTGAAATTGAGCACAAATTGCCACGTGTATGGCCAGCTTTAGACATCTCCAGTTTATGTATTCTGGACACAATTACATGAGATGGATGTTAAAATGTTGGACTATTCCAAAGTACAATCCCATTACAAACGGCATTGTTCTTGTTAATTAGAATTGGAGAACTTTCCTCTAAATCAGGTCGTGCTGTCAGCTAACTTAACACTGAGATACACTTTTAGAAATGAACACGTTTAATTACTTGTAAAACATTGTTATGGCTGCTATGGGATTTATTGTATTTGGTTTTTACATGAGTGGTGGCTTTTGAAGGTATTGTGCTATTAAGAAACAATTGACACCTTTATGAATGACAAGATGGAGGTAATATCAAAATCCTCAATAATACATTGTGGTTAGTGTGCAAAGCTGCATCAAGGAAAAAACAAAATGTTACCCATTACAATATTCAATAGTAAGACTTTGTGGCTATAAAAATACAGAAAGGAGTGGCAGATGACAACCAGATGAAAGAGCCCGTGATAATTTCAATTGTTGATAAAAAAAAAATGTACAGCATTTTTGTCACACAAATAGAACTTTCTATTGGTGATATACAATCACAACTAGGTTTTTGTATTTTTTTTATTATATAAACTTTTGGAAAAAAAGAATATTTCCCACTTTCAGTTATAAAACATATCTGATACAAAATTTAAAAAATCTAATTTCTTCATAAATTTAGGCCAAAATGTATTCTGCTACAAGAAAAATAAAAAACAATGTATGTATATTGAATGTTTTGTGTGAAGGGTACTACGAAGTATGGTATATATACTGGAACCTACGCAGCTATGATGCTATACTGGTAATGGTGGCGATCAGCGACTTATAGTGGTGGGCAATCTGGTGCTAGCTGACACTGGCTGCAAGGTACACTAATTGACTAAGTGGCACTGACATCACTAGTGACACTAAAACAGTGATCTGATATAATACTGTACAATATCACTGTACTAATGACACTGGCTGGGAAAGGGTTAAAATCTAGGAGAAATCAAAGGGTAAACTGTGTCCCTGCTTTGCAGGGAAAAGAAACAGACAGATCGTTGCTCTGTGCACAGAGCCCTGTGTTGTTTGTAAACACAGGACCAGGGGCGGACTGACAACTCATGGGGCCCCCGGGCAATAGGGGATCATCGGGTCCCTGTGTCCTTGCCCAAACTAAAAAAAGCCTATGAAAAAGGTACCATGGGCATCTCATGGGGCCCCCTACTGACCCCGGGCCCTCGGGCAGTGCCCGAGTTTCCAAATGGTCAGTCCGCCCCTGCACAGGACTCTGTGCTGTCACTGGACACAACCAATCAGCAGGTCTCAGCCATAAAGCATTGCCTGGGACCTGCTGACAAAATCACTGGTTGCTACAAAATCGGTTGTGGGGTTTTTTTTTTAAGCTTCTTATTCTCTTTCGTAACGGTTTGTATGTTTATGACCCTTTGGGTCACATGTATCATTTTTTTTTAATCATCAATAAAAATAGTTTGTAAACAAAAAAATGTTATATAAAAACAGCCAATGCGTTTTGGAGGCAATACGACTCCATGTCATCAGGGATCAACACAGAGAAAACAGTGAACAATAGAAACAGAACAACATACTCAAAGAGGCGGTGGGAATTTTTAGACTTGCAAGTATACTCAGATGAAGGAAAATTTCAAAACAAGTGCAAAAGCTCTAATGAGGTGGCTACTACAGAGCAAGGCTTCCATCGATGGGCACCCAAGATTAACTACAGAAAGAAGCCCCAGAGAAAGTCGGATAAAAGAGTCCAAATCAATTTTAATTGTTGATTAAAAAAAAAGTCATATTAAAACAGCCAACATGTTTCGGTGGCAACACCATTCCCTCAGCAACTGCTGTCAGGTTGGAGAGGAGAGTTCAATACTGGTTCTAATAAAGATCTGTGAACTCATTGGTTTCTCTGAGTCCATCCAAGTTTTATCTGGTGTTGAGCCCTGATGAAGAAGGAAGAGTAGTGTTGTCCCCAAAATGCATTGGCTGTTTTTATATAACTTATCAATATTTAAAATTGCCTTGAACTCTTTCATCCAATTTGTTCAGACACTCCTTTCTTTACTTCTATAGTCAAAGAAAACAGTGTCTTCATAGATCCACACTCACTGGCCACTTTATTAGGTCCACCTTGCTAGTATCGGTTTGGTTTTTGCTTTCAGAACTCTTCGTGACATAGACTTAACATGGTGTTGGAAACATTCCTCAGAGATTTTGATCCATAGTAACATGATAGCATCATGCAGTTGTTGCAGATTTGTCGGCTGCACATCCATGAAGTGAAACCCCCATTCCACCACATCCAAAGATACTCTATTGGATTGAGTTCTGGTGACTGTGGAGCTCATTGGAGTGCAGTGAACTCATTGTCATGTTCAAGAAACCAGTTTGAGATGATTTGAGCTTTGTGACATGGTGCATTATCCTGCTGGAAGTAGTCATCAGAAGATGGGTACATTGACACCCGGTGTGGTCTTCTGCTGCTGTAGCACATCTGCTTCAAGGTTCAATGTGTTGTGCATTCAGAGATGGTATTCTGCATACCTTGGTTGTAATGAGTGGTTACTTGAGTTACTGTTGCCTTTCTATCATCTCAAACCAGTCTGCCCATTCTCCTCTGACCTCAACAGGGCATTTTCATCCACACAACTGCTGCTCACTGGATATTTTCTCTTTTTGGGCCATTCTCTGTAAACCCTAGAGATGGCAGTACATAAAAATCCCAGTAGATCAGCAGTGTTTTAAATACTCAGACCAGCCCACCTGGCGCCAACAACCATGCCACATTCAAAGTCACATAAATTCCCTTTCTTCCCCATTCTAATGCTCAGCTTGAACTTCATCAAGCCGTCTTCGCCACATCTAGATGTCTAAATGCATTGAGTTGCTGCCATGTGATTGGCTGATTAGCAATTTGTATTACCAATCAATTGAACAGATGTACCTATTAAAGTGTCCAGTGAGTGTATATTCATATATTACATTTATTTGTATATGTTAAAAACATATCATGATAAAATTCAAAGTATAAGAATAAAAAAAATTAAATGTTTTCTCCCTAATAGCCTGAGGCAATGTACGGGTCTCATGTTTCATAGCCAGCTAAATGAATCAGATGTGTAAATATCCATTCCATCTGGATGAAGCAAAGATACAAATTGTAGCTGTAGACTTCCAGTTGCCAACGTTTCGCCAAAATATGGCTTCTTCAGCACCCAATGTACTGAAAGAGCATCACTACATAGAGACAATAAGATATTATTAACAATAATTACATATAGATAATATATATCATTCTCGGTGACTTCAACATCCCTGTTTATCTTAACACTCCTGCTACCTCTAAACTTCTGACCCTAACCACTTCTTTTGACCTAAAACAATGTACACATGCTTCTACTCATTTTAATGGTGACTGCCTCAATCTTGTATTCTCCTACCTATGCACTCCTTGCAACCAGGGACGGACTGACCATTTGTAAACTCAGGCACTGCCCGAGGGCCCAGGGTCAGTAGGAGGCCCCATGAGACGCCCCTGGTACTTTTTTCATAGGCTTTTTTGAGTTTGGGCAAGGACACAGGGGCCTCATGATCCCCTATTGCCCGGGGGCCCCATGAGTTGTCAGTCCGCCCCTGCTTGCAACCTCACCAACTTTCCTTTTCCTCTCTCGGATCACTTCCTTATTAGCTTCACTATCCCCTTGGCTTCCTTCTTCTTGTCTTCCAACTGCCAAACAGTTACCCATAGAAACCTTCACTATCCTAACCCTTCTCTTCTTTTTTCAGCAACAGATTGTCTCTATGATAAAATCTCAGCCCTGTCCTGCCCCAACCTGGCCACTTCTGTATACAACAGTTCACTGTCATCCACCATGGACACATTGGCCCCCCTCACTACACACAGGATTATGCCCCGACCTCTACAGCCCTGGCAAACAGACAACCCCGGATGCCTCAAAAAATGTAGCCGTGCTCTTGAGCGCTTATGGCGTAAGACTATTACCCAGCAAGACTTCAACCAATATAAATATGCCCTTCAAAAATACAATTCTTGTCTCCACACTGCCAAACAGACCTATTTTATCACGCTCATTAACACCCTCTCACACAATCCCCATCAACTCTTTTCTACCTTTAACTTTCTACTTCGTCCTTCTTTACTTCCACCAACTACCTCACTCATTACCCAGGAGATCGCTAATCACTTTAAAAATAAGATTGATACGATTCGTAATTCTACTCCTTGTTCACCTGCACAATCTATACTTCCCTTGTATAACCCAGCTACTATAGAGGAGGTTGGTAAACGTTTTTCTAAAGCCCACCTAACCACCTGCCCCCTGGACCCTGTTCCCTTGCAAATACTACGGTCACCCTCTGGCTCTATCCTTAATTCTTTAACTCATATCTTCAATCTCTCCCTTTCAACTGGCATCTTCCCCAACTCTCTAAAACATGCGTTAGTCACCCCCATACTTAAAAAGGCCTCACTGGACCCCACCAATCTTAGCAACCTAAGACCCATCTCCTTACTCCCTTTTGCCTCCAAACTCCTTGAACATCTAGTCTACAACCGGCTGAGCCGCCACCTTATTGAGAAAAACCTTCTCATTCCCCTTCAGTCTGGATTTTGCCCACAACACTCTACAGAAACTGCTTTCCTAAAACTCACAAACGACTTACTAACCGCTAAAACCAATGGTCACTATTCCGTACTCTTACTCTTGAACCTCTTCGCTGCCTTTGACACAGTTGACCACCCCCTCCTCCACAAAAAACTCTATTTACTTGGTCTCCATGACTGTACTCTCCTTTGGTTCGAATCTTACCTATCTCACCACACCTTCAGTGTCACTTACAACTCTACTTACTGTCGGGGTCCCCCAAGGTTCTGTCCTTGGACCTCTCCTATTCTTGATCTACACTTCTTCCTTGGGTCAGCTGATAGCTTCCCATGGTTTCCAATACCATTTCTATGCTGATGACACAGAAATCTATCTCTCTACTCCTCAGCTCACCCCATCAGTTTCCACATGTATCACTGATTTACTAACAGACATATCAGACTGGATGTCACAGCACTTCCTAAAACTCAATCTATCCAAAACTGAGCTCATAATATTTCCTCCCTCACGTGCCTCTTCCCCTGATTTCTCGGCAAGGATCAATAGCACTGCTATCAGCCCATCCCTGCATGCCAGGGTGCTAGGGGTAACCCTGGATTCTGAACTATCCTTTCAGGCCCGCATCCAATCCCTGTCCAAATCATGCAACCTCAACCTCAACAACATCTCCAGAATACGCTCCTTTTTAACCAATGATACCACAAAGCTCCTAATTCACTCCCTAGTTATCTCTCGCCTTGACTACTGCAACTTCCAACTCATTGGCTTACCTTTACATAGGCTATCCCCCCTCCAGCCCATCATGAATACTGATGCCAGGATCATCCACCTTACCAATCGTTCAGTGTCTGCTACTCCTCTCTGCCAATCCCTCCACTGTCTTCCACTCGCCCAATGAATAAAATTCAAAATACTAACAACAATTTACAAAGCAGTCCACAACTCTGCTCCCAGCTACATCACCAACCTCGTCTGAAAATATCAACCAAGCCGCTCTCTTCGATCCTCCCAAGACCTTCTGCTCTCTAGTTCCCTTGTCACTTCCTCCCATGCTTTCCTCCAGGACTTCTCTCGAGCTTATCTTATCCTATGGAACTCCCTACCCCAAGCTATTTCCTAATCTATCCACCTTTAGGCTATCCCTGAAAACCTTTCTCTTTAAAGAAGCCTATCCTGCTTCTACCTAGAAAACTGCAATTTATTTCCTCCATCAGCTCATCCCCCCACAGCTATTACCTTTTGCATCACTCAACCCTTCCTCCTAGATTGTGAGCTCTAACGAGCCGAGTCCTCTGTTTCCTCTTGTACCAAATTGTATTGTAACTGTAATGTCTACCTTCATTTTGTAAAGCGCTGCGCAAACAGTTGGCGCTATATAAATGTTGTATAATAATAATATATAAACATAGCATCTATTGAAAGAGAGAGTGCTCATGTAGCTGTGGTGGACCATGGGGCCAGATATTATCCTAGAGGCAAGCACAGGGGCATCAGGACAAAGCACCCCCCCCGGTGGAAGGAAGGAGGAGTACCTAGAGGAAACCCGTGCAAGCACAAGGAGAACATGTACACTCCACGGTTGGGGTTTAAACCGGTGACACTAGTCCGAAAGATAGAAGTACAAACCACGAAGTTGAAAAACCCTTTAAAAAATCCTAAAAGGAAGTGAATATTTACTCCAGCCAGCTGCATGAATAGTACATGGAGATTATCAGAACTTTCCATTATGTACTTTTTATCAAATTTAATTTAATGTACTTTTTCAATGAAGTGATTTAATAGTCCTTTACTGGGCCATTTTGAGACCCAGGTTGCTCTAAATCCATTTCTTAACAAATCGCAAGAAATGAAATATCTGACTACATAATGATCTGATGCAATTTTAGAAGCCTGCTTCTGTATTTCTATGTTTAGCATTGGAGTGTCAAGCGAAAGCAATAATCTTCTTATTCATCACCATGACAACTTTCTGTGCTGAATCTCTCCCGGAGAAGTGACTGTCTCTTGCTGGCTTGCCCATGTTGTTTGAATAAACTTCTTGTCCTTAAAGGGACACTAAATGATATCCTTATTCTCCAGAAATAATCCATACATATTCACTACCTAATGGCCCCGTAATCTATTTTTCAATAATTTTTTTTTACTGTTTCTTTTTGCCTTTTTGTAAAATTCTCCATGAGTTTCCAAGTCTTTCCTTTTCCCCCTTACTTCCATTTCTTGCAAGGAACAGTGCATATTAATTGTGGTCATGTACAGTGTTCTATGCACACTACAAATTCCATCGTCCATCTCAAGAGAGGGCAAGAGAGGATGGCTATGTTCTTACATATAATGGGGTCATAGAGAACGAATATAGCCACCCTCTAACAGGAAGCAGCCAAAAAAAGGGGAGTTTGGAGATTGGAGGTGAAAATACTTTTCTGAGTTAAGAATATTCAAAAAATTAGAATATCCTGCAAAAGTTCATTTATTTCAGTGCAGCAACTTAAAAGGTGAAACAAATATATGAGATAGACTCATTACATGCAAAGCAAGATAGTTCAAGCTGTGATTTGTCATCATTGTGATGATTATGGCTTACAGCTCATGAAAACCCCAAATCCACAATCTCAGAAAATAAGAATATTGTGAAAAGGTGCAATATTCTCGGCTCAAAGTGTCCCACTCTAATCAGCTGATTAAGCCATAACACCTGCAAAGGGTTCCTGAGCCTTTAAATGGTCTCTCGGTCTGGTTCAGTAGGAATAACAATCATGGGAAAGACTGCTGACCTGACAGTTGTGCAGAAAACCATCATTGACACCCTCCATAAGGAGGGAAAGCCTCAAAAGATAATTGCAAAAGAAGTTGGATGTTCCCAAAGTGCTGTATCAAAGCACATTAATAGAAAGTTTTCTGGAAGGGAAAAGTGTGGAAGAAAAAGGTGCACAAGCAACAGGGATGACCGCAGCCTGGAGAGGATTGTCAGGAAAAGGCCATTCAAAAGTGTTGGGGACTTTCACAAGGAGTGGACTGAGGCTGGAGTCAGTGCATCAAGAGCCACCACACACGGACGGATCCTGGACATGGGCTTCAAATGTTGTATTCCTCTTGTCAAGCCGCTCCTGAACAACAAACAACGTTAGAAGCGTCTTACTTGGGCTAAAGAAAAACAGACCTGGTCTGTTGCTCAGTGGTCCAAAGTCCTCTTTACTGATGAGAGCAACTTTTGCATCTCATTTGGAAACCAAGGACCCCGAGTACGGAGGAAGAATGGAGAGGCCCAAGGACCCAGAATATGGAGAAAGAATGGAGAGGCCCAAGGACCCCGAGTATGGAGGAAGAATGGAGAGGCCCAAGGACTCAGAGTATGGAGGAAGAATGGAGAGGCACACACTGCAAGATGCTTGAAGTCCAGTGTGAAGTTTCCACAGTCTGTGTTGATGTCATCTGCTGGTGTTGGTCCACTGTGCTTCATTAAGTCCAGGGTCAACGCAGCCGTCTACCAAGAGATTTTGGAGCACTTCAAGCTTCCTTGCGCAGACGAGCTTTATGGGGATGCTGACTTCATTTTCCAGCAGGACTTGGCACCTGCCCACACTGCCAAAAGCACCAAAACCTGGTTCAATGACCGTGGGATTACTGTGCTTGATTGGCCAGCAAACTCGCCTGACCTGAACCCCATAGAGAATCTATGGGGCATTGCCAAGAGAAAGATGAGAGACATGAGACCGAACAATGCAGAAGAGCTGAAGGACACTATTGAAGCATCCTGGTCTTCCAAAACACCTCAGCAGTGCCACAGGCTAATAGCTTCCATGCCACGCCGCATTGAGGCAGTAATTGCTGCAAAAGGGGCCCAAACCAAGTGCTGAGTACATATGCATGCTTATACTTTTCAGAGGTCCAATATTGTTCTATATACAATCCTTGTTTTATTGATTGCACGTAATATTCTCATTTTCTGAGATTGTGGATTTGGGGTTTTCATGAGCTGTAAGCCATAATCTAATCATATATAAAAATACTTCTGATGATATCTCTAAATGAGACCAACCTCATCATTGCCTAATGAGTGGAATAACAACTACAATGCTCAACTGTACAATGTTTTATTGCATTACGGTATGAATGAACAATGTCTCATTCCCTTGTTTTTTTTCCCCTGAAAAATTCCATATAAGTATTGAAATATAAGTTATCTGTAAGGGGGTAATTCAATGACCATAGCTTTAAGTAGCATTATTCACACTGCCCATCACACTGATGTATCATGAGTTGTAGATACAGTTTTTTTTTTATCAGGGGTTCCCTGAGACCAGAAAATTATTTCAAGGGTTCCTAAGTGTTGAAAAGGTTGAGAAAGCCATGTGATGCGGCTACCTGTGTCAATGTATGCATTATATTGGGAATTGCCACAACAAATGGAAATGTGAATGGGCCCCAAATGATGTATCCATGAGTGCAATAGCAAAGTTCTAGGGCTTGGTGGAGGGGTGGTTAAATGTTAAGGATGATCTAATGGTCGGGTCACCAAAAAGTGTTGAGGAGGTAGGGGTGTGTAGGGGTTATACTCACCCCTATATATAGGATATATTTTTATTCTTGTTTTGAAAAACAAAAGTCCCTTTGTCATGAATTACCAGGTGCCATATTGTTGATGTTGAACTACCAAAAAATAACCCTTTGTTAACGGGGAAGTGCTATACCTGAAAGTATCTTCTTAAAAGACTTTATAGGTCCTTGTGACGTAAATTTGGTTTGTTGTAGTACGTTGAAAATAAAGCATAATAAACCCTGGAAAACAAACATAATAAAAAAAGTGTAACTCATTGGAAAAATCCGGTTAAAAAATAATCAAGGAGGTGATATTCAAAGAACAGTAATCCAGCAAGCCCATCCAAGCCCAGTTAATACCATGTATGCTCCTGGAGGTAGTAGCCTACAGTCTTTGTTGACAGTGTCCATGGATGGAACATAGAATTCATTTAATATATGATATATATAATATTTTGTTTTTGTTTTACAGCTTTGATTTTAAATTTTCTTTTTGTGTTTTCCTTCTTTTTGCCCAGCTATTGTGACACTGCATGGTTTACTTACTTAAGCTGTTCCAAGAGTAATGATGTTTCCCTCTTCATCAGCCGTCACTTTGCATATTACAAACCTTGACAAATGTGTCGTGTGCAGCCTTTTTAAGTGAACGGCCCAATTAAAACTATTGGAAAGTGCCACAAGCTGCAGCTCGAAGTGCTAAGCCCGAGCCAATGCTGAACTGCTCGTACCGCTCAGAATCATTAGTTATGGGCGCTTTTAGCCGTGGGTTGTTGATTTGAAAAGCAAATAGAAAGAAATGAGTACATAAATTTGGCTTTTTTTTTTTTTAACAAAGTCATTGTAGCATTGGAGTAAGAATCATCCAGACACTGGGCAGCATAGTCAAGGGCAAAACGCTGAAGGATACAGATTGAGGCAGCCATCTTGTTTTTGAAAGAGTGATTCATGCAAAAGTAAGCATACATGACTTTTTTATGGATTAGATCAAATTCTGCAACAAAATACTCAGTGACAGCCCTTATTTTGGCATATCATGCTCAGTGTTTGAACTGTTATTATAGCCAGTAACTTAGATCTGGATAAATTATGTTGGGCTGACATTTATATTGGCTTTTATAGAGGTAACATGAACAAAAATTGCCTTTTTGTAAAAATTAAAATAGCTGTTTTTATGGGTTTTTTATGCTTTGCTGCATCTCAATATCATAAATGTTTTTTCATAAAATATTGTTATCATTTTGTTTTTTCCATCCTTTTTGACATTTCACTTCTGCTGCTCTCCGGAAGCCTCATTCAGCCGCTTTCAGCAACCTGTCTACATGCACTCACTTTGGTTGTACATCATTGCTCTGGACTGGCTTCCTGATAATGACAACAATGGAACATGCCTGTGCAATGTGTGTTGGCATGGACGTTTGTAGTTTCCATCACAGGCAACACAGGAGACAGTAGTCATCCCATAGCAGGAAGTGCCTCATTAAGGACCTTGTTTGGAGTGTGGTATAAGCTCCTAAACCTGCCACAGCCTTCCACCATCTCCTGGTACTTGCCACCACTGCACCCTTTCTAGTCTTCATTGTCAGCTGCACAAACAAATCTGGCAACTCATTTACTGCACCTCTCCCAGCTGTGAGCTAACAAGTCTGGCAATGAGCCCCCGGCTTTAGGATTGGATAGTGGTGTTCAGGGGCGGACTGACAACTCATGGGGCCCCTGGGCAATAGGGGATCATGGGGCCCCTGTGTCCTTGCCCAAACGCAAAACAGCCTATGAAAAAGGTACCAGGGGCATCTCACGGGGCCCCCTACTGACCCCGGGCCCTCAGGCAGTGCCCGAGTTTCCAAATGGTCAGTCCGCCCCTGGTGGTGTTCTATTTAAACATCACAAGTACAGGGCTCTGGATGACATTTCTTTCCACACCAGACCAGACAATGCTCTGGTCTTGATTACATCAGGATACTAGACTACTACAGTGCAGAGGCTGCGGGGACTAGTCTAGCTGCAGAGAGGATCAGATAGTTATATTTCTTTTTTATTGTTCCTCTAGTCCAGGGGGTCAAACTTTCTGAACAAAGTTGACTGTCTTTCAGACCTGAGGGGGCAGACTGTGGCCAATGGGGCTTGAAAATGCTCCATCATCAGTAGGAGTAAACAATGCCTAAGGCTTGGTGGTCAGTGGGAGTAACATAAAATGTATAGCACCCATGGTCAGTAGGAGGAGGAATAATGCCCCATCATTGATATCAGTGGGAGGAATAGCGTCCCATCTTTAGTGTCGGTGGGAGGGATAGTTCTCTATTGTTGGTGTCAGTGTAAGGAATATGATCCACTGTTGGTGTCATCAGAAGGAATAGTGCCTCATCAATGGTGTTGCTGGGGAGAATAGTGCCTTGTATCAGTAAAAGGAATAGTGCCCCAAGGGCCAGATAAAGTCAATCAAAAGGGCCACATCTGGCCCGTGGGTTGCAGTTAAGAGACCACTGCTTTAGAAGACCACACATAATGTTTAGTATCTGTAATGCTTGGGAGGACTGTTGGAAAATGCAGACTTAATAAAGGAACAAAATGAAGG
The DNA here is from genome assembly GCF_062004578.1 of Staurois parvus. NCBI lineage: Eukaryota > Metazoa > Chordata > Amphibia > Anura > Ranidae > Staurois > Staurois parvus. The sequence continues at coordinate 3,074,778 of NW_028317980.1, read as the reverse complement.
TCAGAGAGTGTGGACATGCTACATTTTGGCTTGGGATATGCTGCAGAAGACAATACAAAACTGGAAACATGTTACACAAAGCTAGTAGAGATCAATGCTATTACCCTAATAAATGTTCACACTACAGACTGTCCGAGGAGCACACGTCATATACCAAAGGGCCATATGCGGCCCTCGGGCCATAGGTTGGGCACCAGGGCTCTAGACATAAATGAGCAGTTAACCCTTGTACTGTGGGCACAGCCCCACTACAAGTGATATTTTTTTTATTTGCCCAGGGTAGGGCTTTAAATAGTTTATTTGGGCAAAGCTAATGTCCCAGCAGCTGTATGGGGATCTCTTGTATGTTGACAAAACAAAATTGAGTTGATCTTGAGTAATTCAGAGGAAGCTTTGTATTTTTATCAATGAATAAAAGGTTTCCTCTGATTGGCTGAGGTGGAGATCAAGACATCATGTACTTCTCAACCACCGGCAATCATTAATAAAAATACAAGGCACCCTGTGAATGGCTAAGAAGCATTCAGCCTGACTTGGTTTTGTTACAGCAGCAGACAGGAAGTCCCAGAAAACACCGCTGCCTACTGTATTAGCTGGTGCTACATAATGGGAGATGGATTCATTAAAAATTGCCACCATTAAAAAAATGGGGAGGAAAGGAAAAAAAGGCATAGAAAGCATGAAAAGCCTGCAATTATATATAAGTATCTGTTTGTAGATTGTCATTACTAAACATTTCTAAGGTAAATTTGTTGTAATTTTGATAATAAGGGTGAAGTTCCTCTTTAAGTAATTAAATTTTTCACCTTCTATGTTATCATCTTGGTATTCATTGGAGAGATCACTAATTAAATGACAGCAAACATACTATTCCATATGTGGAAGAGGCTGGATGTTGCCTTCCTGCCTGTCTGCCTGCTTGATGTCCACATACTGTGCAAGTTGGCTTTTGGCCATGAGTGAGGCTGTATGTAGTATGTTCTCTGTTTCTAAGCAACACTTCCTGAGAAGAACTAAACCATATTTATGTGAATTTTCACCAAAATGTCTACAAATAATATCACCAAATACTGAACAAATAATAAAAGCCCAAGTCCAGCTTCATAACTCTTTCAAGTGTATGTTACCCCCAACATTTCATATTCCTGATATGTGTCTGCTGTACCATGTACTTATGTTACAAATTATCCTGTTCTCTCTGTATTGCTTCCTTTATGAAATCCCTTGTGATGCTGCCAGTCCCCCTGCTTTCCTATTGCAAACTGTGACTGCATGGAAAACATTTGGAATAAAGGTACGTACCCTTTCCCTGCCAGTTTTTGCCCACGTGTAGGCAGGTGCCTACAGGGAGTTTTGTATTTGGTTTAGCTAGTTTGTCTGCCCAGGCGGGGAAGGGGTTAACTACTAGGATCTTGCTTCCCGGGCTTTTTCTAGGACATGCCCTCCACACTGTGACATATATATATAAATAGAGGGAAGATTTGGTTCCAAGTAAGCCTGGAGGGCAGTTCAAAAGGTTCTAAGTTCGGAGAGCCACATGGGAAGCAAGCACAGGACACTGCACCATGTAGTCTCACAAAGATACCGGAGTTCCAGAGGACACTACCAATTGTTGGAGAATGGCAGTGCTGGACTGTCACCTTTTATGGTATGCCTGGGCAGCCTCTTTTTAGTCAATCAGGGCTTGGGCTGTAACATGTTTTGTACGTTTAACGCCATGAAAGTTTTCTAGTAAAGATTGAAAACTGTTCCAAAGCCTGGTCTGAAGCAGGATGATTTCTGGAGTATGAAAGAACAGGGCCTATAAAGCACACATAGGGTATGGAAGCAAAGCCACTACAATAGGTTAGCTCGGCAGGAAGAGTAGAGGAATTGCCATGGGTAACCAAAGACTGGGGAAAGGTGTTTAGCAGTCTCTCATGAAGAGTGGTACCTGGTGCGGCGACGGGTCATTCAGTAAGAAGGGGGTTGCTGTTCTGACTTCCTCCCCAGCGGCAAGTTCCCCAAAAGTTCAGTACAGAACCCGCGTTACCAGGGGCGGACTGACAACTCATGGGGCCCCCGGGCAATAGGAGATCATGGGGCCCCTGTGTCCTTGCCCAAACTCAAAAAAGGCTATGAAAAAGGTACCAGGGGCATCTCATGGGGCCCCCTACTGACCCCAGGCCCTCGGGCAGTGCCCGAGTTTCCAAATGGTCAGTCCGCCCCTGCGCGTTACAGAGACCCCCGGCCTGGATGTATGGTTTGGAAGCGTGGAAGGAGTTGCCAAGTGCACACATGAGGTCCGCGCTAGTTCAGTACCGAACCCGCGTTACAGAGGCCCACAGCCTGGCTGCATTGTTTGGGAGAGTGGAAGGAGTTGCCAAGTGCACACGTCAGGTCCGCGCTAGGTGCACAGCGAGACCCCACTCTGACACTGGGAGTGAGGTGGCAGAGGTACACTGGACAGGTGGAGAGGGCATAGGCTCAATGGTGTCACTCCTAAATGCAACAGCTCACAGAGAAGGTGTGTAGTACCACGGGACAGCATGCTTCACAGAGGGAATCTTTACTCTTAATTACTGCACATGGTTGCTTGCACACCCTGCCTGGTCCCAGGCATTGGTGAATACGTGTACACACTAGAGGTACGCCATGTAGGGCAAGGTGGTCTCGCCCACACATGCTAAAATGCACATTTTAGACCTGAAGATTAGTTAAAACCCCCAAAACATTATCAGTGAAATTCGTAAAAAGTGTCATAGACACTCTTTAGAATTCTATTGTACCTCGACCAAGGGCAGACTGACCATTTGGAAACTTGGGCACTGCCCGAGGGCCCGGGGTCAGTAGGGGGCCCCATGAGATGCCCCTGGTACCTTTTTCATAGGCTTTTTTGAGTTTGGGCAAGGACACAGAGGCCCCATGATCCCCTATTGCCCGGGGGCCCCATGAGTTGTCAGTCCACCCCTGACCTCGACAACACAAAGGTTCATGCTTGCAACAGATATACATACCTGCTGTGGTTTGTTATACTGTTTCAAGAGCTTTGGCAATCAAATTATTATTATTGTCCTTTTGTGGCATATTAGCTTACAGGAATACTTCTAAGTATGACACAGAGCATCCAACCGCAAAGGCAAAACATTTTTTTTTCTCGTTCTCCTTTGACTCTTGGTCGTAAAAGCTTATCCTGTTCACATTTTCAAATGAAAACAAAATGGAGAACTAATTGATTCAGCCTGTCAGCACTTTACTATTAATAAGGTTGAGCTTCCCAGGGTGCCTCTTTATTGATACTTTAAATTTTGCTTTGATTTGGGGAATAACACAAATACCGCTTCATTATTTCCTGTTCTTTCAGCTCTCCAGTATAGCAAGCTCTCCCTGCCTTAAGTGCCTTTGAAAGCTGGCTTGGCTTCAATAGCTGATAGAAGCTGGGCTGCTGTAGTAAAAGCTTCATCTAAACAAAGCCAGCCCTTTTCTTTAGACTGTATATGTAATCTCTGCTTCTAATATTTACAGTTTGTTACGAGTGCAAAAAAAAAAAAAGTGTACTTCTGTAAATGATCTCTTTTTGTCTTAAAAATAAAAGAAAAAGAAAGAGATCGTTTTGAAACGTTCATTGGTTAAGAGCATCAAATACAGTACATCCAACACATTTCAGGGGAAAGGTCCTTCAAAAGTACAAAAGTTTATATCACTTTTGAGGTCTTTTCGTAACTTTTATTGATTAAGAGCATCCAATACAGCCAACATATTTTGGGGAAAGGTCTTCCAAAAGTTCAAAAGTTCACATAATTCGGAGGTCTTTTTGAAACATTTATTAGTAAAGAGCAGGGGTGGACTGACAACTCATGGGGCCCCCGGGCAATAGGGGATCATGGGGCCCCTGTGTCCTTGCCCAAGCTCAAAAAAGCCTATGAAAAAGATACCAGGGGCATCTCATGGGGCCCCCTACTGACCCCGGGCCCTCGGGCAGTGCCCGAGTTTCCAAATGGTCAGTCCGCCCCTGGTTAAGAGCATCAAATACGTCCAGTATATTTTGGGGAAAGTTCTCTCAAAAGCTCAAAAGTTCATATCACTCAGAGGTCTTTTTGAAACATGTACTGGTTGAGAGCATCAAATACTTCCAACATATGTTTGGGGAAAGGTCTTTCAAAAGTTCATATCACTCAGAGATCTTTTTTAAAACATGTATTGGGTAAAAGCATTGAACATAACCAACACATTTTGGGGGAAAGGCCTTTAAAAAGTTAAAAAGTTCATATCACTCAGAGGTCTTTTTGATACATTTATTGGTAAAAGCATTAAATATATTCAAAGGATTTTGGAGGAAAGACCATTCAAAAGTTAAAAATGTCATATCACGCGGAGGTCTTTTTGAAACATTTACTGGGTAAGAGCATTAAATATATCCAACAAAATTTGGGGGAAAGACCTATCAAAAGCTCAAAAGTTCATAAAATTTGAAGGTCTTTTGAGAAAGTTAAAAATGTCATATCACGCGGAGGTCTTTTTGAAACATTTACTGGGTAAATGTCCAGCATATTTTGAGGAAGGTCTTTCAAAAGTTCATATCACTCAGAGGTCTTTTTGAAACATTTACTGGTTAAGAGCAATAAATACATCCAAAGAATTTGTGAGAAAGACCTTTCAAAAGCTCAAAAGTTCATATAATTCTAAGGTCCTTTTGAAACATTTAATGGTTAGGAATAGAGATGAGCGAATCGAACATGACGAAGTGGAATTCGTTCCGAAGATTTGGAAAAATTCGATTCGCGACGAATCCGAAGATTAGCAAACTTCGGATGCACGAATCGAATTTTCCCAAAAATGGCGGCGACATGTGTGGCGACAGGAGAAAATGGACAGAGAAGATGGGGTGGGGATCTCTGGGAAGGCGCGCAGACAAGGCGCGCTGACCCATAATGCATTCATGAGTCATGAATCATGACATGTGATCGCATTAGCCAATCAGCAGCCAGCCAGCACTGTGTAATGGTGGAGCTATAAATCGCGGCCATCTTAGAATTCTCCATTAGCCTCCGGTCATTCAAGAGAGACAGACCTGTCTGTATTAAGGGACAGAGTTAGGGCCACAGAGACTTTAGGGCCACAGAATCGTTACTCAGGGACACAGAATCGTTACTCAGGGACACAGAATCGTTACTCAGGGACACAGAATTGTTACTCAGGGACACAGAATTGTTACTTAGGGACACAGAATCGTTACTCAGGGACACAGAATCGTTACTCAGGGACACAGAATAGTTACTCAGGGACACAGAATCGTTACTCAGGGACACAGAATCGTTACTCAGGGACACAGAATCGTTACTCAGGGCCACAGCTATCAAAGAATCGAAAATTTAAAGTTTTTTTTTTTGGTGGCTGTCGTGCACAGTTGGTGCTGCAGTTTGCCGATTGTGCAAAATAAACTGACTTTCTGCTTCACAACCACTATTGTACGTTCAAAGAGTTAAATCCATTTACACGCCGGCTGGCGGTAATATTTTTTGGGTGATTAGTGCATTCCAGTGACACAAACGTACAGTTTCCAGCCAACGGCAAGCTGCAATTCACCGATTGTGTACAATAAACTGACTTTCTGCTTCACAACCACTATTGTACGTTCAAAGAGTTAGATCCATTTACACGCCGGGTGGCGGTAATATTTTTTGGGTGATTAGTGGATTCCTGTGACATAAACGTACAGTTTCCAGCCAACGGCAAGCTGCAATTGACCGATTGTGCTAAACAAACTGACTTTCTGCTTCACAACCACTATTGTACGTTCAAAGAGTTAGATCCATTTACACGCCGGGTGGCGGTAATATTTTTTGGGTGATTAGTGCATTCCAGTGACATAAACGTACAGTTTCCAGCCAACGGCAAGCTGCAATTGACCGATTGTGCTAAATAAACGGACTTTCTGCTTCACAACCACTATTGTACGTTCAAAGAGTTAGATCCATTTACACGCCGGGTGGCGGTAATATTTTTTGGGTGATTAGTGCATTCCAGTGACATAAACGTACAGTTTCCAGCCAACGGCAAGCTGCAATTGACCGATTGTGCTAAATAAACTGACTTTCTGCTTCACAACCACTATTGTACGTTCAAAGAGTTAAATCCATTTACACGCCGGCTGGCGGTAATATTTTTTGGGTGATTAGTGCATTCCAGTGACAGAAACGTACAGTTTCCAGCCAACGGCAAGCTGCAATTGACCGATTGTGTACAATAAACTGACTTTCTGCTTCACAACCACTATTGTACGTTCAAAGAGTTAGATCCATTTACACGCCGGGTGGCGGTAATATTTTTTGGGTGATTAGTGCATTCCAGTGACAGAAACGTACAGTTTCCAGCCAACGGCAAGCTGCAATTGACAGATTGTGTACAATAAACTGACTTTCTGCTTCACAACCACTATTGTACGTTCAAAGAGTTAAATCCATTTACACGCCGGGTGGCGGTAATATTTTTTGGGTGATTAGTGCATTCCAGTGACATAAACGTACAGTTTCCAGCCAACGGCAAGCTGCAATTGACCGATTGTGCTAAATAAACTGACTTTCTGCTTCACAACCACTATTGTACGTTCAAAGAGTTAAATCCATATACACGCCGGGTGGCGGTAATATTTTTTGGGTGATTAGTGCATTCCAGTGACATAAACGTACAGTTTACAGCCAGCGGCAAGCTGCAATTGACCGATTGCGCTAAATAAACTGACTTTCTGCTTCACAACCACTATTGTACGTTCAAAGAGTTAGATCCATTTACACGCCGGGTGGCGGTAATATTTTTTGGGTGATTAGTGCATTCCAGTGATACAAACGTACAGTTTCCAGCCAACGGCAAGCTGCAATTGACCGATTGTGTACAATAAACTGACTTTCTGCTTCTCAACCACCATTGTACGTTCAAAGAGTTAGATCCATTTACACGCCGGGTGGCGGTAATATTTTTTGGGTGATTAGTGCATTCCAGTGACATAAACGTACAGTTTCCAGCCAACGGCAAGCTGCAATTGACCGATTGTGTACAATAAACTGACTTTCTGCTTCACAACCACTATTGTACGTTCAAAGAGTTAGATCCATTTACACGCCGGGTGGCGGTAATATTTTTTGGGTGATTAGTGCATTCCAGTGACATAAACGTACAGTTTCCAGCCAACGGCAAGCTGCAATTGACCGATTGTGCTAAATAAACTGACTTTCTGCTTCACAACCACTATTGTACGTTCAAAGAGTTAAATCCATTTACACGCCGGGTGGCGGTAATATTTTTTGGGTGATTAGTGCATTCCAGTGACAGAAACGTACAGTTTCCAGCCAACGGCAAGCTGCAATTGACAGATTGTGTACAATAAACTGACTTTCTGCTTCACAACCACCATTGTACGTTCAAAGAGTTAGATCCATTTACACGCCGGGTGGCGGTAATATTTTTTGGGTGATTAGTGCATTCCAGTGACATAAACGTACAGTTTCCAGCCAACGGCAAGCTGCAATTGACCGATTGTGCTAAATAAACGGACTTTCTGCTTCACAACCACTATTGTACGTTCAAAGAGTTAAATCCATATACACGCCGGGTGGCGGTAATATTTTTTGGGTGATTAGTGCATTCCAGTGACATAAACGTACAGTTTACAGCCAGCGGCAAGCTGCAATTGACCGATTGCGCTAAATAAACTGACTTTCTGCTTCACAACCACTATTGTATGTTCAAAGAGTTAGATCCATTTACACGCCGGGTGGCGGTAATATTTTTTGGGTGATTAGTGCATTCCAGTGACAGAAACGTACAGTTTCCAGCCAACGGCAAGCTGCAATTGACCGATTGTGTACAATAAACTGACTTTCTGCTTCTCAACCACCATTGTACGTTCAAAGAGTTAGATCCATTTACACGCCGGGTGGCGGTAATATTTTTTGGGTGATTAGTGCATTCCAGTGACATAAACGTACAGTTTCCAGCCAACGGCAAGCTGCAATTGACCGATTGTGCTAAATAAACTGACTTTCTGCTTCACAACCACTATTGTACATTCAAAGAGTTAAATCCATATACACGCCGGGTGGCGGTAATATTTTTTGGGTGATTAGTGCATTCCAGTGACATAAACGTACAGTTTCCAGCCAACGGCAAGCTGCAATTGACCGATTGTGCTAAATAAACTGACTTTCTGCTTCACAACCACCATTGTACGTTCAAAGAGTTAGATCCATTTACACGCCGGGTGGCGGTAATATTTTTTGGGTGATTAGTGCATTCCAGTGACATAAACGTACAGTTTCCAGCCAACGGCAATCTGCAATTGACCGATTGTGCTAAATAAACTGACTTTCTGCTTCACAACCACTATTGTACGTTCAAAGAGTTAAATCCATTTACACGCCGGCTGGCGGTAATATTTTTTGGGTGATTAGTGCATTCCAGTGACAGAAAGGTACAGTTTCCAGCCAACGGCAAGCTGCAATTGACCGATTGTGCTAAATAAACTGACTTTTAGCTTCACAACCACTATTGTACGTTCAAAGAGTTAAATCCATATACACGCCGGGTGGCGGTAATATTTTTTGGGTGATTAGTGCATTCCAGTGACATAAACGTACAGTTTCCAGCCAACGGCAAGCTGCAATTGACCGATTGTGTACAATAAACTGACTTTCTGCTTCACAACCACTATTGTACGTTCAAAGAGTTAGATCCATTTACATGCCGGCTGGCGGTAATATTTTTTGGGTGATTAGTGCATTCCAGTGACATAAACGTACAGTTTCCAGCCAACGGCAAGCTGCAATTGACCGATTGTGCTAAATAAACTGACTTTCTGCTTCACAACCACTATTGTACGTTCAAAGAGTTAGATCCATTTACACGCCGGGTGGCGGTAATATTTTTTGGGTGATTAGTGCATTCCAGTGACATAAACGTACAGTTTACAGCCAACGGCAAGCTGCAATTGACCGATTGTGCTAAATAAACTGACTTTCTGCTTCACAACCACTATTGTACGTTCAAAGAGTTAAATCCGGTTTTATTTTTGGGGTGCTTATTGAATTAAAGAGTATGTCAGACAACACGCAGAGGAGTGGCAGAGGAGGCAATGTTTCAGGAGCGAGCAGACGTGGCAGCAGAGGAAGGGGTCGAGGCAGCACTAGTCGCAGCCAGAGGCCAGTGCTCCCGGTGTCATCCAGCGGTCGTGTCTCCACCGACAACCCTGCCGTCATCGATTGGTTGACTCGGTCGTCTTCCTCTTCCCAGGTCACCTCTGACACCTACAGCCAACGGTCGGTGGGTACGTCAGACACAACCGTTAGTTGGCATGGCCCGGGAGCAAGCCCACTGAAATTACGTGTCCTCGACCTGCCCCTGTCCTTTGGTGTTCCCTCACCAAGCGAAGTATCGCATGCTGTGGGCTCAGCCCCACTGTACAGTGAGGAAGAGCTAACAGAGGGCGGTCAGGAACGGGGGGAGACATCCGCCTCTTCAGCAGCCAGGCGAAGAAGTACTGGCGAGGAGAGTGGCTCGGTAGCCGGTCTAGAGACAGGTCTGTCTCCTGACCCACACGCAGCCGAGGGGGCTAGTAGTGACGCGGAGACCCTAATTGATCATGATGAGGCTGATCGCACTTGGCAGCCTCGTCGTCATCAGGCTATTGCTTCCGCATCATCAGGAGAAGAGGGTGCCAGCTTGCCAGCGAGCAAAACAGTCGGTGGGTTGCCCAGGAGGCAGCTGGGTCGCAGCAGTGTCAGTGGAGCCAAACGGCCACGGAGTAGAGCACCAGCTCCACTGCAGCCTACCACCACGGCCAGTAGTGGTGCCGGTGTGCACGGAGGAAGTAGCAGTCAGCCAGTGAGGAGTAGCGGGGGCAAAGTTTCCTATTCGGCGGTGTGGCAATTTTTCGTCACGCCGCCCGAGGAAGTAAACGTAGCCGTATGTCGACTATGTGGCCAGAAAGTTAAGCGTGGCCAGGGGGCCAATGTTGGGACTACAGCGTTGCGTCAGCATATGCAGCGTCGCCATTCGGTGGCCTGGGAAAACCGTGATAAAGATACGGCGGTTCTGCCTGCCCCAGCCCCCGCTCCATCACCCGCTCCGTTACTTGCTCCGTCACCCGACGTCAATCGCCCTCTATGAGCCAGTCAAGGCTCCAACACCTCTGCTGAGGGGAGTTGTCGCTCGTTGGCATCTTCCGCTCGTTCAGATGCTCCTTCTCCTGCTACTCCTCTTCACGGATTCCGTCAGCAGTCTTTCTTAGAATCCGTTTCCAAGAAACAACAGTTTGCGAGCACGCACCCGACGGTGCAGAAGCTGAACGTCCTCCTGTCCAAGTTGCTGGTGCTGCAGTCCCTCCCTTTCCAAGTGGTGGACTCAGCACCTTTCCGAGAAATGATGGCTTGTGCCGAGCCGCGGTGGAGAGTGCCAAGCCGGCATTTCTTCGCCAAAAAGGCAGTGCCAGCCCTGCATTCACATGTAAAAGACATGGTGGGCCAGTCTTTGAGCATATCGGTCTCTGCCAAAGTGCACGGCAGCGCCGACGTGTGGAGCTGTAACTACGGTCAGGGACAGTACATGTCATTTACGGCCCACTGGGTGAACGTGGTGCCTGCACAGCCGCACCAGCAACTTGGACAGGTCACGCCGCTTTTGCCTCCACGTTTGCACGTCCTTGGTCCAGCAAAGATGTCCGCCTCTACCACCTCTTCTTCCGCCGTGTCCTCAGCCGCCACCCCCGTGCCAAGTCCCATTACCCGACCGGCATATCACATGTGCAGGGCGCAGCGGTGTCACGCTGTGCTGCACCTGGTATGCCTTGGCGAACGTAGTCACACAGGGGAGGAACTTCTGAGTGTAATGAACAGAGAAATCGACAGATGGCTGTCTCCGCGCAAACTGAAAATCGGAACCATGTTGACCGACAACGGAAAGAACATGGTGTCTGCTCTGCGTCAAGGAAGGTTGTGCCATGCGCCATGCATGGCTCACGTGTTCAATCTGGTTGTCAAGTGGTTCCTAAAATCCACCATCCCACTGCAAGACATCCTTAAAATGTCACGTAAACTTTGCATGCATTTCAGCCATTCCTACACCGCAAAGCACACCCTCCTTGAGCTGCAGCGGCAGAACGGAATTCCACAGCATCGCCTGATCTGCGACGTTGCAACAAGGTGGAATTCAACCCTACATATGTTAGACCGCCTTTACGAACAGCGAAAGGCCATCACCGATTTCCTGATGTTACAAGTGGATAAAGGTACTCCCCTGTGTAACTTCGATGTCAGCCATTGGCAGCTCATGCGTGACACCTGCCGCTTGCTCAGGCCCTTTGAGGAGGCCACGCTATTCGTGAGTCGGCAGGACTATGGGATGAACGACGTCATTCCTCTGTTGCACGTCCTGGAACAAATGCTGTTAACAATGGCTGGTCAGGGTGCGGTAGACGTGGCGCACAGATCTCAACGCCACATGACCCCTGTGGGGGCAGGACAGGAAGAAGAGGAGGAGGTAGAGGAGGACATTGGTGCTCAGGAATTATTGAGTGAAATGGGTGGTTTTTCCACTCAGCGGACAGGAGTGGAGGAGCAGGAGCATCTGGTAGAGGAGGAGGAGGAGACAGAGGACCCAGACGCACCGTGGCAGTATGCTGTGGAGATGGAGGCAGGGAGTCCCTCGCATTCCTTGGCACAAATGGCCCATAGCATGCTCGGTTGCTTGCGTAGCGACAGCCGAATAATAACCATCAGACAGAGGGATGACTTTTGGCTGTCCACCTTGTTGGACCCTCGCTACCGTTCAAAAATGGTGGCCTTTTTCACACCTGCTGAGAGGGAGGCCAAAATAAAGTACTATAAAAACCACCTATGTAGTCATGCAGTATACAGCCCTATCGGCCACTTTCTGGCATCCAGTTGCTGTAGCCCCCATCACCACACTGTGCCACGGGCCCCTGTACAGCCTTCTCATACTGCTGCCAGATCCATCCTCTGCCATGTGCGTCTTTGTCGTCTGCTCACGCTGCTGGGTTCCAGTTTTAAACCGAGGCCTGTGTATGGCTTCCGAATACTGCTGCCTCCACCGCCACCCTGCGCCATGTGCCTCTGTCGTCTGCTCACGCTGCTGACGGCTTCCGCTTTTTAACCTAGGCCTGTGTATGGCTTCCGAATACTGCTGCCTCCACCGCCACCCTGCGCCATGTGCCTCTGTCGTCTGCTCACGCTGCTGACGGCTTCCGCTTTTTAAACTAGTCCTGTGTATGTCTTCCGAATACTGCTGCCTCCACCGCCACCCTGCGCCATGTGCCACTTTCAGGTCTCCTTACACTGTTGGTGGGTTCCATTTTGTGATAGGGTGCTGTATGGCCTTCCATTGCTGCTGCCTCCACCGCCACCCTGCGCCATGTGCCTCTGTCGTCTGCTCACGCTGCTGACGGCTTCCGCTTTTTAACCGAGGCCTGTGTTTGGCTTCCGAATACTGCTGCATCCACCGCCACCCTGCGCCATGTGTCTCTGTCGTCTGCTCACGCTGCTGACGGCTTCCGCTTTTTAACCTAGGCCTGTGTATGTCTTCCGAATACTGCTGCCTCCACCGCCACCCTGCGCCATGTGCCTCTGTCGTCTGCTCACGCTGCTGACGGCTTCCGCTTTTTAAACTAGTCCTGTGTATGTCTTCCGAATACTGCTGCCTCCACCGCCACCCTGCGCCATGTGCCACTTTCAGGTCTCCTTACACTGTTGGTGGGTTCCATTTTGTGATAGGGTGCTGTATGGCCTTCCATTGCTGCTGCCTCCACCGCCACCCTGCGCCATGTGTCTCTGTCGTCTGCTCACGCTGCTGACGGCTTCCGCTTTTTAACCTAGGCCTGTGTATGGCCTTCAATTGAAGCTGCTTCTGCTCCACCACTCTGCCATTGGACTCTTGATAGTCGTCTCCCCACGCTGCTGCTGGGGGGACTTTTTAACATAGGCCTCTGTATGGCCTTCAATTTTAGCTGCTTACGCTCCGCCACTCTGCCATGGGCCCCTGTACCGCCTCCTCATGCTGCTGCCAGGCCCGTAATCTGCCATGGGCCCCCGTACCAACTCCTCATGCTGCTGCCAGGCTCGTAATCTGTCATGGGCCCCTGTACCGCCTCCTCATGCTGCTGCCAGGTCCAGAGTGTGTCATGGGTCCCTGTACGGCCTCCCATTGCTGCTGTCTCCATCGCCACACTCTGCCATGTGCCACTTTCAGGTCTCCTCACACTACTGGTGAGTTCCATTTTGTCATAGGGTGCTGTATGGCCTCCCAATGCTGCTGCCTCCACCGCCACACTGTGGCTCCACACTCTGGTTTTGGCCCCGTGACTGCCCAAATGAGTGAAGTGTGTGGTGATTCTAAGATCGACGGCACTCATCTGCATGTCATACTGACTGACAGTATTATTTCTCTTCCCCAGCAGACTCCAAGGGCATTTAAATTAAAGGTACAGTGTTCTGCACTAATATAAAGGCTCTCTGAAGCCTAGAAACACCCTTTTTATAAGTTAAATTTGCAGCGAATATATTCGGCACGAAGCGAATTTAATCGGCGAATTTGGCGAATCAGCCGAACCGAATTTTTGAATAATTCGCTCATCTCTAGTTAGGAACATCAAATGCCTCCAACATATGTTGGGAAAAGGTCTTCAAAAGTTCATATCACTCAGAGATCTTTTTTAAAACATTTATTGGGTACAGGGGCGGACTGACAAATCATGGGGCCCCGGGCAATAGGGGATCATGGGGCCCCTGTATCCTTGCCCAAATTCAAAAAAGCCTATGAAAACGGTACCAGGGGCATCTCATGGGGCCCCCTACTGACCCCGGGCCCTCGGGCAGTGCCCGAGTTTCCAAATGGTCAGTCCGCCCTTGATTGGGTAAAAGCATTAAATATAACCAACACATTTTGGGGGAAAGCCTTTAAAACGTTCAAAAGTTCATCACTCAGAGGTCTTTTTCATACATTTATTGGGTAAAAGCATTAAATATATCCAATGCATTTTGGAGGAAAGACCTTTCAAAAATTCAAAAGTTCATATCACTCGGAGGTCGTTTTGAAACATTTATTGGTTAGGAGCATCACATACGTCCAGCATATTTTGAGGAAGGTCTTTAAAAAGTTCATATCACTCAGAGGTCTTTTTGAAACATTTATTGGTTAAGAGTATTAAATACATCCAACGAAATTTGGGGGAAAGACCTTTCAAAAGCTCAAAAGTTCATAAAATTTGAAGGTCTTTTTGAAACATTTATTGGTTAAGAACATCAAATACGTTCAGCATATTTTGGGGGAGTCCTTTCAAAAGTTCATATTACTCAGAGGTCTTTTTGAAACATTTATTGGTTAAGAGCATCAAATTCATCGTTTAGGAGTGTAAGCGGATGCAAATAGCTAGTTTACCACTAGGTACAGTATCTCTGAATCAGAATAGTGTCTGGTTACTGTAGAGAGTGTCATCAGGTGCTAGGTCCCTTTTAGGTAGAGTCCTCCTACAGTGATGTCATAGATGAGGCATCACACACACATATGGTAGGTTGGGATGAGCCCTGGGTCACTTGGGGCATGGGAGCCAAACACCCCACAACCAGTAAAGATGTAACCAGTACATGGCCCTGGAAAGGGCAGGAGTCTGGGGGGAAGTGGGCCTGCACCTAATAAAGCCAGCTGTGGGTTTATAGAAGTGGGGACTAGGGCAGATTGCAAAAAACCTTTTAGGCCAGGCCAAGAGCTCCTAGAGCGACGCTATTCCCCTGAAAGGTCCCAGGAAAAGTGTACCTATAGAGGAGGAGTCTACAGAGAGCTCAGTCCTTTGAGTAGTAATGAAACAGGGTGGAAGGCGAGACTATTAGAGGAAAATACATTAGTGCTGCATATGCTTTCACATGGGACTACTGTGGACTGTCCAGTAAATTGATTTGGCTATGTATTGTCAAATGACTCCACAATGTACGTTAATGTGATGTGACTGTTATGCCCTTCTCTGAATTTCATCAGAAAAGTGCAGCAATTCTACTCATGTGTGGACATTCCTTCCTTGGGATATAAAGGTCAATGGGCGGGAATTTCGTGTGGAGGCCTCTGGTATGGAGTGGGAACAATATAGTGGAGGGTTCATGCACAGCAGGATGGGCAGTGTTCTGGCAGGACAGGAGAGGGAGTAGGGACTTACATAGTTACAGAGTTAGTCTGGCTGAAAAAAGACAAAAGTCCATCCAGTTCAACCATTTAAAAAAAAAAAAGTTATAATCCTACACCCACAGTTGATCCAGAGGAAAGAAAATAACCCATCAAAAGCACGATCCAATTTGTTTCTGCAGGGAAAAAAATTCCTTCATGATCCCCCAAAAGGCAATGGAATATTCCCTGGATCAACTTTACCTAGAATTCTTAGTATCCAGTTATATTTTGTGTCTCCAAGAAACAATCCAGGACTTTTTTAAAGCAATCCACTGAGTTGGCCAGAACCAACTCTTGAGGGAGTCTATTCCACATTTTCACAGCTCTCACTGTGAAGAAACCTTTCCGTGTTTGGAGATTTAACCGCATGCCGCCCAGCCACTGTACATATACGGCAGCAGGGTGGCACTCACAGGCAAAACCACGTTTTATGACGCGTGTTTTGTAAACAAATAGGGGGCGCCCTATTTATCCCGCGGTTTACTGCCGCAGATGTCAGTCGCTGGGTCACAGCCGCTCCTTAGCTGCTATGTCCCGGCGATCGGTGACAAACAGTGACAGAGAGCACAGCTGCAGTAGCTGTGCTGTCTGTCACTTCCCTGTCAGCTCGAGGACGAGCTGATCGAAAAAGAATAGTTTCACTTTCTCAATCAGCCTTGTCCTGCCCAGCACACCCCCCCGCCCCCTAGTAAAACACTCCCCTCACTCCTATAACCCCTCCCTGCTAAATAAAGTTAACCCCTTCCTCCCCAGTGCCTTTAGTACAGTGTCAGTTTTTTTTTTTTGCACTGATCACTGTATTAGTGTTTTTGGGGATGTCAGTGACCCCAAGTCAGTAACCCCAATGTCAAAATGTCCGCCGCAGTCCCGCCATAATTTGCTGGTCGCTGCCATAAGTCCCTGATCGCCGCCATAATTCGCTGATCGCCGCCATTATTAGTATAAAAAAACCCCTAAAAATCCCAGTATCTTTCCCGCCATTTGTAAACTCTATAACTTTCACGTAAACCAATTAATTTACACGTATTGGGTTTTTTTTTAGCAAAGACATGGAGCAGAATACATTTTGGCAGAAATTTATGACTAAATTTGATTTTTGCATTTTTTTTTTACTGGACATGTTTTATAGCAAAAAGTCCAAAATATTGTTTTTTTTTCCTCAAAATTGTCAGCCTTTTTTTTTTATAGCGCAAAAAATAAAAACCGCACAGGCGATCAAATACCACCGAAAGAAAGCTCAATTTGTGGGGAAAAAAAGGATGTAAATTTAATTTATGTACCATATTGCATGACCGTGCAATTGTCCGTTAAACTAGCGCAGTGCTGTATAGCAGAAAAATGGCGTAAATTGCAGTATTTATACCATAGTTAGTAGACGCTATAACTTCCACACAAAGCAATCAATATACACTTACTGGGATTTTTTTTACCAAAAACATGGAGCAGAATACATTTTGGCTTAAATTTATAACTAACTTTGAGTTTACTATATATTTTTTATAGCTGAAAATAAAAAATATTGTTTTTCTTCAAAATTTTTGGCCTTTTTTTGTTTATAGCGTGAAAAATAAAAAGCGCACAGGTGATCAATTTACACCGAAAGAAAGCTCTATTTGTGTGAAAAAAAAGGACGTAAATTTCGTTTGGGTGCAGCATTGCATGACCGCGCAATTATCAGTTGAATTAGTGCAGTGCCAATTAGCAAAAATAGGCCTGGTCATTAAGGGGGGTAAATCCTCAGGAGGGCAAGTGGTTAATTTATTTTTCTCCAGACGTAAAGAGTGCCCCCTTGTCCTCTGTGATGACCTCAGGGTGAATAGCTCTACACCGAGTTCACTATATGAACCACTGATGTATATATACATGGAGATCATATCCCCCCTTATGTATTATACATGGAGATCATATCCCCCCTTATGTATTATACATGGAGATCATATCCCCCCCTTATGTATTATACATGGTGATCATATCCCCCCTTATGTATTATACATGGAGATCATATCCCCCTTATGTATTATACATGGAGATCATATCCCCCCCTTATGTATTATACATGGTGATCATATCCCCCCTTATGTATTATACATGGAGATCATATCCCCCCTTATGTATTATACATGGAGATCATATCCCCCCCTTATGTATTATACATGGAGATCATATCCCCCCCTTATGTATTATACATGGTGATCATATCCCCCCTTATGTATTATACATGGAGATCATATCCCCCCTTATGTATTATACATGGAGATCATATCCCCCCTTATGTATTATACATGGTGATCATATCCCCCCTTATGTATTATACATGGAGATCATATCCCCCCCTTATGTATTATACATGGTGATCATATCCCCCCTTATGTATTATACATGGAGATCATATCCCCCCTTATGTATTATACATGGAGATCATATCCCCCCTTATGTATTATACATGGTGATCATATCCCCCCTTATGTATTATACATGGAGATCATATCCCCCCCTTATGTATTATACATGGTGATCATATCCCCCCTTATGTATTATACATGGAGATCATATCCCCCTTATGTATTATACATGGAGATCATATCCCCCCTTATGTATTATACATGGAGATCATATCCCCCTTTATGTATTATACATGGAGATCATATCCCCCCTTATGTATTATACATGGAGATCATATCCCCCTTATGTATTATACATGGAGATCATATCCCCCCTTATGTATTATACATGGAGATCATATCCCCCCTTATGTATTATACATGGAGATCATATCCCCCCTTATGTATTATACATGGAGATCATATGCCCCCCTTATGTATTATACATGGTGATCACATCCCCCCTTATGTATTATACATGGAGATCACATCCCCCCTTATGTATTATACATGGAGATCACATCCCCCCCTTATGTATTATACATGGAGATCACAGCCCCCCTTATGTATTATACATGGAGATCATATCTCCCCTTATGTATTATACATGGAGATCATATCCCCCCTTATGTATTATACATGGTGATCATATCCCCTCCTTATGTATTATACATGGAGATCATATCTCCCCTTATGTATTATACATGGAGATCATATCCCCCCTTATGTATTATACATGGTGATCATATCCCCTCCTTATGTATTATACATGGAGATCATATCCCCCTTATGAATTATAAATGTTGTTCATATCCCCCCTTATGTATTATACATGGCGATCATATCCCCCCTTATGTATTATACATGGAGATCATATCCCCCCTTATGTATTATACATGGAGATCATATCCCCCTTATGTATCATACATGGAGATCTTATCCCCCTTATGTATTATACATGGTGATCATATCCCCCCTTATGTATTATACATGGAGATCATATTCCCCCTTATGTATTATACATGGAGATCATATCCCCCCTTATGTATTATACATGGAGATCATATCCCCCTTATGTATTATACATGGTGATCATATCCCCCCTTATGTATTACACATGGAGATCATATCCCCCCTTATGTATTACACATGGAGATCATATCCCCCCTTATGTATTATACATGGTGATCATATCCCCCCCTTATGTATTATACATGGTGATCATATCCCCTCTTATGTATTATACATGGAGATCATATCCCCCCTTATGTATTATACATGGAGATCATAATCTTTCCTCATAGCTGATCTCCTCCATGCCTCTTATCAGTTTGGTTGCCCTTCTCTGTACTTTTTCCAGTTCCCCAATGTTCTTTTTGTGAATTGGTGCCAAAAACTGAACTGCATATTCTAGATGAGGTGTTACTAATGATTTGTACCGGGGTAATATGATATCTCTCTCTCCATTAGTAGCCAATCACAAAGCCCCTCTTATAGGTGGAAAGACCTCAATACCCATCCCAGGGTTTTTCACTAGAGCTTCTTAAATGTAAGTAACGCTATTATAAGGCATACATATAAATCTTTGATAAGTAAACTTGCATGGTTATATAAATAAAGGAAGAATATTCAAATTATTACATAATGAGAGCTGTGGTTGCCTAAAATGACAGCATCAGCCATTGAATGGCACTGATTCACATGAACAAATTTTCACGAACAACCATCTTGTCCTTCATATTCAATACGACCCTTCATCTAGCAAAGAGCATGCTTTCATATTGTGAAACATGTATTTGATTAAGAAGCTTCTAAGACTGTGACTGCAGGGCACATTGGCTTTTTCTAAATGTAATATAATGATATCAGCTCGCCTCATGACACTGAGTGAATTCTTAATAACTGTCATTCTTGATCCCTGGAAACGTGGAATCCGGTATTGCGAAATTGGAAGCTGCCTAGCAGAGGGAAAAAGGTTAACATTGTCTTTATGGCACGTCCCTTGGTTTATAAATCCTAACACATTGCGCTCCAATTTTAATCGCTATGCGAGATTTCTGTAGCTTTTCTTGCATTAATTTAAGCCGACTGGTCAGAAAATCTCCTTTGCAGGTGTCTGCATTAGCGTTGACCTGTTCTGGGACATCCTGACGCATGGAGATTAAGTTAGCACAGCACGTCAGGCAAGTTTTACACTGAAGACTTAATTTATAGAGCAGTCATAAATTACTAATGGAATAGGCTTGGCATGGCGTGCGCACGCTACTTTACGTGCAACAGGAAGGAAAACAGATAGCTGGACAGTGCAATGCAACAAACCTCCAGCAGGAGGGCGCTATTGACTACAGCAATAAATACAGAGTCAGTTTAGTGCTCAATAATAAGATTGATCAGACACAATAGAGCTCATTGGATTTTATTTGAAATGTGGATGAAATTCATTTCTAGCAAGTGATCTGAGCAAAGTACAATGTATGGCTACATGAGCCATATTTCCACCAGCTGTTTTTAATTATTATATTATTATTATTATTATTATACAGTATTTATAAAGCGCCAATGGTTCACTCAGCGCTGTACATTACAGAGGGGGACAGAACATGTGACAGAACAATACCAATACAATGCAAAACATGAGGGGATCGAGGGCCCTGCTCTTTCGAGCTTACAATCTAGGAGAATTAATGGAAAAGATTTTTAATACATACATTTAGGGCCGGGACAAGGGGTGGGCAGAATAGACGGCTGCCCTGGGCACTGTGGTATCATGTAAGGTGCAGGGGGGGGGGGGACACGACAAGGAGATTTGGAGGATGGTATTTGTGTTTGTCGGGCGAATTTGGGGGTAGCAGGAGGTAAGAATTGTTCTAGGAGGGAAAATTTGGGGAGGTGTGCTAGGAGCAGGGGCGGACTGACCATTTGGAAACTCGGCACTGCCCGAGGGCCCGGGGTCAGTAGAGGGCCCCATGAGATGCCCCTGGTACCTTTTTCATAGGCTTTTTTGAGTTAGGGCAAGGACACAGGGGCCCCATGATCCCCTATTGCTTGGGAGCCCCATGAGTTGACAGTCCGTCCCTGGCTAGGCGAGGTAATTTGTGGGAGGCAAGAATTGTTCTAGGAGAGGTAATTTGTGGGAGGCAAGAATTGTTCTAGGAGGGGTAATTTGTGGGATTTGTGCTGGCAGAAAGAAGAGAATTTGTGCAAGGAGGGATTTTTTTTGGTGCAGATTTGTATTAGTAATAGGGATGATTGTGGGGGGGGGGGGGGTATTTCTGCTAGGAGGGGACATTTTTTGGGGGAAATTGTGCTAGGATGGAGGATTGGAGGAGGGGAATTTGTGCTAGGGGAGTTTGGTGTGGGGAGAGAGGATTGTGCCTTGGAGGGGAAAGTTGAGGGACAGAGAATTTGTGCAGGAAGATGATTTTTTTTGGGTGAGCTGGGGCATATGGGGAGAGAGAGGATTTGAGCTGAGGGATGGGGGGGGGGAGGTAAAGACTTGTGCTGGAAAGGAGGATTTCAGTAGGATGACTGAAGTCTACTGGGAGGAGGGGGGATTTATGCTTAGTTGTAAGCATGCAGATTAGTGCACAATTATTTTTTTTTGGGGGGGGGGGATTTTTGCTGAAACATAATGTTTATACATGTTAGGGGGCACGATTTGGCATGTTCACCCTGGGCTCTACAGTAGATTACCATGTCTCAGCACTGCATACATTTAAAGGTTCTGATGACCAATGTATCCAGTTAAATTTTCCTGGGAAATCTGGTGGGGAGAGCTCTGGGTAAGTTATCCTTTCTACCCAGCAAAAGACTTTATCACAAGGCCTTATAAATAAATTATAATCAACACTATGTGGCCAAAGGTATGTGATCTTTCCTCCAAAATATTAAGTTCACTTGTTTCCAGTGAAGACTACTGTTAATGTTACAGCATATGAAGACGTTTTAGATAATTGTGCTTTTCCAACTTTGTGAAAACGGCATCCTGGAGATAAAAGTGTAGGCGCGCACACAGGTATATTGGTCTCCTAGAGACTCAATAATATATAAAAACGTCCACTATAAGTCTCTTAAGTCAGAACATTGTCCATCACACTAGGGCAGGCATTCCATGAGTAGAAGCGAACTCTGTGTAAAATACAAGAAAAAAGGGAAGCACCTCTAAGTGTAGTATGGACTATATTTATTAAAAGTATCGCAATGGGCAACTCACATTTTGTAAAAATAATCAGGCTCTTCAATGTGTCAAACTCACCCCGTGAACATCCTCCTGCCGTCAGGTCCAGGCTTTACCTTGGATGTACCGGTTCACACAGGATTCAATTATGTTGTCACATTCAAAACCACGCTGGAGCCCACTGGAAGTGGAGATGACGTTACGATGGTGGGTGTGGATATGCGTTTCGGAGCATGCACACTCCATCAAGCCTCCGAAGGTCCTTTTATGTTCCTGCATGACTCTGCCACTATGCACAAAACCAGCTCATGAAAGACATGGTTTGATGAGTTTGGTGTGGAGATATCCAAGTGCCTGCACAAACCCTTACCTTAATGGCATCAAAATAGAATCCAAGCTGAATAAAATGAACATGTTCTTTGAATCCATCGCATTCCTACCTACACACTGACATATGCACATATTCACAGAATTATGTTTCAAAAGAATACTGTCCTAGGCAAAGTTTGAGTCAAATATTCCTACCATTCCTATTCAGTGGGACCCATGTAGCTGGCAGTTGAAGGGATATTTTTACTCCATCCTTATTGCCATGCATGTGAAGTGTCTGATCTGTGCTTGATAGGGCTGGACTGATAGAAGTGAAAGTTGGTTTTGGTGGATCTACTGTAAAACAGGGGCTGACTGACAACTCATGGGGCCCCCGGGCAATAGGGGATCATGGGGCCCCTGTGTCCTTGCCCAAACTCAAAAAAGGCTATGAAAAAGGTACCAGGGGCATCTCATGGGGCCCCCTACTGACCCCGGGCCCTCGGGCAGTGCCCGAATTTCCAAATGGTCAGTCCACCCCTGCTGTAAAGTGATTTTTCTTTCAAAGGAGCAGATCAATGGTTGAAATATAGCATAGGTGGACCTTGTTTTGGTCCTAGCCTGATAGCTTTCTGATATCGAAAAAATAGACGCTTACCAGACTGTAAATTCTAGGACACGTACTGAGGAGTGCTTGGTAAAAGTTCATCTCACCTGAAGGACTTTTTGAAACATTGAATAGTTAAAAGCTTCAAATACATCCAACCCATTTTGAGGGAAAAAAAGGTCCCCCCTTTCTTAGCACTAGAGTCTTCATCAAGCCTTAACTCAAGGCCCCCTAGTGCATTCTGTTGTGATTTTAGTAACATTGACTTCTCAAAGTGTTTCTAAAGGTTAATTTTTTTTGGAAAATACAAACATGTCAATACGTACCTACTGTGTCCAGTGGTTTTGCACAGAGCAGCCTCGATCCTCCTCTTCTCTGGTCCCCCGCAGGCTCTCCTGTCCCCTCCCTGCTGTTGGGTGCCCCAACAGCAAGCAGCTTGCTATGGGGGCACCTGCTGTGGCCATTCATATAGAGCCGTAGCTTGTCCCCACCTCCTATCTCTCTTCATTGGCTAGCTGGCTGTGATTGACAGCAGCAGCAGTGGCTCCCACTTCCTGTCTCAGCCAATGAGGAGGAAGAGACCTGGGACTGACGAGATTGTCGTGCACATCGCTGGATCTCAATGAGGCTCAGGTAAGTATTGAGGGGGCTGGGGACACAGCAGCACACAGAAGGTTTTTTTTACCTTCAAGCATTGAATGCATGAAGGTAAAAACCTTGAGCTTTTACAACCACTTCAAGTCCTGAAGAAGATGAATCATGTATTTGATGTACTCAGCCATTATTGTTTCAAAAAGTCCTCCAGGTGAGATTAACTTTTGTACTAAAGCTTTATTCAGCAATTACATTGTTACAGCAGAAGCAACATTTCCGAGCCTCGCAGGACCCCTTCATCAGGCATGCGACACATGCCTGTTGAAGGGGTCCTGCGAGGTTCCAAAATGTTGCTTCTGCTGTCTGAATAAAGCTTTGGTCCCACTCTAGAGTTGCATAGCGTGCTGATGATGTTTTCTCACTCTATGTGCAGCTCCAGCCATTGGTCTCTGCAGCACCCACCTATGCACACAGCCATTTCTTCAGGAATGTGTGCATTGGGAGTAGTGCATTTGAACTTTTGTACCAGGCAAGCCTTAGTACATATCCAAACATTTGTATGAGAACTGTCAACCCCTGAACTTTCAGCGCCCCCCACCAACCCAATCCTATCCCTTTGTCATTTAGGGTCCCCTTCACTACAGTATTGACATCTTAATCAGTTTGTCCACTCCTGCTGGAATCTGTTTGGTCATTGAATACAACAAATCATTTTCTTTCTGCTTTCTATTTTTTTTTTTTTTTTTACTGTAAATAACCCCTTTTGTCGTTATCCCTTCTATTAAAACTTTGAAAAAAAAATTGGCTTTGTTCAGCCAAACTCATCTTAAAATACAAAACCAAACACAGCTCTGATGAAGACTTACCAGTTTCTTGTTTGTCTTTGAAAGAGAAATGACAGCAAATTCGGAGGAGAGGGAATGATGAAATAACAGGATCCTGATGAAGGGGAAAATGACACGGATATGATAGAACATACAAAATGCTAATTAGAGAAGTGCAAGTCATTAACAATGCATTGTTCCATTTTTCCTAAACGCCAACTGCGAATAGTCATTTCTCAAGGGAAATTGATTCTCTAATTATGGATTTCTTTGTATATGTAAACATTTAATAAATAGCACTGGGGATATTTTTAGCTCTTAATTTGTACTCCCGAGGAGATAGTACTGTGGGGGTAAATTTATACTGAGGCTGGGGATGATGTACTACAGAGAACAACACTGTGCAATGCAGATTATCATTACAGCACTTAGTGCGGATGGGGAGTAGAAAGGAACAAGAAAGGGGGAGTGGTGAATTTGGGTCACTGAAGAGGCTTGCCGGTACACCTGCACAGGGGCGGACTGACAACTCATGGGGCCCCCGGGCAATAGGGGATCATGGGGCCCCTGTGTCCTTGCCCAAACTCAAATAAGCCTATGAAAAAAGGTACCAGGGGCATCTCATGGGGCCCCCTACTGACCCCAAGCCCTCGGGCAGTGCCCGAGTTTCCAAATGGTCAGTCCGCCCCTGCACCTGCATGTGTGACAGGCACAGTGGTCGGGCAGGGGGCTCAGGTAATGATGAGCCTGTGACCAAGTAAAGAGGAATGAAGAGATATAAAAGAGGGAAAGAAAGCTAAGGGAGGGAAGGGGGAAGAGAAAGGAAGGGAAGAGGAGGGTGAATATGAGAAGGGAAGAGAAGGGTAGAGAGGGGAAGTGGAGGGTAGAGAGGAGAATACAAGTGGAGGGTAGAGAATAGAAGGGAAGAGATAAGTAGAGAGGGGAACGGGAGATGGGAGGAGAAAAAAAGAAAAACAAAAGAAAGAAGAGAGCAGAAGAGAGAATTAGAGAAGAAGAGAGAAAGATGGAAGAAAGGGAAGGAAGGAGAGAAGAGAAGGGTGGGGAGGAAAAGTGAAGAGAAGGAAAGAGAGAAGAAGGGAAGAGTAGAGAGGAAAATGGAAGAAAAAGGTGGAAAGGACAAGGTAGTAGGGGCGGACTGACAACACATGGGGCCCTCGGGCAATAGGGGATCATGGGGCCCCTGTGTCCTTGCCCAAACTCAAAAAAGCCGATGAAAAAGATACCAGGGGGCATCTCATGAGTCCCCTACTGACCCCCCGGGCAATAGGGGATCATGGGGCCCCTGTGTCCTTGCCCAAACTCAAAAAAGCCTATGAAAAAGGTACCAGGGGCATCTCATGGGGCCCCCTACTGACCCCGGGCCCTCGGGCAGTGCCCGAGTTTCCAAATGGTCAATCCGCCCCTGCAAGGTAGAGAGGAGAAGGGAAGAGACAGGTGGAGAGAAGAAGAGAATAGGGAGGAGAAGAGAAGAGAGAGGTAAAGGGAAGAGAAGAGAAGGGAAGGGAACAGGTTTTACTAAGAAAACCATCATTGCATTTCCTCAAATAAGTGCATTACCCATGTCTGCTTATTAAAACCTTCCCCTAATGCCTTAAAGAGTAATTCTTTTTTTTTTTTTTTTAGAAAAAAACAATCCCCCTTGGGTCTATGTACAGTACATTGCCAGGATCTTAACAAATGTTGCAAATTTTGACCTATTTCTGCTCCAAAGAAAAATATATTTGTTGTGTGCAGAATGAATCTGAATCAGAGTGACTTTTTATTTTTGAAATGTCTAATGCACTTGTAGCGTTCTAATGAGGAAAGCTGCAGTGTCTGCATACCCGTAGAAGTAAATAACCCATTGTGGGTATATCACCAAAAACTTTTTTGTTGCAGAGGATGCCTAAAATCTGACGTTTATCTTGGAAAATCAATGACTCAATCACACAAGCAGCAAATTATGTTTTAGGGGAAGATCTACCAACTGTGTACAGAAATCCTCCAGGTTGCCATACTGCATTGAATTTTGCAGAAAATTCAGCAGTTGCAGATTGAAAAGGAAAGGCAAATATTTATAACATTTATTACATGCATAATATGCATTGCGTAGCAATTGTATACACAATTTTTTTTTACAATTTTTACCACAAAAGTGGAGTTACCCTTTAAACTGGAGTTACCCTTTAAACTTGAATGTGTCAGAGCTCTGGTCTATGACATTAAGGTTTAGAATTCTATGGAGATATGAGACCATGGTATTAGTCATCCCCGCTTTCAGCTTCTCTATCCTAGCAGCAGGAATTCCTAAAGTATTTAGAAATTTCATAATAATTATAATCAAAGGAAGATGACCTTGCTAACGGAGCATTGCTTCTAGTACATTATTGTTACATACCAACAATTCTAATTAATACGTTAAGTACATACATATAATACAATAGAGGGATACTATTATCTGTGTAATCTTCATATTAGAGGTTACTACTTTATACGAGGGGTGTTCAAGTCATACCAGAACTTTTCATTTTACAGGTATAAAAAGGGATTCTAGCGTGGCAGTACTACACATAGAAGTAAGTGGCAAATGTATCCAATTATTGATAGGTGGTACACATGTTGCAGGCCAGTCCAAGAGCCCAGCAGCATATTTACCACAACACAAATCTAGGGCGGCAGTTTTTGGGGGTGCGTCGCTGCCGGAAGACCTGGGGACCTGGTGAGGCTCCACCATGGAGTCCAAGGAAGCTATCCAAGGAATCTGCACACTGCTGGAGGGTATAAGCTGCCCGCACAAGGAAGGCAGACATTGGACTTGGCTTCAGAGAGGTTAAGGTTAGTGATTACAAAAGGGATAACAGGCGCATGGTGTGGCAGTTCATGTATGTTTGATGAGTTCCAAATGGGCAGGGGTGAAGGTAGTCCAGTAGGCACTAAGGGCAAGCTGTGTAGGAGCGAAGCATAACTCTACAAAGAAACACAGCGCCTCTAAGTGTGTACTGTGAAGGTATTTAATAGAAAGATAAGTAGTAACTCACATCTTAGAATGTAAAAACAGGCTCATGGGTAAGAGGGTGAGACGTCTGTAGCCAGATGTTGTTGTGTGTCTGATCCAGAGAGGAGATTGATTGAGTCCATCAGCAGGTGGTGCTGTGCATGTGCAACATGGATGGTAAACCTGGTGGAATCTCCAAGGTGTCTGCCAGCAGATGGTGCTGTGCATATGCAGCATGGATTGTGGAGCCTGGCAGAGTCTCCAAGATGTCCGGGATCAGCACATGTGGCGTCTGACGTCATCAAAATGCGACGCGTTTCTGAGCATGTGCAGGACGAGATGAGTCCAGGTGCGCTCTTTCATCAGGCCTGATGAAAGAGTGCACCTGGACTCATCTCGTCCTGCACATGCTCAGAAATGCGTCGCATTTTGATGACTTCAGACGCCACATGCGCTGATTCCGGATCCACCAGCTGACGGACTCAATCAATCTCCTCTCTGAATCAGACACACAACAACATCTGGCTACAGGCGTCTCACCCTCTTACCCATGAGCCTGTTTTTACATTCTAAAATGTGAGTTACTACTTATCTTTCTATTAAATACCTTCACAGTACACACTTAGAGGCGCTGTGTTTAAGGTTAGTGTTGACTACCTCTCTCTCTCTTCAGGAAGGTGCAGGGGCTGGGGGGGGGGTTGTTTGGCAGTGAGTGGTGGTGGTGGGGCCCAGGAGGGAGTTTGGGTGGGTGCTGGTGGTGGCGAGGGGAACCCAATTTTAATGTTGGCAGAGGCCGGTGGAGGTGCTTGTGAGTGCCCAGTTTTAGTGGCGGCTGGGGGGGTGCTTGTGGTGGTGGTGGTGGCCACCCAATTCTAGTGTTGCCTAGGACAGCACAAGAGCTAAATATACCACTGCAGAGGCCGTTAATCAAGATGGCAGACAACAGTGTTAGTGCGTGAATGGAACTGCGTGCGGTGATGAAGTTTCTTGTGAACGAAGACAAAAACCCATGGATGTCTACAGAAGACTTCAAGTACAGTACGCTGATGAGACGCTCAGCTGCAGTAAGACGGTTGAATGGTGTAAACGTTTCAAAGATGGTCGTGATGATCCCAGCAGTGGTGGTTCCCAGCCCACAGCAGTCATTCCTATGAACATTCAGCATGTGGAACATCTGATCCTGAACAATCGATGCATAACCTGTCGCAAAACTGAACAAGAAACAAATCTTTCATTGGGAACGGTGAACACAATGGTGACGAAGTGAAGCAGGATGTCCTTGGATGGCTCAGGTATGCTGACAAATCTTTCTATCCCGAAGCTTTCCAGGCATTAGTTAAAACTCTGGGATGAGTTTATAAATGTAGCAGGGGAGTATGTTGAAAAATAAATGCAGTTTTCACTCCTTCCCACACATGTCCACTCATCTCTATGTCCATTTAAAGGGGCACAAGCTCACCTCACTTAACGGTTTGGTCATATAAGTCAGGTGAGCGCACACTGGTGAAGGAGCACACAACTTAAAGTTTTGTGGACTTTTTAAATATATTTTTTAGATTTTTATATTTTGCACTAGTGAAAGACATAACACAAGTCACGGATTGTTTTTGAAATAAGCACGCAGTATTGCAATTTAAAGTTGGACTCCCATTGTTATTTAAAATCAATTTGGATTATATATATTAATCTTATGTGCACATTCAAGTGTAATTTTCATATTTAATTTTTAATTTAATTTTTTATTAGTGCAGCTCGACATGTTTTGCATTTTTATTTTCACTCCTTGATATTTGTTCTTTTATTATAGAAACAATTGAGTTCTGTCCGTGATACTTTTTTTATTTGCACCAACATCCAATTTTGAGGACAAGCTTTCGGGGAGTGTCCCCTTCTTCAAGGTCCAAGCAGTACTATTACAATGTTTAGCAGAATGTTAGAAGAGATGTGGGGAATGAGAAAAGAAAGAGCAGAAAGAAACACAAACCTAGGGTTAGACTAGAGATAAGATGCAGCAAAGCAAAAGCAAAGACTGGGGGGGGGGGCATCTTATCTCTAGTCTAACCCTAGGTTTGTGTTTCTTACTGCTGTTTTTTTTTTCTCATCCCCCACATTTCTTCTAACATTCTGCTAAAAGATTGTAATAGTACTTGTCAGGGACCATCGCGACGCATGGGTCTGCACATGCGTAGGTGTCTGGCAAGACATGCAGGCAGCAGGGCACTAGGACCCAGGCACACCCATCGCCTATGATGGTGCTGGGCAGGCACTAGGACCTAGGCTGCGCCTGTCAGGTGCAGGGCGGGCTGCTTAAACCAGCCCTGCACAGCACAAGTTGCCGTATGGTCTGATCTTATTCCTGTGTTGTTGAAGATTTGTTGCTGACCTGCCTGGACCTGACCTCTGCTGACTTCTCCTGCTCTGACCCCTGGCTAAGTTTGACCTCTCTTTGGATATCCCTATCTGATCTGAACTACTGGTACCGACCCCGGCGAGTGACCTGACTATTCTTCTGCCTGCTGCCTTGTACTACGCTGACCTCTCTGTTACCTACCTGGCCCGTCTGATCACGCTCATCCGTCCATCCATCCGGCACAGATCCAGCCATCCCTGCTTCCGGCTTCTGCCTCTTCACGTCAGGCTCTCCACCTGCACAGACCCCCGGCGGATTCCTCTACCACAGACGGGTGTACTCAGGGGCCGCGACCTGGTTCCAGTCTGCTCCAAGTCCATCCCCACCATCAGGGGCCCTGGTGAACAAGCAGGCTGGGGCTTAGACTGCGTGCTCTGGGGAATCCTGTCCTGTGGGCTGCTAGAGGTACCGCCAGGCGGTTGCTAACAGTACTGCTTGGACCTTGAAGAAGGGGACATACCACCAAACGCTTGTCCTCAAAATTGTATGTTAGTGCAAATAAAAAAAGTATCATGGACAGTACTCAATTGTTTCTGTCACAAGTGCACTAATACGGCTACAATCACCTCAAGCAAAATGGAAGATTCTTTTATTATAGAAACTCAAAAGCCCCAGTCTGACTTAACCACTTCCCGACCGGCCGTTGCATATAAACGGACAGACGGTGGCACTGCAGGGTCGGGTGGCTGTCTATAAACGGCCTCCCCGCACCCTGCTTGTGCGCGCTCCCTGGGAGCGCGCAGCACCGCGATCCGGTGCCCGCTGTTTCCTCCGGACACAGTGAAACACCGATCGTCGGATGGGACCTCTGTACGAGGTCCCGATCATGTGATCACTGATTGGCCAATCAGTGATCACATGCAAAGTAGTAAGCAAGATGTCACTTGTGACATCATTGCTTACTACGTGTGAAATCTGTGAATGATCACAGAGGTCACATGGTACAAGGCTATTCACAACAGCCTTGTACCATGTGACAAGCTGTGACCAATCACAGCTCACTCAGTACTTCTCAATGAATGCACACAGAGAGAAGGAGAAATGATTGCTTTTACATCCTATATGGGTGTAAAAGCAATCAGTGTAAAAAAAAACAAAAACAAATCATCACCCCCCACAATTAGTACAGTGTCACCATGGTTACATTGTACTGCTAGGGTGACAGTATGTAAAAAAATAAAATAAATAAAAAATAATAATATAAAAAAATAAAATAAAAATGTAAAAAAAAATGTTTAAAAATTATAATTTTTGGTTATAAACTAATTTGGATTTTTTTTTTACTAAAAAGATAACGGAATACATTTTGGCAAAGATTTATGATGAAATATTATTTATTTGCAAAATTTAAAAAAAAAACACTTTTTTTCAAAATTTTTGGACTTTTTCATTTACATAGAAAAAAAATAAAAATCTGAGCGGCGAATAAATACCACCAAAATAAAACTTTATCTGTGTCAACAAAATGGTAAAAAATTCATATGGGTACAGTGTCGCATGACCGCGCAATTGTCATTCAAAGTGTGATAGCGCTGAAAGCTGAAAATTGCCCTGGTCAGGAAGGGGGCAAAAGTGTCCGGTCTGGAAGTGGTTAAAATCCCCTCGTATTATTTGTAAATACGTGAATTTTTTTTTTTTTCTGAATACACCCATTTACAGGTATTTCCAGTCCTAGGATGGCTGCCTTTCCATCCCTTGCAGAAATGCTGGACTGTGTAGCCATTTTTTGTGTCAAGTTTACTTTGTATAAATCTGTTTTCACTTTACCTTGAACTCTGTGGAACCCCAAACCTCATATTCTAGAGCCAGACCTGCACTGAGTGAGCTAGCCGCCTTCTACAGTTATCATTAGGCCATTCAGTTCCATTAAAAAAAAAAAAAAATACAAACTCATTAGCGTTTTCCGAAAATGCAACACTATAAGTCAGCACACGGGCATCATCAGGTCAAAAGCAATTATGAACTATTTACTCTGAGCAATGTTCCCAAGCTATTTTAATTTAATATGCAAACGAAAATGATGTACTCATAAATTCAGGTACTTTTTAATAAGCTCTAATTCACTTTGATAAGCTACTGTAGACAAAATTTTTGTTGTTATGGCTTCTTGGCTGACAGTTTATCTTTAAATTGATGTCATTGGATGATAGGTAGACCCTAATTTCTTACTTGAAATGGCATGCGACCCGCGAGGGAAGACATTCATTTATACAAGGCTCACAAATAAGGAACTGTAAGCCGTAGGCTATATTACAATATATATTGGGGGTCAGGGGCGGACTGACCATTTAGCCACTCGGGCACTACTGCGCGAGGGCCCGGGGTCAGTAGGGGGCCCCATGAGATGCTGCTGGTACCTTTCATAGGCTTTTTTTTGGGTGTGGTTTGAGTGGTGGCTTCCTGCCAGGCTATTTATAAAGTTGAACTTTGCCCATAATACAAGTTCAGTTTCCAGCAAACGGACACCAAGCTCCACCACACCAAGCTGCACCTCCCAACAAATACCGTAGGTGCAGGGGCGGACTGACCATTTGGAAACTTGGGCCCAGGGTCAGTAGCTGGCCCCATGAGATGCCCCTGGTACCTTTTTCATAGGCTTTTTTGAGTTTGGGCAAAGACACAGGGGCCCCATGATTTCCTATTGCCCGGGGGCCCCATGAGTTGTCAGTCCGCCCCTGTTGGGGGTTATTTACTAAAACCGGAGTGTGCACAATCTGGTGCAGCTCTGTGTAGAAACCAATCAGCCTCCAGGTTTTATTGCCAAAGCTTAAAGTGTTACTAAACCCACAACAGTACAATCAGTCTGTATATGCAGTAAAGCATGCTTGTTATACTCACTGTGGAACCTAAGGGGTTAATCCTCTGCATTGTCTGAAAAGGCTATTTGATCCTGTGTTCTCTGATCCTCCGCTTCTTCTACTGTCTCCAATCCATCTGCTGATAGTACAGAGCGCTAGGAGTCAATCTACACATGCTCAGTTTAGTGCATATGGCTAGAGAGGTTTTTTTTTTTTCTTTGGAAGGGTATATTTGATCGGCACAGGGCCAATCAGCACTTTCCAGAAAGAGGGTCAGGGATTGCCTCATAGGACAGTTAGAACAGAATTAAAACTCCTCCTACAAGCTTTAACCAGTGCTCAGGTGGACACTGATAGAAGTCACAAGATTGCTATATACTGCTGATGAGAAAAGGCAGTTTATATTTACCAAAATAATAGCATTTCCATGTTCTGTGTACTGTGGAAGACTGGATATAGTGAATGCAGGGTCCGGGGAGACCGGATATAATGAATGCAGGGTCCGGGGAGACCAGATATAGTGAATGCAGGGTCCGGGGAGACCGGATATAATGAATGCAGGGTCCGGGGAGACCAGATATAGTGAATGCAGGGTCCGGGGAGACCAGATATAGTGAATGCAGGGTCCGGGGTTTAGTAACACTTTAATTCATGGGTGTCAAACTGGAGGCCATCCAGCTGTTGCCAAACTACAAGTAGCATGAGGCATTGCAAGATTGATAGTTACACGCATGACTCCCAAAGGCAGAGGCATGATGAGACTTGTAGTTTGGCAACAGCTGGAGGACCGCCAGTTTGACACCCCTGCTTTAATTGAACAAGCTGAAGTTAGAAGCTGATTGGCTACATTGCACAGCTGTCTTCTGCAGTGAAGACTAAGCTCTATTTATCCTAACCCAACTGGACGATGTTGTTTTTTTTGTCCTGGGTTGAAGAAGAAAGTGTACTGGGTGTTCAACTCCGGTGTGGGAACTGTTTGTGCAGCTAGGGCTGGGAAGCCTGGCATCCACTCTGACCTTGAAGGTGGTAAAGTGAGTGCTGAAGATTACACTCATAGGCTATGATTGGATTAACAGGACAAGGAATCCCATCCCTGGAATGTGTGAAGAGGGAATCAGGGTAAACCGACCTGCAAAGGTTGTCCTGGGGTAAAGGAGTTCACCTTCAGTGACTCTGAAACTTGTGATCAAGTGAGTTGTAGTAGTTGTAGTTTGGAACTATAGGCTTTGAGCCTAGTACAACTGGGCAGAACTCAACAACCACCAACATAGAGTTCTATCCCCAAGCATGAGGTGGAGCAAGCCTAACACCCATCCACAGTGGTCCACCTTCAATAGATCATAACCCCATTACTGACTTACCAAATTTTGTTCTACACTGTGTCTTTCGGTGGAGGTGGCCATGCCTTGGCAGAAGCAGGGTTTTTCTTCTTTATGTCAAAGACTCCAGCAAAGAGAATAGTGATCAGCACATTAGTGACATCCCCAAATCTCACCCAAAATGAGTCTGGTAGTCTAGAAAGCAAATATCTCACATTGCAGATATATATGTAACACCTTCATAGTTACACTAGGGGAGCTAGAATCCCTATTGGTTAGTCAGGAGCTGCTATCAAGTCAGGTGTAATAGCCAGAGTGTCAAATTGTGGTCAGGGCTAAAAGACTCTGCTGGCCAGCCCCTCTGGAATTTCCCCCTGTTTTGAGGTTCTCAGGGAGGGCCTTGGAGGCAGTGGATCTGAAGAATAGTTGGCTGCACCTTTTTAGGGATTTCAGCCAATCCTCAACAGGAGGCTTGGCAAGGGGCTAGACTCCTTAAAAGATGTTAGAGTCTGCTCAGTAGCAGGTTTGAAGAGTGTGGGGAAGGTGTTGGAGAGTGTAGAGGAGGTGGTGGAGTGGATTAGAGAGGAGAGAAATGTGAGGCTGGTGGAGAAGGACTGCAGGAGGTCTGCTGGATAGAGGCCTGCCTGTGAGCCTGGTTCAGAAGAGGAGGAAACCTCAGGACTCACTGGACCCCTGGGAGAGGATCCACTGTGCGACAGGCAGGAGCCGTACAGCTATCAAGTCTGGCAACTGCAGCCACCCACAAGCTGTGCAGGAGAGGACCTGACTGAGTACACCTACACCCCCTGGGCAGATAGGGGAAGGATCACTCTGGTGGGAAACCAGATTAGCCCCCTTCTAGTGACTGTGCACCTACTAAAGGGAACAGGAGTCATATCTCCTGCTCAGGAAAGGAAAGATTACCTACAGACTGTTGGATAGAAGAGGAGTTCATCTGGGGTCTGGGGTACTACAACTGGAGTTGCTGGCTAGCACTCCAACAGTGACTGTGCGTCTTAAAGGAGAAGCAGTGAATAGTTCGGGAAGTTTGTCCTCCAGATTTTGGTTTCCTTGGACATCCTATACATCCTTTTACCCTATCCCAGTTTAAATCCCCTAAATAAAAAAACAAAACCAACAGTCACGGCCTGATTTCTTGTTTGTGGATGAACACACATTGACTGGCTGTGCAGGGCTATAAGGGGAATCAAATTCAAGAGCAACCCTCAAGGGGGGTAGTGCTACATATAGCGTATAGGCTGTTGGCACAGAAGAGCCTAGGCACCTTCACTTACTAACAGCACTGCTAATTTTCAGGAGGAATTCTATACAAAAGGTAACATTTTCAGGGTACTGCACAGGCACAATTACCATTTCTAGATGTTCACTATAACAGCAAATCTTCAGTTGCAGTTTAATAGGTTATATATACGGATCTACATAACTCAGCCTTAAGAAACAATGGAAAAGCTTTCTTGTTCAGGCCAGAGTTCTTCTTTAATCCTATTTTCAAATTACAACCAACTAAATTGATTCCATGGAAGCGTTCCAGCGCCTGATTAATTTTCATTGTGCTTAGTCAAAGAACAGATAACAATAATCCAATCAGCAACTCAGGGAAATTTGGAAGTCTTTCAGTTGTTGAAGCCATTGAGAACTAAGCAGGCCTGTCACGATGAATTCACGTTTCCAATTCAATAGCAGATTAAAAAATACCTATGCTTGGACTCAGAAAAAAAAAAAACACATTGAAATAGCTTACAGTGCTTTTGTGGTATCAAGACAAAAGGGGTTGATTTACTAAAGACAAATGGCCTGTTCACTTTGCAAGGGAAGTTGCACTTTGCAAGGGAATTTTTTTCTCCAGGGTTTAGTGAATAAGGCAAAGTTCTGCTAACTTCCACTGTCCAATCATATTCAAGCAAAAATGTTTGATTGGGTAGTATCTCAAATTTCACCTTATTTAATCATCTCTGGGGACAATTCCCTTTTAAAGTACTACTTCCTTGGCAAAGTGAACAGTCTATTGGCCTTTAGCAAATCAACCCCAAAGATTGTAAATATTGTAATGCTGCACATTGCTACATTTAAAATAAGACTGTCACTAGAGAAATACAGAGACTGTCACTGCTGACCTCTTTCTGACAAAGCTAGTTATTTGGCTGCAGGGCTGTGGATAAGGGGGTACCACCTGTCTACCTGTACAGGGCCCAGGCCATCAGGGGGGGCCCAGGCATCTGGGTGAATCAAATTTGGGCAGGGAGGGTGATTGGCACGGTGGGGGAGGCAATTACTGGAACCGATCCCCTGTGTGGCTCTCTCTGCAGCAGCTGAAAACTGTCTTCTTTGCTTTTCCCTCCCTCTGGCTTTCAGATGCTGCAGAGGGAGCCATACAGGGGACCGGTTCCAATAATTGCCCCCCCCCCACCGCACCCATCATCTTCACTGTGCACCATATGTTTCCCCCTGCTGCCCAGGCCCCCATGTGTGCCCCCACCCCTGCAGTGCTGTTGGCTTCCCTCCACTCCTTCCCACCGGCAGCTGCAAGTACACAATAGGATCCTTTAGGATTGGGACTGGGGGAAAGGTCCGGTAAATATGGCACATTTACTAGCCTCTTCCTTTCCTGAATTAACACAATGAGTGATCGGTACTAATCCCTCACTGTGTTCATTTATAACTGAAGCATAGTAAACCTTTTTTTATTTCAAGGGTGCTCTGCAGCTTAGCTGTATGGGGCCACGTGGTTTCTAACTGGCTGCTATGCTTACTCTGGTCTTCAACACTGTCTAAATCAATGACCCCCAACAAATATGTAAATCATTAAAGCCCATCTCCAGTTAATGCTATCTCCTGCCTAATCCCTGCCTCCAACCCATTGTTACCCATTCAGCACTTGTTGGTGAAGTAAATACCTTGTAAAGATTTTCTGATACTTGTCTAAATCTGCCTCCTGTGTCCTGTACCAATGTTGCTGCTCGGAACTTACAGCAGATGAATCCAGAGCTGCAGATAACCAATCTTATCTTCATGATGTCAACTCTCTGCCTCTGGACAGCCAATAATAATTGTCTATGTCACCCCAAATGTGATGTGACAGAGATCTCTAGTTATCACTAGAGGGATCACAGCAAGAGGAAGGAGGTTCTGATTCCTCTATATAGATCTTCATATCACTGAGGGATCACCAGCAGGAGGAAGGAGGTCCTGATTCCTCAATATAGATCTTTATATCACTGAGAGATCACCAGCAGGAGGAAGGAGGTCCTGATTCCTCAATATAGATCTTTATATCACTGAAGGATCACTGGCAGGAGGAAGGAGGTCCTGATTCCTCTATATAGATCTTTAGTTGTCATTAGAGGGGTCACTAGCAAGAGGAAGGAGGTCCTGATTTACCTTTATAGATCCTTAGTTATCACTAGAGGGGCTACCAGCAGGAGGAAGGAGGTCCTGATTCCTCTAAATAGATCTATTCCTCTAAATAGTTTTATCTCATTTAAAATACTGTGTCCAGTCCTGGAGAACTCACATACAAAAATATATTGATAAGATAGAACTGTCCACCATGCCACCCTCAGCAATGACTGTGGAATTTGATGAACAAGTGGTGTTTGAGGCTAAGTACACCAGGTGCCGGGCACAAGCACTTTACCTGTGAGTGATATTGTTTATATTTATTCTACAATAAAATATCATACGGTTTTACACTATAGGATACCCCTTCTTGTACTTTTTGTGAAATGTCCATCCCAATCTTGTGGTGATCTGGAGAGAACCAACTTCATTGGACAATGCCCCACAAGAGTTGTAGACCACTCTAGAAATAGATGGTCATCGGCTAAGGGTGCATTTTAGTCCATGTGGGGCACCTTGAATTAGTAGCATAAATTAAGCACTTCAAGTTCAAGTTACAGCACAAGCACCACGGGCACTTGTTTTACCATTTGGGACTTTAATAATGGCAATTTCTGCTGTATATTACTGGAAAGGTTAATGTTTGAGTCATATGCATATGATTATTTGTATAATACTAATGCACAGTCTGCCTAGATCTTTGTTATTCATGATTGGCCAAAGCAATGCACTTGACCACAGGTTAGGTGCAATGCTTCGGCCAATCACAGCACAATGGCTGTGAAAGCTATGATAGGCCAAAGTCACCGCGAATTTGGCGAATCATGGCTCACGGCTAAGTCCACGCCCCACACTATATAAGGCTGAACACTGCTGATTACAGATGGGACAATACTGTCTCAAATAATAAATACACAATAATAATAATAATAAAATAATATAAAAAGCAATAAATAAAAATAAACCAAAAAATACATAAAAAAAAGAAATAGCGTGGGTCCGTTCCCCCTCCTAATCTATACCAGGCCCTTTAGGTCTGGTAGGAAGATTAGGAGGAACCCCACAGTAATTTTAAGTGCGTGGGGTTCCCCCTAAAAGCCATACTAGGCCCATTAGACCTGCTAGGATGTTTAAAAGAAACCCCACCTCCAAAAATGAGGGAAAAAGTGTGTGGGGTTCCCCCTGAAAGCCATACCAGACCCTTTAGGAAAGGCAGGACTTTTAAGGGGGAACCCCATCCCAAAAAAATGGAGGAAACATTTCTACCACACCCTTGATCTGAGCACAGGTCTGGCAGGGCAGGGAAGGGGAAGGGACGATTGAGCACCACCCCCCCCCCCCCCCGCAGCTTACCAGGCCATGTGCCCTTGGCATTGGCCAGGTGGTTATGAAGGTCTGTGGACAGAGGGATTCATTAGCATCAGGGCACCCCATTTAAATAAGGGGGCAACCAACCCAAAATATAGAGCCGCGGCCTACCGGCAACACACTCGACCAAAACCAAAGGGGCCCCCACCAAGATGACCAGGAAGTACCCAGGCCACAACAAGGGGATCCAAAGTTATAACAATACCCACATCACAAAATGTACAAAACATTTGCTATAATACTAAGGCCTAAATAAACAAATCCATATATACATATGACAAAATGGTCAAAAATAATCCACAGACATTGCAAGGCCACCGGGTCCACTAATAATACATCCATAAAAGCATCAGAAGGATACTGACCAGTACAAAGCCAGCCCCAAAAAGAAAAACAAGAGGGGGGGCATTATCACTTAACCCCAAAAATGAAACAGGTCCCCATGTTCAATATTAGCAAGTAATTAATTCCAATAATTATAATGCATAAATATGAACAGAGCCTGTGTCAGTAACTATATATATAGAAATCATTCTCGGAAGGAGTATATGATGATATTTGCAAAAGACCCATATATAGAGAAAGTAAATAGGTTGACTATAAATTGCCATACGTGGATACCCCCCTCACGTTTACTAAAATCAACACAATCCATAATAGCCAGTCCTATGTCAAAAAACTACATGATCCCAAGCTGGTCATTTGTGCATCTATGCCTTTGAAATCATAGCAAAGATTTGCATGATAGAATTTCATTAAGGCCTGGTGGATTTACTGCATTTAAACGTTTGATCCACTTAGTTTCTGTACAGCAATTTTTTTTTATCCCAGTTGCCTCCATGTGGGTCTCTCATAACTACCTCCAATACAATGAAGCTAGCATGCGTGGTATCAAATTTGAGATATAATCCCAGATGGCGACTAATAGGGGTGAGCATTTTGGCATTAGACGAATAATAGACGTTGCCATGTATTCTTTGGCTAAACTGACGTATGGTTTTACCCACATAGTAGGCCCCAGGAGTGCATGTCATGAGGTATATTACTCCCCTAGTTGTACAATTGGCATGAAATTTAGGGATCTAAGTCTCTCCGTTGGGTAGGATAAATTGTCTGCCAGTCTGCACCCAGGGACAATATGTACATTTACCGCAAGCAAAAATGCCATTAGGAAGTGTTAAAGAGTTAGTTCTTGGTACATAGTGACTTGATGTTAATTGATCTTTAATAGAGACTGGTTTAAGGAACACCAGCTCAGGGTAATCTTTAATGTATTTATTTAATATGGGATCCTCCTGCAAGAGGTGCCAATGATGTTGTAACACATTACTTAATTCCTGGTGTTGTACAGAATACTCTTTTGTAAATCTTACTGTTTGGTGTTCAGCCTTAGAATCGGGTGTGGTGTATGACAAAGCTGTCCTATCCTTGGCCAGTGCCTTATTGTAGGCTTTCCGTAAAAGAGTACTACTGTAACCCCGTGAAAGAAGACGTTGGCGTAAAAGACTAGCTTGCTTTTTAAAGTCCTCTAGGTATGTAGAATTGCGGCGTAAATTAATATATTGTGGAAAAGGTATGCTTTTTACCAACGCTGGGGGATGAGAACTTTGTGAGTGAAGAATAGTATTTCCGGCTGTTTCTTTACGAAACAGTTTAGTAGCCAAACAGTTTGTAATATGCTTTAAAATTTGTAAAATAAAGGAAGGCAATAGTATTCATATGCCAATTCATTGTAAATGTCAAGTTAAATTAATTCCTTTTGAGTAGCTGCATAAATTCCTCCAAAGTATCAGGGGTACTAGTCCAAATGACAAACACATCGTCAATATAACTGAACCAGCAGAGGGCATGGTCCAGGTATTTGGTGAGGGTGTCATCCAAAAAAATATGACGCGCCCACCCTTTCAGGTACAGATTGGTGTATGCTGGGGCACAACAGGTGCCCATGGCAATGCCCTGCACCTGGAGGTAGTGGGAGCACATAAAGGTAATCCAACTATGTATCAAAATAAAGTACAATAAATCCAAAACAAAATCACAAAACTTCCATTGTGTGCGATTTTGCTCCATCAAGAAATATCGCACCACTGCTACCCCATGATGATGCTGTATACTAGAATAAAGAGCTTCCACATCAATGATCACAAGAAGAGCATTGGGGGACACAGATAGGCATTCAATATGTTTGAGAAGATCTAAAGTGTCTTTGACATACAATGGAAGTCATATGACATGTGGCATGAGAAAAAAAATCTACAAACCTTCTTGCATTCTTGCAAAGAATAGAACGTAGCTTCTCTAGGGAATTGAGTATTCAAAAAATCATACGTGTCTTTATTGATTAAGACATCAAGATATGCTCCATTAATGAAGTCTTTGAATCCAATACTATATTGGTGTGTTATATTGGCTGGGATTGGTTTATACCACTGAGAATTAGTCAGGATTTTGAGGCACATCTGCTCATATTGATCTGGTGACATAACAACGTTACCACCCTTATTGGACAGTTTAATGATTAAATTAGTTCTACTTTTTAGTTGATTTATAGCTTGTCCATGTTTAGGCATAATATTGGTGTCCTTTGTATCAGTAATCATACGCTTAACCTCACTAATAGTCGCAACCAAAAATGCCCACACCCGTGGGTTAATAGTTAATTCAGGAAAGTTTTGGGATTTGTGTTTAAAACATGTAGGAAGGGTTACATGATCCTTTAATTTGACAGAATTGTTCACATTATCAGTCTCATCAGTTGAATCATTCTCATCAAGCAATAACATAAGATCCGGTAAAATCCTAAAGTCTTGTATTGTAAAATGTTTGATTTGTTCCATAAGTTCTCTTTCCTGTCTGGCTCTAGTTCGATATTAATCGAATATATACTTGTAAGTAAGTTTCCTCGCGAACAACTATAAATCCTTAATAGTCTCATATTTGTCAAACTTGGCAGTGGGGCAGAAAATAAGTCCCATGCTCAATACTGCTAATTCAATCTAAGAGAGTTGTTCAGTAGTCAGGTGAATTTATTTATTTATTTCAGGTACTTATACAGCGCCATCAATTTAAGCAGCGCTTTACATATATATTGTATATTCACATCAGTCCCTAACCCTCAAGGGGTGTACAATCTAAGGTCCCTAACTCACATTCATATACAAGGACCAATTTAGACAGGATCCAAATAACCTACCAGCATGTCTTTGGAGTGTGGGAGGAAACCGGAGTACCCAGAGGAAACCCACGCAGGCACAGGGAGAACATGCAAACTCCAGGCAGGAGGTGCTGTGGCTGGGATTTGAACTAATGACCCTAGTACTGCCAGGTGGAAGTGCTAACCATTTAGCCACTGTGCTGCCCTGGTTAATAACACTTAGGGCTTGTTTACACTTGACTGTTTTACCAACGCTTGCCAAACCCCCCTATAGCGTTTGGCAAGCGTTGGTCCGGCGTTTGCGGAGCGTTTTTTAACGCTCGGCAAATGCTCCGCAAATGCCACGGCGGTTGCTAGGTTCTACATATGGTTCTACATTGGCATATGTGTAGGCAGGTGCAATCCGGTTTCTCCACCGTAGGTGACGCCAGAGTGGTACCACTGCCTGGAGAGTCACTGCCTGGTTTCCCCTATAGTTTCTTTGTCTCTGGAGGCAGCGCTCCGGTTGGATACGCTGCATCCAAGTGACCTCTGGCAGCCATTTTGGGTCAGCATAGTCTTTATAATTTCCAACCCATGGATTCTGTCATGCATTTGCGCACTGGCAAGAGTAGATAAAGAGCACCTGTCTGTCAGGGAAAGTGATTAGCGGCAGGGAAAGGTTCCCAAATGAGTAGGGACAGACTGGGGAAACGCAATCATGCTACTGAAAGCTTCCCCATTAGGACCGGACCAGCCAGGCCATATTCCAACCTGTGAAGACAGACTGCATCTTTACCTGTTGCATCTCTGCATTGTACCGAACTGGGGTTGTTTGTGCTTGACATTCTCTGCAATGCAAATGTTGAGTTTCTTGCAACAAGGCTCTGTATCTTCCCTGCCGTTGCACCACTCTGCACCTTCCCACATATGTGCTCCAAGCAGGTCTGTTTAATCATCCCCAACACGCTGCATTCTATCATCAGCAGATGTGTAACAGGATTACCAACACATGTGTTCCATCATCACCAACAGACGTGTTCCAGGATCATGAGGCAACAGACAAAAGGCAGCACAGTGAACTGAAACAAAATAAAAAAGCACAATAAAAAACAAACTACTCAGATTAGCTATGCTCCGTAAATGCAGATCAAGGTTTACTTTTAATTTTGACTGGAGTGAACCTTTAACATTCATTGATTTAAGGGAGAGATCTGTGCAAGAGGGTAAGGTAAGTTGGTATTTTATACATTCACTTTAATTTGACTTCATATATATATTTATTGGTCTTTTATTTTTGCCATTTTCAGGCTTCTGTTGGCTCTTAGCCCAAGAATCTTCCAAATGGATCCATTTCTAGCCTGGCAACAGATGCAGGTGTGTACACACTACAAAGCATCTTCCTTTAATAATAGAAGCTCAGTATTAAACATTCAAACTGACGACGGATGCAGAATTAATTTTTAACACAGCTTGGTTAATCACCGCTGTCTTGCTACAATTCACAATTATCCGGGTCCATTTATAGCTGGAAATAATAGGCATATTTTATCTCCAATTAGGGTTAGTCATCTTTTTTACACCCACCTATACTTCAACTGTGGTTGTAATTTAACTGTGCTTTAATGCACCCAATTTAATCACAAGAATGCCAGGAATCAAATCATAAGCAGGATGAACAGCAATTAACCATGTCAATCTCTACATCATAAAAAAATATGAATTGCAGGGATTTCGAGGTTTTGCTCTCAACATGGTGCCAGAATAGACTCTGAGGAAACAGTAGGAAGAATTGCAATCAGGGATATTTGACACATTTCCAAAATATCTGGAAGAGCAGAGGAAAGTTTTCAAAGTTTTTTTTTTTGCTTGTCTCTTAAAAGCATATTTATTTATTTTTCCCTCAGACTTTTTCTTAAGCCCTGGGTCATACCGCTGCAACCTCAGGCGTGGCATACGATTTACAAATCGCACCTGAAGTTGTATCCAATGTTTTTCCATGGCACTGTCTTAATAGTTGCGATTTCAAGCAGTGCGATATGAAAAATAGTTCCTGCCTTACTTTGTCACTTCTAGTGCGATTTAACTCTCATAGACTAAGTAGTAAATGGCACTGAAATTGCAGCTGTGTCTATATCAGCACTACTTTGAAGTGGCACTTTAAATGGGACCAAATCGCACCACTTTGAAATCGCATTCGGTGTGAACCAGGGCTAAGTACTCACCATTGAAGAGTCAACATGGTGAAGAGATTTGTTCGCA
Organism: Staurois parvus; assembly: GCF_062004578.1. NCBI lineage: Eukaryota > Metazoa > Chordata > Amphibia > Anura > Ranidae > Staurois > Staurois parvus. Next base: position 3,031,046 of record NW_028317980.1, on the reverse strand, counting down.
TCCATTTGGTATGCTTCTTTTTTCTTTTCTTTTCTTTTCCTTTTTCTTTTCCTTTCCTATTTTCTTTTCTCCTCTTTTCTCTTCTTAATGTCTAAATAAATGACATATATGGTGCAGTCTGCTGGTAGCATTTAACACTCATTCACATATCAGGTTGGATGGCAGTTAAAACGGAACTGCACTACATCTTGCACCACACATCAAAAATGCTATTCAATTAATTTCTAATATTCAAATATTCCAGTAGTCTTCTCTTTTCTCTTCTTAATGTCTAAATAAATTATATATATATATATATATATATATATATATATATAGTGCAGTCTGCTGTTAGCCTTTAACACTCATTCACATATCAGGTCGGATGGCAGTTACAACGGAACTGCACTACATCTTGCACCACACATCAAAAATGCTATTCAATTAATTTCTAATATTCAAATACTCTGATATTCTTCTCTTTTCTCTTCTTAAAGTCTAAATAAATTATATATATATATAGTGCAGTCTGCTGGTAGCATTTAACACTCATTCACATATCAGGTCGGATGGCAGTTAAAACGGAACTGCAATACATCTTGCAAAACACATAAAAAATGCTTTTCAATTAATTTCTAATATTCAGATATTCCAATATTCTTCTCTTTTCTCTTCTGTCTAAATAAATTATATATATATATATATGGTACAGTCTGCTGGAAGCATTTAGCACTCATTCACATATACAGTTGGATGGCAGTTAAAGCAGAACTGCACTACATCTTACACCACACATCAAAAATGCTATTCAATTAATTTCTAATATTCAAATATTCCAATATTCTTCTCTTTTCTCTTCTTAATGTCTAAATAAATGACATATATGGTGCAGTCTGCTGGTAGCATTTAGCACTTATTCACATATCAGGTTGGATGGCAGTTAAAACGGAACTGCAATACATCTTGCAAAACACATCAAAAATGATATTCAATTAATTTCTAATATTCAGATATTCCAATATTCTTCTCTTTTCTCTTCTTAAAGTCTAAATAAATTATATATATATATGGTGCAGTCTGCTGGTAGCATGTAACACTCATTCACATATCAGGTTGGATGGCAGTTAAAACGGAACTGCAGTACATCTTGCAAAACACATCAAAAATGCTATTCAATTAATTTCTAATATTCAGATATTCCAGCATTTTTCTCTTTTCTCTTCTTAATGTCTAAATAAATGACTTATATGGTGCGGTCTGCTGGTAGCATTTAACACTCATTCACATATGAGGTTGGATGGCAGTTAAAGCAGAACTGCACTACCTCTTGCACCACACATCAAAAATGCTATTCAATTGAATTCTAATATTCAAAGCAACCCCTCCAAAAATCCATCTATGTCTTTATGCTTTATTTTGCCAAGAAATCATTTTGAAAAACATCCCCTGGCTATTCTGGAAAGGTTACAGACAAGTAGGGACATGATAGGGACAAGCCATCCTTCCTGGAATCCTCTCATTTGGGTGCAGACCGTCTAGGTGGCACTCCACTCTTCAAGACAGACGCTGTTGGCACATCGAGACTTATTCCGTTCCATTTTGCCATTACAAAACTGTGAGTGTTCCCAGTCTGGTGGCTTCCTGCCAGGCTGTTTATAAAGTTGAACTTTGCCCACAATACAATTTCAGTTTCCAGCAAACGGATACCAAGTCCACCACACAAAACTGCACCTCCCAACTAATACCATAGGTGCAGGGGCGGACCGACCATCTGGAAACTTGGGCCCGGGGTCAGTAGCGGGCCCCATGAGATGCCCCTGGTACGTTTTTCATAGGCTTTTTTGAGTTTGGGCAAGGACACAGGGGCCCCATGATCCCCTATTGCCCGGGGGCCCCATGAGTTGCCAGTCTGCCCCTGCGTAGGTGGCCAATGTAGGCAACCAGATCTACATGGCAATGTATTTAGAAGAACACATGACAGCCAGGCAATGAAAACTTTCAGGAGAGGCTTCCAATGGACAGAGGATTGTACAGATATTTTTCTTATGACATTTTCTCTTTAATTCTTTACTAGTAAGCATGGGGCTAGCTGGTTACTATAAGTCTGTGGCTTACTTCCAGGTATGTTAAAAGACTGCCTCAGGATTAGGTGAATTAAGATTTAAAGCCTATATTATCTAGCATCTTCTTGTTTATAAAAGAACAATGGGATAGCTCCAGCGATTTTACTGCTGTAAGAGCAAAGCAGTCCCTCAGGAGAAAAAAGAGTCAGTCGTTTGTAAATGTTCCTAATACAGCAGTGCGGTGAAATATTAATACGTATAAAAGCTTTCTCTTTCTCTGTTACCTGGCTGCTTGTTCTGCAAAGGAAGGAATACTTGTCTTTCTTTAATATCTATTGCAACACCGAACAGACAAAGCCACAGAAAACATTCATAATAAGTGACTGTTAACAACTGCCAGAAAGAATAAAGTCACTGAAGGTAGAATATGAAGAAGGTGGAAAGATTCACCAACAGAGTAGTAAAATATATACTGTATTTATTACAATTATATATATAGCACTGAAAATTTACATATTGTACATTCACTTCTAAACATGTAAATTAAAAAAATGGGTTTTTTTTTTTGGATCGATTCGTTAAGTTACTAATTTTGTTTCGTTGCATTTGTAACAAAATTAAATTTGTTTCGTTTCATTTATTCTTTTTCGACCAGATTCAAATTTTTCCAATGGATTTAAAGCATTCAAATCAAATTTGAATCATTCCAAATTTATTATGAAGAATAGCTGGTTCTATTTGAAATTCGAATTTCTGAAGAAGATTACATTCTTTCTAATCTATTCTATTCTTATACTTTCTATTTATTTTTGGTGTGTGGTGCTCAGATACAGGTTAGTTCCACTTTAAGTACTAATGTTGGGAGGTATGCAGAGCTGGAAGAGAGATGCCAGGTTGATGCTTTTGTGGGTCTTAGTAAAAGGAGCCTGAGAACAACATACACAAAGAGGCGCTGTGAACTTTTATATTCAAATATTTTTATTGAGACTTTTCCAACAAACATGTTATCACATACCGAAAAGAGGACAAGAACTGAGCGGTATATACAATGAAATGCATCAGCAGGAGAATAAACAATTATATATACTTATAGTGCCGTGCTCCTACTATAAATCCTTAATTACATAGTGTGTGTCACTCATATAAATAAATAAACTAATAAATTAAAAAAAGAGAAAATTACCAAATTGAAAAAATTAATTAATGTGACATATAAATAAATTAATATAAATCAAACCATTATTGTGCTAAAATATGCCATATGTGCTCAATCAATATTTATAATATGACCAATTCAATAATAAAGGTGCAAATATAATTCATAAAGTGCATAAATAAATTAAGAAGTTTATAAAAGTCTTTTTGTAAATATGTGCAATGTGCAGGTGAACTCCTTAATCCCTCTTTCCAGGTGCCGTGTGGTCTCAATATGCGCTCACCTTAATATTTGCCCAAATAAATTTAGGCAAATAAACTTTCAGTCCTTCCAGGACTGGTGAGATAATGCTCCTATATTTAGTATTCCAGATGGAAGTGAAGGTCTGCTCAGATCCTCCTATGATCTCCTCTTACTCCATACGAGTAGCCGCTCATGGATAAACATTTGGAAAGTGTGTGAGAATCTCCTATTTCCCCTCCTGGGGACACCTCCTCCTCAATAGGAGAATAAATACATTTTAGAAAAAAATAAGTCCCCACCATTTGGCTGGGGACAATATAACAAGGTCACGGATATATGAGAGGTATACTCAGTTCCTTATGAACCTTCTAAGGTTGGAAGTGTGATAACCAGTGGAGGAAGGGAGGAGGGGGTGAGGGGGGGAGGGGGAAGGATGGCACCAGTCAGATGAATTGGCTATAGTATATTATTATGTTATTATATATGTCACTTGACGGAGCAGTTAGGGTTTTGAAGCCACCGAGACCATTGAAATCGGAATTTGTAGTATGAAAAATTCTGAGTTGCTGTTCTCTTCTCCATTTCACAATGGAGATTGAGTTCAGCAATAAGTGTTGCTAGCGAGGGGGTAGTATTGGATTTCCATAATTTGGTAATGTTGCCTTTTGCCACTGCTAGTACGTGGATTATAACAGTACATGAAGCTGAGGGAAAGTTGTCAATTCCTATGTGTAGGAGGGCTAAAGCAGGACTCGGAATCGTCAGGATTCCAGTTATGGAGGAGATCAATTGGAAGAGCTGTGAACTTTTAGACATGCTTGTGTAGTCAGATGAAGGAAAACTTCAAACAAACTCAGTAGTTTTGAGGTAGTGGCTCTAACACAGCAATGAGCCCCTCAATGGGCACCCAACAGTAACTCAAACTACATAGAACTACAGAAAAGGTGCTGCAGCAACATATCTGTCAATCTGATAATCACTTTGCCTCTACATCTGATACTTCTATCATTATGCTGCTGTTATGGTCCATTGAGTTCTTTTTTTATATAGTTGAGGGGCGGTGGGGTCACCATTTTGGTGTACTCCTCAAGCAGTAGAAGACCTAGGTTCACCCTACCCTATCCTTATAGATGACTTCCATTTCTTCTTGGGTACATCTCTTCCTAACCTCTCCCATAAAGATTTGAACTCTTCCTGTTCTATAATATCCATAGCAACCAACCAGCTTCTAATGGTTTATGTTGGAGTCTACTGTCCATGCTATCTGTGAAAAAAGTATTCTAACTGGTTGCTATGGGCACACTTTTCATGCATAAGACCCTAAATATCTTTTTCATATTTATGGTTGTGTTAGAATAAACATTTCTTATTTAAAGCCAAACTCCAATGCATATCTGATATAAAAGACATAAATGAAGGCAGCTTTGAAATCTTTGAATACTTCATTAAATATATTCTTTTAATGCAGGTGAGACCCGGAGGAGGGGCTGCATGGGGAGGAACAGGTCAGAAAAGGGTTACAATTGTGAGCTCAAGATGTATGGGGGTGTAGGTCATACGTGACTGGTGGCTGAAGGTCAGAGTGGCAGGGTGGAGACACAAGGGTTGTTCAAGCAAAGGATGCTGGGAATTAATTCCAGAAAGTTCAAGAAGTTTCCCCTCTCAACCTACCTACACTGCGGTCTGTTGCCTTTCAAGGGTTGTGGGGATGTATTATTTAAACATATAATGTATGTTGGGCTCCCCCATCCAGTTAGAACCTAAACCATGCCTACTGGGCCCCCTCCCAGATCTGGAGGAGGACAAGTTTCTTTTCACTTTCTTGCATGAAACCCTTTTTAGTGCTCAGAAACTTGTTGTGCATCATTGGATGCAGGCTACACTCCCCACTCTCCAAGCTTGGTTGATAGAAGTCAATTTGATACTCCCTTATAAAAAACTGATTTATCTACACAGGGGATGTCCCATGAAATACAACAAAATATGGGACAGGTGGCTCAAACAGCCTAATACTTGTGTGACCTAAAATGAGTCAGGGAGTTTGGGTCTAGGTTTTGGATCCCCCCTTTGTACCCCTCCAGATAATCCTTAAATGATATGATTCCTTGCATGGGGAGACGGACACAACTGTATCTTTATTTCCTGTATTATGTATCTATTATTTGCATCTGGCTCAAAAGATGCTCAACCTGTATTTTCTGGATGTGAAACGTGTATCACCTGCTGTGTACTAAGACATGCAACTGTATCATATTTTACTTTTTGTCAATAAAGCTGCCTTTTTGACCAAAAAAAAAACATATACTGTATGTATATACTATAAATTTTGTCACAGCATCTTGGCTGGTCAGTCGGTCTTTAGGTGGTCTGTTAATACTTGAATTGTTACAAAACTGGAGGGCCCATTTGGGGTATGTCACTTCCACTTGGCTATCAGTGGCTCTCCCAGGAGATAGGTCTTCTGGGGAAAAGCATGTGTATGAGTTTGTAATTTCTTCGAGCCGGTTGGGGCGTGGCTGAGGACATGGACGATTCTAGGTATATTTGTGTCTTTAAGGACACCCAAAGACCCCATCCTGGTTAAATCTTTAAATGAACAAATATTCTTTATATTATTGTACCTTTATTGCATCAACTTTGCTGACATCAACAGAAACCTGTCCCATGATAATAACAAGCCTGTCATGTAAGCACAATCAGGGGAATTCAATAAAAAATTGGTGCCACTTTTCTGGTAGAAAGGCTCTTTCAAAGGCCCTACGCCAGATTCAAAAGCCATGCCACCAATTTCAGTAGTTTTACTGAAATGTGTGGCAGATTCAGGTAGTGCTAAATAGCTCCACTTCTACAAAGCGGTGCTATTACTACACCACTATTTAAATTAATTACCTCCAGTTTGTGGATAATGAACTAAGCGGTAACTGAAGATCAAACAAAAGCTAAGATGGCAGATTCCTTGGCTGTAAAGGATAGGAGGGTTTAGTTCCACTCTAGGAATGCTGTCATCTTCACAGCTGACAGCCTCCTGGCAATCAATGATCTTGACAGTGGGTGGAGCCTAATGGGGATTCAGATACACTAATTCCCCATCAAGTATGCTCTCTCCTTGTGATTAACAACAGTGGAAGATTCTATAGCCAATAGTAGGCCTTCTATTGGCTATAGATCTGCCCATTGCTGTCAATCACAAGGGGAACAGACCTATGTTGCTATTTAACCACATCCCTTAAAACAGCCATATTTCCAGGCTCTATCTTAAGTTGCCACAGCACAAGTCATTACCTATTTATCTGATACTTCCACTGGTGCCCCCATTATTATTATTTATATTATTATACAGGATTTATATAGCGCTGACAGTTTGCTCAGCGCTTATTATTATTATTATTATTATTATTACTACGAGTTTATATAGCGCCAAAGGGTTTGCTCAGCGCTGTACAATAGGGGGCACAATACATGGCACAGTACAACAACAACAAACAATGTACGAGGGGTAAGAGGGCCCTACTCTTACGAGCTTACAATCTAGGAGGGAGGGGGTAAAAGGTACAGTAGGAAGTGGCTGAGGGGGATGAAGTGGTGGGAGGAATGAGGGAGGATGGCCGTTAGGTGAGGGTGGGGTAGGCTTCCCTGAAGAGATGGGTTTTGAGGGAGCGCCTGAATGTGAATAGGGAAGGCGACAGTCTGATGGATTGGGGCAGTGAGTTCCAGAGGATGGGGGAGGACCTTGAGAAGTCCTGCAGTCGTGCATGGGAGGAGGAGACCAGGGAGCAGGATAGAAGGAGGTCCTGTGAGGAGCGAAGGGTACGGGTAGGGTGGTACTTGGTGATAAGGTTGGTGAGGTAGTCAGGGGCAGTATTGTGAACGGCTTTGTAGGTCAGGGTTAGGAGTTTAAATTTGATGCGTTGGGCAATCGGGAGCCAGTGGAGGGAGAGGCAGAGGGGGGTGGCAGAGGTGGAGCGGGTGGTGAGGTGGATGAGTCTGGCAGCTGAGTTCAGGATGGTCAGGAGCGGGGAGAGCCTGCACTTGGGTAGGCCAGTGAGGAGGGAGTTGCAGTAGTCAAGGCGTGAGATGATGAGGGAGTGTACTAGAAGTTTGGTGGTGTCTGGGGGGAGGAAGGAGCGTATCTTGGCAATGTTGCGAAGATGGAGCCTGCATGTGTTTGTGAGTGATTTGACATGCGGTTGGAGGGAGAGGTTCGCGTCAAGAATGACGCCAAGGACTTTGGCTTGCGGGGCGGAAGTGATAGTGGAGTTGTTGGTGATGATGGATAGGATGGGGGGGGGGGTGTTGGCAGGGGGAAAGACGAGAAGCTCTCGGTTTTGGAGAGGTTGAGCTTGAGGCTTATTATTTAGGAATCCTGGACTGCCCCTCATGTCAACATAATCTTTAGTTATTTAGTGTACATTTTTTTCCATTGGTTCATTAGTCCTTATTTCTAACCCACACCTTCTTCACTCCTTTACCTCCCCACCCTACCTCCAAACCACACCTTTCCCATTTAATTATCCATAACAGGTAATTAAATAACATTAATAACAATTAGCAAAAAACTCAATTTAACACTGAAATATTAAGAAAGGGGCTCTTGATGTTTCAATCTGTTTTAAAAGAATTGTACCCAAAGTTTGTTCTCATTGCACTTCCTTGACTCAAGGACCTCTTGGAAGCCACCAAACAGTAGTCTCTATACCAAGATGGGCTTATCAAACCCCTAGTGATTTAGTTGGTGCAAAAGTCCCCCTACCAGCATGGTCTCTATGACAATTGACAAACTTTAAAGCTGAAGTATGGCCAAAGCCTTTTTGGCCCTACTCCTCGCATTGGATCACAGGAATGCAGTTCGTTCTGCACTACCGTGTCCCATTTTCAGCTGACAGTGGGCTAAAGTCCGCTGTCGGTGGACATCACTCAGCTGGTCCCGGCTCCAGAAACATCCTGACTTTGCAGTCGGGATTTACCCAGATGCCTGTAATGGCATCTGACTCTACTGAGAGATACTGAGAGCCTGAGCCTGCCGCTCCCAACTGCTTCACATTCACTGGCTCTCTGCTCAGTGAAGGCTGAGAAATGAGCGATCAGCAGTCTTTGATGGCTCAAATCTCAGTCTTAGAAGCAGTGGCAGACAGATAAAGATTCAGATTGATGCTGCATCCACCTAAATGAGTGTGATTTTTTTTTTTAAGGAACCCCATAGTTCTCTCTTCTGGTAGAACTAAGCCTAGAGATTCAATTGGTTCCCAAAACAGTTAGATTGGAGGCATGCAGTGAATAATAACTGTCATAGTTACTTGTGTTTTCAACCAAACTGTGAAGTTATCAAATGGCTGGTGTCATAATTGATCAGGTGCAAGATGGCAGCTTTCTTTGGCTTTAAAGGATAGGACAGTTTATCTCTACTTTAAGTACCAAATATGAAGTGGGTGGGATAGAGGGATGGATGAATGGATGAACAGACGATGGACTGATTGAAGGACTTCCCAGCTGAGCTAAAAAGTAACTTCTGCAATGGGCATCCCTACCTCAAGCCCTCAGACTAGCCTGTAAGGCTAATCCTTTCCCAGGTTCATCTCCTTCCCCCAGTCATGAAATCTCTTCTTCAAGCTTTGCTTTCTCTGAGACTGGCTATACAGCTATTGTACTCTGTAGGCACTGAACCCAAGACTTTAGCACTGCAAGGAAAGCATGCCTAACACTTTACAAATTCCACCATGCTATGGAAATAAGGCATCTCTCCCCCAAGCAAAGATGTGATTCCAACACATTCTGGTCAATATAACTCATTAAAATAATTACAAAGCTGAAATTTGATAGATTGCAGTAATGAAGAGTCGACCACTTACAACTTTGTATAAATAAATAATCCCCTTGTTACTTTAACTGGAGTCTTATCATCAGTATGCCAGTCTCAGTAACTGTAACAGCAGGTGGCCGCTTTCTCTTCTATCTTGCTATGGGCCTTCTACTTCCCAATTGATCTTGACTCTGAAGAGTGGCTATAATGAATATGCCACATGTATTGTCACTGCTGTACGCTGCCTGATAAGCATTAAGAATGTCTCTGCAGATACATCTTCCCTCTAGGACGGAGCAACGAAAGGACAGGTGTGACAACAGCCAACAATGAATCTCTCGCAAGGAAAGTCTGAAAGACTTTTGAAGACTTCTTAGGAAATGTCTTGATATCAGTGGGTTTCCAGAGTTATTCTTAGATAATTTTATGGTAGATGAGCATTGCAACCCATTTAAATGTGTTGTCCTTAAAGGAAAACTCACCTTTTGATAAAAATAAATATAGTATATAATAAAAAATATTGAACTGCTACAGAAGCCATTCTGTTCATTTTTAATCTTCATGCAAAGTCTGTTTACCTTACAGCCCCCAAAGCCTAAACAAAAATCACTAGTTGAGGAAAATACAAAAAATTCTGGACTTATTGGTATTGCTATCGCAAAGTATTGATGTCAATTGAAATAATCTGGTTCCTGGGCAGATGGCTTCTACACCTCAGAGGATCTCCATGGTCTTATTGGATTGTAGTATGATGTACCAAAAATGGAAATTGAACCACTGTACCACTGGTAAGAGGTCCAGATACAATTTTATTGCAGTTAAAGTCAGGGGAACAATCCAAAGAGTAGTCAATGTGTTTCAGGGGTTCAAACACACCCCCTTCATCAGGGGCTGCCACACTGAAAGAATTAACATTAAAGGTCCAGCTCACTTCCAGCCAATTCACGTTGTTTTCTAATCAAGCTCTGATGAAGGGGACGTTTTTGAACCTCTGAAATGCATTGGATAATCTTTGGGTCGTCCCCCCTTACTTTTATTATAAGGTTGCATCTGGACCTCTTAGCAGTGCTGTGGTGCTTCGATTTCCACTTTTATTTCAATAAAAACATAACACTTGTTGGCTAACTAGTCCTAACACACACCCTCACCCTTCCATTTCTTCCCACCATTCTTACATACAGACCTTCTCCTTACCCTCCTCATACTTTTGGGTCCAATTAGACCTGAGCCCTACTGTTCCCCCCTCCCTTTTTGCTCCACCTCCCACCCCTTTTTTTTCCTTTACTGCCTTTCTTTACCCCCACCCCCTCCCCTTCTAATCTCCTTCATGTCTTTCCTTTTTGCTCTATTTCCAAGAATCCCCTGGTGGCCCTCGTACTGTACCACAGGGAGATTGATGTTCTCCTATTCAAAACTGTGTGGTGTCACTCTGAGATGAGAAACTGAAGACAGGGATCCTTATAGATGCATACTTTAGGGTATCCATTGATATTTTGCAGATATTTATTGAATGTTCATTGAAAATAATGCAACCTCAGGCGGACAGTTCTTACCCATCTCAGGGTGTGATAACTTGCTTTATCTCATTGTAATAGAAGGTTAGCTCTAATCTTATGTATCCTTGCTCTGACTGCTGCTTTTCAATTTGTTATAACACAATGAAAAGCTCAATAAAGCTTCACAGGGAAAGAGTAAAAATATTTGTTTGTATATACGTTACAATCAAAATATATTGAGGCAGGCTTGTAAGTTCTCAGTAAGTTTCGTGAAAAGTGTCCAATTTTTCACAACGAACGTGGAGCCAATATTATGATGCAGTGTTACTCAACTTTTTTTTTTTTCAATCAAGGCATCCTTTAAAATTCCACATAATCTCGACACACCTCATTCTAAATTGTAGTTTTACACATAATGTAGCAACATCCACTCATGTAGGACAACCAATAATAGAGGGGATATATTTTTACAAAGCAAGTGCACCTGGCACTAACTAGTATTCCAGCGTTCCTCTTCTCCTACACTCAGCTATCTTGTCTCCAGTGCTAGTGGAGAGAGGCAAGTGCGGGGAAAACAAAGATATAGGCATCTGACGTCCTCCTTACCAACCAATGACATCATTGTATATTAGGGTACTGGGAACTGGCCTCACTGTGCCCTCAAAGTAGTAATGTTGCACAGTATAAACCTGTTACTTTGTGTAACAAAAAAGCTAGATCTGCTTGCTAGCTTGTTGACAATTTTTGGGCAATTTGGAGCAATTTTTAGACATTTTGCTAAGACACTCCTGAAGAGCCCAAAAGGCACTCCAAGGTGCCTGGTTGAAAAATGCATAATGTATGTTATGCGTTATGATGTATCAATAACACTTGTTTACATGTCAATAAAATCTTTGGCTTTCTCCAACCGAGAGTAGTCAACCCAGAGCCAATGGGACAACCACAAGAGCACACCGAGAGCTGATCTCCTTCCTTATAGTAAAATATAAGAGCAGGGTGGGCACTGGGCTGACCATACCATGGGTTTGCACATCCACATCACAGATCAGTATTATGTGAAAAACATACACTCACTTTATTGAGTATACCTGTTCAATTCCTTTGCAACACAAATTGCTAATCAGCTAATCACATGGCAGCAATTCAATGCATTTAGGCATCTAGACATGGTGAAGACAACTTTCTGAAGTTCAACCAGAGCATCAGAATGGAGAAGAAAGGAGGTTTAGGTGACTTTAAATATGGAATGGTTGTTGGTGCCAGACGGGGTTGGTCTGAGTATTTCAAAAACTGATGATCTACTGATGGTTTACAGAGAATGGTTTGAAAAAGAGAAAATATCCAGTGAGTGGCAGTTATGTGAATTAAAATTTCTTGCTGATGTCAAAGGTCAGATGAGCATGGGCAGACTGGAGGCTGCGACATTCAGATGGTAGGGTCAGAATTTGGTGTAAGCAACCTGAAAGCATGGATCCATCCTGCCTTGTATCAATGGTTCAGGCTGGTGGTGGTGGTGTAATGGTGTGGTGGATCCATCCTGCCTTGTATCAATGGTTCAGGCTGGCAGTGGTGGTGTAATGGTGTGGTGGATCCATCCTGCCTTGTATCAATGGTTCAGGCTGGTGGTGGTGGTGTAATGGTGTGGTGGATCCATCCTGCCTTGTATCAATGGTTCAGGCTGGTGGTGGTGGTGTAATGGTGTGGGGGATCCATCCTGCCTTGTATCAATGGTTCTGGCTGGTGGTGGTGGTGTAATGGTGTGGGGGATCCATCCTGCCTTGTATCAATGGTTCAGGCTGGTGGTGGTGGTGTAATGGTGTGGTGGATCCATCCTGCCTTGTATCAATGGTTCAGGCTGGTGGTGGTGGTGTAATGGTGTGGTGGATCCATCCTGCCTTGTATCAATGGTTCAGGCTGGTGGTGGTGGTGTAATGGTGTGGGGGATATTTTCTGGTCACTAGCAAGGTGTACCTAATAAAGTGGCTGGTGAGTGTATATTGCCAGGTATCCCCACATTCATTCATTCAAGGACCCCTGTAATTCCAATGGGTGGGGATCAGCTGTTATTCTGAACCACTGTACCCTTATAGGCCAATGCTATCACATAACGTCCTCCAACCAGCCAGGAACGCTGGAACTGCTTCCTTTACTATAACGAGTCTGCTCAGGTGCTGACAATGAAGGTGGATCCAGCAACTTAGCAGTCAATTTGAGAATGTACACGGAGACTACAAAAAGTTGACATTAATATACTGTATTCAGAAAGGGCGAGGGTATGGAGCTTCAATAAAGTGTTCTAAAACCCTTGCAATGAATATTTACCTGGAGGGATTGTTGTTTCTCATGGGAATTTGAACTCTGAGAAGTTATGTTTCCTAACTCTAGCGTTACCATGGTTGCAAGGGAGTAAAATTTTAATGTTTGGCAGTTCTGGAAAATAATAAATGGCTTGTGCAGTAATTATATATGATATGATGTTTTCTTTTAAAATGTTACTATGTTATATATACCCACGCATACATCCTATGCTGTATCTTGTCAAATGCATTCATGTATGAGAATTTGTAAATAAAAATGACAGTTTGTATGATTTCTTTTTAACTCGATAAAATAAATACATCAAAGAACAAAGCAAATGGTCAATGTGAGATTTCCAATAATTAAGTCCTGTACTTTGCTCACTTTTTTATTGCAATCAGGGATAAGCTGAACTGTTCTAGGTTTGGTTCAAGCAGTGTTCAATGAACTTCAAAAGTTCTGATGCTGAATCCGAACCCTACTAAAATAAATGGAAGCTGAATCTGTCAAATTAAACATTTCTGGGCTAATAGGCAAGGGGGTGTCAAAAAATAACATGGGGCGGGGGTTATTCTGATGCTGAATCCGAACCCTACTAAAATAAATGGGAGCTGAATCTGTCAAATTAAACATTTCTGGGCTAATAGGCAAGGGGGTGTCAACAAAATAACATGGGGCGGGGGGTGAGAACATACAATGCAAAAAATAAAAAAAATTACAAATTCTATTTGGCCAGAAGCAGCAATTTTTTTAAATGCTTAAAGTGAAACACTAAAAATGCCCAATTCCTAGAAATACCATGGGGGTGCCCTAATCCTGCCTGTGTAGGGGCACATCTCTGTGATATACAGAAAGTGCTGCAGCAGCACTGACATTTACAAAGAAAACGTATTTTAAATTGCTGATATATTGCTGATGATATTTTATTGCCAGCTTCCTTTTCTGTAAAATAAAATAACAAAAAGCACACAGACCCTCGCAAGGGTCTGTTAAGTATTTTGGGGGACCTTGGAGGGGTCTCTGTGCTGGTTTTTCAATGTAAATGTCACTTTTATTGTAGCAAATCCATAGCAAAAAATGTGTACAGTCCCCCCCAGAATGAATACCAGGCTATTTGAGTCTCATGGGGCCCATGGGCAATTGGGGATCATGGGGCCCCCTGTGTCCTTGCCCAAACTCAAAAAAGCCTATGAAAAAGGTACCAGGGGCATCTTATGGGGCCCCCTACTGACCCCGGGCCCTCGGGCAGTTTCCAAATGGTCAGTCCGCCCCTGGTCTGGTATGAATTTTAGGAAGGTACATAAAAAAGTGTGAGGTCCCCCAGGATATCCATACCAGACCCTTTATTTGGGGACCAGGAAAGGAGGAAGATGAGTATGTTCCCCCTATCCCTCCTGAACCATACCAGGCCACATACCCTCAACATGGGGAACCATCACCTAGCAAAGTACCTTGCTTCCATTGATGAGGAGAAGGGCTGGTGATTGTGAGGCTCGGTGAGTTAGAAACTTATCAGAATCTGGAAGCCACCTTTACTAATAGGGAGACACAGCTACCTACTCATTCAAAAAAAAAAAAGATGTAACCTAGAAAATTAATAAACCAAAACATCCTTTATTTAAAAAATAAAAATCCCCAAAAATTTTTCTCAATGCAAAGCTTTGCCATGGCATATGAACAGTCCTCTTAGGCTGTATTAGGGACATTAGGTGGGCGGTAAGATCACAGATTACTTAGCTGTAAAAAAGGCCTAAAGCTGGGGCCATAGACTGTTTTTTTTTTTCATTCAGCTGGGGGGGGGGGGGTTTGGGGGTGAGGCATGTAGACATGGTGAAGACGACTTGCTGAAGTTCAAACCTAGCATCAGAATGGGGAAGAAAGGGGATTTAAGTGACTTTGAAATCAGCATGGTTGTTGGTGCCAGACAGGCTGGTCTGAGTATTTAGAAAACTGCTGATCTACTGGGATTTTCACACCCAACCATCTCTAGGGTTTACAGAGAATGGTCCAAAAAAGAAAATATCCAGTGAGTGGCAGTTGTGTGGACGAAAATGCCTTGTTGATGTCAGAGGTCAGAGGAGAATGGGCAGACTGGTTCGAGATGATAGAAAGGCAACAGTAGCTCATGTCAATATGGACAAAAATCTTTGAGGAATGTTTCCAACACTTTGTTGAATCTATGCCATGAAGAATGAAGGCAGTTCTGAGGACAAAAAAGGGATCCAACCTGATACTAGCAAGGTGGACCTAATAAAGTGGCCGGTGAGTGTATATTGATCATTATGTTATGCTATGATTTTAAGGGCCACATTTGAAGCCACCTTTAGCTCAAAAGTTGACAATCACTGGTCTATGTCCAACTTTAGGTGTTACTAAACCCCGGATCCTGCATTCACTATATCTGGTCTCCCAGGACCCTCCATTCACTATATCTGGTCTTCCCAGACCCTGCATTCACTATATCTGGTCTCCCAGGACCCTGCATTCACTATATCTGGTCTCCCAGGACCCTGCATTCACTATATCCGGTCTCCCCGGACCCTGCATTCACTATATCCGGTCTCCCCGGACCCTGCATTCACTATATCCGCTCTCCCCAGACCCTGCATTCACTATATCTGGTCTCCCTGGACCCTGCATTCACTATATCTGGTCTCCCAGGACCCTGCATTTACTATATCCAGTCTCCCCGGACCCGGCATTCACTATATCCGGTCTCCCCAGACACTGCATTCACTATATCCACTCTCCCCGGACACTGCATTCACTATATCCGGTCTCCCCGGATCCTGCATTCACTATATCCGGTCTCCCCGGACCCTGCATTCACTATATCTGCTCTCCCTGGACCCTGCATTCACTATATCTGCTCTTCCCGGACCCTGCATTCACTATATCTAGTCTCCCCAGACCCTACATTCACTATATCTGGTCTTCCAGGACCCTGCATTCACTATATCCAGTCTCCCCGGACCCTGCATATACTATATCCGCTCTCCCCGGACCCTGCATTCACTATATCTGCTCTCCCCGGACCCTGCATTCACTATGTCCGGTCTCCCCGGACCCTGCATTCACTATATCCGGTCTCCCCGGAGCCTGCATACACTATATCTGGTCTCCCCGGACCCTGCATTCACTATATCCGGTCTCCCCGGACCCTGCATTCACTATATCCGGTCTCCCCGGACCCTGCATTCACTATATCTGGTCTCCCAGGACCCTGCATTCACTATATCTGGTCTCCCCGAACCCTGCATTCACTATATCCATTCTCCCCAGACCCTGCATTCACTATATCCGGTCTCCCCGGACCCAGCATTCACTATATCCACTCTCCCCGGACCCTGCATTCACTATATCCACTCTCCCCGGACCCTGCATTCACTATATCTGGTCTCCCACAGCACAAGTGGAAATGCAATTATTTTACTAAATATAAACTGCTAAATACCTTTTTCTTATCAGCAGTTAGAGCAGTCTTGTGACTTCTATCAGTGTGCAGCAGAGCACTGGTTAAAGCTTGTAGGAGGAGTTTTCATTTTGCTCTAGGAGGATGCAGAACCCCTAACCTCAGTCTGGACAGTGCTGATTGGCCCTGTGCTGATTACATGCATTCTCCCAAGAAAAACAAAAAGTCTCTCTAGAAATACACACCAAACTGAACATGTGCACGGTGTCTCCACACATATGTCTTATCAGGAGATAAGAGGGGGACACTGGAAGAAGGGGAGGATCAGAGAAGTCAGGATCAAACAGCCTTTTTACATAATGTAGAGGATTAACCCCTTAGGTTCCACAGTGAGTACAAAAAGGATGCTTTACTGCAGATACAGACTGATTTTACCGTTGTGGGTTTAGTAACACTTTAAGGAGATATTGGGGAGTACTGATTCTTACTTTGCAGCAGAGCCTCAAAGAAGTTGACCTCTCCCCATGTCCAGATCAGCTATGGATATATATTTTTGTCATTTCCCTACTGACTTGCTCTGGGCTTCTGGATCAGCACTCCCATTAAAATATAAATGAAAAGGTTTACATTTGTGACTCACGCAAATCACTTCTATCTGACTCCAAATTTTTATGGCGGTGCGGCTACATTCGCTGATTCAAAAGAGAACCTGTCTCAGCTTTGCCTAATAATAATAGGGCAAATGATCATGCATTGGAACTGCATTGGGAAGTTTCCCAACCCACATGGTGTGAATGGGCTGTGAGTTTATATCTACTCTAGGACTGGTACACATTAATACCATCCACAAATCTATGTTATACAGTGGTGAACACTGTGACTACTACTTCAATTTCTCCCAGATTTCTTCCCCATCTGTAAAAGCTCTGCAGACTGGTAAACGTAACTGATTAGTACTTGTTGTTAAGCGGCGGCGATCCCCTGCAGAATTTTGTCCGTAATATTTATAATAACTATAACAAGTGTTTTGATACAAATGGCGGTATGGAGCATTACACATTAATTAAGCCTCATTCATTGACCTGAAAGCAGTTTAAATTCATAATTACATTTTGCTTATCATGGAAACAAACAGGCAAAACATATGTTTAGGTGATCACTTGGAATATGTTATGAGAAAACCAGAGACGCTTTGTCTTTTTCATTTCCCTTCTCTTTGGGCTTCATTACTCGAAGCATCTGTAATAGGGACTGTCTGTGTTCCCCAGGGTGGCTACATTTCAGCTGATACATTGCAGAGGAGAAGCAGATTAGCGACTACCGGGAATAGAGTGCTCACCTTTCAGGCAACTGGGAAATTCTCTTCTCTGACTCCCTCGCCCCGTCTTAGACCTAGACATATGGTAATGTGATCAGCTTAACCACTTCAATACCGGGCAATTTTACACCTTCCTGCCCAGTCCAGTTTTCAGGTTTCAGCGCTCTCACACTTTGAATGACAATTGCGCGGTCATACAACATTGTACCCAAACTAAAATTTTATCATTTTCTTCACACAACTCCTGTCTTAAACTGTTTAAAAATGAATAAAATCATTGAAATATAAAAACAGGGGAGGAACCCAGACTCGAGAATCCACATACATACAGTTCAATGTGAGCACCAAGGAAACATCCAATAGTCCATAGTTTGTGAAACATAGAAACATAAAAATAATAATGATTAATTAATGATAATATTGATTCATAGCACAAAAAAAAACACAAAAAAAGACAAGCATAACTGCTTTGAATCAATTTTATCATTAAAAACTCTGCATTCTTGGGCATTTTGGACTCTTTGAAGCTCTTATTGGATTATACTATATACATGTGACATCACTGACATCACTGATCATGACAAACGGATCATTCAGCAGAACATAAAGTATTGGGTATGTACAGAGAAGTGTCTGGTACAAATGTTATTGTAAAGCTGCTTTATTACTAATATAAAAATGAATATGCAAATGTTTAACTATGGTCAAAAGAAAACAGTGATCTCTATCTTTTTTTTTCCATAATAAATTTTTATTTGATTTTACAAATATAGTTACAAAAAAAAAAAAAAAAAATGAACAGTGAAAAGCTACACAATATCACAGTATAGGTGTTACGGTAAAGTTTAACAAAGAGAAAAAAGGAAATATTGAATAAATCCTAACAGTCCTACTAGTTCCACGAAATAATCATTTTAACCGTTTCAATACCGGGCAATTTTACCCCTTCCTGCCCAGGCCAGTTTTCAGGTTTCAGCGCTCTCACACTTTGAATGACAATTGCGCAGTCATACAACGCTGTACCCAAACTAAAATTTTATCATTTTCTTCACACAACTAGAGCTTTCTTTTGGTGGTATTTAATCACCGCTGGGGTTTTTATTTTTTGTTAAATTAACAAAAAAAACAAATATTTTGAAAAAAACACACGTTTTTCTTTGTTTCTGTTATAAAAGTTTACAAATAAATAATTGTTCTTTATAAATTTAGGCCGAGATGTATTCTGCTACATGTCTTTGGTGAAAATAACCCAAATTAGGATGTATTTTTTAGTTTGTAGGAAAGTTATAGAGTTCACAAACTATGGTATAGATCTGAAAATTGATCAATCCTGAAGTACTGACGGCCAATCTAATTTCTTGAGGTCCAAGAATGTCAGAACAGTACAGATATCCCCCAAATGACCCCTTTTTGCAGAGTAGACAGTCCGACATACTTCATAAGAGGAATGGAGAGTTTTTTGAAGTTGTATTTTTTTTTCATAATTTTTCAGAAAATGAAAAAATTAAAAAAATTATTTTCACAATTTTTTTTTTTACATACTGTCACCAGTGCAGTACAGCGTCATCATATACCTGGCATGGCGGTGAACAGGGACACTGACTGGTGACAGTGTGAAAAAAAAAAAATATATATATATATATTTTTTTATTATTATTTTTAATTTTTTTTTACATTTTTTTTATTTTTTTTAAGATTTTTTTTCATATTTTACTATGACCAAAGTAGTACAATGTTACCATAGTAACATTGTACTACTTTGGGGAAGTGATCAGTATTTTTTTTTTTTTTTACACAATTTGCTTATAGCAAAGAATTACTTTGCTATAAGCAAGCATTTACCTGAATGACATCGATTCATTCAGGTTTTTTTTTTTTGTGCTTAGCTGTGATTTGGCCACAGCTATCACATGACATGTGCATGTGACCTGCTGTGACCATTCACAGCTAGGCACTAGTATACAATAGATGGCATGAATGAAGCAATCCATTGTATACAATCTTCATGTGACCTGCTGTGATTTGGTCACAGCAGGTCACATGGTACTGGCAATGGGGGCCAGTACTCAGATCTGTCATCGGCCGTGTCAGAGGTACACAGCCGGTGACAGATCGCTCCGCTGCGCGTCTCTCTGCAACCACGCAAACTGCGCATATGCGGGAGGACGCCAAATGGCGTACACCCCGGAAAGCTACAGCATTTTTGCGGCCGCCAAACGGCTATAGGCTGGGCGGCTAATAGTTAAAGGATAACTAAATTCAAGAACAAAAATTTAATATATTGAAGCTTACACTGTGGTGGCTGCATTAGTTTTCTTATTTTTTTTAAGCGAAGACGATTTTCAGGTAATACAGAAAATATCTCTTGACAGTAATACAGCAAGGTTGACAGTGCCCAGGGCGAGCCAAGTATTGAGACCCTTTGACTCCATGCACACTAGCGTTTTTTTAAGTTCAAAAAACGCTGGGAAGAACGCCGGATAATAAACACTGGTAATAGCATTTTGTAGTAGCGTTTTAGTAAGCACATAAACAAGGATTCATGATCCAGCAGGTTTATTATATAAACTTCACAGTGCAAATGATTGTTTCATGCAGAGGCTAATCCATTGAAACTAGTAGGTTCATTTCCTTGGGCGCCTTCTTGTGGATTTGTTACAAAATTCTTTAAGTTCCGAAATTTTGTGGGAGGCATTTCACCCCTTGTTTTAAATCATGGATGTGTAACTAGGTGAATAAACCACACCCTCCTATAACATATTCAGCAGCCACAATGTCCCCTTGGCCTCCGCGATAATACTTGCACCCAGGAAGCCCAAAATCAAGATGTATTCAATAGCAACCAACAGAAAAGTTCAAAATCAAAAATGCATTCAAGAACATCCAACAGAAAAAGTCCCAAAAAGTCTCAATAAATTCCCATATAAACTGGTGATTATCAATACTCCAATGTGCCATTGTTGCTGTTGGAGCATTGATAATCACATTTCTGAAGAAAGAGTCTATCTGAGGAAAGCCTTCATTGCCTGTCAATCTGGTATGAAGAGAGGAAGAGGAGGAATCTTCTTGGAGAAAAATTGGGAATTGTTGGAAAGTATTAAGATATCACCAGTTTATATAGGAATTTATTGAGACTTTTTGGGACTTTTCCGTTGCACGTTCTTGAATGCATTTTTGATTTTGAACTTTTCTGTTGGTCGCTATTGAATACTCCCCTTTTTGCCACCAAAACAGCCCTGGCCCATCTAGGCATGGACTCCACTAGACCGCTGAAGGTATGTTGTGGTATCTGGCACCAAGGCATCAGTAGCAGATCCTTTAAGTTCTGTAAATTGTGAGGTGTGGCATCCATAAATTGAACTTACAAGAGAAATAGTGTAGCGCTAACAGCCTAAATAAAACACAAATAAAATAAATTTAAAATAAGAGTGCCACATATAGAATGCAAGATGTATGATATCACAGTATATGGTGTTACGTGCTCATAGAGTAATTACTATGTGCAACAGTCCATAAATACAGATGATGGTGAAAAAAACCACAGCAAACTCCGTGAGGTGATCACAGTGCCACTCTATGTGCAGACAATCCACAAACGGCCGAAGTGGCCCCTCACCTCCTTAATGCGACTCAATGGGCCAAACAGCTATAAAGGTGACCTTATACACCAAATAAGGTATCATCAGAGGATGGAACACTTTGATAGATCACTCCAAAACCTTCTCCTATCTCCTAGGACTCGATTCCACCGGACCATATCTGACAAATTTGGAAGACAAGTCAACACCACAAATCTGCTGTTGTTTTCCTCAAACACCATTTTTGAACCATTTTTGCAGTGTGGCAGGGCACATTATCCTGCTGGAGGAGGCCAATGCCATCAGGGTATACTGCGTCCTTGAAGGGGTGTACTTGGTAAGCAACAATGTTTAGGTAGGTGGTACATGTCAAGTTATATTCACATAAATGGCAGGACCCAAGGTTTCCCAAAAGAACATTGCTTAACACATCACACTGGCTTGGCACCATACTCCATCCTGGTGCCAACTGTTTCTCAGGTAAGTGATGCACATACACCCAGCCAGTGATGTAAAAGAAAACATGATTCATCAGACCAGGCCACCTTTTTCCACTGCTCCCTGGTCCAGTTCTGATGGTCATTTGCCAATATAGGCACTTTTGTCTGCCCATTGTAGGTGCCTTTGGCTGTGGACAGGAGTCAGCATACTAACCATGATCGATCTATGGCTACGCAGCCCCAACAAACTGCAATGCCCATTTTTTTTCTGCTTTCAACACGTCAACCTCAGAAACAACATGACCACTTGCTGCCTAATATATCCCACCGACTTTCGGATACAATTGTAATGAGATAATCAATGTTTTTCACTTAACCTGTCAGGGGTCATAAAGTTTAAAGTTATTTGTGTGTGTGTATATATATATATACACTGAACGTGTTCAATTTAAAAAAAAAAAAACACTATTCCGGAATACCTAATTTAGCACTTGACCTCCAGAAGATTTACCCCCCTTCCTGACCAGGCCATTTTTTGCAATATGGCACTGCATATTTAACTGACAATTGCACGATCATGCAATGCTGTACATACATTAAATTTATATCATTTGTTCCCCACAAATAGAGCTTTCTTTTGGTGGTATTTGATCTGAGTTTTTTTATTTTTTGTACTATAAACAAAAAACAACAAACATTTTGAAAAAAAAGCACAACATTTTCTACTTTCTGCTATAAAACATTTTAAAAATCAAATTGCTTCATAAATTTAAGCCAATATATATTCTGCTACATAATTTTGGTAAAACAAAATCCCAATAACTGCATATTGACTGGTTTGTGCAAAAGTTATAGCGTCTGGATCTGGAAACTACGGTATATACATTGGAATTTTAATTTTTGTTTAATACTAGTAATGGCGGCGATCAGTGGCTTATAGAAGGACTGAGATATTGCGGCAGGCAATCGGACACTTACTGACACTTTGTGGAAACCAGTGACAGTACTACAGTGATCAGTGCTAAAAATATGCACTGTCACTGTACTAATGACACTGGCTGGGAAGGAGTTAAACATCTAGGGTGATAAAGGGGTTAACTGTGTGCCCAGCTATGTGTGATGTGTACTGTATATACTGCTTTCATTAGGTAATGTGCTGCATTATATTCCCTGCTTTGCAGGGAAAGAAAATCCAGCACATTGCCACTGACAGGACACAGCTCTGCCTTGTTTACATAGGCAGAGCTGTGCTCTGTCAGTCTCCGAGTTCATCCATTGGCCGGCTCCTGCTGATCAGCTTCTGCAGTGACAAATCACAGCAGAAGAGGTGCGCTGGTGGTGCATGCATGCGCCCACGACCAGGAAATCCAGAATCACGTTTATATATGTGATTTTGCACGGCACAGCCATCCAAGGTATATCTGTGCTATGGGGCAAATGGTTAAATAATATGCCCATTCCCCATCTGCTGGACTATATATATATTATTGTTATAATATAGAATTTATATAGCGCCAACAGATTACACAGAGCCAGGGGTGGACTGACAACTCATGGGGCCCCCGGGCAATAGGGGATCATGGGGCCCCTGTGTCTTTGCCCAAACTCAAAAAAGCCTATGAAAAAGGTACCAGGGGCATCTCATGGGCCCCCCTACTGACCCCGGGCCCTCGGGCAGTGCCCGAGTTTCCAAATGGTTAGTCCACCCCTGCACAGAGCTTTACAATATAAGGACAGACAGTATAATTACAATAACAAATTAATATAAATTAATAGGAGGATTCAGAGGGTCCTGCTTATTAGAGCTTACAATCTAAGAGGAAGGGTCGAGATATACAAAAGGTAATAACTGTGGAGGATGGGCGGATTGACAAAATACATGTAGAGTTTTTAGGTGGGGCAGGATAGGCTTTTCAGGGATCGTCTAATAGTGGACAGAGATGGAGATAGTTGGCCACATTGGGGAAGGGAGTTTCAGAGGATGGGAGCAGCTCTGGAGAAGTCCTGGAGGCGAGCATGGGAGGAGTTGACAAGGGAGCTACAGAGCAAAAGGTCTGGAGAGGAACGAAGAGAACAATTTAGTTAGTTTTTTGAGAATCTATATACATATTACATTAAAAACCTCAGAAACTCATAACCACTCCCTAGTTGAGACCAGCAGATGTCCATGCAGTCTCAGAATGAGGAGTATGCACAAGTGCACACTTATAGTTGTACAGTGGAATGTGAATTAACATTTTCCCAATATGCACATTGGCTGAGAAAGTATGAGGTATGACAACCTATTTCCTGGCATGCCCACGGTGTAGTCCTATGGTGGTGAGTCACACAGCCATTCACAGTCGAGCGTGTTCTGACATGTTCTAACCTGCACTTGCCTGGGTCACAAACCAGTTGACTCAGTCTGTATGGAATAGTAGAAGTAATAGGTGTGTGTGTTGAGCTGTTGGTGAAAAATGAATGACAGGAATCTGGAGCAGGGGATTAAAATCAAATTTTGCGTCAAAATTGGCATAATGTGAGTGAAACTTTAGCTCAAAAGTTTAGTAGTAGTTTAGAAACTACAGGCTTATCGGAAAATTTCATGAAGAAATTTAATTTTTTTTAATGGCATCAGCAGTTTAAGGAGGGGCGTAAAGATGTCCATGAAGACTCAAGAACCGGGCAGCCAAAAACGCAAAGGATGGATGCAATGGTGGACAGAGAGCAAACCAAATCTGTTCGGAAAAGACTTCAATTCTGGCCTGACAAGTAAATAATCCATTACGACAATGCTCCTGCATATGATTAGGTGTTCACGGGTTTCTGGTCCAGAAACCCATTACGAAACTTGACCAACCACCTTATTCCCCTTACTTTGCACCCTGCAACTTTTGGTTATTTCCTAAATTAAAAATACCTGAAAAAGACACAGATTAGATAACATTCCAGGCATCCAGCGCACCTCAACAAAGATACTTCGCAATGTTCCAGAAAAGGAATTCCAGAAAGGTTTCCAGCAGTAACATAGTGGTCTAGAAAAGTGCGTCACTTCACAAGGGGACTACTTTAAAGGTGGCATCAGCCGCTAGTGTAAGCAAACATTTTTGTACAGTCCCTTCAAGGAATTAAATTGTCCCACCTTGTAGATCTAGAGTGCAGTCTGAAACTGGTTAAGGCGAAACCGCAGATGTTTTTTTGGGGGGGATACATTGGGGTTAGATCCTTTGCCAGGTTTTTATTTTGGTCTGTGATGCAGTTTAGAAATTTGTAGGCTAGAATTCCTAAATGTAAATTTGCATGAAAACCTGTGCAGCTTTCTCTCTATTTCCTATATACGAAAAATAAAGACAGGTCCACTTTAAACGGCGTGTTGTGTTGTTCCATTAAACTTCAATCAGAAGATATATATTCAAGTTCAAGGCTCTTTGTATTGCAATAGTGGGAATAATTCTCTTAGATTATACCGATAAAGCCATTATTGAAGTCTAGAAATGCAAATGAATGTGTTTTAGGAAGTTAAACATGATAATTTTGGATTATAGAAATAATATTCTCAAATTTAATGAAGAAGTCTTTTACATTAAATATGCCAGGGTGATTTTCTTTGGATTTTTTTTTTAAATCTATTATTGCTGTCTAGTCCTTCCTAAAGGAAACCTCTACAAGAGAAGCAAGAGGCAGCCATTGCTAGTCCCTGGTTTCAGTACTGTCCTATCCAGTCAGAAGACCCGATCTGCATATTTGTTCTGGGTCACACACTGGATCAGTATGACATCCAGAAAACCAGCATTTTCCAACAGGAAAACCAGCAGGGCATTTCAAATTCCTTCAAGTGTATTTCCAGTTTGGAGCCAAATAGGCATAACAACTACTGTAGATTTTTTATACGTCCCCATTCACATAACATAACTGCAGTGGAGGGAAGAATTGGCTGCAGGATGACAGCACTGGAATCTAAAGACTGGTAAGTACCTGATTTAAAAAAAAAAATCAGCAGTTACAGTTGTAGCGCTTGCCCCCAAAAGGGCCCACTGTTTTGTCCCAGGTTTTTTCCCAAGTGGTAGCCAGGCAGACAGTATCAGTCACTCCTCTGGCTCAATGAACAGTCTATGGCAGTGGTTTCCAAATTGTGGCTCAGGGGCCAGATGTGGCCCTTGGCTTGCCTTTATCTGGCCCTTGGGGCACTATTCTACCAACTGACACCATCTAAGGGGCTCTATTCCTCCCACTGAAATCATCAATGGGGCACTATTCTTCCCATTGATGGCAACAATGGGGCACTGTTCATGGCATTCAAACCAATGATGGGATGCTGCTTATGCCTATTGATACTGAGGAATTTTCTACTCCCACTGGTCACAGTCTGGCCCACCTAAAGTCTGCAGGATGGTAAACTTGCCCTTTGCTTAGGAAATTTGAAGACCCCTTGTTTAGGAATATCTATTTTTGATGTTTTATTATAAATTGAAATTATATAGGATGCAGGGAGCTGTGGAATAATCCAGTAACACAGTGGACACTCTTCACTTTGTCAAATCTTCTTAGCATAGTCCCTCTAGTAGCAACTAAGGGAATGAGCAGTACTGAGACACTCAAAGAACTGTTCTAATTTGAGGAAGTTCTGGCACTCATGCAGAAGGGATAGTAGCAGCACACAGTCACTCGGATTCTACTCTCAGGTCTTTACTCAAAAGTTCCAGGGATACTTGGATGCCTCCTTCCAATGTAAGACAGACAATTCTCCAATGGACTCTCCAGATCAGATCCTCAGTTAAATCTTTTAGTCAGTTCTGGCAGATTTCATCAGAACAGGCCCTTCCAGCTTTAGCATTTCTAGTATCTCGGTGAGCACATGTAGAACTGCAACTGGGCTGCTCAGAAGGGCATTAGCCCTTCAGTCTATTAAACTCTCCTGGAAAAGAACATAGCTGCCTCAGACCCAGACTATTTATACCCTCCCCAACCTCCTACTAGGCACTCCCACCCTTCCCCCAGGGATTGCCTGAGGCCACATAAATATTCAGTATGGAGATCTGCCTCTTCCAGCCTACTACATTCTAGAATCCTCCAGAAGGCGGGGGAAGCAGTCGGACCTGCAGCCAGTAAAGCCTACAATGCTCCAAAGCAATCACAAACCGCTCCATTGGATGCAGGGGAGCCAAAATGATCAAAATGTACCTAGCAACCTATCTAGGAAGGTGCTAAACAGTATTTGCAGTTGCTGACTAATTTTATTTTTCAAAAATGCATGAAGTACTTTCTCTTTTTAGTATTCTGGGTATCTGTGAACCTCTGCTTTTGATGTAGGAGCGGAATTCCCAAAGACACCCACCACAGACTCTTTATTGTCTTTCGCATACAGAAAGAATGATTTAAAAAAAAGAAAATGTCAGTATGAAGACATTTCCTACAACCATCAGTTAGATTCAAATCTGCGTTGGAAGTGTGAATATGAAGGGTAAATACAGAAAAATGAGAGAGATAAAAATACAAAGCATAGGAAGTACACTCCCAGTGACCTTGTGAGGTTCTCCCTGAAAATCTGCCTGAGGGAGATCTCGAATAACTTAGATTGAAGAACACTGATTATACCTTCTGATTGTAGCACAATTACAATGTTTGCTGCATACCACTGATTAACTTCACCTGTTGACTAGCATCAAGAAAGGATGATATGAGATCCATGGTTCCAAGATATATAAATGGCAAGAATATATTTTTCCAAGAGACACCATTCAATCTTTATGTTAATTGTCTCATTATAAAGGTCATATGCTCATTATATCATTCTTCTATGGCTAGCGGCTTCTCATTGCTCGCCTCCTGCAGAGTAATCCTATATCAGTCGGTCTTAAAAGAAGCTCTCCAGACGGAGATGCATTTGGAAAAATGAAAGGGGCAAAAGTGTTCCCAATGGTGTAATAAAGTTTAATAAAACTTAATAAAAACAAATTAAAAGCACTCACAAAAGTAATAACAGCTAGTAAAATATCCACAGCACAAGATTACACATTCAGCTGAAGAATGCTACAGATAGAGACGCTCATAAAAATCCAATCATGTCCAATGAGGGCTGTTTTCACCAAAAAGCTTATGGGTTTGCAGAGTTATAAATAAATGAAAGTATTTCTCCAGGCAAAAACAAAAATGACTGAGCTACAATACAATAGTCATTGTCTTCCTCAGTTTTTATCCCTGTACATTCTCCGGTGAGCAATGATGTTCCTTCATAGTGCCAAAAACGCTTCATGACAGTAACTGAAATTGTTCCGACAACCCTTCTCTATGGGAAGTTCCAAAAACACTTGGTGTATTTCCACTACTTCTATAACTGTGCTCCTCCTCACAGCTCTGACATAATTGCAACAATAGTCCATAGGAAACTCTATGGTCGCGTGACCAGGAAATTCAAAGAGTGTGAATGAGTTAAATGTTCAGTCCGAACACACCCAGGAAAGAAGGTTTGTGCATGTGGGGAGGGTTGGAGTTTTGTCTGTCCTTATTTAGACATTACATTTTTTGTGAATGAGTAGGGGTACTTTATACCTGGGTGTTCAGTATCTGATTGCCCCCTTATTGCTAAAGGGTGCTTCCTGATTCCGATATGCCTCCCTCCTCAGATCTCCATGACCACCAGATCAGGATAGTCCTCATTAATATGGGGACAAGTTGCTTTGCCAGGGAGTTCCCCCCATAATGAGAGCAAACAGCCTGGCATGGTTCATGAACGGGAGGAAATGCCTTTATATCTAGGGGTCCGGAATCCAAGTGCCCCTTATTATCAAAGGGTGCTTCCTGATTCCGATATGCCTCCCTCCTCAGATCTCCACGACCACCAGATCAGGATAGTCCTCATTAATATGGGGACAAGTTGCTTTGCCAGGGAGTTCCCCCCATAATGAGAGCAAACAGCCTGGCATAGTTCATGAACGGGAGGAAATGCCTTTATATCTAGGGGTCCGGAATCCAAGTGCCCCTTATTATCAAAGGGGGCTTCCAGATTCCCATAAGCCCCCCTCCGCAAACCACCAGAACCACCAGACCAAGGTAGCTCTCACAAGGTGCTTTGCCAGGGCGGTTGCCCCACCTTATTGATGGCATGTGCAGGGGCGGACTGACCATTCGGGTACTTGGGCACTGCCAGAGGGCCCGGGGTCAGTAGAGGGCCCCATGAGATGTCCCTGGTACCTTTCATAGGCTTTTTTGGGTGTGCTTTGAGTGTGGGCGAGGACACAGGGGCCTCATGATCCCCTATTGCCTGGGGGCCCCATGAGTTGTCAGTCCGCCCTTGGGCATGTATGACCTGGAATAGTTCAGGAAGGGGAGGACATGCTCTCAGCTACATTCTTGGATAAGGGTCTGGAATGGACTTCCATATTAGACTTGAAGGGCCTAGATTGAATTGGGGGAGGTGTAGGTGGTTCACGTCCATTTTTAAGTGGAGGTCCATCATTAACATCTATAATAGAGCCTCATCTAGGATAAGAGTCCTATTGGAATCCCCGGTTGCCTTGTTTA
Organism: Staurois parvus; assembly: GCF_062004578.1. Lineage (NCBI taxonomy): Eukaryota > Metazoa > Chordata > Amphibia > Anura > Ranidae > Staurois > Staurois parvus. The sequence goes on along the minus strand of NW_028317980.1, from coordinate 3,001,766 downwards.
AAATAAGAATGAAGCAGCTGGAAGCTGTCATTTTACAGGCAATTTAAAAACACCTTTAACTTTGTAAGTGTCAGGTTTGCTGTAGTAGGTTGTATAAATTGTATGGATGTGCTATTTCACAAGCAGGGTCAGGGCATCCCTTAAGAATGTTATTTAAGGGAAGTTTGCATTTTTAATGTTTCACTGTAAATAACACTAAAATTGCTGCTTTCCTCCAAACAGAATTTTTTTTACTTTTTATTTGCTCTAGTACATCTCTCCTAGGGCAGTACCCAGTCCCCTTGCCATTTGTTTGACAATCCTTACCTAGCATATTAGCCTAGAAAATAAGCATTACTGTGCATTACCATTTAGCTTCCCATTTACTTTGATGAGGTTCAGATCCGCCACTCAAACTGTAACCTCCCTAGCGGTCTGATTATGTCAGTATTTCTGTGCTCAAAGCGGTAAATTTTTTTGCATGGAAATATGTTGTTTGTTTATTGTAGGCCTGTAATTTTTAGGAATAACTCACTGAAATCTGTCCAAACAAGAGTCTAGTAAACATCCCGGGTATGTAAAAATTTGAAACACGAAATCATAAATTATAATTTATAAAATAATCATAACAAATAATAATATAATAATAATAAATTTAATTCAATAATATAATCAAACCAAAAACACTGAAATTTGAAATATAGCGCCAAGTTCGCACATCACTGAGCAAAGTCGTAGAATCGTTTTCAGTGTCTGATGACGAATTTCCCCCAAGAATCATTATCACTCAATTCTGCAAGTGGTTCTAATTTACTATCGCTGTTCTCTAGCCGGTCTAAAACCGCTTTTGACCTAAAGGGACGCTTTTTGGACGCCATGGACGTTTCTCAGTTTCCAGGCAGAAAGAACAGTATAAATGCAGGCAGGGCACAGGACAAAGCACTCGGGACAAAATGTATGTGAAATGGTTTGATACAGGAATGTTATACTATGTGATTTTAGTGAATTTAGTGAATGTCACTTTTTGACATTTTTGAATTTCCCGCCAGTTCCGTTCCCATACGGCCCGACAGATGCTGTCATCAGCCGGAGGACATTGCTGGGGACACTGCAGGGGGGACATAGTGGGAGCGAAGGACAAGGTAAGTGCAGAAGGGATCCCGGAGCAATGCTGCAGTGTATTCCCGAGTGTAGCTCAGGGTTACCGCTTTTGGTGCTGAAACTTTACCCCGAGCTACACTCAGGAATACCGCTAGGGAGGTTAATCATGTTCACTAAATTTGGAAGCTGTGCACAAAAAAGGCAGTCAGTGGGCAATGAATTAGTCTCCAGCATTGCCTCTGTTTTTCTTGCTGCTGATCTTCACCCCATTCCTGACGTGCCATGCTTTGTTCTGTACTGTGCTTTTGCATGGAGGCAGCCATCTTGGTAAAGGCAGGGCTTTGCTTCTTGCTGTCAGAGCCTCCAACAAGGAGAACAATGAGCAGCACAGTAGTGGCATCACTAAATATCACTCCAAATCTGAGACTAGCAGTCAGCGGCAGCAGTACCTTAGATCTCACACAGCAGATATACAATGAGGCTGTAGGCACAGTCATGCCTAGGCATTTTTACATCTTTGAAGGTGCGCTGGTATATGTCAGGAGACATTCCAGAAGAAAATAAATTTCTAGTGCTTAGGCACAATTCACACTTCTTGATATTCCCTGTAACTTTGCAAATCTTCACTTTTGAGTTCAGGTCCATTTTAAGCTATAGAAATGTTATATTGCAAAAGTTTTATATGAAGGCTTTTTCACCCTCTCTAATTATGTGACATAACGCTCATTAAATATTCACACCGCTCTGTGCACAAACAATTATTCTTTCCATACGCAGCCTAACAGCGCAATTGCCTCCTTCTTCCACGCTGCATAATCTTTTAATGGTATTAGGGAATAGTGGAAGGGGCTCGGCCCACAGACTGCTATCCTCAAGGCCACTTAACGCACAAAGTCATGATGCTATTTTAATAATATCGCGGGGAATAGAGAGCCAGTGATGCAAATCCACCATCCCTGTAGAGATTACAATCTCCGATTTTTATCAAAGCTTTCAAAGTATAACCTTCATTAATGCCCTCTCCATGTGATTGTTCTTGGACGTGCTAAGAACCGCCGTCTTCATTGTGAGGTCCCCATAATCTTCATCATTTCCCTATAAATGTTCCAATTTAGCGAGGAGTGCCTTGGAGTGAGAGAGGTGTAAATGTAAACTGCAAAATTATAACCCTTGAAATGACTTTTTTTTTCTTCACAATTTGGGATCTGTGCTGTAAGTAAAAGGTCTGTAATTTGAATTCCATTCAGAGCAGGCCAATGTTTTTCCAGCGCCCCCATAGGCTGTGAAATAGAAAGAAAGTCGGCTCCAAACTTGCAATTAACTTATTTCTTCTTTTATTAAAATGGTGACCAATCTCTGTGTGGCAACAAAAGGGAGGATATTAGCTCGGGAAAAATTATAGTGTAAACTTGTTGGAGTAAGAATAGGTGTGTAACTGGGAAAACTGAGACTGCAAGACATTCTGCATTACTAGAAAAACTCAAAGTGGAAGGAAAGGCTTGCTTTCAATTAGCTCCATGCAATCAGTTACACCATAATAGTACATTGATATATGTAAAATGTGTAAAAGATTTTTCTTTAGAAACATCCCATATGGAAGAAAATATATTTGAAATATATATTAAAAATATTCTTCCCAAATATATTGACATATATTTGAAATACTACAATTTTGGCCATAATCAATATATTTCAAAATATATTTAAATATATATATTTAAATATATATATATATATATATATATATATATACATATATATATATATATATACATATAAATATACATATATACATATATATATATATATATATATATATATAAATATATATATACATATATATATATATATATATATATATATATATATATACATATATATATACATATATATATACATATATATATATATACATATATATATATATATATATATATATATACTGCATGTTGAACTGCATTTTTTATATATTACAAAGTATATGAAAAATATTTGTAAAAATATATATATTTTTAAATATATTCTTCAGATTTTTGTTAACACATAAAAAAGTCATTTTAACATATAATTTGAAATATATTTGTAAGTGCATTCCAAAAATGTAAATTTGTATTTTTAAAGACAGACAGTATATTTGAAATGTACTTTGGCAAATATTTTTCATGTATTTTGTAACAAAAACACATTTCAACATGCAGTATATATATTTATTTATTTAAATATATTTTGAAATATATTGAATACATTTTGAAATATATTGAATATGGCCAAAATTGTAGCATTTCAAATATATGTAAATATATTTGGGAAGAATGTTTTTAAAATATATTTCAAATATATTTTTCTTCCATGTGGGATTAGAGGCATTTTTACAGCACTCTGTTGCTCCTGCAAGCCAAAACAAGGAGGACAGGAGGAACTGAAACGTATTCCTGTTGGAGCTCTCATGAATGTGGACAGCATCACAGATGGTAATATAATAGACAGGACAACGCTACAGACAATGAATAATAAAAGTCTACAAAAACTCTATACCAAATCCTCTGTACAGATCATAATTCCCGCTGGAATGGTAATAAATGTATCATAGTAATAATGTAACCATTCATCAGAATGACATATGAAACATTCAAGTGAAAGACTCAATCAATAAGTATGAGAGAGTTCCCTTCCATCCAAGTGTTCAAAGAAAATGGAAAACAGGAATCTCCACTAGTGAGGAACCTTCACCTTCAGCCTCTCACCTGATGGTTAGACCTAGTGAACTTCGGTCTGATCGACAATTTGGAGGACCTATAGCCGAAGGATATCCCCATAACCCAGGGACAATAGGGTTAACAGCGTGATCAGACCGAAGTTCACTAGGTCTAACCTTCAGGTGAGAGGCTGAAGGTGAAGGTTCCTCACTAGTGGTGATTCCAGTTTTCCGTTTTCTTTGAACACTTGGATGGAAGGGAACTTTCTCATACTTATTGATTGCGACTTTCACTTGAATGTTTCATATGTCATTCTGATGAATGGTTACATTATTACTATGATACATTTATTACCAATCCAGCAGGAATTATGATATGTACAGAGGATTGGGTATAGAGTTTTTGTGGACTTTTATTATTCATTGTCTGTAGCGCTGTCCTGTCTATTATAATGCTTTTTAGATATGTGGTGTGATCATATGAGGACTTAGCTGCAGCAGATTATCCTACTCATCCATTTATTCATATATTGTTGCACACCAGTATTGCGCACAGGTTGTTTTTATTATATCACAGATGGTGTTGGGCATGGGCAAGACTGAGGCAGAACCAGGCGAGGCTGCACAGGGTGAATGCAGGTTCAGGAGGGAAGGGACCCTCTGAGGAAGAAGGGACTCCCCCCGTCCTTCAAAATGCGTCAGCTGAACTTTGAGAATCTTCCCTCTTGATGTGATTCACACTGGTCTTGCACTTCAATGTTCCTTTTAGGATTTTATACGCTTGTTATACTGCTTTGTTTGTGAGTATACATCGATTTTAATAAAATCACAGCTTTTTATTGAGGTAATGCGCAAGGTTGGTGTGCTTTCTTTTTGTTTTCACTCTGCAGTACTGCTAGGGCCTCCCCAGCCTTGTTAAGAGCTGCACAACCTTTGATCCATTGGTGGACAAGCTTCCTGAGTGGTCTATCCATCTACCCACCCTTGATCTTGGTCCCTGAGCGCAGGAGGTGTTGTTTCTGTTTCAGGGGGGACAATGGCAGAGCTGAGCGGGATGGGGACAGAGCTGGTTGAAGCTTTGTGGTGATTTGTACACAGACCCCGACAACAGTTCCGGGAAGTGCCTGTGAGCACGCACATTTGGTTGTACAAGCACACCATTGTTGGTGAAGCTCAGGAGAATGTCTGATTGTCTGGATTAGACTATTGTTTCTAATGAGACAATCAGCAATTACAGTAATGCATAACGTAAAAATTTTAGCTATTATACATACCAATGTCAGATTTTCATTTTTAACTGGAGCTCCACTTTAAAGCCTATCTAAGGGCAAAAACTAGTCTTTGAAGAGGGAATCAAAGAAAACTAGCTGTACCAAAATTAGAAGGATTACTTGTTGTACTTTAACCTCCCTGGCGGTATTCCCGAATGTAGCTCGGGGTAAAGTTTCTGTACCAAAAGCGGTAACCCCGAGCTACACTCGGGCTTACCATGCGGCGTTGCTCAGGGAGTCCCTGCAGAGCTTACCCTGTCCTTCGCTCCCGTGATGTGTCCCCTGCAGCGTCCCCGGCCATCTCCTCCGGCTGATGCCGGCATCCGGCTTCTGTGTTCCGGTCCCTGTGACGACGGGACGTACGGGCGCCGGCGGCGGCGGGAAATTTGAAAATTTTAAAAAAATTTAATTTTTTTGAAAACAAATTTTACATAGTCAAACATTGCTGTTTCAAACCATTTCACATACATTTTGTCCCGAGTGCTTTGTCCTGCGCCCTGTCTGCATTTTGACTGTTCTTTCTGCCTGGAAACTTAGAAAAGTCCATGGCGTCCAAAAAGCGTCCCTTTAGGTCAAAAGCGGGTTTAGATCAGCTAGAGAACAGCGATAGTAAATCAGAACCACTTGCAGAATTGAGTGATAATGATTCGTGGAGAAATTCGTCATCAGACACTGAAAACAATTTTGCGACTTTGCTCAGCGATGTGCGAACTTGGCGCTATATTTCACATTTCAGTGTTTTTGGTTTGATTATATTATTGAATTAAATTTATTATTATTATATTATTATTTTTTATGATTATTTATTAAATTATAATTTATGATTTTGTGTTTCAAATTTTATCATACCCGGGATGTTTACTAGACTCTTGTTCGGACAGATTTCAGTGAGTTATTCCTAAATATTACAGCCTATAATAAACAAACAACATATTTCCATGCAAAATAATAATACCGCTTTCAGCACCAAAAATCTGAAATAATCATACTGCCAGGGAGGTTAATATGAGTTATTTGTACATTTTAAGCAGCTCAGTTGTCTTTTTTTGCCCTCCCCAGCCACTCCTCCCCATTCTTTAGCCTTTTCAGCCTCTCCGTTCTCTCCCTCCACTTTTACCTAATTCCCCCTCTTCCTTAACTATCCACAGCTTCTCATTCCTCTCCTTTCACACTTCCCAGCCATTATTCTCTTTTTCTTTACTTCTCCTGAAAACAAAATGGAAAAGAGGGAGAGAAGCGCCTTCTAGGTGCAGTATGTAGGTAAAATGTATTGAGCCACAATTAAAATAAAAACTTACAAAAAGAAGATGATAAAAGTATTCCGGAATCTCCCCCACCACCAACGGTGACTTCACCTGATGCCAGGTGGACCCCCTTAGGTTTAACATGATGTTTTGTGTGAAAATTTCCAAAATTACGTGTGAAACTTTAGCTCTGTTACAACAGGCTTATGGTGGACATTCCATGAAGAAATCAAGTATTTTTTAATGGCATAGGCGGTAGGAAGATGTCCATGATGATGCAAGATATGGGCAGCAAAAAACGCAAAGGACAGATGCATTTATGGAAAATGAAAAGGTTACGGAATTCTGTTTGGAGGAAAAGACCAGAATTCTGGCCTGACAAGTGGATTCTCCACCATGATAATACTCATGATGCGTTAAGTGCCCGCAAGTTCCTGGCCAAGACATCTATTCCAAAACTTGACCAACCACCTTATTCATCTGACTAAAAAAATTAAATAATGCCTTAAAATGACACAGATTTGATGACATTCTGGACATACAGTGCATCACAACAAAAAGACTGCATTCCAGAAAACAAATTCCAGAAATGTTTCCGGCAGTGGCACAGTCATCTAGAAAAGTACGTCACTTCACAAGGGGACTGCTTTGAAGGGGACAACAGCCGCTAGTGTATAGGAAAGCAAACTTTTTATTTTTACATTCCATTCTGGGAATTAAACTGTCACACTTCATACTTGCCTATAGGAGAACCTCAAGGTGCTCATTAGGAAGCTGCTGGCACCTTTAGGTATCTGTTTTACAACTCAGCCACAGTTTAATGGCCCTATTATGGCCACAAGCTTACTGTATTTTGTGGACACGAGGGATCTGAATGCACAGATTGGGAAACAAATCAAATTAGTTGATACAGCTGTGACTACATCTCATGGGAGTTAATCAAGTTAACGGTGTAGGCAGCTCATCCATTAAAGGGTCTTCTCATCAACGTAAAATCAATTTTGGGTGTCTTCAAATACTTGGTGCTCCATTCATCATTACAAAGGAAATGGTGGTTGAGTGAACCTGAAATCTGTTGAAAAAGACTCAGAAAAAAAAAAAGAAATTCTTCTAAACATGGTTATACTTCTGCTCTAGTCTACTGGAGAAGCACGGAACGCTTTTGAAATGAGACAGTGCAGAAATGACCAAATATTACCAAATTATATTATCTTCTGACCTTGTAGTGTTGTGGGTGAGAGCAATATGCCTTTTGTGCCTAACTACATCCCTTCTCCTACATATGGATGACTGGCAGTACATTTTCTATTATGGGAAGTAATTCTGTGAAGAGCCTTCTGATAGCCCACCTAGCAAGGCATACTTCTTGATCCAGGTTTCATTGCCGGCTACCTGCTGCAGGAGTCCACCCAAAGATAGCTCCAGTGTTACATGTTGTTGGCCTTTAACCAGGTGGATGAAGTCACCGCTGCTCACCCCATCTGACAGCATTTGGTCTAGCGATAGACCATACAGTGTTTCTTTAAGGGCAATGGTGACAATAGGAAAAAAATGAAATCCCTACATGTATGGACCTTTATGAAGGTTTGAGAGTATGTAGGAAGGATGCTGTACAACTAAAAGTTTTTTTTTTAGATTTGGATTGATTGGTGAGAGGTAAGAATTATTTTCAGGTTTTTATTTCTGTTGGGATCTCTGATAGTTAGATTCACTCTCTTCATTTCTCAGAAATGAGTAACATTCTGGCAGAGCAGGCAACAGGAAAGGTAAACAGTCAATCTTTCATTTGGAGGTCTGCTGGCTAAATTAGCTTTAATATAATTATTCTGTTTCAAATACCACTTTATGCATTGACATACCTCCTTAGACCAATTTGTCCAGACAGTTTGGTCTACTACTAACTTTGCACCATCCACAGGCAGCTTAACTCTTCATTAAAAGCCAAAGAAGCTGAATCCAATGCAATTTTACCTAATTGCAGTAGAGATCCGGTTATTCCAATCTTTTGAAGTAGATACAATCCAATAGACAAACAAATGAAACCAGCGCTCAAATCTTCATGCAGACCAGGGAATTGAGAATGCCAAAACGAAGAGGTGCTGCCCTTCAAAGACTGGGAAGTCTGAATACTGCTAAACAAAAACAGACAAGAGCGCAGTCACATCGTGCATTACCGTGGAGACCCACGAATTTATTAAATGAAATAAAATATACTCACAAACCATCGAGAATAGAAAACAGAAAAAGTGGTCCGCAACAACAGCGGATGCAATACTGTGCCCTTGGTGTGGATATCTGACGCGTTTCGGGAAACGAAATCCCTTCCTCAGAAACGCGTCAGAAAATTCACACCAAGGACACAGTATTGCATCCGCTGTTGTTGCAGACCACTTTTTCTGTTTTCTATTCTTGTTGGTTTGTGAGTATATTTTATTTCATTTATTAAATACGTGGGTCTCCACGGTAATGCATGATGAGAGTGCGCCCTTGTCTGTTTTTGTTTACCAATCTTTTGAAGTGTAAGAAGACAATGACTTTCCTAAGCCCTGTCTCTGCAAAATACTAACACTGAGTGAGGGAACCTGGAAAAAATAGGTAGAGTCTAGATAGAACTGAACTAACTAACCCTAAAAAGGAGAGGAGGGCAGAGCAAGATAACAAATCACAGGTAAACATAGAGTTAAATACATAGAGGGATAGGATAATTATATAAAAGTTATATGACAAGCACTCTTAAACAAAAATATGGCTGCATAGTAAGCAATCTTTCTTTTTATTTTAATAGGTAGTTTAGCACTTAATAAGAAATTCTCAAAAATACAATTTTTTGCAGTAGAATTGGTTCATTTCACAGCAAAGCACCTGACCTCTTATAACGGAGTAACATCTGCTTGGAAGATGGCCCAAGGCCCAGTAGAAGTAGAAGTATTTGAGATTTATTAACATCTGCCGTTTGTAGATAATTAATGCCAAGTTGCATTTTTAATTGAGATTGGTAAGCGTAACCTGATTTGCTCAGAACTCCGAGGAACAAATGAAGAGGGAGACAGATGAAATTGAGCTTAGATGAAAAGTCATGTTGAAGTCTTGTAATGACAGACCTTTAAAGATCTCTTCTGATATGAGCACATGTGTTTATGGGAGCACCTGCTAAGACCTTTCGAAATGAATGCCACTAAGTAGAAGGGTTTACTTTTACTATAACCACAGGATCGGGCCAGGTGTTGTAATAAGAAACATTGCATCCTATGACACCTTTCTTTTCTTTTCTTCTCCTCTTCCTCTTCTCTCTTTACTCCTTCATTCTTTTTCTCCCTTCTCTTCTCTTCTCGGGGGCCAAACCATCACTTCCAAGACTCCTTGTTCTTCTTTACACTGAAGATAGTTGTTAATGGCTTTGGCTGTATGTTTGGGTTCGTTATCTTGCTGCTGAAAAGAATTGGAGCCAAACACACATCTCCCTCATGATATGACGTGGTGGAAAAGTATCTGCTTGTATTTCTCAGCATTGAGGACACTAGTGATCCTGACCAAAGCTCCAAATCCATTTGCAGAAACGCAGCCCAAAATTTGCAATGAACCCCCACCATGCTTCACTGTTGCCTGAAGACACTTTTATTATTGTACCACTCTCCGGCCCTTCAGTGAACAAACTGTCTCCGGCTAAAGCCAAATTTTTCATATATTGTCTCATCAGTCCAGAGCACTTGCTGCTATTTTTCTGCACCCCAGTTCCTATGTTTTGGTGCATAGTTGAGTCACTTAGCCTTGTTTCTAAATCGCAAGTATGGCTTTTTGGCTGCAATTCTTCTATGAAGACCACTTCTGGCCAGAATTCTCCAGACAGTAGATAGGTATACCTGAGTCCCACTGGTTCCTACCAGTTCTGTGCTGATGGCATTGCTGGACATCTTCCAATGTCTAAGGTAAGTAAGCATGATGCGTCTTTCATCTTCCTTGTGTGACCACTGCCAGTGAGTCCAAGGGGCTGGAGGGAATCCATGAGTCTCTGGAGGAAGCAAGCTGAGGTACAGAGAAAACTCTGTCAAGAGGCCTTGTGGGACCTGAACAGCAAGAAGATGTTACCTAGGTAGTGAGAGCTTGAATAGCCAGTGGTCTGGGAGACCAAGAGAGGGTCTGGAAGACTGATGAAGCTGCAGAGGCCAGTGAGTCCAAGGGGCTGGAGGGAATCAATGCGTTTCTGGAGGAAGCAAGCTGAGGTACAGGGAAAACTCTGTCAAGAGGCCTTGTGGGACCTGAACAGCAAGAAGCTGTTACCTAGGCTGTGAGAACCTCATAGCCAGTGGTCTGGGAGACCAAGAGAGGGTCTGGAAGACTGATGAAGCTGCAGAGGCCAGTGAGTCCAAGGGGCTAGAGGGAATCCATGAGTCTCTGGAGGAAGCAAGCTGAGGTACAGGGAAAACTCTGTCAAGAGGCCTTGTGGGGCCTGAACATCAAGGCACTGTCACCTAAGCTGAGGGAGCCTAAATAGCCAGTGGTCTGGGAGACCAAGCCAAGCAGAGATACTGCTAACCAGGGAGCCAGATGGCTTGGCATTTTCATTTTGTATTACTTTGAGTGAAGTTGAAACCCCCTGCGTGGGAAACCTTGTGTTGAAAGGACTTTTCAGTTACTGTTTTAAAAAAAGTGGGCTGTCAGGCCCTTAGGTTTAGTTCCTGTCTGGTGTGAACTCACTAAAAAATGCATCTACTGTTGAGCTAAGCATCCCCCATATCACAATATATATATATATTTCTAAAGCATGTCTTCATACCTGCCTAAAACCTTTGCACAGTACTGTGTGTGTGTGTGTGTATGTATGTATGTTTGTATATATATATATATATATATATATATATATATATATACACACACACACATATGTACAGTATATAAAATATCAGTTCTTCAGGGAATAAACTTGTTTTGTTATGTTCTCTGAATACAGATAACTTTGTTTCCAAGGGTGCCATCTTAGTAATAAAACATCTTACAGAGGAGAGTTGCTATGGGGTCTCATAATAACTTGTTTTGCCACCGGCAAAAAATTGATTTACTGTATGTGTCCTTATTGATTTTAATTGGGAGGGAGGGATGGTCGCACACATAGCCCCCTTGTACAAAGCTGATATCCACCACGTATTTCTTGCCTTTGTGCTGTAGACTGTAACACAGAGAAAAAAATGTCTAACTGGTTTTGCTGTATGTGGTGTTTTATCTTATTTACATCCTCTATATATGGCTATTGCTGCACTTTGCACCCACCGCTGAAATTAGGTTAAACCTGCAGTAACGCTGACTAAATAATCCAGTATATAATGTTCTATAAATAATCAGGTAGCATACACACTTATATGTAATAAAGTGTTGTTGCCATATAATGTGGCAGGAGTAAGGCTAACAACGCTCAGCATGATACTGTGTGGAGCTGTTACTTAATCTTCACATTTGTGTACAGTGGGTTAGCTAACTGTGACCGTCATTAGTGCTGTCATAATATACAATGTGTTACTGCGTGCTTCTATGAGCCTGGAAACCTAGCCAATCAGAAGTCTATGGTAGTATAGTATATATTGTATAGGATTTTGCAGTGGCTTCATACATTCCAGATATGAGCTTAAAGGATAACTCCACTTTTGGTACAGAGGAAAAAAAAAAAATCATTAAAAAAAAATTATAAAATATATATATATATATATATATTTAATTATTCATTTTCCACGTGTGAGTGTATATATATATATATATACAGTGGGGATCGAAAGTTTGGGCACCCCAGCTAAAAATTTGTATTAATGTGCATAAAGAAGCCAAGGAAAGATGGAAAAATCTCCAAAAGGGATCAAATTACAGATTAGACATTCTTATAATATGTCAACAAAAGTTAGATTTTATTTCCATCATTTACACTTTCAAAATAACAGAAAACAAAAAAATGGCGTCTGCAAAAGTTTGGGCACCCTGCAGAGTTAATATCTTGTACTGCCCCCTTTGGCAAGTATCACAGCTTGTAAACGCTTTTTGTAGCCAGCCAAGAGTCTTTCAATTCTTGTTTGAGGTATCTTTGCCCATTCTTCCTTACAAAAGTCTTCCAGTTCTTTGAGATTTCTGGGCTGTCTGTCATGCACTGCTCTTTTAAGGTCTATCCATAGATTTTCAATTATGTTGACGTCAGGAGATTGTGAAGGCCATGGCAAAACCTTCAGTTTACGCCTCTTGATGTAATCCCTCGTGGATTTCGAGGTGTGTTTAGGATCATTATCCATTTGTAGAAGTCATCCTCTCGTTAACTTCAGCTTTTTCACAGATGGCATCAAGTTACCATCCAAAATTTGCTGAAATTTTATTGAATCCATTTTTCCTTCTACTCGTGAGATGTTCCCTGTGCCACTGGCTGCAACACAACCCCAAAGCATGATTGATCCAACCCCATGCTTAACAGGTGGACAGAGGTTCTTTTCATTAAATTCTGTGCCCCTTCTTCTCCAAACGTACCTTTGCTCATTCTGGCCAAAAAGTTCAATTTTACCCTCATCGGTCCACAGAACTTGTTTCCAAAATGCATCAGGCTTGTCTATATGTTCATTTGCAAAGTTCAAATGATGATTTTTGTGGTGAGGACGTAGAAGAGGTTTTCTTCTGATGACTCTTCCATGAAGACCATATTTGTACAAGTATCTCTTTATAGTGGAATAGTGTACCACAACTCCAGTGTCTGCCAGATCTTTCCAGAGGAATCGTGCAGTCAAATGTGGGTTTTGAATTGTTTTTCTCACAATCCTGCGAGCTGTTCTGTCTGATATTTTTCTTGGTCTTCCAGATCTTGCTTTAACTTCCACTGTTCCTGATGACTGCCATTTCTTAACTACATTCCGAACAGAGGATATTGACATCTGAAAACGCTTTGCTATCTTCTTATAGCCTTCTCCAGCTTTGTGAGCGTCAACTATTTTCAGTTTCAGTTTTCTAGACAACTGCTTAGAAGAACCCATGGTGCTGATTGTTGGGGCAAGGTCAGATGAGTCTGGGCATTTAAAACCTTTGAGATTGACATCACCTGGTATTCCCAGACGATGATTGAGAACAATCCATGACACTGGCAGGTCTCAGCTTGGCAAAGGGGGCAGTGCATGCTATAAATTCTGCAGGGTGCCCAAACATTTGCAGACACCATTGTTTTGTTTTCTGTTATTTTGAAAGTGTAAATGATGGAAATAAAATCTAACTTTTGTTGACATATTATAAGAATGCCTAATCTGTAATTTGATGCCTTTTGGAGATTTTTCCATCTTTTCTTGGCTTCTTTATGCACATTAATACAAATTTTTAGCTGGGGTGCCCAAACTTTCGATCCCCACTGTATATATATATATATATATATATATATATATATAATGAAAGGAACACTTTGAAAACACATCAGATCTCAATCCGGAAAAATCTCCTGCTAGATATCTATACTGATATGGACAGGGTAATGTGTTAGGAACGTAAAGATGCCCCATTGTTTGATGGAAATGAAAATTATCAACCTACAGAGGACTGAATTCAAAGACACCCCAAAAATCAAGGTGAAAAAATGATGCAGCAGGTGAGTCCATTTTGCTGAAATGTCATTGCAGCAACTCAAAATGGTCCTCAGTAGTTTGTATGGCCCCCTCCACGTGCTTGTATACATGCCTGACAACATTGGGGCATGCTCCTAATGAGACGACAGATGGTGTCCTGAGGGATTTCCTCCCAGATCTGGACCAGGGCATCATTGAGCTCCTAGACAGTCTGAGGAGCAGCCTGGCAATGCCGGATGGACTGAAACATGATATCCCAGAGGTGTTCTATTGGATTTAGGTCAGGCGAGTATGGGGGCCATTCAAAGGTATCCATTCCTTCTTCCTCCGGGAACTGCCTGCATACTCTCGCCACATGAGACCGGGCATTGTCGTGCACCAGGAGGAACTCAGGACCCACTGCACCAACATAGGGGAATTTCTGCTTTAAGGACTGCTCCCCCGCTCCCCAATAAGGATTGGCACCTTTGGGGAGCGGGGGGAAACAGGTGTGAGATGGGGAAACAGCTCTCATTGTTTGAACACTGTTTGTGTGCAGTAAATTAATGTGTGGAGTAAATTGATGTTTTGACTGACATTCTGCGGTTTAGCCACAAGATGTCACTGTTTTTCTAACAAAGGCTCAGACTGCATAGATATTTGTATATTCATGAAGAGGTGGGGTTTTCACACAGAGTTGGGGTTTTTAGTGAACAGGAAGAGGAGACTGCAGCCATGTTTTGGACGATGCTGAATGCAGGAGCCATGTTTTGGACAATGCTGAATGCAGGGGCCGTGTGAGCTGAGAATCCGATGACATCCAGATGTGAAAGCATCCCTCACTAACCAGAGATTGCTGCCAGGAAGGCTGATGAGAGCAGAGGAACTAAGCAACATTTGTTCTGTTCAGAGTCACCAGCAGATGCAAAGCAGACCTGGGTCGGTAAGATTGTGCACGCACCTCATTTCATTGTTGGCGATCAGAGACTGAGTCCAGGCCGATAAGTTAGTTGGTTAGGGTCTCTGTTTGTGTCAGGCTGCAAGTGTTGTTACTGATTATTGGAAGGACTCCACCACTTAAAGTGACATTTCACATTGGAGAACTGATAAAATCCTACAAACTCAAGCCAGACTGACGTTTTGCTCAGAAGGAATACTCAGGCACGTGCTACAGGACCAGTTATGGGAGGGGGAATAC
This sequence comes from Staurois parvus, assembly GCF_062004578.1. Classification (NCBI taxonomy): domain Eukaryota; kingdom Metazoa; phylum Chordata; class Amphibia; order Anura; family Ranidae; genus Staurois; species Staurois parvus. Next base: position 2,986,731 of record NW_028317980.1, on the reverse strand, counting down.
TGTAGATTTGTGTAAGATTGTAAGCTGTTGTGCTGCACCGCAGGCTAGCCCATACCATACACCCATACACTGATTCCTGCTCTTTTAGGGTAATAACAGGTAAGGTGTGGTAGCTTAGTTGTGCCCGCCAGTAGGTAAATTACTTCACTTTCTACCTTCATCCATCAGAAGGCACCGTGCTGTGCAGCACAAGGGTCTCAGCCTTTGGGCTGGGTGGATGTAAATTTATTGTATGTTTCCAGCATTTGTGGTTGTGTTTATTTGCCACATCTAAGTAAAATTCTGTTGTGGCAAAAGCTGGTGTTGGGGTTGCTTTCCTCGTTCGTGACTTCACTGTATCCTGGGGAGCCCACCCCGGTACACGGCTTACACAGGTACCCGAATTTGACAGGTACCTGCTCCCACTTCTGGTCCGATCACCTAGGCAATCAGAAGCGGAAGGTGTCCTCTCTCCCTCCTCCCTTGTAATCTTTTGGGACACGTGACAGGTCCCAGAAGACTACAGGACCATTCATGAAGCGCAGCGCTACTCGCACATGCGCAGTGTGTACCCGGCTGTGAAGCCGTAAGCTATCACAGCCGGGTGCCCATACTGAAGATGCCGGCGTCCAGGAATACAGGACGGCCGGTGAAATGGGCTGCGGGGGACACACCACGGGACCGAGGGACAGGTAAGTGGCTGTTTTTAAAAGTCAGCAGCTACAGTTTTTGTAGCTGCTGACTTTTATTTTTTGGCAGGGTAAGTAGATTTGGTCTCTCTATTTGTCCTGCTTACCGTTATCATCAAGAATGAAAGTGAAAGAAAATACACAATTTTGCATAGTCACCAGAACAGGAATAGAGGGGAAACCTTCCAATGAGGACATTAGTCCTGGAGGCCCTGGAGACTACCAGGGATTTCCTCACTAGCATCCTGTTTTGGCTATGATCCAGGAAGTGAAGATAAATCTCCTCAAAGGGACACAGAAGGCAAAAAAAACCTGTCTGTGGTTATAATCCTACCCAAAATGGAAATAGGTTTTACCTTTAGTTCTATTTTAATTATTGTACTGTATCTTTCATGATCACCACCAGCCTCTCCCATCCTATGGAACTCCTTACCCCAGTCTGTCCTGCTATCTCCTACTCTGTCCACTTTTAGGCAATCCCTGAAAACCTTTCTCTACAGAAAGGCCTATCCCGTCTCCACCTAACAACTGTATTTTCACTTTCTCCATCAACTCATCATCAGCCCCCACAGTTATTACCTTTTGTATTACTTGACCCTTCCTTTTAGAGTGTAAGCTTTAACAAGCAGGGCCCTCTGATTCCTCCTGTATTGAATTGTATTGTAACTGTACTGTCTGTTCTCATGTTGTAAAGTGCTGCGCAATCTGTTGGCGCTATATAAATCCTGTATAATAATAATAATATTAATAATAATTCCTTATGATAACCCCAGGGGCGGACTGACAACTCATGGGGCCCCCGGGCAATAGGAGATCATGGGGCCTCTGTGTCCTTGCCCAAACTCAAAAAAGCCTATGAAAAAGGTACCAGTGGCATCTCATGGGGCCCCCTACTGACCCCGAGCCCTCGGGCAGTGCCCGAGTTTCCAAATGGTCAGTCCGCCCCTGGATAACCCATTCTGCATCATATTTACATTGCCCTGAGACACAGTGTGCCAAATCCTTGCAGTCAAATACCATAACCAATCTTCTGGTGCCTAATACCCAATAATATATGTTGCTTGCCCCCGCCATGACAGGTACATTTTATTATTGTTGGAAGGCTAGACATATACTGTATCTCAGAACACAAAGCAAGACATAAGACTTTGCATTTGCTCTGCCTTTAGATCACGTGCCTCGTCTTCAGTCACAATAAAACCATATGGACGTAATTAAAGTCGACAGGCAGATGACCGTCTGCCAATTCTTTGTCAATAATTTACCTTATTCTCGTTAGTTTTGCACTCGGGTAAAGACAGCTTCATAATATAAATAAGACTTCCCCAACCCCCTTCCCCACCAGACTGTTCGTTTGGCTTTTGACGAAACAACTGCGTTGCTCTCCAAATTCATTAAATAATATAATACAATCTAGTCGATGCACATTATCTAGTATTCAGCATCTGCAATTTATCAAAGTGTCACCTTTATTACCATAAAATTAAATAAGTCACAATGTATAATGTGAAATAAATGTCAATTGATGTATTAATATTTTGAAATAGACAATAAATGATCAGTGTGGTCAATATTGGTAGGTCCATTGGAGATGGACAAAGACCCACTGAAGCACCTACTGGCTTTTTGTCAAGGATCTGGGTGTGACCAGAGGTGTGTGGACTGACACAGGGAAGTAACAGGCTTCAGGAATGCTATAATAATATAATTTATTATTAGCTACCCAAATATACAACGCTCAGTAAATAAACCAACCTGCCACTAATCTTAGTATGTGCAGGAACACAGGCGCAGTCAGGGCTGGAGAGGTGGAAGGGTCAGGCCGGCCATATGGTTCTGTTAATGACCATCTGGTGGTACCCCTAGCAGTCCTCAGGACAGGATTCCCCAGGACGCGGAGTCTAAGTCCCAGTCTGCTTATTCACCAGGGCCCCTGATGGTGGGGATGGACTTGGAGCAGACAGGAACCAGGTCGCGGCCCCTGAGTACACCTGCACGTGGTAGAGGGATCCGCCAGAGGTATATGCAGGTAGGAAGCCTGAGCCTGATGTGAAGAGGGTGTGAGCAGGGATGGCTGGATCCGTGCAGGATGGATGGATCATCTGGGTAGCATAAGGCGTAGTCAGGCCAGGTCAGCAACATGCGGGCAGCGAGGTACCGAAAGAGCAGGCAGAGAATAGTCAAGGTCACAAGCCGGGTTCAGTAACTCACGGGCAGCACGGTACAGAGGATCAGGCAGAAGGATGGTCAGGCAAGCCAGGGGTTAAACAGGAGAAGGTCAGCAGAGGTCAGGAACAATGCAGAGTCGGCAACAAATCAGATAGGCAGAGGAACAGGAACACAGGATACAAGGTACAGGGGCTCATGGGAAACATACACCAAGGCACTGATCACAGGCCTGGTCATTCCTTAAATACACCTCCTGCAATCAGCCCCAGGTGTTGGCTGACTGCAGGAGTGAGCTTCTGGCTGCTGAGAGCACCCGCTGGTCAGCCTTGGTACTGCAGCCCACACGGCAGGTGAGTCCCACCACCAGTCCATTCCTGACACTTTTCTTATCTGCTGAGGACTTCAGAGAAAAAGACCCAATGAAGCACCCACTGGTTTTCTTTATCTGCTGAGGACTTCAGAGAAAAAGACCCAATGAAGCACCCATTGGTTTTCCTTATCTGTTGGGGACTTCAGAGGCAAAGACCCAATGAAGCACCCACTGGTTTTCTTTATCTGCTGAGGACTTCAGAGAAAAAGACCCAAGGAATCACCCACTGGTTTTCCTTATCTGTTGGGGACTTCAGAGGCAAAAACCCAATGAAATACCCACTGGATTTCCTTATCTGCTGGGGACTTCAGAGAAAAAGACCCAAGGAAGCACCCACTGGTTTTCTTTATCTGCTGGGGACTTCAGAGAGAAAGACCCAATGAATCCCCGACTGGTTTTCCTTATCTACTGGGGACTTCAGAGGCAAACTTTGTTCATTGCTGTCAGCCAGCAATACTGCTCACAACCCTGGAGTCTTGTTTCTCCTGCTGCATTCTTGGTAGTGGAAAATCCAACAATTCAAAAGAGCTTAGAATCCAATAAAAATAATGGAAGCTGAACTCCGGCCAGATATAAAAGGCATAACTGAATGTGGCTCTGTATTCATTAATATATCATTATAGGCAGGGCTTTTTTCTCAGAGAATAGGTGCAGGAACTCCCCCCTTCTGAGTCACCCCTGTCTCCACCCACTCTCCTCTACCCACCTCCGAGCATCGTTCCTTTGTTCTACCTCCCAGTACTGCCCCTTTTAGAGAATACAGAACTAAGTATCATATTGTTGTGCTAAGTATTTTAGAAATTGTGAAAGCTGCAGCAGTAAAATAGGTCCCTTGCAGCCAGCAACAATAGACCACCTGGCAACAATAGATGGCCACAGCAACAATAGATCCCTCAACAACAATAGACCCCCATCTGCATCATCAAATTTCTAAACCCTCTGCCAACCAGCAATGATAGACCCCCCTCCCTCAACTGTAGATCCCTCCCAGCAAAAAATGACCCCCCAGAAAGTTAAGACCCCCTAGCAACAACATATCCCCACCAGGAACAATAGGCCCCCACTTAAAAATAGATCCTCTCCAGCAACAATAGATCCCCTAGCAGCAAGCTACACCTAGAACACCCCGACACCCCTTGCCATTATATACATCCAGTGCTGGAGGTGCCAAAACTGCTTTCCCCCATGTTTCCATTAAGAGAAGCCATGATTATAGGCATTTGTTTTTCTTTTTGCAAGCACCTATATTAGACCTGGTATCTGTGCAGCAGAGCTTGGACTAGAATAAGGAGGAGCAAATCTGTTGTGCTGCATTGCTCATGTATTAACAGTAATTATGCTGATTGGTGGAAAGAGCAGAGTGAAAAAGAGATGAGCTCATTCTTCTGTAGGTCCTTTTACTGTGGGGAGAAGATACAAAGTCAGCAATCTACAAGTAACACACAGCTGTAAGGTTTGCTTCAACAGCTCAATTACCAGGGGGTGGGAAGGATCGGAAATTATACGACCAATGTTAGAGTGGTCACATGGTCATATAATCGGAAGGTCCGTAGCCCAGATCGAGAGCTGTCTTTGATAGCTCAGTCTTTGTGCTGGGAAAATGCAGTGAGCACACAGTCATCCAGCGATTCATGTGTGGGCTGTGTGGGTGTTTGCCACTGTACATACTGTACACTATATTGCCAAAAGTATTAAGACATCCATCCAAATCATTGTGTTCAGGTGTTCTAATCACCTCCATGGCCACAGGTGTATAAAATCAAGCCCCTAGGCATGCGGACTGCTTCTACAAACATTTGTGAAAGAATGGGGCGCTCTCAGGAGCTCAGTGAATTCAAGGCAGAAAAAATGGGCATTGCAATTTGCTGTGTATGATGCTGCACAGCTGTAGATCAGCCACAGACAAAAGTGCCTACATTGGCAAATGACCATCACAACTGGACCACGGAGCAATGGAAGAAGGTAGCCTGGTCTGATGAATCGTGTTACCTTCTATATCACGTGGATGGCCAGGTGTATGTGCATCACCTGAGAAACAGTTGACACCAGGATGGAAGAAGGCAAGCCAGCGGAGGCAGTGTGATGCGATGAGCAATGTTCTTCTGGGAAACCTTGGGTCCTGCCATGTAAGTGAATATACACTATATTGCCAAAAGTATTGGGCCAGCCCTACAAATCATTTGATTCAGGTGTTCCAATCACCTCCATGGCCACAGGTGTAAAAAAAAATCAAGCCCCTAGGCATGCAGACTGCTTCTACAAAGATTTGTGAAAGAATGGGTCGCTCTCCGTATTTTTCAATATTGAGTTGGCCCACCCTTTGAAGCTATAACAGCTTCAGTCCTTCTGGGAAGGCCGTCCACAAGATTTAGGAGGGTGTCTATTGTCTATGAGAGTGTTTGACCATTCTTCCAGAAGTGCATTTGTGAGGTCAGGCACTGATGTTAGACGAGAAGGCCTGGCTCACAGTCTCCTCTCTAATTCATCCCAAAGATGTTCTATGGGGTTGAGGTCAGGACTCTCTGCAGGCCAGTCAAATTCCTCCACCCCAAACTCACTCATCCATGTCTTTATGGACCTTGCTTTGTGTGCTGGTGCACAGTCATGTTGGAATAGGAAGGGGCCATCCCCAAACTGTTCCCACAAAGTTGAGAGCATGAAATTGTCCAAAATGTCTTGGTATGCTGACATCTTGAGTTCCTTTCACAGGAACTAGGGGGCCAAGGCCAACGCTGAAAAACAACTCCACTTTCCTTGCAACCACAAAACCCAGACACGTCCATTGGATTACCAGACAGAGAAGAATGATTCATCACTCCAGAGAACATGTCTCCACTGCTCTAGAGTCCAGGGGCCGCGTGCTTTACACCATAGCATCCGACGCTTTGCGTTGCACTTGGTGATATAAGGTTTGGATGCAGCTGCTCGACCATAGAAATTTCATGAAGCTCTCTATGCACTAATCTGAAGGCCACACAATGTTTGGAGGTCTTTTGCTATTGACTCTGCAGACATTTGGTGACTTCTGCGCACTGTGTGCTTCAGCATGCGCTAACTCTGTTCTGTTATTTTACGTGGACTACCACTTGGTGGCAAAGTTGCTGTTGTTCCCAGTTGCTTCCACTTTGTTATAATACCACCAGCAGTTGACCACGGAATATTTAGTAGCAAGGAAATTTCATGGATGGACTTATTGCACAGGTGGCAACCTATCACGGTACCACGCTTGAATTCACTGAGAACAACCCATTCTTTCACAAATGTTTGTAGAAGCAAACTGAACGTGGTATGGCTGTTGGTGCTAGACGAGCTGGTCTGAATATTTCAAAATTGCTTATCTGCCGGGATTTTCACACACAACCATCTCTAGGGTTTACAGAGAAAGGTCTGAAATAGAGAAAATATCTAGTGAGCAGCAGTTGTGTGGATGAAAATGCCTTGTTGAGGTCAGAGGAGAATGGGCAGACTGGTTTGAGATGCTAGAAAGACAACAGTAACTCAAATAACCACTCGTTACAACCAAGGTATGCAGAATACCATCTCTGAATGCACAACACATCGAAACTTGAAACAGATAGGCTACAGAAGCAGAAGACCACTCCTGTCAGCTAAGAACAGGAAGCAGAGGTTACAATTTGCACAGGCTCACCAAAATTGGACAATAGAGGATTGCAAAAACATTGCCTGGGCTGGTGAGTCTCAATTTCAGCTGCGGCATTCAGATGGTAGGGTCAGAATTTGGCGTAAAAAACATGAAAGCATGGATCCATCCTGCCTTTTATAAATGGTTCAGGCTGGTGGTGTAATGGTGTGGGGAATATTTTCTTGGCAAACTATGGGCCCCTACCTGATTGTTGCTGCTCACCATGTCCATCCCTTTATGACTCCAGTGTCCCCATCTTCTAATGGCTACTTCAAGCAGGATAATGCACCATGTCACAAAGCTGAATCATATCAAACTTGTTTCTTGAACATGACAATAAGTTCACTGTACTCCAATGGCCTCCACAGTCACCAGATCTCAATGCAATAGAGCACCTTTGGGATGTGATGGAAAAGGAGATTCACATAATTGATGTGCAGCCGTCAAATCTGCAGCAACTGTGTGATGCTATCATGTCAATATGGACCAAAATCTCTGAGGAATGTTTCCAACACCTTGTTGAATCTATGCCATGAATAATTAAGGCAGTACTGAAGGCAAAAGGGGGTCCAACCCAATACTAGCAAGGTGTACCTAATAAAGTGGCCAGTGAGTGTGTGTGTATGTGTATGTATGTATATAAGGTCAGAACTTCTTATCTATATATATATATATATATATATTTCATGTCAATTACCAAAAAATATGGAACCTAGGAGATCGGCATGATAGCCAGGAAGCTTTAATGTTCAGAAGAAGGCTGGCAATGCCACCATTCTCCCAAGACTGGTTTAAACCCCAACTTGAGCCAAAAAAGTTTTAATTTTGAATAGAGGGGAAGGATTAGGAATTTGGTCAAGTTTTTAGGGTCATCATTGGCCCTGTTGGGGGGACAGTAAGTGAAAGAAAATGCCCTAACAGAGATACAGATTAAAACCACAACTGGTCTATGGCTTAATGTCCAGTTGACATCTGCACTCCTAAATGCTTAAAAATGCTTAAGTCTATTATATGTTCCTTCCCTCCATCACTTCCACCCACCCATTTATAATTTATTTTTAGAAAAGCCATCATAAGCCCTATTTCATTCACCTGATTCTACCTTCACATGACCATCCATGGTGCCTCCTCCAGTGAAGAATCCAGGCCCACTATTGACTGATTTTGTTACCACACTAGGTCATGATGCCATCATGATGCCCCTGGTCCTTGTGAAGACCCTACCAAAGGACTCTTCTTTCAGCCAATAGGAAGAAAAAAGAAGATCTGGGACCTGGTGTGTGACATGACTGTTAATTCATGTAAGTAAATGGAGCATTTAGTTTCGTTTTTTGGAAAACCCAAAAAATCAGAACCCTCCAGAGAGATGAAGGAAGCAGTCAAGTGAAACACAGAACAGACCAAAATAATCACATGCAGCTCAACTGATTACAGCAAGCCAGCAACCACGTTTACCTAACCTAGAACCTATCAATGAGGGTGCTACATCTGTATAGCCAGCCTTAGGATGGAGTTAGGCTTTAAAGAGATCACTAGCAGAGTAGTCCTAAATCCAATTCTGTTTGGATCCACGAAGCCTTACTTTATTAAACACTTTCCCAGAACTCCTGTCGCAAGACGTAATGAAAAATAAATACCCTTCTCAAGAATTTTTTTTTTCTCTCCCCAGGCTGTGTTCTTTGTCATTCACAGCATAATACAATGCGTTTGACATTACACAGATCACCCGCGTTATTAAACGGTGACCTGAAGTTCAAATATTGACTTTGAACTCCGTTCTGTTTTCCTAGTCTAGATTCATTAAATGCCCATTTATACTTGGCAGAATGCATTTGGCACCTCTGGCCAGTGTAAGTCACAGGGGCAAGTAAGTTCCCAGGATTTTCCTCTGTGCTTCTGTCTTGACTTTGATTCCAGGCAGATGTTTATATTGAAGCCGTGTTCAAAGAGCACAGCTTTCAAAGCAGCATCAAGGCAAGAGAAGAGGTAAAGAAAGAAAGGACTTGAGCTAATAACAAGCCTGACCTTTCTCCCCATTCCTTGGTTTATGCATCCAACGTCTTGAGACAGAGCAGCTGCCAAAAGATATTGTAATGCCGGCTTCTTAATTGTATTTTGCAGGATAGCAGCATGAGAAATCTAGGTATAATTAACTGAAGTCATTAACGCCCACCTATCGTTCAGTGATCAACACGGCGTTCATAAAGTGGAACTCCTTCAACGCACTGTGAAAGAAGCAGGTTTGCTGACAATTAGCTTTCTTGAAAACCTTTGCATGCTAAAACCACCTGACACCTCTAATTTGTCAGTTACGGTGCCCATAGCAAAAAAAAAAACGAATGAAAATATCGGAGGGCAGACATGACTAGGTGAATAGGATAGGACAGACAGTAAAGGGTTAAGGAAAGGAGAAAAGGTTGTAAAACATGTTAGGCTTACCTGATTGGTGATTGATAGTGCTGGGTGGGTCTTCAGGACCTTTTGAGAGTGGTGGAGGGTTGGACGATCCAGTACAGGAGTGGCAGCCAGGGGCAGACTGACCATTTGGAAACTCGGGCACTGCCCGAGGGCCCGGGGTCAGTAGGGGGCCCCATGGGATGTCCCTGGTACCTTTTTCATAGGCTTTTTTGAGTTTGGGCAAGGACACAGGGGCCCCTTGATCCCCTATTGCCCGGGGGACCCATGAGTTGTCAGTCCGCCCCTGCACACATAGCAAGAATATCCAAAAAAATAGACAGGATGCTGTCCAGCATCTCAGGTAGTTCAGCAAGAAGAGCCACTGCTGGAAGCAGCAGAGGTTGTGGGTTCTGATCCTGGCCACTAAGTTTTTTTCTTTTTTTATCAACACAAAAGTATTACTTTTAGAAGAAACTTCCCTTCCACCCTCAATTGGGGTTGTTTGGGTCTTCTAGTTCTCAGTTTGTTCTGGCTTTGGGGCGGTTGTTGGTCTTTGGAGGCGGCAAATAATTTGAAGCTAAAGTGAATGGTTGGGACCCATCGGTGGTATGGTGTGCCAGGGGGCATTCCGGTTAACCAAGGTTCAACTAGAAGGTGGAGGTTGTGCACTGCGGATGGTGTGTTTTGTCTCTGAGCCGGTGCATTGCGGATGGAGGCTTAGTATTAATATTATGGTTAAGGTTCCGCAGGGGGGTATCGGAATTGTTTTGTGCCTTCTAAGACCAACAACATTTTACTATTATGTTTCTGTTTTTAAGGAATGTTTTTTGTGTTGGTTAAGTTGAATTGTTAATAAAAGGCCATGATGGCCATTTTACTCCAACGGTGGTCTCCTTCATTGGTATAATTAGAGTTTGGGGGGGATATGATATGAAAGAGAAAGAGAGTTGTGTAGGAGTATGGTTCAGTAGCTATGGTCTTAAGGTCTTAATTAGCACATCTATTCTACACTAGTCATGTCCCTCCAGCTAGCCACTCTGGTTCTAATCCCTTCATCGGTGTAGGACACAGCAATGATCTAAGCCCTCGTTCGCATTGATGAGACTTGTCATGTGTTTTGACCATTCAAATCGCATGACAAGTCGGATCCAAAGATCTGCAAGGGAAGCGTTCTAATCGGTGCTACTCCGACTTTGAAAAGAAGTTTCTGCACAACATTTGCCAATATCAGGTGCAACTCATATAAACTTCTATGTATGAAGTCCCACAGATGTCTGCAAAGTCACACCTGAAGTCGCATTGACATGCGGCTTTGAAATTGTGCATTTTCAAGTGAAGTCACACGATTTCAAAGTCGCATTTAGTGTGAACGAGGACTTACAGTTGTTGGAAGGAACCACAGTAGTCAGTTGGGGAAGCACAGGCTTTTGTTTGTTTAAATTTCATTTTCCTTTTTTTTTTTACTCCTCTGCATACCACTGGTACGACATGATAGGAAATGTGGAAAATCCTCTCTTAGACAGTTGTCACTGGAACAAGTGTCACCAGTGGAAGACTTCCTCTATATTCCTTTTTGTGCTGAAGACTGTGCTGGACTGACTGGATCAGTCACTGGCCACAGGTGGGTAGTTGCGTGGGTGGGCAGGGATATGTCCCTCCAGTCAGCTGTGCCCAATAGTGGATACAGGCAGCAAACTCTCTTAGGGTTTGGAGGTGAAGGGACACACCTCCCATCAGCACACAGGAACAGAGCTGAGGCGGTCAATCTTAGGCTGTGTGCTGGAGCTCCCTCCCCTGTCACCTTTTCAGGACTCATGCAGATAGCAGAGAAGAGAGGCAGCAGACAGAAATTATACTTAGTGCTCTGGTATAGTGTACACACTATAGAGAGATATGCTTTGTTTATATTTCACTTCTGAAGTTTACAACCATTTTAACTGCTTCCCGTCCACCCTATAGCAGAAGTACTGCTACAGGGTGGCAAGGGTGCACAAAAGCACATGTGTATATATACGTGATTTTGCATTTCTGGGTAGGGGGCGTGCACCATTCGTAGCTGTCAATTACCGGGTTTCGGCTGCTGATTACTCGCCAGCGCTCCGTGATTGCCGAGCATCTCCAACTAAGGGGGGGGGGGGGGAGAACAAAACAAAAACAAAACAGTTCTCTCCCCTATCAGCTTACAGTGAAGCACACACGGTGTAAAACAGCACACAGTTAACCCTTTGATCGCCCCACATGTTAACCCCTTCCTGCCCAGTGCCATTAGTACAGTGTCAGTGCTTTTTATTAGCACTGATCACTGTATTGATGTCAGTGACACCAAGTTAGTTCCCCCCAGTGTCAGAATGCCCGCCGCAGTCCTGCTATAAGTCGCTGATCGCCGCCATTACTAGTAAAAATAAAAAATACAATTAAAATATATACATATATATACCGCCATTTGTAAATGCTATCAATTTCACATAAACCAATTAATTTACACATATTGGGACATTTATTTAGCAAAGACATGTAGCAGAATCCATTTATGAGGAAATTAGTTTTTTTTTTTTTTACTGGACATGTTTAATAGCAAAAAGTCACAAATATTGTTTTTCTCAAAATTGTTGGACTTTTTTTTTTAGAGCGCAAAAAATAAAAACCGCCCAGACGATCAAATACCACAGAAAGAATTCTCTATTTGTGGGGAAAAAAGACGTAAATGTCATTTGGGAGCAGCGTTGCATGACCGCGCAATTGTCAGTTAAAGTAATGCAGCTCTGTAACGCAAAAAATGGCCTGGACAGGAAGGGGGGGGGGGTAAATCCTCAGGAGGGCAAGGGGTTAATGCTAGCTTCAGTCGGTTGCCTGGCAGTGCCTTTTTCAGAGCAGCATGGTAGCCAGGCATCCTGAATTTTCAGAAGGCAAGGTCCGCATTAGTAGCACACACATCTTTATTATTCCTTTGGGTCTCACACACTTCATCTGGATGAGCGGAAGTTGACAGCTGCTACAAATAATTGCACATTGCACAGAACTCTTTGCTTAATTTAATAAGCCAGCATCCTTTTTTTTTCTTTTCTTTTTTTTTTTGGTCTTATTTGGAATTCTACATTATGACCTCTTTTTACCCTATAAACATGAGTCCGTCAACATAGTTAATTTAAATTTTTCCCACATGAAATAGACGGGAACGCTGTCAGCGCTTGCAGGAGATAAATTAGGCTCCTCGCGCGGGCTTGCCCCATTGGCTGGCTCTGTCGGGTCCTTTTTAGTCAGACATTACGGCGGCCTCACGCCTCGTCAACTAACCGTTCCTGAAGCCTCCCTTCCATCTGAATTTATCATAAATGTTTCAGCAGAGCAAAAGTCATTTCATAGTTGATGGGCTAGTCAGGTCCGTGGAATCTTGATGAGTTCTGAGGCATATGTGCCAAAAGTTAGATGAATTACAATATTCCCAAGAAGATATATAATGAGTCAGTGAATTAGCTCCATTTGTGAAAGATGGTTAATAGGAAGATATCAGTTATAGCGGATGTTCCGGCGGGAAGGCAGCCTGGGCCCTGCTCATGGGGCTTTTTTTTTACCGTTAACCCTCACGTAGAACGCTTTCCTATGCCAACATAGAAGTCAAGATAGGATAATGAGGTGTTCTTATGGAGTTTGATTGAAAGAATACATTTTATGGCCAATACTCCGATCAAATGTGGTGGTATGAAGGTGGCCATTGTATACCCAGACCAAGGTATGAATTCAAAAATTCCTGGCATGGTCAAGCACAACAATTATTATTTTTCCAAAAAACTTCAATTTTTTTATCGTTAGGCCTGTGGTTGGGGGTCAGCAAAAATGCATGGTTGAGCCCACCAACTGCCCTCTTTAAGCTGCAGTAGGCATATGGCGGGGATGTTTACATCCAAGTATATAAAAGTGCAGTGCTAAAAGTATAGTAAGATGAATATAATAATAAATAATAAAATTATGTATTAAATAGGTGACAGTTCGTTATAAGGTGCTTGATAAAGGAGTTGATGGTGACTTCACATTCCAGTGGTGTGTCGGTAAATAGTAAAAATACGCACTCACCAGATGTGTATCTTTAGGTACGTATGTAATCAGTATAACCAGAGGTCCCCCTCTCGGGATGGGATGGATAAGTTGGCCCATCTTAACGGACTCTCCTCCCTCTGGATGGTAGGCAGCTACAGGAACGTCTCCCTAGGTATGTACAGATGGAAATCCAGGCAGAGGCCTCCTTATGGATGGGCAGATGCTTGTCAGCTAACAGCTCCCTTCTCCGGATTGGTACCACAAGTGATTCAGCTCCTGTATCATCAAATGCTGGACTCTGGAAGTGAACGTTAGCTCACCGGGGAGCCAACCAAAAAAATTGCCCATAGTGTAGTACTTTTTTAAAAAATATTCAATGTATTATTCCACCTGGTAAAACAGTAAACAGTAAGAAAAAGGTATACTGACCATTAAAGTTAAAAAAGGTGGCCGCCGGACCTATGATAGGTACCAGCGGCAAGACGTCACGGCGTAATGGCCCCCTGTCTACATGCCGCAACTGTAATTCTTCACGCCCACAGCAAAGTTCACCCGATATGTAGTGACCAGCGGGAGGCAAGACTGCCAAATCTAGCAAATGGGGAAGTGCCGCAACCGGTGCAATGCACACGGTTGTAAAGCTAGTGTTGGCAAAAATGGGGTTAAAACAGGTGTTGAGGAGGTGATACATTGCTTCCTCACTGCCTGTCAGTAACCTCTGGAACCTAGATTGAGTTTCAGAGGCAAGGGAGATTTAGACGCAGATCTAAATCTACCCTTAAGAGTTAGTAAACCCAAAAGCAAATATTTATTATCTAGCAAATCAAGGCAGAGAAAGCGAGCGCTAAAACCAAAAAGCAGCTGATGCACCAAAAAGGTAACCGAAAACAACCTTCAAGCAAATACAATACAAATGGGTGCAGCGCTTAAGATATGTAGAAACCAAATACTCCAATGCAATATGTTCAAATAGATAAATAAATAAATAGGTGCAATATCAATAATAAATATTCAAATATATATGCGCAAAATCAATATTTCAGATATAAAGTGACAAAGTGCAAATAAAGTGCTGAAAAATCATATGCATAATCATGTGCTAATACAGTGATAAATGTGAGGACATAAAGTGCTATGGTATCAAGTTCAATAGCGTATTAATGTTCATAAAGTGCTACTAGTGGAGATCCATCCCTGAATGGTCTCATAATAAGTGCTCCAAATACTAAAATGATATTCGGTGAGGTGCCAGGAATATGTTGAGATTACGCACTCACCAGATGCGTAATCAGATTACGTATTTGTATATATGTGTTGTCAGCCGGAGGTCCCCTTAAGGATATATGGCCAGATCTGGTCAGACAAATCCCCTTTTTCTCCTTTAAGGATATGTACAGCCAGGTCTGGTCAGAGAGATCTCCTTTCCCTGGATTATCTGCAGCACCTCAGCTTTCCTCCAGAATGGGCTCTGTGGATTTGCTTAGCTCATATAGAGCCAGAAAAAATAATGCCTATAGTGTAGTATATTCCAGTAAATCATTTATTAGGTATAAGCAAAAAGAATCAGGATAAAATTACACTTACCATAGGATCCAAGATTGGGGCCGGACCTCTTCATGGTCCCGGCGGCGTGATGTCACTGCGTATGGCTCCTCCTTCCTCCTTATCTAGCAGTTTACGAATTGTTAGATGTGATGGCTGCATTCGTTTTCTTTTCTAGGCTTTCTTTTTTTCCATTTTCTAGTGATCTAGCCAGTAAGCCTGTTGTTTTTCCAGAAAACAAGCTGTTCTGCAGATATAGTGGTTACAGGGATGAAGCAAACCATTTACCACTGACAGGAGTGCTTACAATAAGGGGCGGACTGACCATTTGGAAACTCGGGCACTGCTCGAGGGCCCGGGGTCAGTAGAGGGCCCCATGAGATGCCCCTGGTACATTTTTCATAGGCTTTTTTGAGTTTTGGCAAGGACACAGGGGCCTAATGATCCCCTATTGCCCGGGGGCCCCATGAGTTGTCAGTCCGCCCCTGGCGATGAGTACAGAGACGTAAAAACAGACCATTTTATGTTTGAGTGCAGTAATTTATGCACATTTGCATGTATATAGGCAGCACAGTGACTAAATGGTTAGCACTTCCGCCTGGCAGTACTAGGGTTGTTGGTTCGTATCCCAACCATGGCACCACCTGCCTGGGGTTTGCATGTTCTCCCTGTGCCTGCGTGGGTTTCCTCCGGGTACTCTGGTTTCCTCCCACACTCCAAAGACATGCTGGTAGGTTAATTAGCTCCTGTCTAAATTGGCCCTAGTATGTATGAATGTGAGTTAGGGACCATAGATTGTACGCCCCTTGAGGGTTAGGGACTGATGTGAATGTACAATATATATGTAAAGTGCTGCGTAAATTGACAGTGCTATATAAGTACCTGAAATACATAAATAAATAAATAAGTTGTATTTGTGAGTGGTACCGCCACTCAACATGGCCGATTTAAGTTTATAGGACCATATAGAAACTGCTCTGCAACCACGTGTAAGGCACATGTGGGTGCAGCATTTACAGGGTTAAAACAGGCGATGAGGCGGTGACAAATCAAACACCTCTGAAAAGCTCTCCTTCCAACCACAGATTGTTTTTCAGCAGGGCGGCAGGGGCCTCCTCGTTGTATCTATGTCTTTGTATTAAAAACCAAGAATATGAAGCGAGCGCTTACTGTAGCAGATAATGCACCAAAAAAGTAACCACAAACTTTCTCAAATAAACAGATCATAAAATAAATAAATGCCAATATATTAGTGTCTGAGTTAGAATATAAGTGACCAACCAATCATAAATATAAAATTCAATATAGTGTCCAAAATCAATCAATCATATGGTGGTGGTTATCCCTACTGGTGAACAATGGATAGGTTCTATATATCCCCGTGTGTATTAAATCTGGAAGTCCGGTGACCTGCGATCAAAATGGAAAGATTGCCCACTCACCGGAAGCGCAATCTTAATGTACAAAGATCAGATAAACCAGAAGCGGAGGTTCCCTTGATGGTACAGCCTAGAACAAGATCCTTTCCTCTGCAGATACAGGTAATAGAGATATCCCTCATAAACGCCCTGGAACGGGTAAACTGCAATGGGGTCTGGTCACTGGCTCCCTCTTCTAATCCTGGTGGTGCACCTGGGGTCCTGGATGGATTTAATTGCTTGGCACGGAGCAATGAAGATGGATGCCCATAGTGTAGTATTTAACAATATTTATTTTAAATTATGAGATTAAAATATATCAAGCACTCCACATACAAGGTAAACCTTGGCAGATAAATCTTAAATAATGTGCAGATAGGATAAAGCAGTAACACCACTGCTATATACACTGACCAGCTGGGGTGAGAAGATGGCCGCCGGACCTCCACAACCGGCGGCGTGACGTCACGGCGTGTACAGGCTCCTCCTTGGCGCGTTTCGTATGCGAATATGCCCTCATAAGGGGTGTTGCCATCTTAGCGCAGCACTGTTTTATGTCTCTGAATTGCGTACTCTTTCCTCTCCGTGATTCTGACTCTCTCCCCTCCCCTCCCTTATTCATTTTCCAATACATTATTTCATTAAAAAGTGAGTCGTGTGACACATTATATCCATATGAAGGAGACACGATAACATCATATAATTTATATTTTACTTCTTCATTAAGGTCAGGAACCCAGATGACAAATCTTGATGTACGCCTGTTGGCAAGTATTTCCTCGGCTATTAGGCATTGCGCCTTTTTTCCTATTAGAAATACGAATACAAGGTAAACATGATGCAATGTCATATTTTACAAGAATAAATATATGTCATCCAGGCTGAACTTCAAACAAGTCTTCCTTTTCTCATCTGCATTACATGGGGGATGGGGTGATTAGTAGTTGTTTTATGCTTCCTGCTCAGCTCACATTCCTTATGAATATGCACCCATTGGCATGAAATGCGTCAACTCTTGCTTCTGTTTTGTGCTATGCTTCAGGGCCAGATCTGGCTTATTTGATTTGGGGGTGCAGTAAGAAATATTCAGGGGGCATAATGTCAACACTGTGTGAGTCTCTGTCACCTGACATGAGGTGTCCCCATCAGAGTGTTCCCTGACATGAGGCGTCCCCATCAAAGTGTCCCCTGACATCAAGTGTCCCCTTCAGAGTGTCCCCTGACATCAAGTGTCCCCTGAGTCTCTGTCACACAGTGTAACAACCTGGGAAACACTAGTATGTATTTGGTTTTCCTTAGATTAGAGTGACTCGTCAGAGTCTCCATTTACATTAGGTTGCCATCAGATTGTCCCCTGACATGAGGTGTCCCCATCAGAGTGTCCCCTGACATGAGGTGTCCCCATCAGAGTGTCCCCTGACATGAGGTGTCCCCATCAGAGTGTCCCCTGACATGAGGTGTCCCCATCAGAGTGTCCCCTGACATGAGGTGTCCCCATCAGAGTGTCTCCTGACATGAGGTATCCCCAACAGAGTGTCCCCTGACATGAGGTGTCCCCATCAGAGTGTCCCCTGACATGAGGTGTCCCCATCAGAGTGTTCCCTGACATGAGGCGTCCCCATCAGAGTGTCCTCTGACATGAGGTATCCCCATCAGAGTGTTCCCTGACATGAGGTGTCCCCATCAGAGTGTCCCCTTACATCAAGTGTTCCCATCAGAGTGTCCCCTTACATCAAGTGTTCCCATCAGAGTGCCCCATTACATCAAGTGTTCCCATCAGAGTGCCCCATTACATCAAGTGTTCCCATCAGAGTGCCCCATTACATCAAGTGTTCCCATCAGAGTGCCCCATTACATCAAGTGTTCCCATCAGAGTGCCCCATTACATCAAGTGTCTCCATCAGAGTGCCCCCTGACATCAAGTGTCTCCATCAGAGTGCCCACTTACATCAAGTGTCCCTATCAAAGTGCCCCCTTACATCAGTATCCCTAATAGAGTACACTGTTACATTAATTGTCCCCATCAGAGTGTTCTGTTACATATCATCAGTTATACCCATCAGAGTGCCCCCTGACATGAGGTGTCCCCATCCGAGTGTCCCCTTATATCAAGTGTCCCATCAAAGTGCCTCATGGATCAGTGGCTGCACTCTCAGAGACCCTGGGGGGCACAACTAAAATCTGGGGGTGGGGGGGCATACCCACCCCAGCACCCCCCAAGATCCGGCCCTGCTATGCTTTTTGGATTTTTTTTTTTTCAATAAACTCAAGGATCTAGCAATTTCAGTGAGAGGTCATTAACCTATTAATTGTCCATATGACATGTGTGTTATTTTAAGAAAAAAGCAAAAAAAAAAAGAAAGATTTCATAACCGGTTTAAAAGATAACTTCACCTTTTGGAACATGCTACATGTTCCACCCGTTTTTTTACCTGCAAAAAAATTTGCATTTATTAATTTGTCCAAAAGGTGAACTTATCCTTTGGTTTATGAATGGGCTGTCAACACACTACAATGGATGAAAAAAAACATACAAGACTTTTTTTTATACAAAAAAACAGCACACTACAATGCATGCAATATCCATGATGGTTTCCCATGGTGCATTATGCATTAGGATTTATTGTACAATTAGTTGGGTTATCACTCTCATTGGAAAGCATCCCAATGCAGTGCACATAGGTCAGCTGCATTGCCATGCATTGTGGTAATGCTTGTCAATGCACGCTTTAACGCCTACATTGTAACAGTGTATAAATGTGAATGGGTTAGTATCAAGAGACCTCTAGTTCTCTCAGCATACCCGTATAAGATGTTTCCTTCAGTAAAAGGTTTTTGCAGTTGGGTATATGAAGCTGACAAGCATGACTTGCTGTTGGGATTAGTAACATGGTCTTCGTGATGCAATACATATTTGTTTAACTTGTGTAAAACATCTGTGTTCAATGTGTGAAAAGCATGTCATTTGTTCCTGCTGTGGAGTTAGTTGTACAATGCTCTAGTGCAGGGGTCTCCAAACTATGACCTGAGAGCTGGATATGGCCCTTTGCTACCCTTTATCCAGCCCTTGGAGCACTATTCCTCCCACTGAGACCAACAATGGGGCAGCACCTCTTCCATTGAAACTAATTATGGTGTACTATTCTTCCCACTGGAGCCAATAATGGTGTACTATTCTTCCCACTAGAACCAATGATGGTGTACTATTCTTCCCACTAGAACCAATGATGGTGTACTATTCTTCCCACTAGAACCAATTATGGTGTACTATTCTTCCCACTAGAACCAATGATGGTGTACTATTCTTCCCACTAGAACCAATGATGGTATACTATTCTTCCCACTAGAACCAATGATGGGGCACTATTCTTCCCACTAGAACCAATGATGGTGTACTATTCTTCCCACTAGAACCAATGATGGGGCACTATTCTTCCCACTAGAACCAATGATGGGGCACTATTCTTCCCACTAGAACCAATGATGGTGTACTATTCTTCCCACTAGAACCAATGATGGTATACTATTCTTCCCACTAGAACCAAAGATGGGGCACTATTCTTCCCACTAGAACCAATGATGGTGTACTATTCTTCCCACTAGAACCAATGATGGTGTACTATTCTTCCCACTAGAACCAATGATGATGTACTATTCTTCCCACTAGAACCAATGATGGTGTACTATTCTTCCCACTAGAACCAATGATGATGCACTATTCTTCCCACTAGAACCAATGATGGTGTACTATTCTTCCCACTAGAACCAATGATGGTGTACTATTCTTCCCACTAGAACCAATGATGATGTACTATTCTTCCCACTAGAACCAATGATGATGCACTATTCTTCCTACTAGAATCAATGATGGTGTACTATTCTTCCCACTAATAACAATGATGGGGCACTACTCCTCCTACTGACCATCAACCCTGAGGACATGTTTATTCTCACTGACACTGGGGCCAGGACATATTCTATCCTCACTGGCCCTAATCTGGCCCTCTTAAAGTCTGAAGGACCATATACTGGACCTTTGTTTGAAAAGTTTGGAGACCCCTGCTCTAGTAACAACTTGCATGGTTCCAGTAAGATATCATCTTTTTATGAGGGCTCTCCATCCCTGTTTAAATTAAATGAATGTACAGAAATTTAGCAATATTTTGGGGGGTTGTGACAAGACACAATATACATACAATACACAATATGTGGTGTGTCCAGAATATAATGAGAATAAAGTTCCTACGCTTGAGAAGGGCTTTGTGATGGGAGAAGCTGGCCAAGGTCACTTGGGGTGGGGTGCTAAGTATACAATAGAACACTGATAAATCACATTCCAGCCTTGTCAGAGTCCTGACATTCTTTTTTGTGACACCCTGTTCAAGTGCCTCGCATTAAGAAAAATGCAAGCGAGCTTGGAACAGAGGCACGTGAAAAAAAGTTCTGTGAAATTGGGTAAAGGTGCATCAGAAACTTTGGAAATGGTGAGGACAACTTATGGAGAAGCTGCCCAAGTATACTGATGGCATAAGGCTTTCAAGAAAGGACAAGAAGGTGTTGAAGATAAAGAACAATCAGGACGCCCCTCTTTGTCAAAAATGGAACAAAATGTGGCTGCAGTGAGGTCTATTCTCAGCAGTTTATGTAGAAAAGAAATTTTCGATTGGGCGCATATACAGTAAATTAACTATCGTGTAAGATACATTGTTGAGAGTGCTATCAACACTTGGCTATCAGCGACTAGTTCACTTAAGGTGAATGCCACAGTATTTTTAACAGCGATCAATACACCTTTCCGCTGAACTTCCACATTCACAAAGAAAATGTGAGGGAAGCTTCGATGTGAACATTTGGGAGGATTATCACCCCAGAAATGTATCTTTAATTTCTGAGCTTCCTCAAACATATCTCTTTGCTTATATGGGCTGTTAAGCCCTTTAACTTTAAATTACACAAATTTAATAAGCATTTTGAGAAGTAAAAAAGATAAATGGTTTACAGGGCTTGAAATTTCCACTCGACTGCTCGCCAATGGCGAGTGGAAATTATGGTGGGGGCGAGTGTGTCCCCCAGGGCCGTCTTGCTGAGCAGGCTCGGAGCTCAGGCCGGATCTGTCATTGGCATTGGGAGCCGTCAGACTGCTCAATAGCTGAGCGCAGTGAAAGCAAAGGAAGGAGTGTGTGCTGTGCTCTATGCCTCCCCCTAGAGTGCAGCACCCGGCTCTGTGAGTGAACAACGAGGTATTGCAACTTTTTATGGGGGGTGGGGGGGTGTGTACATGTACATGTGTGTGTGTTTGTGTGTGTCTGTGTATGCATGTACAATTGTACATGTGTCTGTGTGTATGTACATGTGTGTGTGTGTGCACATGTGTCTGTGTGTGTGTACATGTGTCTGTGTGCGTGTTTGTGTGTATGTAGTTACATGTGTCTGTGTGTATGTACATGCGTCTGTGCATGTGTATTTCTGTGTATGTACATGTATCTGTGTGTATGCGTGTCTGTACGTGCCTGTGTGTGTGTGTACATGTGTCTGTATGTGTGTGTGTGTGTACATGTGTCTCTGTGCGTGTGTGTATGTGTGTGTCTATGTACATGCCTGTGTGTGTGTACAGGTGTCTTTGTTTGTGTGTGTTTGTTGGTGGCGAGTAACTCTAAGGCCTGGCTAGTAGCTCAGGACTTGAAATTTTAAGCCACTCTTATATTAATTTCTCCATATTGAAAACAGATAGTACTCCAAGAAGTGTCATACCTTTAAGCTTTGACATAGAGGTCAGAGAAGACCCTGATGATTATGATAAAACTTAGGGATCCAAAGTCATCATGTGACTGCATGTTAGGCAATAGTGTGAGTTCTTTATATGGTGCTGATAAAGAAAAATGGTGGGAACTGCAGTTTGGTGATGATGATCCATAAGGCAATAATGGGAGCAAAGAATGAGAGTTCAAATTCCTCTAATAAATTGAATATACATCTTTATGTATGCTCTGAGGGTACAATTTGGCAGTAAAAAAAAAAAAAAAAAGAAGAAAAAATTAACAATAACCATCCAAAATGTTAAAAATGGAATCCATTCTTACGTGCAGCATTAACTGTGCCTTTGGTGGCGGTTGGTGGGGTAAACCCCCAAGAATCTTGAGGTGAGATCAAACAGTAACAATAAGGAGTGCATCTTGTCAAAGACCTGCGACAGAATGAACCATTGAGGCGTCTGTAAAAAGGTGTCAGTGGGAGCTTCCAAAGCCAGAATTCACCAATCTTTTAAGCATTTAAGATCCACTTCCAGTGAGTGGATAGTCGTGTCCTTCCATTGGTATGTAATGGTAAGCTTAGTAGGGAAATCCTATCTATATACATTAATATGATTACATAATCCATTTGTGATGGTTATAAACTTCTTTCTGTTTTGGATGGTGGCCTGAGATAAATCAGCATAAAGCGTAACACCAGCAAACAGACCTGGAAGGTGAGGGTTTTTCTTTGCTGCTTGCATGGCTTTTTCCTTGACATGGAAGTAGTAGATCCTGGCCAAGACATCCCTAGGTATTGTATCCGCCAAATAATCCAGTTTGGGCAGTCTATTGTCAAGGTCCTACCTTTTCCCAGAGATTGTGCGGCTTCATGTACTGGCATCCATCTTGGATTTCTGCAGAGCAAGGTGGGAGTCTTTTATGCCTTCAAGCCTCTGAGGTCCATCCTCCAGAGGGGTGTGGTTAATTACATATAAGCCTGTGATCCGCACATGCCCTTTGCACTTGTGTCTTTGTGTTGCTACAGCTCTGTGTATACTCTCGTGACTCTCCTGGAATCTGACTCGGCTTGTGACTAGACCATTCTCTGTGTTTTCCTTTGATCTGACCTTCCATTGCTGAACCCGGCCCGTGACCTGTGATTCTTGTCCACTGTTTCTGTACCGTTTTGTCCCGTTGTTGTCGACCCGGCCTGCCTGACTACGCTATTGTCATTCCTACCAGCTACACGCCATTGGCGGCGGCCATTGCCGCAGCTGGAGTGTCTCGGGGGCCGCGACCTGGTTCCTGGCTGCGTCAAGTCCATCCCCACCATCAGGGGCTCTGGTTAAGGGCAGCCTGGGACTTAGACTCCGCACCCTGAGGGACTTCAGTCTGTGGGTGGTGGTTGTCGTCAGTCAGTGCGTTACCCTGCCACTAGGCCTGCCTGTCCGTTCCACAGCCCCTGCCCTGACATCTATGGGCCCGATCTAAGATAAACTCATATTCTTTTAGGTCAGGGATCAAACATTGTAAAAGCTTCCGTAGATAATTGTACAATCCAGAGGCAGGAATTTTTTCAGGGATGCTTGGAATTTTATATTATTCCTTCTGGATCTATCTTCAAGATCCATCAATTTAGCCTGCATCTTCTGTATTTCTGTGTTCTGAACTTTGCAAGTATCCACTGAAGAGATATGGGCTGAAAATACATCTTCCATTTTAATGTTCAATATGCCCTACTTGTTGTTGTAGGTCATTAACAGAGGCATTGGTGCCTGCAATTATATTTACCATGTCTAAATATAAGGAATCCCTCAAAGAAATCAGCATATATTTCATATCAGAAATTCATACTGGCTGGTTAAAAGCTGGAAAGTTTTCCAGGGAGTTCTGTAAGGAGGGAGGAGGTGGCTGCACTGGTGATTCCTGTCTGTCAGCGTTACTATAATTTTGCTTAGCTTTTTTAGTTTTGTTGGGCTTCTGGTGGTGGGGCTATCAGGTGGGGAAGACTCACCGGGAGGCTGAGGTTGCAGACAAATCACAGTGCATACAGAGGATGTTGAACTGCCGGAATCAGAAGCGGTGTCCTCGTGCAGCATGGGACACATGACGGGCTCGGCGCTATCTTGGATGTCAAGCTCCAGCAAAGGAGAGAAGAAGTCTGTCAACTTCTGTATGATAGACCTCTGGGAGCCCCATTTCAGCATTTTCAGGTTGTTGGGTAGGAGAAGCGCTACTCAGAGAGGAAAAGCTTTGCTGACTCAGTTGCTCAGGCATGTAGCTCTGCAGATCAGAGACCCAGAGCTTTGTAGACTGTGTTCATCTCAGAAGCTGACAGGACACGTCCCCCCCGCCCAGTGAGGTCTATTCTCAACAATGACCAATGGCTCACTATCAGAATTATTACAGAGGAAACGGGAATTACCAAGTGAATTGTTTATGAAATCATGACTCAGGATTTGAACATGAGAAAATTGTACCAAGGAACTTATCACCTGAACAGAAGAAACATCGTAAACTTGTTTGTCAAGACCTGTTGGCCCGCTTGGAAAGAGAACCTGATTTTTTTGAGTCGATCATAGGAGATGAATCTTGAGACAAAAACAAAGTGCAGAATGGCACACACCCATGTCACCTAGCCCCAAGAAAGTTCAAATGGGCAAATCAAAAGTCAAATCAATGGTCTTTTTTTTTAATTCACATGGAATTGTCCATAAGGAGTACATAATGGTCAAACTGTGAATCAAAGATTTTACTTGGAAGTTCTTGGTGAGACAAAGAGTTTTTTGTGTGAGTACTGAGATCGGCTCAATTTGGATCCTTCATCATGACAATGTACCAAGGCACAGTGCTTTGGCTGTCAGAGAGTTTTTGGCTAAAAAACACATCATGGTGCTTCCCCATCTACCCTACAGCCCCAACGTGGCTCCTTGTGACTTTTTCATATTCCCAAAGATGAAGAAGGGTTTGAAAGGACACCATTTTAGTAGTGTGGTTAACAGATGAACGCCATCCCATTTGAAGACTTTCAGAGATGCTATGAAGAATGAAAAAATTGCTGGGAGCATTGTGTACACTCACAAGGTGCATACTTTGAGTGTTCAATTGCAATAATTTTTCAAGAAAATAATTTTTAAAATATCATTCTCATTACTTTCTGGACAGACATACTGTTGAAGGAACTTTTCTAACTAACAAAGGCAGACATCTTTAAGTGTCTTCTCTTGGATAAGACTTTAGTCCAGGGCTTCTCATCCAGTGTTCCATGGAACCCTAGAGTTCCTCCAGTGGTAGCTAGGGGTTCCTTCAGCAATGAGCAATTTCTGCCTCTCAGATAAGTTCCTACTGACACCATTGATATTTTTAGCTATCTGTAAGTGGGTAATTCTTCCCAATGATCACATGTGTAAGGAGCATTCTTCCCACTGACCATCACACTAATGTATCATGAGCTGTAGACATAGCAACTTGTAGCAGGGGTTCCCTGAGACCAGAAAATTATTTCAAGAGTTAATCTATGTTGAAAAGGTTGAGAAAGGCTGTTTTAGTCTTATAAATAATAAAAATATAAATGAATACATGCATGCATAAAGATAAAAATAATAATAAATACAGGAAATAAATACATATAATAAAATAAAATGATTTAGAAAAAGAATAAGGGAGAGAAGCAGGATGGCTCTAGGCTTAAACCTTGGAGTCCCAGACAAAATCATTCCAGACAAGTAATTAATTACAGCAGCCAAAGAACTAGAAAGTCATCCAAGGATATAAATGTAACACATGAATATAAAAATGAAAATCCAAATTTATTAATTACATCCTGCTGCTACCTGTGAAATAGGGCACTCAAAATAATGCAAAGCTATAGAAACATAAAAACATAGAAGATTGACAACATAAAAAAAGACCAAGTGGTCCATCAAGTCTGCTCCGTTTTTTTAATATTATGTATGTCTTTTTGTTTTGTTATTTGTTTTTAACTTCTTTTTTTTCTGAGCATGTTTGAATCCATTTGCTCACTGACTTATTTACTTCCTCTGCTGGAAGTTTATATATATATATATATATATATATTTATATGTGTATATATATATATATATATACAGTTGTGTTCAAAATAATAGCAGTGTGTTGAAAACAGTGAATAAAGCTCAAAATCCTTCTAATAGCTTTTATTTCCATCCACACAAATGCATTGGGAACACGACACATTCTATTCCAAATCAAAACATGAAGAAAAATACATCAAATTTGTGTTGTTCCTCTAAAAAAATTTAAGAAAAGTGAATATTAGACGGTTCAAAAACATAGCAGTGTTTGTATTCTTCTTTACAAAGTCAAACATTCACTATATAAACTGAAAAATGTTTGAAGATTTTGCTTTCCTTTGAATGACTTCATGAATATTTGGTTGTAGTCGCACTGTTTCTGAGAACTGCTGTACATCTGTGTTGCATGGAGTCACCCAACTTCTGGCCCCTGTGATCAGGTATTCCAGCCCAGGATGATTGGACTACATTCCACAGTTCTTCTCTATTTCTTGGTTTTGCCTCAGAAACTGCATTTTTGATGTCACCCCACAAGTTTTCTATTGGATTAAGATCTGGGGATTGGGCTGGCCACTCCATAACGTCAATCTTGTTGGTCTGGAACCAAGATGTTACACGTTTACTGGTGTGTTTGAGGTCGTTGTCTTGTTGGAACACCCATTTCAAGGGCATTTCCTCTTCAGCATAAGGCAGCATGACCTCTTCAAGTATTCTGATGTATTCAAACTGATCCATGATCCCTGGTATGCGATAAATAGGCCCAACACCATAGTATGAGAAACATCCCCATATCATGATGCTTGCACCACCATGCTTCACTGTCTTCACAGTGTACTGTGGCTTGAATTCAGTGTTTGGGGGTCGTCTGACAAACTGTCTCCGGCCACTAGACCCAAAAAGAACAATCTTACTTTCATCAGTCCACAAAATGTTGCGCCATTTCTCTTTAGGCCAGTCAATGTGCTCTTTGGCAAATTGTAACCTCTTCAGCACGTGTCTTTTTTTCAACAGTGGGACTTTGCAGGGGCTTCTTGCAGATAGCTTGGCTTCACATAGGTGTCTTCTAATTGTAACAGTACTCACAGGGAACATCACACCTTCTTTCATCTTCCTGGAGCTGATTGTTGGCTGAGTCCTTGCCATTTTGGTTATTCTTCTATCCATTTGAATGGTAGTTTTTCGCTTTCTTCCACGTCTTTCAGGTTTTGGTTGCCATTTTAAAGCATTTGCGATCATTTTAGCTGAGCAGCCTATCATTTTCTGCACTTCTTTATATGTTTTCCCCTCTCCAATCAACAATTTAATCAAGGTACGCTGTTCTTCTGAACAATGTCTGGAACAACCCATTTTCCTCAGAATATCAGAGAGAAATGCACTGTAACCAGCATGTACAACATTTGCTGCCTTCCTTCCTTAAATAAGGGCAATAATTGCCACCTGTTTTTCAAAGAATGAATGACCTCACTAATAGAACTCCACACTGCTATTATTTTGAACATGCCCCTTTCAATTAGTGATTCAATGACACAGAATCAGCAGCATGCATGTCATGACTGTTGGGTCTGTTGGATTTCTATTACTCTACTACACCTGCTAGCAAATTATTTGCCATGTAAAAATATCATTCTACCAAAAACAGTGATGGATCAGGTTAGTGATGTCTGACTACAGACTGTATATACATATATACTGTATATCTTCATACACTATATTGCCAAAATTATTGGGGCCCTGCCTTTACACGCTCATGAACTTTAATGGCATCCCAGTCTCAGTCTGTAGGGTTTAATATTGAGATGGCCCACCCTTTGCAGCTATAACAGCTTCAACTCTTCTGGGAAGGCCGTCCACAAGGTTTATATATAAGTATATTCGTAAATATATACACATAACAAAACTAGTTATAAAGTCCCTTATATCTTGACATAACTATAATGTTTCAATATGGTATCGTCATATGACATATAGCTATAGCAGTGTTCCTCCACCAACACCCAAGTTGTGCTCACACCTGGAGCTTTTTGATCTCACATTATACAATGCTTTGATCACACCATGTTAAAAAAGGGACAAAGTAAGATGCAGGTTCCTCTGTCGGCACTCCTTCCCATACCAGGCTTTAAATCTTTTCCACCTTCACCTTCTCCTCCTCTCTCCAGTGATCCATAAAAAATGGAATAAGCAGAAATGGAGCTTTATTGTTTTAAACACTTTATTAAAATATATATAAAATGCCACTCACATGCTTTTGGTGCTAAATCGCACCAGATATGTACCACATAAAAGCAAAACAAACTTCCTCCATTTTCCTATGCTCTGACTCCGTGTAACGTTGTGACATCAGCTGGCCCCTCCCTTATGTGTTACACCACAGGTCACATGGTTTCCTCAGGGGGATGTATTGGGATAAAAGTATTGCAACGCCTGCCTTTACAAGCATATGAACTTTAATGGCATCCCAGTCTTAGTCAATAGGGTTCAATATTGAGTTGGCCCACCTTTTGCAGCTATAAATGCTTCAACTCTTCTGGGAAGGCTTTCCACAAGGTTTAGGAGGGTGTCTATGGCAAGGTTTCACCATTCTTCCAGAAGCACATTTGTGAGGTCAGGCATTTATTTCGGACGAGAAGGCCTGGCTCGCAGTCTCTGCTCTAATTCATCCCAAAGGTGTTCTATCGGGATGCGGTCACGACTTCAGTCAAGTTCCTCCACCGCAAACTCATTCATTCATGTCTTTATGGACCTTGCTTTGTGCACTGGTGTGTAGTCATGTTGGAACAGGAAGGGGCCCTCCCCAAACTGAAATTGTCCAAAATGTTGCCTTAAGAGTTTCCTTCAATAAAACTAAGGGGTCAAGCCCAAACCCTGAAAAAAAAAACCCACACCATAATCCCCCCTCCACCAAACTTTACACATGGCACAATGCAGTTAGGCAAGTACCGTTCTTCTGGCAACTTTAAAACCCAGAAATATCCATTGGATTGCCAGACAGAGAAGCATAATTCATCACTCCAGACAACACTCTGCTTTACACCACTGCATCTGACGTTTTGCATTGCACTTGGTGATGTAACTCTTGGATGCAGCTGCTTGGCCATGGAACTCCATTCCATGAAGCTCTCTACACACTGTTGTGCTAATCTGAAGGCCACACCAAGTTTGGAGATCTTTAGCTATTGACTCTGCAGGCAATTGGTAACTTCTGCTCACTGTGTGCTTCAGCATGCCCTGACCCTGCTCATTTAAGTGTCCTACAGCTTTCTGGCTGAGTTGCTCTTGTTCTCAGTTGCTTCCACTTTGTTATACTTCCACTAAAAGTTCACCGTGTAATATTTAGTAGCCAGGAAATTTCATGAATGGACTTATTGCTCAGATGGCAACCTATCACGGGACCACACTTAAATTCACTGAGCTCCTGAGAGCAACCCATTATTTCACAAATGTTTTGTAGAAGCAGTCTGCATGCCTCGGTGCTTGATTTTATATACCTGTGGCCATGGAGGTGTGTGTATGTATGTATGTATGTATATGTATATATATATATATATATATATATATATGCATCATGTTATTCTTGTAGACCTTCATATCTGATGTAATACATTTGGAATTCTTTTTTTATTCATGTGTTGAATTCAGGGGCGGACTGACCATTTGGAAACTCGGGCACTGCCCGAGGGCCTAGGGTCAGTAGGGGGCCCCATGAGATGCCCCTGGTACCTTTTTCATAGGATTTTTTGAGTTTGGGCAAGGACACAGGGGCCCCAATGATCCCCTATTGCCCGGGGGCTCCATGAGTTGTCAGTCCGCCCCTGGTTGAATGTATGTCTTTAGTTGTAATACAGTTTAAATGTCAAACAGGTTCAGGATGATAATGATATCATTAATTGTCTATATTGTGTGAGGCTTATTTTTATCAGAAATAAATAGCAGTTAGGCATAGCTGACAAGTCCAAGCTAGCCCGTTCCTGAAATAGTAATCAATTTCACCAATCTCGGAGTTACTGATCATGCAATTTAATTTCGATGTTCCTTTTTGCTTCTTTGGACCTCTGGGTTTAGGTACAATCTCTCCATTGCATACTTCTCCCAATCTTCATGTTCATTTTTTTAGAGACAATAGATCATTGTGAGCCAAGCTGTATGAGAGTTCAAATGATTCATAGATGTTTCATTAAGCCTTAGACATGTCACATGACCTGCAGGAGAAAGCACAGAACTGCAGCCATGTACAATATGAAGCTCTAATTAATTTTCATGATGGCTCAATTATAAAACTTGGTAGGATCATTCTAGACTGGGCAAGGAGTGCCTCCGGTTAAGTTAGCCTGAGCTACTTGGTGTTCGGACATGTCTAATTGGGATTATGAGTTAGAGGGAATCTAACAATTATGAAATCCCTTGCAAACAGAAAATTTCTGTCCAAAGTGAACAGCCTTTTGCCTTTAAAATCAACCCCTAGGGGCAAATATATATTTTTATACATACATTTTTTATTTGGTACATTGGTTTAATAAAATAACAAAAATGTTTAGTATTTATTATAAGCTGACAATATCCTAAATGTGTAAAAAATGTTTTGTATTTTTTAGTAATTTATCATAGATTTTAACAGTGAAACTGTATTTAATAGTTAAGCTTTTAAAGAGATGGCACTGCAGGTGAAGACTGCATCCTGAAGCGGAAAGGCCTTCACTTTTGTCATTGAAGCTCCCAGCCTGCATTTGATCACTATGTCAGAGCTGACATTGTGATCACATGATTGGGAGCCAATCTGTTTGGTTTCCAAACATCAATGGAGACCTGAGCAGTCAAGGAAATGTCAGCTGCTGGGTCATAAAGGGGACAAGGTAAATTAGGGTATCCTCATCTCGGGCATCATGTCAGGAGACATTACTATACAAGATTGCAAGTGGAACATGGTTAATATGAAAAAAATAGTTAAATGTCTGTAGGGACATAAATTAACTTAGAAATGTTAGTTAGGAATATCCCCTTGCCTGGATATTACCTTTTCTAAAAGTATATCCACTGAACTCCTATGGTTTTATATGAATACTTATTGAGTGCTTACTGTATTTGCTTGATTCAGGAACAGCTGATAACTGGTTTGGGGAACTACAACACACCACATATATTCAATAGAACCGATTTGGTGAAGCAGCATGAGCATGTAGCGTCCTCCTACTTAGCTAGGGGAGCTAGAATCTAATAGTCAGAGAGGAGGGCTGAGTAGCAGCCTGGGTGTAATATTCAGAAGGTCACATTTGGGTCAGGCCTGAGAAGCTCTGCAGGCCAGCCCCTCTGGAATTTCTCTCTGCTCTAGAGATTTGGAGAAAGGTCTAGAGGCAGTGGGTGGATCTGAGGATTGGCTGGCCTGTACTCTTGAGGGACTCTGGCCAATCCCTAACAGAAGGCTTTGAAAGGGGCCAGGACAAACCTTAAGAGTAAGATAGCCTGCTCAGAAGCAGGAGAAGGAGGGAGAAAAAGGACGAGAGAGGTTGAGGTGCAGGAACCTGGGAGGGAGCCCAGGCTGGAAGGGACTCACCTCCAAGAGTGATGCTGGAGAGGAGGAAAGCTGTGGTAGCAGTCACCAACCCAACAGTAGCAAAGAAGGACTCAGTGAGTACACCTACACCCCCTGGGCCAGAAAAGGGAAAGAGCATTTGGGTGGGAAAATTTGCTCTACAGCTGGGACTATTGTCCTTCTGGTAGCAACTACTGGATCCCCGTCCAGGAATTTCTCCATACAACTAGATTAAGGAGCATCTGGGGTTGGAGAGGTACATTGGGAGATACTGATTACCTCTCCAGAAGAGGATTTTTGTGCATAGGACTTGTAATATAGTTTCAGGAAGTAGGGTGTCAGTTTCGCTGTAGATATAGTATATATACTATACTTATTTTTAATACTAGTAATGGAGACATATAGTGATGGTACGGTGGACATTCTGGCACTGGCTAAATGACACTTACATCACCAGTGACACTAATACAGTGATCAGTGCTAATAAAATGCACTGACACCGTACTAATGACAGTGGGCAGGAAGGGGTTAACATGTAGGGCAAGCAAAGGGTTAACAGTGTGCCTAACTATGTGTAATGTGTGCAATATGTGCTGTTTTACTAAGAGATGAGACCATTTTTGCCTACCTGCTTTGAAGGTAGACAAAATTGGCACATCCCCGCTGTCAGTAGAGAGATCTGTGTTGTTTGCCAATGCTGATTTCTCTTCTGTCACTTGCTCCAACAATCAGCTAGTCTCAGCCATAAATCATCCCCCGGACGAAGCTACGAAATCCCTGTAGCGCAACGCATTGGGGAGGGGCAGTGATGTCATCGCGCAATCTAACAACGATACGGCGAGTACTGAGGGTGTGTAGACACACACCGTTCATTTGATTTAGCTGCAAGCTGTGGGATATTGTATATATACAAAGCGCTAATGATATTTTTAAAATGTGAGTGCAATATAGAAGCACAATAAAAGCTGTTTTACCCCTGGGATAAGGCACCATATCTTTTATTCCTTTTCTTACATGTAACATATGAGGAATACAAAGGCAGAGGACTAAGGAGTGGATTAAAGGAGAGAGTATCCCTCACAGTCCTGCAGCCACACAGGTTCTGAACATCACAGCAAAGACCATATCTTCATATTGAAGGAGAGTATATCCACCAAACTGGACATTCACTTTGCACATTGGGATATTATTGTTGTTTTTTCAGAGACTTTTTATTATTTTTTATATTTCTTATATTTCATAATATTTATTATTTCTTATTTATTTTTTAATTTCACTTATCAAATTATATGATGAATTTTTTTCACTGATGGAAGGTTTGCACATTGTTATAAGGATTGCACATTTAGTGACGTGATAATATGATATGAATTTAATTTTCACTAGTTATAATTTTATATAATTAGTTACGTTTAATATTAATTTATTTTTCACAAGTCATAATCTTATATAATTAATCACGTTACATCATTTATTCTCATATTTTATTTATTTATAAGCACTTAGCACTTTTTGATTTACACTTTTTTGTGGATATTAGAGCGCGGTTAATATTTCAACTAATTTTTGATAAACGCACATCACATGAGAGTGGGCTTACTAACCAGCGATCTAGTACTTACACCTTCATAATATACCTCAGTGGCTCGCAAGCCAATTTGTTTGTCATAAATCATTGTCCAGAACCCACTGATCTGCATTTAATGGAGCCAGTGACATCATGGGTAGGCGGGTGTGCGCGCCCCCTAACTGGAAAAGCAGGATTATGCATATATATGAGATTCTGTACAGACGGCCTGCACTGTAGCAGTAAAGTGGTTGGCAAGTGGTTAAGAGGCATCTTTCCATTGAGGATCCATTTGTTGAAAATAAAGGAAAAAAAAGCAATGCATTTATAGAGTTTACGGGCCCTTCTTCAGGGCTAAAAAAATCATACAGTTCAATGTTCAACTGAAGGAGCTCACACGGCCGGCCAACAACAGCTATCAGAATATTATTTTTTGCAACAATTCCTCTTAAATACTTTTAGATGTTTAAAGCCTTGACACGTGCCTAATGAACATTAGCACATGTCAGTAAGTGAGCAGTCAAGAAGCATTTTTCCATTGAGAAACCATTTGTTGAATATAAAGGGAAAAAAGCAATGCATTTCTGGGATCCGCAGGCCTGAAAAATCACACAAATGTAATTAGGAGGTATTTGTATTCATGAAGGCTGGTTCCTCCATGTGTTGGGCAACCTTGAAGAAGTTATTCTACCACTTTACCACTAACCTCTATACTATGGGGTTGATTTACTTAAGCACAGTGAATGTTTAATTCACAAAGCAAATTATAGTAAAGTATTATTATTATTATACAGTATTTATAAAGCGCCAATGGGAGACAGTTGGGTATGGAAGGAAAGCAGGAAGGATGGCTGAAGCGCTCGTGGAGCGTGGTGTCAGGCATCATGACGTCACTGGGCGTATCACAACGTGTTTCTGAGCATGCACACTGTTAGGTACGCTCCTTTGTCAAAGCTCCTTACTCTTTTTCCTGGATAGACTCTCATTCATCTGCATATAAGGACTTTTCTCGTAAGGACTATTATTATTATTTACAGTATTTATGAAGCGCCGATAGTTCGCTCAGCGCTGTACATTACAAAGGGGGACAGAACATGTGACAGAACAATAACAATACAATGCAAAACATGAGGGGATCGAGGGCCCTGTTCTTTTGAGCTTACAATCTAGGAGGGAGAGGATGGTGGTACAGGAGAAGATAGCTGTGGAGGATGGAGTGGTAGGAAGAGTGGAGGAGGTTGGCAAGTTAGCAGGGGGTGGGGTAGGCTTTCCTGAAGAGATGGGTTTTCAGGGTGCGCCTAAAGGAGAGGAGAGTAGGTGATAATCTGATGGGTTGGGGCAGGGAGTTCACGAGGATGGGTGACACCCTGGAAAAGTCCTGGAGGAGGGCATGGGAGGAGGAGACCAGGGAACTAGAGAGAAGGAAGAACTTTGAATACTAGACATGTGCACACTGGAAATTTTCATTTAGTTTTGGATGTATTCATTCATTGAAGAATTACATTTTAGCATATTTTTTACATTGATCTGATTCATTTTTGGGATTCATTTCATCATATTTGGCATTCATTTTGTATATCTGTTGGTCCAGGTGAATTCAAAAAAATTTAGCAGGTTTTTTTTTCTTTTTGAAGATTGATATGTATTAGTTTTCAAATTCAATATTTCTGGTGGATTTGTTATTTATATTTCAAAACTATTCGAAAGGATTCAATATTTTCGGACGCAACAAAATTCAGCAGCCTGAAATTCTTCAAACCTTAGAATTGCATCAGATTGTGGAACTGACCTGACCGACTGTGGAAATGACAAATTAAATTTAAATCAAAAGTGTACTCTAATCCAAATTATCAAACAAATTAAAAATTTGTATTAATTTTCCCATGGGTCCGAACTACTATCACTTCATGTGATGTAATTCGAATTAAATTAATTAAACAAATTCTTTCGTTAATTTTCTTATAACTTTTTTTAAATTGTTGACATTCGTTACTATGTTCATTTGGAGATTCATATCTGAATCTCAGAAAATCTAATTTTTGGCCGAAAATCGTTTTGTTACGAAATGAAACGCACATGTCTATTGAATAGCCATTAAAAAAAAGGATTATTTTCAGCATGGGATTGATCGATTGAAGTAAACTCAGCTTTGTCTTGTTTACTTTTCTTTCTTTACTCATTTAGTAAATTGACTCCAACATAACACTTGAAGACAGATATCCACATCTCTATCCACAACTTTATCAACATTTTACTCTAGCGCTACCCATCAACCCCAGCAATACTAATGGACTTTAATGGAAAATTATGGAATAACATAGCAGGTTAACACATTACCTACGACACTGCTAAAGATTCTTC
Source organism: Staurois parvus (assembly GCF_062004578.1). Taxonomy (NCBI): domain Eukaryota; kingdom Metazoa; phylum Chordata; class Amphibia; order Anura; family Ranidae; genus Staurois; species Staurois parvus. Next base: position 2,951,250 of record NW_028317980.1, on the reverse strand, counting down.
CCTCGCTCAAGAACTTATTGCCGCATTTCTTAGAAAATCAGTTTTGTTCTCTTCAGCAAAATTTGAAAGTGGACAACACTCTGATGATGAAGCAAAATGGGAGGAAACAATTGCTGTACTAGAAAAAAAAGCTAAATCATTCCTATGGCGGGTTTGCTATTTCTGTATTGACTATAAAAATGGGGATTTAAAGAAGACCCATGGTATAAGAAGCACAAAGACTGCCATTGCTGTCCTCCTTGTATACTGTATATTCAGGTTGCCTGGCAGTCATACTGTGGTTGGGACAAGCATGCAGCCAGTGAGGACAGAACTTTTCAATGGCTCTATATTTTCATGGCAGCCGGAACAATGGGGGGCAATGGTGCCAAAAAACATTCTGCTGTCCATGGGACTCTCTGACTTTTTTGCATGGCTTCGCCTGACAAGTTCCTTCTTCTACAACCTGTGGAAACACAGACTAAAAATCTTTCAAGATACAAAGGCTGGAGAGCAAACCTTTCAAAAAATCAAATCAAATATATGTTTAAAGCACACATTGGAAGCGATTTCCCCCAGTTAAAACTGCATAGCAAAACAGTCAATACAGCCACTGTTAATAGACAGATGTGTTTAACAACTTCACATCCAAGGCATGATTTTAAATTTTTCACACATGTTAAAATCAGCCTTTTTTGCTAGAAAATTGCTTATAACACCCAAACATTATATATTTTATAAAGCCGAGGCCATAGAGAATAAAGTAGTGGCAGTTGCAATTGTTCATGTGGCTCAATATTTTCATGGCTGGTTATTAAATGTATATTTTTCAGGAATAAATACACTAAAATGAACTTTTTGTGCATACAAATACAATATAATACCCAATTTTTGATAAGATATAAAAGATTAGGTTGTGTCAAGTAAATAGATACCAAACATGTCAATACTAAACATTGTTAGTGCCAGTGAAATGGCAAAAAAACTATGGTAGCTAAAATTTTAGCTGACACTTTAAAAGCCTTTAAGGATTATCAGTTTTGAGTTAAACATGAATTATGGCCCTAGAATTATTGCTCTCACTCCAACATTCACAATGATACCTCACATGTGTGGCACAAATGCTGTTTACATACACTTACATTCAAGTGCATGTTTGCATTTAAGTGTATGCGCAAAGGTGCTTTTAAATTTTTTAAATTTATTTTGTTTTACAATTTTTTTTTCATTTAACTTTATTGCTATTACAAGCGGGCTGTAGAGTCACCCAGATCCCTTTTACTGAACAGCAGCTCACCAGTTAAAAAAAAAGATACTAAGATCATGGCCGCAGCCTCTGCCATCAGCTTGTTTAAACCATTTCAAGTCTAGGATCTTTAAAATGGTCTAAGGATATGAAGTGGTTAGAGGAAATTCCCATATTTTGCAAAAATATAATTGCACCCTTATTGCAAAAAACAAAAGTGTTCATTTAGTTTTTTTTTTTTTTTAAATGGTGCTTAGATTGGAACCTTGATCAGGGGAGCAGTGGCTCCTGTAGCCTCTTCCTCCATCTCAGGTCCTTACCAGGGTATAGTTCTTCAGTTATGGAACTGGAGGAAGTATCAATGGACTACAAGTGTAGTAATGTCAATGCATTTTTTTCTCATTGATAACTATGAGTCCGCACAGGCTAGCCAAAACTCAACTTTGACAGGAGCTGGAGGGGAGAAGAACCCCCAGATTCTGTAAGTGGGAAGGGTTTGAAGATGAGGGACTATAGACTTTGACCATATTTCATGTTACACCATAAATATGGGTGTAACATGAAATATGGTCGTAAAGATGGACTTTGCTTTTAAATGGAAATCTTGAATTTTGATGCAAAAGTCAAGATTGGTCCCACCTCTTACCACCTCCCAAGCCACGTATCAACTTAGACTAAGGTAACTATGAATATAGCATACCTGTGGGTTGCCTTTGGAAGCTGGAAATCCCTGTGGTAGACATTGCTACTCTAGTGATCTCCACTAGCTTTTAGGTCCTGTGCTGTCCTGTTGCATTCTGAACACAGGAGGTCGACAGGAGGCACCATTCAAAGATTTCTTTACATTCTCTCAATAAATGCAAAGCGCTCTTTGATTGGAGAGGGGGGCAAGGATTTCACACGCTCCACCTCTTCCAATCAGAGAATGTTTGGAATTTATTCAGCAAAGCATTCTCCAAATCAAGCTTGTGCCAAGCAGCCCACCTTTTGTATTCAGAATGCAGCAGGACAGCCACTTGGAGCAGGACCCATAAGATAGTAGAGATCACTGCAGTAGTGGTGTTTACTACAGCGATTTCCAGCTTCCAAGCTAGATCAATGTAAAAAATGCCATTCCTGGAATTCTTCTTTAAGAAAAAACACCACTAAATGCCCACTATTACACGTTATTTGTCAGAAAAGCCTCTCTGATTTAGTTTCACCGCTACAGTAGCCTTACAGCCCTTGACTGGATGGCCATCCTCCCTGCCCTGGTTTTGTAACCTACACTGGCCACTAAGGAGGCTTCATTGGACACTGGAATGGTAGTTGGCAGGTTATAGCCATGAAGCCACCCCCCATTAACAAGGTAAAACTAAATCAGAGCAGCTTTTTGGGAGTTTTAAAGATCGCAGCAGACATCTTGTGGTATCTACTCTTTGAAAGCAGGTTTATTTCCAGACTTTAATATGGAGCACACGTTTACTTTTATCAAGAAAATGATATTTTTCCCCACAGGCAGAAAAACGGGGTTGTACATTTAAGGCCATTCATTAGCAACACTGAGAACTACATAGAAACATAGATTTCAAAAATCAGTTTGAACTTGGTACATGGGGCTTTGGATGTTTTTATACTTGAGTTGTAGAATCAAAGAAAAAAATGAGTTATTTGAACTGAGCTTGTTATTTTAGCTAATGAAAATATACAATTCATAATCTTCAATCCATGCAAATATCACCTAAATGTGCAATTAGAGTAACATATTTTGGTTGAAAAAAGTAAAATGTCCATTGAGGCCAGCCAAAGACAGAAATAGATAAATTAAAAAATTGTATCCTCAGAACTCTAAATCCGCAGATAATTCAAACAAAATTAAAAAAAAATAAAAATACCCTTAGGGCCCGTTTCCACCAGATGTGTTGTGCTGCACTGGGCAGCCTTGCCTAATGCAGTCCTAATCAACAGACAATATCAAATGTCCATTAAAGCCAAACAAAAGACAAATATATAAAAAAAACTTATTCCTGCGCCAAACCTTCAAAATATCAATCTAAACTGCTGCTGTGCAAATTGTGAAAAACACAAACAATATAAATATAAATAAACAGCGCAAAATTAGATTCTTAATCACTCATTAAATTTAATAAAATACGTGCATAAATTAATAGTGCTTATCCTCACTCATAAATAAAACACCCAAAAGTCCATGTGCTAAAAAATTATTAAATTATTAATATAAATGTGTAAACTTCTTTTCTTCAAAATTTCTTTAGGTGTAAAAAAAGGAACTTCCACCAAAAAAAATCCACCCGTGCACAAACCAACATCAAATACACTCACCAGAACTTGGTGAGTAAAAAACCTTTAAGGAATTTTAGGGATCCTAAACCCTCCTTGGTGCCACACTAGAGGAAATCTTCACCATCCGAATAGACTCCACCGTTCAACCAGAAGAAAAAACTCACATAGTATAATATTGTCACACAATAGTAACCTTTTAAAACGGAGATTAAGGCCACTCACATGTTAATCACTTGATAAAGGCATGTTTATTATATATAGTAGGCTTCAGTTCAGCAAGTATACAAACTCTTTCTTCCAGGAATCTCACATCCACAGTGGAACAAAGCCAGGACTCCTCATAGACCAACACAATTAACCAAGATGGCCGCTGGAACGCACCGCTCAGCGTGCGTTCCACTCACCGGAAATGACGTCAGGCGTACGGGGTGTGAACCGGAAATGCGTCAACGCGTTTTGCCCCTCCCATCGGGCGTTATCAAGACCATGAGTGATTAAGAATCTAATTTTGCGCTGTTTATTTATATTTAAAAGACAAATATAAATCAATTAAAAAATTGCATCCTCAAAACCCTAAACCCACAGATAATTCAAAAGGAAATAAAAATATAGGAAGGCCAGTTCACACCAGATATGTTGTGCTGCACCGGGCAGCCTTGCCTAATGTAGTCCTAACCAACAGACACTATCCGATGTCCATTAAGGCCAAGCAAAAGACAAGAAAAAATAAATTTAAAAATTGCATCCTCAAAACCCTAAACCCACAGATAATTCAAAAGTAAATAAAAAAAATAAGAGGGCCAATTCACACCAGATGTGTTGTGTTGAACTGGGCTGTCTTCCCAAATGCAGTCCCAACCAATAGATGAGACAAAAAGCCTTTTTATCCAATCATCACACTGTACTGAAACCAACAGAACTTAATGAAATGTTGTTTTGCGATTTTTCAAGTTTGCACAATAAATAAATAAAAAACAGTGGAATGCACAGTTTTCAGTGCATTGACATCCCTGCCATCCAGAGCACCATAGGCAGTGCAAGCTGGTGGTGTGAAAGGGCCCTTACAAAACTTAGTTCAATTTGCTCCACTTGGGGAAAAAATCCTTCCACATTCCTACGACAACTAGATATTGCAATAATCTAAGATTCTACTTCTACGGCGTATTCTAGAATTAGTTCCTGTGGAAGTCTATTCAACGTTTTTGCAGCTTTTACTGTAAGGATTCCATATGCAAAGGGTAATCTTCTTTTCCTCCGAAAACAAAGAGTGCCCCTTTGTCACCTAAAACGACCTAAAAATAAACAATTTTGCACCAAGTATATTATGGGACATTTATATGAATATACTAAATTATTATGAGCCTTTTTAGTTGCCTTTTCTTAAACCTGTACACACTATCAGTTTTTATTTCAAACCAGTGGACTGAATGAAAACAAAACAGAGGAGCTTGGGAGGAGCCGCTGTTCTAACGATCCAATATTAGTACAGCGATACCCCCACAGAGCTATTGTGTTCTGACAGGGGCACTGCCCCTCCACCAAAGCCATTGGCTGCCAGCATCGAATGCTGGTTTTCCAGCATGCCCTTTCGACAGAAGTTGGTCGTCCATCCTGCTTCTGTCGGACAAGTGAGTGTACACGTGGGTCAAACATCGGCTGGTTTCTATTGAAACGATCAATATTTCTCCCGTGTGTACGGGGCTTTAGGGGAAACTAAATTCAGTTCAATTATCTTTCCTCGTAACTGAGGCCATATTATTTAATAAGATGCCCATCACTGCCCACTCCACAGTTCTTTTTTGTGAAGTAGTGCATAAAACTGAACTTCATGTTAGAAAAAAAGGTCTTACTAAAGCTTTTTTCCAATGGCAAAACTCGGTCCGAACCCAGTTTACCAGAAGTGGTCATATGATTGAATCCCCACCTGCCCAATCATCTGCAGCCAAAGCATTCTATTAGGTCAATGCTATTGAGGTCAATGTCCTTAAGTCAATGTCATTGAGGTCAATGTCATTGACCTAATATGGCCATGTGGCTATATTAGGTCAATGACATCATGAGCATCTCTGCTCCTTTGCATATGTGCAGCTATGGGATTGGGAACATTGTGGGGATGCGATCATATGATAGGTACCCTTGGGTCTCACTGAACTGGGTTTGAACTGAATTTAGACCAGCCCAGGGGCGGACTGACAACTCATGGGGCCCCCGGGCAATCGAGGCTCATGGGGCCCCTGTGTCCTTGCCCAAACTCAAAAAACCCTATGAAAAAGTTACCAGAGGCATCTCATGGGGCCCCCTACTGACCCAGGGCCCTTGGGCAGTGCCCGAGTTTCTAAATGGTCAGTCCGCCCCTGGACCAGCCCAAATAATTTTTAATGAGGAGGCATATTTAAAGCAAACCTTCATACTATAAAACAACTTGCCTGCCACCCCCTGTCTTCCAGAATTAGATTATATATATATATATATATATATATATATATATATATAATTTTTATTTTTTTTTAATCATTATTTATTTATTTTTATTTTGAGGCCCTATCATTAATTTGATTGCCATTCTCTGCACAGTCTCCAGTTTATTTTTGTGAACTGATGCCTAAACCTAAACCCCGCATTCAAGATCAGGTCTTACTAAGACTTTGGACTGGGGTATAACTATGAGAAGGAAGGTGCTCGGTTCCATCCAAACTCAGTCCACACCCAGTTTGGAAGAAGCTGTCACATGATCAAATCCCCGTTGGCCCAATTAGTTGAGGCCATGGCATTCCATGGGGACGCACCACAAAGGTGAGATGAACACTCTGCAATTTAAAAATAAAACTGAAACAAAAAAAGGCATTTGGGAGGTGACAGTAGCACTTCATGGATACCTGTCAGCCGCTGCTATACTGCCCTCTGAAAAATGATGCACAGCATGTTGCTTTTCAGAGGGCAATAAGCAATTCTGCAAGTTTGAAAGACGCCATAGTAATTCAACCCTTTTACTTCCATGATTTTAAAGCCTAGGTAGACCCTCTAAGTCAGTGGTTGTCAACCTTCCTAATGCCGTGACCCTTTAATACAGTTCCTCCTGTTGTGGTGACCCCCAACCATAAAATTATTTACCCAGTAATTATAATTCATGAGTGTCGTTTTACCTCCAATACTGCTGCTTTCAACACAGTAGCTGCTTTTTACACAGTAGCTGCTCTTTACACATCGGACATATGTGTTTTCCGATGGTCTTAGGGGACCCCTGTGAAAGGGTCGTTTGACCCCCAAAGGGGTCGCGACCCACAGGTTGAGAACCACTGCTCTAAGTTATCACCAGTTTGAAGTCAGCGGTATTCCAAGGAGTGGAGATGCAAGAAACACGGTTGTGAAATGATTTTTACATGCAACATACTGAAAAAATCAAGACTATACATATAATAAATTCAGCTAATCCGAGTGATAAAACCGTCAATGAATTGCAAAAAACAAAATCATTGAAAATAACTTCATTTATTATGCTTTAGTGAAAGGACTGTTGTATTCAACATATGGAGAAAATAAAATGTGCTTCCCATAGAAATTGGTTTTGTGCTGTCATTTGTGCTATTGTGTTCTAGAAATCTGTTTGCTGTGAGTGACAGTTAATTCATATCTGCCAACAATGACTGCCACTGACAGTGGCTGCAAACACTTTTCCTCTGTCTCTGTGGAGACTATGGAACCATCTCAGGAAGAGGTGTTAAAGAGTATCTAAAGCCCCCCAAATGTTTTTGTTTGTTTTTCAGATAGAATATGGGAGGGTCAGACCCCTTTGTTTTTTTTATCATTGTCTGTGTCCCTATTGAGGAGATTCATTTTTTAAATTACCCCTGGTGACCATCGTCTCCAGTACAAAACGTGACGGGGAATCTAACTGTTTTGAGTTGTCTGATGTATGTGTGATAGGGCTGGACCAATAGAAGCAAGGCTTGGTTCTAATGTAGTGGAACCTACATGATTTGTAATGAAGGTGTAGTGTAGGTGGACCTTGTTCTGGTCCTAGGCTGCCTCCTCTCTGTTGGGGACCACCTAGGACACAAATTAATATCACTCAGAGGTCTTCTTGAAATGTTTATTGGGTAAGAGCATCAAGTAAAGCAAACGTGTTTCGGGGGGAAAAGCCTCCCTCTTGTTTAGGTCTTGAGCAGTGGATGTTATCAAAATCACAATGAGATGTTATAAGCGGGCAGCACAGTGGCTAAATGGTTAGCACTTCAGCCTGGCAGTACTAGGGTCGCTGGTTCGAATCCCAACCACGGCACCATCTGCCTGGAGTTTGCATGTTCTCCCTGTGACTGCATGGGTTTACTCCAGTTTCCTCCCACACTCCAAAGACATGCTGGTAGGTTAATTGGATCCTGTCTAAATTGGCCCTAATCTGTGTATGAATGTGAGCTAGGGACTTTAGATTGTACACCCCTTGAGGGTTAGGGACTGATGTGAATGTACAATATATGTATGAAAAGCGCTGCGTAAATTGATGGCACTATATAAGTACCTGAAATAAATAAATAAGAGATGTACAGTCATTGGCCACTTTATTAGGCACACCTGTTCAATTGCTTAGTAGAACAAACTGCTAATCAGCCAATCACATGGCAGGAACTCAATGCATTTAGGCATCTAGACGTGGTGAATATGACTTGATGAAGTTCAAACTGAGCATCAGAATGGGGAAGAAAGGGAATTTAAGTGACTTTGACCATGGCATGGTTATTGGTGCCAGACTGGCTTGTCTGGGTTTTTCAAAAAAAAACTGATCTACTGGGGTACAACCATTTCTAGGGTTTACAGAGAATGGCAGATTTGTGGAAGAAAATGTCAGAGGTCAGAGGAGAATGGGCAGAATGGTTGCCGAGACATTCAGATGGTAGGATCAGAATTTGGCATAAACAAAATGAAAGCATGGATCCATCCTTCCTTGTATCAATGGTTCAGGCTGGTGGTGTAATGGTGTGGTGGATCCATCCTGCCTTGTATCAATGGTTCAGGCTGGTGGCGGTGGTGTAATGGTGTGGGGGATATTTTCTTGGCACTAGCAAGGTGTACCTAATAAAGTGGCCGGTGAGTGTGTATTAGGGCTTCATAAAGACTATCAGATCTTAAAGGCACTATGAACTGCAAGCCTGTGCCATTAAGACAGAACAATCCTCATCAAGCCCTAACATACAGTCTCCTATTGCATCCCATATTGAATGTTCTTGAAGCAATGATGGACCCCATCTATGGGTTCAAAATATTTATCTTGATGGCATTGGTGGGCTGGAAAGGTTACCTTTTTATGCGATTTACCTTTTCATGGGCCCCTGGACATTTTTTTTTTGTTTCCTGGTACATGGAATAATGTAAACCTGTCCTAACAGGAATCCTGAGGGTGCTATTGCTGAGCTTCTCTTGAAAATGATTGATGCTTAGCTCCTAAACTAATCTCTCAGCTTTGATACTTGGGGTTAATTTACTAAAGGCAAATAAACTGTGCACTCTACAAGAACAGTTGCTCCAGAGCTTAGTAAATGAGGGGAAACTCTGCTGACTTCCATCATCCAGTCATTTGCAAGCACAAATGCTGTTTTTTTTTTCCTTGTGATTAGGTATTCTTTCCAAAGAGAAGCTTTACCTCATTTACTAAACTTTGGATCAACTGCACTTGCAGAGTGAACAGTCTATTTGCCTTTAGTAAATCAACACCTTTAAGTCACTGACCCAAAACACATAGGCAGTTCAGGAAAGTCTAAGGTCCATATCAGCATGACAGCCAGAAAATGTTTCAGAAAATGTAATCAATGACAGATTCTTTGTTCTTCTAACAACAATTTTCCTTTTAGTGGAATAGGCGAATTCTGGGCTTCACATTGTTTAAGCACTTCGGTGGTGCCACTTCGCTGACCCAAAACTGCCAAAGGAGTCAGAAAATAGCCTGCATCTGATATTAGTAATAGATAGTCTGCATCTCGGAATGTTCCAAAATAAAAAAAGTCATACATTTTATTATTACATAAGGCTAATGCCCCGTACACGAGATAAGAAAATCATACGAAAATCGTACGAAAATTTTGCGGAACCGATTTTCTCTTCGTTGATGAGCAGGATGTTTTAACCGATAACGATATTGTGAACGAAAGAATCCGGTTGAATAACAGTGAACAAATTTGTTATTTCGCATGTGAACAACCGATTTTCTATGCGGTGGTATGACGATCATACAAAATAAATCTATCATGCGCTATCACGTGTGAGTGGAAACAGAAGATGACCCGGATGTTTATGTCCAAGGAATCTTCGTAAACACTAATGAAAAATCCAAATGTTAAAAGTAAATTGGCCTAATGAGAAAAAGAAACCAGAATTTTGCATATTCTATTTTTACTATTTATGTATATAGATAATGTAATAAACTATATTATACTCATTGCTGGTAATCGTTGTGTAAATCGCTCGTTCTGGCCGGAAAGGCGTGGCTACAAGGTCACACGCACACCGCATCACTTCCACTTGTACGGAAGACGTCAACACTACGTATTGCCCGACGAACGATTTTTTTAGATTGGTTAATGTGGGCCACAATTTTGACCAGCGAATGAACACCTCTCTGTCATCGGATGACCGATCGGTTGATTTTCTAATCATGTATTCCCACCTTTAAGAAACAGCCCTATCTATTACTAATATACTATTGGAAGCAAGCTGGTAGAAGCTTGGAGTTGGGCTCAGGGGCGGACTGACAACTCATGGGGCCTCCGGGCAATAGGGGATCATGGGGCCCCTGTGTCCTTGCCCAAACTCAAAAAACCCTATGAAAAAAGTACCAGGGGCATCTCATGGGGCCCCCTACTGACCCCCCCCGGGCCCTCGGGCAGTGCCCGAGTTTCCAAATGGTCAGTCCGCCCCTGGTTGGGCCCCAGGGCCTTGCAGTCTGTTTTATTGGGATATAGGGATTGAAATCTTCCTTTGGCTTTGAAGCCTCCATTTGATGTTTCCCACACCAAAAAATTATACCAAAAATATATCAATAATATACAGCTATATAATATACCAATGTAGTTGCAACTGCAATTCAAATATTATACACATGAAAGCACATTTATGAAAAGTGATATATACATATATATTTGAGGTTGTATTATTACAGTTTGTGTCAGCTATAGTGTTTCAAGTCCAATTAGTCTCACACCTTTCTCCATTTATAACACTATGGTATGTGAAGAAATGCTTTAGGCTCAGTTCACACTGCTGCAACATAGGATCCGACTTGTAAGACCCCAAGTCAGATGACATGTGAAATTCAATGTTTCCCTGTTAGGTCCGTCCTATCTGATACTACACAAGTTGGTCCGACTTTAGAAAAGGTTCCTGCACTACTTTGGTCTGACTTTGATACGACTTCAGCGCCACAGAGTGTAAAAAGTAACATCAAAGTCGTACTCCAAAGTTGCACTGAAAGTCGTGAGACTTTGTAGTTGGGCTAATGTGAACCATCTGCACTGTCTGTACTCCTACTCTAGTGCTCAATGCTGGCATAGACGAGAAAACACCCACTCTCTCATCGCATGTGTCCTCACCAGGGGCGGACTGACAACTCATGTGGCCCCCAGGCAATAGGGGATCATGTGGCCCCTGTGTCCTTGCCCAAACTAAAAAAAGCCTATGAAAAAGGTACCAGGGGCATCTCATGGGGCCCCCTACTGACCCCGGGCCTTCGGGCAGTGCCCAGGTTTCCAAATGGTCAGTCCGCCCCTGGTCCTCACACAGATTTGTAGCGCTAAGAAAGAGAGGGAAGTGTCTGATCAGGTGCGTTAGAATAGGAAGTACCCTGGCCAGAGTGGACAAACCCCTGTGCCCATTGCACTCTGCAATTATATTCAGATTAAAACACAGAGGTATGGGATGCTCAGAGCATAGGGTGAGGGCACCACATCCAATCAATCATAGACCAAACACCTTACAAAGTCAGTTTCTTGGTATTTTTGTTTTTGGTATGCAAATATATTCAGACATTGTCAAACTGTTGTAATTAGGAAAGTGAAGGTAAGACTATGAAAATGATGAATGATTAATGTCTATATCAGTCTTTCTCAACCAGGGTGCGCAGGCACCCTGGGTGCCTTGAGGTTTCTTCAGAGGTGCATTGGCACATTAGCTGAGTGATGGAGAAAGTCTGAGGGAGAAGAGAAACACTGGAATACTTGTCAGTACCAGTGTGTAAAAGTGTATTTGCTTTGGAAAAATAAATGACCTCTAATGTTGGGTGCCCTACGTCTGTGGGAGTTGCTGCATCATATAAAACTATTAGAATAGTTTTTCACATTTTAGAATGGAGTGCCTCAAGACTGTCCATAATTTTAAAGGGTGCCTCAAGACTGTCCATAATTTTAAAGGGTGCCTCGGGACTGTCCATAATTTTAAAGGGTGCCTCGGGACTGTCCATAATTGTAAAGGGTGCCTCAAAACTGTCCATAATTGTAAAGGTTGCCTCAAGACTGTCCGTAATTTTAAAGGGCGCTTCAAGAATGTCCATGATTTTAAAGGGTGCCTAAAAACTGTCCATAATTGTAAAGGGTGCCTCAAAACTGTCCATAATTGTAAAGGGTGCCTCAAGACTGTCCATAATTGTAAAGGGTGCCTCAAGACTGTCCATAATTGTAAAGGGTGCCTCAAGACTGTCCATAATTTTAAAGGGTGCCTCAAGACTGTCCATCATTTTAAAGGGTGCCTCGGGAGTGTCCATCATTTTAAAGGGTGCCTTGACTTAAAAAAGGTTGAGAAACACTGGTCTATATGACCTAATATCTAATTCAGTGGCTTCAAATGGTCTTTAAAATATATTTCACAATAATTTTTTTTAAATAGGCATGTGGAACAGAATTGTACTGTATTGTGAACAATTCATATTATGTAAAAAAAAACATAAAAATGTATTGATATATTATTTATTGGTGCATAATTGGTACATTTTGGTTTGACTATTGACCTACCAATGTAAAAATATTTTTAGGTATTTTGGTGTGTTGAAAGAACTGCAGATCTGGTTATCTTTATAAAATTTTTGAAATTTCTAAGCTTGTGTAAATTCCAAGAGAGTCTGGTAACCAAAATCATAGTTTAGGGGTGCTGCTTCAGGCTCCTTATCTGTCCAAGTGATTCCCGCTAAAGAGTGCAGGCTGATGGAAAGTGCTCTTCTTGGCTCAATATGTAAACATATAGGAAGAAAGGATCCCAGGTGCTGCACATCCAGCAAAGCTAAACAGTGTCTATAGTAAAAGCAGCCACAGGCTAATCTTTATCCAGGCCACTCCCCCGATGTGTTTTGCCCCTCCCATGGGGTGAAACGCATTGGTGACATGGCCTGGATAGAGCTTGGCCTGAGACTGTTTTTACTATAGACACCATTGGGCTTTGCTGGATGTGCAGCACTTGTGATCTCTTTCTCCTACATGTTAATCTTTACCTGGTATCTTAAAAACTTAATTGACTTTGGTTTAAATATTTCAATTATTTCAAGTTTTTCAGTCAAAAAAAAAAGAAAAACAAACACCTCTGAACAGGTATAACTGTGATATGTTCTTAGATAAAATAGGTCTTTTTTTAAAAAAAAAATTTTTAATACAAATAATTGACATGTCTAACCAACATTGTCATTTATATTATTATTTTTACTAATATAAAATGTTTGACACGTAGTGTGTAGCTTTGACACTTCCCATCAAAATTACCCATGTGGCTCATTGATTGATGACCTTTAAATAAAGCTTGCCCAAGTACAAAAAACAAAAAATTTGTTTTATTCATAACTTTGTGTTCAGAGATACAAATTTATCTCATCTTTTGACCATGTAAATGATCGACCATTCTTTCATTGAATTCTGTGTATACTTATATTTTCTCAAAGAATATAAATTCTGCAAAATACAGAATAGGTCATTAAGTAAAATAAAAAATATTTTTTCTCTTTTTAATCTACCAATACCATGGCATTCCGTGCCAAGCTTTTTCTGAACTCTTAAAGGTTTCAACTGTAGATGAATTAGAAGTAATAAAACGATAGACCCAATTCAAGCCTTCATTACCCAATAAAAAGCCAGTATAGATTTGATTTTCTTTTCCTGGAAGTTTCAGTACATGAAAAATATAACTTGGGTAAAACCAAGTGTAACCAACTCATCTTGAGGAATACACAGGATTTCAATATTTTAGATCACAATAGAATTTTTAATAAATAAATTTCTTTGTTTTTTTATTATTTTTTTTTCTTTTTTGTAAAGACACTTTTATTGGAAACAGTAGATTTAGCCCAGTCATTTTACGTTCCTTTTTTTAATATAAATGGTCTGTTTTTGCTCTTATTCTCCAATGTTGCAGAATTTCAGATCTGCGTCTCCTGTACATTGTCCTTAGAGTTTGCGCGAATCAATAAAGGTTCATGCACTGAGCTGTGTATTGAATTTATTGTGTTCACTGTTGTTGTGTGATTAAAAGGGGACTTATAAGAGTTATAATGGTTTAAATGCTCATGTTCTATTGCGGGCATGGGTAAGTGGCTCTCAATGGGCGTGTCAGCTGTGAGTTCATCATCCACGTTAATAATCTCAACAGTCCGCGTAGGAGCATGATGGTTCTTCCGATGGTGCTGTTTCCTCATCTTATAGAAAATTACCAACATAACAGCTGCCATAAGGGTGATGGCCACAAAACAGCCAATGATGATTTTGGTGGTCTTCATAACTTCGTCTATCCCTGGCATTCCACCATTTGCATCCGTAACCGGGATGGTGAAGGGCTTCTCGGTGGACCTTGTGCTCTGCGGCATTAGAGAGGTGGTTGCATTTGTAGTTTCCCAGTCAATGACTGGTGTAGGACCCACATGATGTTCCGTGGTCCTGGCCTCGTCCTGAGATGGTTCCATAGTCTCTACAGTGACAGTGGAAAAGTAAGTATAACCATTATCAATTGCAGTCACATTCAGTGTCGCCGAGGCAGTGGTGTTCCCTGCGGAGTTACTGACGATACATGTGTACAATCCTGTATCTCGCATCGTTACAGATGTAAAGTTTAGTGTGCCATCATTGAGCACAGAAATTCGCACTTTGTAAGCCCCATGAGTCATTATGGATCCATTTGGTGTAATCCAGCTAACATAAGTCAATGATGTTGATGCCCGACATTTGAGTTCAGCAGCCATCCCTTCTGTAACATTCAGATCAGTGGGTGGCTCCAAAATCACCGGGGCATAGCATGTAAAATAGTTCTGGTCCAACTCAGCAATGTGAGTACCTTTTAAACTGGGAGGTGTGCTACAACGAGCACAGCATGTGCTGCCTGTAGTGACTATCTCCTTTAACCACCAACTAAGCCAAAGAATGTCGCAATTGCAGTTCCAAGGGTTGTGGTGCAACTGAATCCTTTGCAAATTATGTAGAGGTGTAAAAAGGTCATGAGGCAGCGTAGTTAGATTATTATGTGCCAAATTAAGCTCCACAAGTGACTGAAGGTCATCAAAGGCATTCCTCTCAATCACCTGAATCTGGGAATGCATGATCCACAGTTTCTGTAAATTGGTTAATCCTTGAAATGACCCTGGCCTGAGAACCGAAAGATGGTTACCAGAAAGGTCTAGTTCATCTAGCTTTACAAGTGGAGTAAGATTGGGGATTTCTCTTAGGTTGCACATCCCAAGGTTCAGATATCTAAGGTTTGAAAGCCCTTCAAAAGCTCCTTCTGAAATATAGGACAATCTTTTCATCTCCCCCAAATCCAGTCTGCGCAGAGAAGGGATGCGATTAAAAGCATAGGATGGAATGCTTTCAATAGGGTTGTTCCTCAGCCAAAGCTCCTTTAGTTTTGACAAATATTCAAAAGCTCCATTTGGAATGGTAGTCAGACGATTGTCAAACAGCTCCAAAGTGTTCAGATTTGCCAAGCCGTTAAAGGCCCCGATTTCAATCGTCCTAATGTGATTTCTACTCAACTGTAAAACTTCTAAGTGTCGTAAATGCTTAAAACTGTCCACTTTGATTATTTGGATCTGGTTTTCGTGGAGGTTAAGCTGCCTCGTGTTGGTGGAGATACCATCCGGGACTTCACGCAGGTTCCGTCGGGTGCAAATTACTTTGCTAAACTGGTTACTGCAGGAACATACAGAAGGGCAGGTCTGAGCCCTAACCAACCCGGCCACCACGAGAAGTTGAAGAGCCAACAGCACAATAAAAAGGGGGTCAAATAAGGCCCTGTTGAACCTAGGACCTATCATCATCTGCTGTGGATGTAATGTCATCTTGTTCAACATTCATACTTTGTTTGTGTTTGGTCCTTCAGCAGTTCCAGTATTCTGCAAAACATAAAATAAAGAAACAATGTTAGTCGACTTATCAAAAATGTATGGATCACAACAAGCTCAGCAACCAAATGATTTTCAGTATATAAATATATCTAAACCCAAGAACAGAAATGCAATATTAGTAGTCTTTAGATATGGTGACTGCATTAGCTTTCTTCCTTAGGCTAAGTATTTTACTTCCATGACAGAAAAATTCATGATGATCCTTATGCCCAGTACCGGGACACGGGCATCCAACTCCCAGGGCAAAGATCCAAACTGAGCATCCCTTCCCCACTGTTAATATATTACGTAGTGATAAAATATAATAGTGGTGTAGCGCTGATGACTAAATGTGCAAACTCCACAATAATAAGATAAAAAACATAAATCACATAAATGAATAAATATATAAATATATAAGTGATAGATCTTTCAAGATCTAGAAAAAAGTGTCTCAAACTGTGATATTAACAGTACACAAAGTGCATATGATGAAGCTGGTCCTATTCCCAGACCCTCATACAGTGACAATACCCAGTCCCACTTGGGACCAAACCCCAAAAGACTAGGTGCTATATACAGTGGATCCCAATATAAGGGATATGATCACAAATAAAGTGAATGATATATAAAGTACATCCCAAAATTTGGATAAAACCAAATAAAGTGACTAGTGAATAATGTTAAACACAATATATAAACATAAACTTCATAAACGCATAATACGATAAAAAGTGTCCAACATATTGCCAAGAATAGCAAAGATGGCAATGACTGCCAAAATGTGCCTATATCTTCAAACTTATATCACTTATATTTGTCCACTTATAGGTAGAGGTTAGGGTGTTAGCAGCATATAGAAATTAGGTTCCATATTAGCGCAGGGGGATCTCTGTCCCATGCCCGCCTCCGGGACTTCTCCAGGGTGTCACCCATCCTCTGGAACTCCCTGCCCCAACCCATCAGATTATCACCTACTCTCCTCTCCTTTAGGGGCACCCTGAAAACCCACCTCTTCAGGGAAGCCTACCCCACCCCCTGCTAACCTGCCGACCTCCTCCACTCTTCCTACCACTCCATCCCCCACAGCTATCTCCTCCTGTACCACTATCCCCTCCCTCCTAGATTGTAAGCTCGAAAGAGCAGGGCCCTCGATCCCCTCATGTTTTGCATTGTATTGGTATTGTTCTGTCACATGTTCTGTCCCCCTTTGTAATGTACAGCGCTGAGTGAACCATTGGCGCTTTATAAATACTGTATAATAATAATAATCTAATATATTACATAGAATGGGTATACCACTCTGCATCCATTCTTTGCCCCCTTGCTTCACCACTCCTGGGGAAGCTGCCCCTCCTGCCCACCTCTTGTCTAGGCCCTGCTTATGCCTGAAATATTGTGTCCCTGTAACTTTCCTATGCACTGAATTAAAATCACAAACACGGTTGTCTGCATTCCTATATCAACACCACTCTATGTAAATGAGATGAAGAGAGCAAAAAGATATTTGTAATCCAAATCAGAAGAGCAGCCTAGGGTGAAAATGCTGCTCCTCCACAGATGCAGTACAGTGAGTGAGCGTTAGGTAAGCCCTGCACCCTTTGAGAACGTGCATCGCACGAAACGCGTCAGTGGCTACAGCACATGGACATCTAGCCACCATTTGTGGCCAACTATATTTATGGTCAGTTGGTCAGTACCTTTATTTTATCCAATTTGAGAATAAAACTTGTTCATACTATACTACACCATGTGGCGTCCCTTATTGGGCTCTCTTTGAGAGCACCACCTTCCACAGTGCCTGGTTGTACCAAGGGGATTTCTGACGCCCTTACTGAACTCTGGGATTTATTGATTGCGGTGAGATGGAGGATAATATAGAGTGCGACCTGACCAGAACCCTATTGACCGAGATGTTTTGAAGATCATATCTCTCTACATGCGTATTTCATACGCACTTCTGGTGAGTGTGCAATCTATTTGTTTTAAGGCCCTCTACCTTTGAATTGCAACACATCCCTTACAGTAATTGACATGGGAATTTGGACTATTGTGCACTGAATAGTGGACGGTATTCTATTTTGTATTTTCTGTCTCTTTCTGCCTTTGCCTATACCTCTAGGGCATTTACACCGAGCACTTATTTTATGGTTTCTTTAATTCAAGCGCTGCACCGATCCCTCTCTTTTTTTCCAGTGAGTGAGCGTTGTCACCCTAGGAAAGGAAGGGTGTTATGGGTGGGACACCTAGGTGATGATAAAAGACAAAAATCCTGAAAAATGAAAACTTATTCAGTCATCACATTTAACCTTAGCCTCGGTATATACAGTTTTTGTTTTATATACTTTTTACATTAATCCTTGGTGAGTTCACCCTGAGACAAACACACTTTCCATGTCTATTAGCAGAATTATATTTTTGCTCGGAAAGGTACTGATATGGCAGTAACATCATTATTGGCGTAGTTCCCTGAACACAGAGACATCATCATTCATGACAATTGGGAGCCTTAAGACATTTTATCTGTGCACACTGAGAATTTTAATTGTCTCTGAAAACCTCTACAAGCATGGGAACAGACAAAATAATCTACTTTGTTTGTCTTAAAGTGAAGTTGTCACGAGCCTAAGCAGAGTAAACTAATAATACAAACATATAGTTCTTGTTCCAAGCATACACATACTCATCTTTTCAATAATCGGTCAGTAGGCTGAAATTCGCCAGTAGCTAGATTAAGCTAATGTTGACTTTTAGAGATAGCCAAGCGTTGGGCTTCCTTTTGAACAGTCAACATGTCTACAACAACACCTCCAAAATGTCTGGAGTTTTTGCCATTTCCCTTATAACTTCCTTATATCTTCTATGCTATGGCCATAGAACCATTATGGCTGCATCTACACCTTAAAAATGCATTTACTAATATCTAGAAATAGCTACCATGCTTAGATGTAAATCAATACAAAGACATAAGTTACAAACTGAAAACAGGTTTGTAAAAAGTCTTCTAAGCTTCTCCATAGCCACCAGTCAGAACGATAGTTGGAGACCAAATGTTTCAATCAAAGTGGTGGCTATGGGGCTCCTAAAACACCCATTGCATTGACCAAATAAGAACTAATGTAAGGAGGCCCAAAAATGTATCACAACATGAGGTCTACAAGATAAGCTTGTTGTCTACATGTCTTTGCAACTAAAGTGTCAGGGACCATTGCAACACATGGGTCTGCACATGCGTAGGTGTCTGTCAAGACGTGTAGGAAGGAGGGCACTAGGACCCAGGCGCACCCGGCACCTATGACGGTGCTGGGCAGGCACTAGGACCTAGGCTGCGCCTGTCAGGTGCAGGGCGGGCTACTTAAACCAGCCCTGCACAGACACAAGTTGCCGTATGGTCTGATCTTTGCTCCTGTGTTCCTGCTATTCGAGATTCGTTGCTGACCTTGCCTGAACCTGACCTCCGCTGACTTCTCCTGCTCTGACCCCCTGGCTAGTTTGACCTCTCTTCTGGATAATCCCCATACCTGATCTGAACCTCTGTTGCCGACCCCAGCGAGTGACCTGACTATTCTTCTGCCTGCCGCCTTGTACTACGCTGATCCCACTGTTACCGACCCGGCCCGTTTGACCACGCTTACTACTCCGCCATCCATCCATCCCGCTCGGATCCCGTCTTCCACCTCTTCACGTCAGGCTCTCTACCTGCACATACCCCTGGCGAATCTCTCTACCATGGACGGGTGTACTCAGGGGCCGCGACCTGGTCCCTGTCTGCTCCAAGCCCATCCCCACCATCAGGGGCCCTGGTGAACAAGCAGACTGGGGCTTAGACTCCGCGCCCTGGGGAATCCTGTCCTGTGGACTGCTAGAGGCCCCGCTAGGTGGTTACTAACATAAAGTAAGGCAGGCCATAGATGGAGCAAATTTGCCATAGATGGAGAAATGCCGATGAACCAACGACCCTAGTACTGCCAGGTGGAAATGCTAACCATTTAGACACTGTGCTGCCCAGCATGACTCACTTCTGGCAAGTTTTCCTGACAGGAGATCATGTTGGTAGTGGCTCTTAGGAAGAGGCATTGCCTCGAAATGTGTCAGCCATTTGGAGGTATATAGTCCCCGACCAGGTACCTTCTGCCCACCCCTTCTCCTGGCCCTGCCCCCTCAACTTCCTGTGCCAGGAGTATCTGTGTCCATTACTAATTTTCCTGCTCCAAAATCTACCAATATCAAAGTCCCTGGCCTGGAAATGTAAGAAATTATTCAGAAAGATTTTATAAATATTGAACGTTACATATTAGTCTTTAGGAGGTGACACATGGCAACAATGACGTTTGTCAGTAATCACTACTGAAAATCTGTGTAACAGTTGCAAGCCTGAAGTCTATCTTAAAAGGCCAGTGAGCATATTTGGGACATTAAAGGGGAGCTCCACCAAAAAGGGAACATTCCACTTGTCTGCCCCCCCCCCACTTCCACTGCCAGATTTTTGCACTTTTTTGGGGGGAGCAGGTACCTGATAGCGTATGTACTCTCCAGCGCCTCAGGATATGCACAGCCAAAAGGGGAAGCCAAGGGTACCAGGACAGCGACAACCAAAGCGACATGCCTGAGCATCAACAGCAGGGCTCTTACTTTACTTTCCATTCATCGTGCATCAGCATCAGAGGTTGGTCATCAGCTCTGAGGAAAGGGATTCATCCCCGAAAC
Organism: Staurois parvus; assembly: GCF_062004578.1. NCBI lineage: Eukaryota > Metazoa > Chordata > Amphibia > Anura > Ranidae > Staurois > Staurois parvus. The sequence continues at coordinate 2,930,704 of NW_028317980.1, read as the reverse complement.
GCGCCAGCCATTTGACCGCACTGGCAGTGAGAACACCTTGCCCGCCGTTGTGGCCATTGTCATTTTTCTATGCTTTTTAGATACATGCTTCGTCTGTGAGTATGTTTTTATGATTTAATTCCTACAATAAACCTTGGATAATGCACTAGGTGTGTGCGCCACCTGTTTTCTCTCTATACGGAGCAGGTACCTGGTTTTGACAGGTACCCGCTCCCACTTTCGAGTTAGGTGGCAGTGGCAATCTGAGCAGGAAGTTCACAGGTCACTTCAAGTATGTGCAATAGGAAACCAGCTGTAAAACTGCAAGACTTCACTTCCAGTTTCCATAACTTATGATGCTGACGCCAGCATCCAAATGTGACTAAAGAATTGGCTCAGGTGAGGACAAGGTTGGATCCCTGGACAGGTGAATGTTCATATTTAAAAGTCATCAGCTACAGTATGTGTAGCTGCTGGCTTTTACTTTTATGGGGGGGGGATCCCGGAGCTCCACTTTACGAGAATCCGGACAAATGCATAAGCCAAATAAAAAAATAAAAAAAAAATTTATTTTACAATGTATATATATATATATATATATATATAATTTTTAATGCAGTTAATATATATATTACATATATATATGTATATAAATATATATATATAATTTTTTTTATGTAGTGTGTCTATATATACATATATATATATATATATATATATATATATATGGCTTCTAAAGGAAAATCAATAATATTTATTTTTCTTTTCTTCTTTTTTCTATTTAATTCTCAGCATATATATATATATATATATATATATATATACACAGACTACATTAAAAATAAATAAATAAATATATATATAAATAAAAATATATATAAATATATATATATATATATATATATATATATAAATATAAAAAAAACACTGTATGAATATATATATATATATATATATTTTTTTTTAATGTAGTCTGTGTATATATATATATATATATATATATATATATATATGTGGTTTCTAAAGGAAAATATCAATAATATTTATTTTTATTTTCTTCTTTTTTCTATTTAATTCTCAGCATATATATATATGTATATATATATATATATATATATATATTCATACAGCGTGTATGTGTATATATATTTATATATTTATTTATTTTTAATGTAGTCTGTGTATATATATATATATATGGTTTCTAAAGGAAAATATCAATCCCATTTATTTATTTGTTTCTTCTTTTTTCTATTTAATTGTCAATATATATATATATATATATTTATACAGTGTGTATATATATATATATATATATATATATATATACAGTCATGGCCGAAATTGTTGGCACCCTTGATATTTCTCCAGGAAATCATGTATTTCTCACGAAACGTATTGCATTAACACATGTTTTGCTATACACATGTTTATTCCCTTTGTGTGTATTGGGACAAAACAAAAAAAGGGAGGAAAGAAAGCAAATTCGACATAATGTCACACAAACCTCCAAAAATGGGCTGGACAAAAGTATTGGCACCCTTTCACAACTGCGGATAAATAAGAATGTTACAAGCATGTGATGCTCCTGTAAACTCACCTGGGGCAAGTAACAGGTGTGGGCAATATAGAAATCACACCTGAAAGCAGATAAAAAGGAGAGACGTTCACTTAACCTTTGCATTGTGTGTCTGTCTGTGCCACACTAAGCATGGACAACAGAAAGAGGAGACGAGAACTGTCTGAGGACCTGAGAACCAAAATTGTGGCAAAATATCAACAATCTCAAGGTTACAAGTCCATCTCCAGAGAACTAGATTTGCCTTTGTCCACAGTGCGCAACATTATCAAGAAGTTTGCAACCCATGGCACTGTAGCTAATCTCCCTGGTCGTGGACGGATGAGGAAAATTGATGAAAGATTGCAACGCAGAATAGTCCGGATGGTGGATAAGCAGCCCCAAACATGTTCCAAAGACATTCAAGCTGTCCTGCAGGCTCAGGGAGCATCAGTGTCAGCGCGAACTATCCGTCGACATTTAAATGAAATGAAACGCTATGGCAGGAGACCCAGGAGGACCCCACTGCTGACACAGAGACATAAAAAAGCAAGACTACAGTTTGCCAAAATGTACTTGAGTAAGCCAAAAGCCTTCTGGGAAAACGTCTTGTGGACAGATGAGACCAAGATAGAGCTTTTCGGTAAAGCACATCATTCTACTGTTTACCGAAAACGGAATGAGGCCTACAAAGAACAAAACACAGTACCTACGGTAAAATATGGTGGAGGTTCAATGATGTTTTGGGGTTGTTTTGCTGCCTCTGGCACTGGGTGCCTTGACTGTGTGCAAGGCATCATGAAATCTGAGGATTACCAAAGGATTTTGGGTCGCACTGTAGGGCCCAGTGTCAGAAAGCTGGGTTTGCGTCCAAGATCCTGGGTCTTCCAGCAGGACAATGACCCCAAACATACGTCAAAAAGCACTCAGAAATGGATGGCAAAGAAGCGCTGGAGAGTTCTGAAGTGGCCAGCAATGAGCCCAGATCTAAATCCCATTGAACACCTGTGGAGAGATCTTAAAATTGCTGTTGGGAAAAGGTGTCCTTCCAATAAGAGAGACCTGGAGCTGTTTGCAAAGGAAGAGTGGTCCAAAATTCCGGGTGAGAGGTGTCAGAAGCTTATTGATGGTTATAGGAAGCGACTGATTTCAGTTATGTTTTCCAAAGGGTGTGCAACCAAATATTAAGTTAAGGGTGCCAATACTTTTGTCCAGCCCATTTTTGGGGTTTTGTGTGACATTATGTCATATTTGCTTTTCTGCCTCTGTTTTATATTTGTTCCAATACATACAAAGGGAATAAACATGTGTATAGCAAAACATGTGTTAATGCAATACCTTTTTTGTGTGAAATACTTGATTTTCAGGAAAAATATCAAGGGTGCCAACAATTTCGGCCATGACTGTATATTTATTTATTTTTAATGTGTGTGTGTATATATATATATATATATATATATACACATACATATATATATGACTTCTAAAGGAAAATATCAATAATCTTTATTTTTCTTTTCTTCTTTTTTCTATTTAATTGTCAGCAGCGGCTATGTTTTAATTCAGGAAAATTGTCTGTTGGTAACATCACCCCACACAATATTGTTGTTATTCTAAGTGCTCCCTTCCTTTTTTCCAAACTGCTTTACTGCTGATTCGTCTGTGCTTCCCCATAACCCCCAGCCCTGGGTTCATTTCCAATCTCTAGCTCTCTGCAAACTCCTTGTGCTGTAGAGATTAATGAAATTTTCTATGAATCAAGCATCAGTGAAGTCCAATGCCGGCTTGCAGCACGGGAATGCATAATGCATAGATTTGTGCTATAGCAAAACAAATGTGTATCAGCAAAGACTGCGCAGTGTTCAGCAAGATGTAGTTTCATTTTTGCCGTAAAAAAAAAAAGGCTTGTTACAAAAAAATCTATTATTTAGATCAGAGCTTGAGTTCTTAAGTGTGGCGTCAAAGCTGCGTGGTACATTCATGCTGCAAAATGAATCGCTTGAGATAAAAACGATCTGATGGAAGATGTGATATTCTCTTTATTTTACATTGTGTCTATGTTCGTACATACATTGTGTACCGCACTTAGGAGAGCTGTCATTGCAGATTAGACTGAGATTAGGGTGGTGGAGGGCTAGATTCCAAGCTCAGCGGGGGGTTCCAAACAGAGGAGATGATTACGATATTATGAATGCTCTTTGATTTCCAAGTAGAGTCTTCTTGGGGCCCCTGAGATAGCCAACTCATTGCCAAAAAGATCAGTCTAGTTATAGTTTTTTTTTATTTGTCACAATAAAGGTTTCCTTAAAGAATGATAGCCAACACGCAGTGGCGACCTGAGGCAGGTACAGGGGGTGCGCGCCGCACCGGGTGACACCAACCACACGGGGTAACACCAGACCGCTCCACGAAAAGGTAAGTTGTAAGTTGTAGGGGATCGTCAGCTTGCTTTACAACTTACCATTTTTCGTGGAGCGGGTCCGGTGTCACCCCGTGCGGTCGGTGTCATCCGGTGCGGGACACCACTGGACCTGCGTCATTTGGAGTGAACAATGCATCCTTGGTATTAGGGGAGGAATAGCGCCCTATTCTTGGTGTAAGTTGGAGAAATAGTGCCCCATCGTTGGTGTCAGTGGGAAGAATAGTGCCCCATCGTTGGTGTCAGTGGGAAGTATAGTGCCTCATCGTTGGTGTCAGTGGGAAGAATAGTGCCCCATCATTGGTGTCAGTGGGAAGAATAGTGCCCCATAGATTGTTTCAGTGATCCATTATGCTCAATCCACAGATCCGAACCATCCTGTGGGGATTGTCGGCATGCAACCTATACGGAGTGACACCGGACCCGCTCCACGAAATGGTAAGTTGTAAAGAAAGCCAACGATCCCTACAGGATGGATCGGATCTGCGGATTGGGGAGCATAATGGATCGGAGTCTGATCCATTATGCTCAATCTGTAGATCCGATCCATTCTACGGGGATCGTCGGAAGGGGTGTCATCAAGTGTTATCGTACTGGGTGACACCAAGCCTAGGGACGCCCCTGCCAACGTGTTTTAGGAGTTATACATAATTCCCCCTTCAGAAGGGCTTTAAGCCAATCATAGATGGTTTGAACCTTGGCCGGTTCAGCAGGAACTGGCTGAGATTCGAACCATGTATGGGTAGGCTGAATGTGCCTGAAAGTGATCAGTCTATCAACTTGGATACAACCAGCCCCCCAGATTTTACATGCGATAATCGCTAGCAGCTGGTATAGTCACTAGCAATAATCACTGTCTTCTCCCAGCAGAGATGGCTCCCCCAGCCCCACCTGCTTCCCCACAGGGAGAATACAATGGCTCAGCAGTAGGGATTCCCCTGTCAACACTATCTGTGTTAATGGTGGAATCAAGCTAATTTCTATCCAGCAATCCGTCCTTGTGAACAAGTAGGAGATAATCCCCATGGAGGTGGAATGTCGGTACTCTGGCTCTGTGTGTTTTCCCAGCACAGAGGCAACTGAATGATGAGGATTAGTATAGCCGGCCCTCCTTTTCCCGAATAAGAAACTTTATTTAGCGAGTAAAATGTGCATATAAAATAATCAATATATAATATTGATTTTACTCATCTCCAGCTATTTGAAATGCAACTTTCCTGTATCTGTGCCTTCCTCCCCTTTCCTATAAAGACACTACTGCCATAGCCACTAATGTTTATACACTCATATAGGTATGCAGAATGTCTTCTACCTCTGTTTCCAATCCCTTGTTAAAAGGTTAATAAAATATTTGAACAAGAACCACTTTAATCACTTCTAAAGGAATGCAGACCCTGACACTTTCCACAATAGAACATTGCAAGTGCATCAGCTGATCAAAAATGAAAAAAAGTCACTCTCATTCAAAATCAGTCCTGCATAGGACATGAACTAAACAAAGAGCTATTCCATCAGCTTCCTCCTCCACTATCTAACAAGGCATAATAATGGGGGGGATTTACTACAACTGGAGCACTCAAAATCTGGTGCAGCTGTGCATGGGAGCCAATCAGCTTCTATCTTCAGCTTGTTTAATTAAGCTTTGGCAATAAAACCTGGAAGCTGATTGGTTTCTATGCAGAGCTGCACCAGATTTTGCACGTTTTAGTAGATAACCCCCCACTGTCACCTGATATACAGCTTACTGATCACACACTGCTTCCTCTTCCATTATTTATTTATTTCAGGTACTTATATAGCGCCGTCAATTTACGTAGCACTTTACATATATATTGTACACATCAGTCCCAAACCCTCAAGGGGCGTACAATCTAAGGTACTTAGAGATCTAGGAACAATCTATTTACAATCTAGGAACTTAAACTCATACATATGCATATTAGGGCCAATTTTGACAGGATCCAATTAACCTACCAGCATGTCTTTGGAGTGTGGGAGGAAACCGGAGCACCCGGAGGAAACCCACGCAAGCACAGGGAGAACATGCAAACTCCATGCAGGAGGCGCCATGGTCGGGAATCGAACCCATGACCCATTTACTGCAAGGCAGATCTTCCATGAGCTGCAAAAACATTTGCTCAAATCTTTACAATGAATATACTGAATACCAAAGTGATAGTGTTTCCTTTTTCAATAAAAATGGAGTTTGCTACAAAGAAAGATATGATCCTTTGAAGAAGAAAAAAAAGGTGCATCTCTTTTGTGTATTTTTATAAATAAAAGGCAAAATTGTATCTTTTCAGAAAATGTTACTAAAAAAAGCCAAACAAACAAAAAAAAAACATGCAAAGGGATCTTTCAAATAATAATAATAATAAAAAAAAAAACAGGTTCCCCTTTATCCTTGTGTTCAGACATTCTCCTCCTAGGAAATTGCTCCCCGGAGTGCTAGCTCAGGGAGATCATTAAGGCTTTCTAATTAAAATTAAAGCCACACTCGCACTTCTGCATAAATTATTGATTAAAGAGTAATTCCCTAAAATTACCTTAAAAATTCCCGCAGCTGCCACGAGGAACTGTTTAGATAGCAGGCGACTCTTAAAGGAATAAGCAGTCTATTTGGCGCTATTGACAGTTTCCAAATTATTTTTCTCTGCTCAGACATATATTACTGTTTGCAGGTAATCAATTGTATTTGTGAATTAGAATTTATTAGTAGCAGTGGAATCTATCCTATGGATTATCTGCCAGAACTGAAAAAGAGCTATTAAAGGAAAACTATATCCAGGATAAAATTCTCCAATAAATTTGTATAGTTTGCATATCTGGAAATGCTCTTGGTCTAATTTTTTTTTATTGTAAAGCCACACACTTTTATTATTCAATTTTTATAAAATTCAATATTTTGACAGATGTGAATCAAAAAGAGCAATTTTTGGCTGGACTGGCAATGGTTTCCAGTTGATTGTTCAGTGTTGAATAGGAAAAGGATTGAAAAGGTTAGAAATGTCTCAGATTCTTTGATCATTGAGCATTCAGTTTGATATGTGGAAGATGTGTCTACAATTTGCTCTTCTTAATGAATGCTTTATTTAAGTTGAAAGAAACATTTTTATAAAGTGAATGAATGGTTATAAGAGCATTTTCAGCAATGGGATTTTCTGTATTTCAGTACAAACAGGGCCATTTTAATCTTGCAGGCAATGATACAGATGCATAACAGATTCCAGCAACTAAAACAATTGCCCAATTTTTTGTTATTTTACTGTCTTAAGCCTAGTACATACTATGAGAAAATGAGATGACCGATTGTCCGATTTTCCATAAAAGTGCATATTATTCTGTAGTTGGAATGGTATTGACTTGTAAGAAAATTCTTGGTTGACAAAGGCAAACAAAGTTATGTACTAGCTTAGTAAAACAGGAAGTGTAGGGTCGTTCTATGGTACTGATCATGCACATTTATATCCATATGATTACTGTACACATTAAATGAAAATCAAATGTTGTGTTCACGTACAATAAAAATTAGTTTTTTGTTATCCAAAAAAGCCAGACGTGTAGTGTAGTGAAGTGTACATTACTGATCGATTTCCAAGTGTCCCAACAAAATTGCCTTTGTAAGTTGAGTTGGACTCCAGTTGGGCTACCATCTGTAGCAAACTAGCTCCTCAGAGCTGGAAGCGAAGTTCTCCTTCAACCTTTGCATTTGTAACAAACTAGCTCATCAGAGCTGGAAGCGGAGTTCCCCTGTTCCTTGCTGTATTTGAGGTCTTCCTGGAATCATTCCTCACACCCCCCCCCTTGCATTCCTGTGAGGCAGACTTTATCTCCTGGCAGATGATGTGGAACAACCTAAGACATGAGAAGTGGAGAAAGGCTGTCTACGAACGTGTCACTTTGGTCACCCAAAGCTATGTAAGCCCCACACCTTATCAAACTGACCCGAGAACTGAACATTCCTCAGGTCAACCTTATGGTTCATATCATGGGATATGAAGCTGGTAGTTTAGTTTAGAGTTCCCCAATGACCACTCCCAAAACGTGTAGTCAGAGCCCCCCCCCCTTGAGAGGGACTTTCAAGAGAGTTAGAGCTTGTCTCGCACACACACACACACACACACACACACAGATCTCCGAGGTAACATCAAGATCAAAGAACCTTTCTGCTCTACATCTTGGATTTGCAAACCCAGGCATATGGGCAAGTAACTTAACCCTGTAATCTTCTTCCTAATTATCTCTTTGCTGTGTCTTTATATACATATATATATATTTTTGTGACATCTCCTTGTAAATATTTTATCGCACCTGTTTTGACCCTGTTAGAAATAAATCTTTCTTTCTGAAAGTGTTAAACTGTTTCTGAGCGCTTACTTGCAATTCACGAATCCCTGCCTTGGAAGAGACGCTACTGTTTGTTATATCTCTGCATAGCAGGTCCGCGGGCCGTGCTATATAGATCAATATTTCAATCATTATAGTGTATATTTCATAACGGGAGTTTCCCAGTCTCCGACAAAAGTGGTGGTGGCAGTAGAGGGTTAGTTGCGTAATTAACCTGACCCGGTAACAAGCGCATTCAGGCTGCAGGCACAGATTGTAGAACATTAGCTGGACAACCGCTGTGCAGGGTGCAGCTGGGTGGGGCCTTGTTACGCGCGTCACACCGCGGTTTTAGATCGGCCGGTCCTTCGGTCACGAGTTTGGTGAGAAGGTCTGGGGTCTGACGCCGTGGGCGTGACGTATTACTGTTAGTCGCGGCTGTGCGATTGTCGCCTGTTGGTGGCGGCAACCGCGGGTTGTGACACCATCAGCTAATAAAAATCCCTCTTTTGGTAGCTCAACAATATTAACCCCAAAAAATTGCCTTTATAGGTTGGGCTGGACTCTAGTTAGACTCCAGTCAGCTGATAAAATTCCATCTTTTTGTAGCTCAACAAAATTTCACCAACAAAAAATTGCCTTTGAGGGTTGGTCTGGACTCCAGTTGGACTCTGATAAATAGCCCTCTTTTATGTAGTGGAATAAAAATTTCAACAAAATTACCCTTGTAAGTTGGGTTAGACTGTAGGATGGGCTTCAGTCAGTTGATAAAAATCCAGTTTTTGGTAGTTCAACAAAATTACATCAACAAAATTGCTTTCATAAGTTGGTCTCCTTTTTTGGGTGCTCAACAAAAAATTACCCCAACAAAATTGCCTTTTTAGGTTGTGTTGGACTCCAGTTGGACTTCAGCCAGCTGATAAAAATCCCTTTTTTTGTAGTTCAACAAAATTACACCAACAAAATTGCCTTTATAGGTTGAGTTGGATTCCCGTCAGCCGATAAAAATCTCCTTTTTGGATGCTCAACAAAAAATTACCCCAACAAAATTGCTTTTGTATGTTGGGTTGGACTCCAGTCAGCTGATAAAAATCCCTTTTTAGTAACTCAACAAAATTATCCCAACAAAATTGCCTTTGTAGTATGGGTTGGACTCAAGTTGGAGTAAAGCCAGCTGATAAAAATCCCTTTTTTTGTAGTTCAGTGAAATGACACCAATAAAATTGCCTTTGTAAGTTGGGGTGGACTCCAGGATGGGCTTCAATCAGCTGATACAAATCCCTTTTTCGGTATCCCAACAAAATTACAACAACAAAATTGTCTTTATAGGTTGAATTGGACTCCTGTCAGCCGATAAAAATCTTCTTTTTGGTTGCTAAACAAAAAATGACCCCAACAAAATTGCCTTTGTAGGTTGAACTCCAGTTGGACTCCAGTTAGCTGATAAAAATCCCTTTTTTGGAAACTCAACAAAATTACACCAACAAAATTGCCTTTGTAGGTTGAGTTAAACTCCATTCGGACTCCAGTCAGCTGATAAAAATCTCTTTTTGGTAACTCAACAAAATTACACCAACAAAATTGCCTTTGTAGGTTGGGTCAGACTATGTTGGACTCCACAAGGCTGATAAAAGTCACTTTTTTGGTAAGTAAACAAAATTACACCAACAAAATTGCTTTTGTAGGTTCAGTTAAACTCCATTCGGACTCCAGTCAGCTGATAAAAATCTCTTTTTGGTAACTCGACAAAATTACACCAACAAATTTGCCTTTGTAGGTTGGGTCAGACTATGTGGGACTCCAGACGGCTGATAAAAGTCACTTTTTTGGTAAGTAAACAAAATCACACCAACAAAATTGCCTTTGTAGGTTGGGTTAAACTCCATTCGGACTGCAGTCAGCTGATAAAAATCTCTTTTTGGTAACTCAACAAAATTACACCAACAAAATTTCCTTTGTAGGTTGGATCAGACTATGTGGGACTCCAGACAGCTGATAAAAGTCACTTTTTTGGTAACCCAACAAAATTACACTAACAAAATTGACTTTGGAGGTTGGGTTGGACTTCTGTCAGACGATAAAAATCTCCTTTTTGGTTGCTCAACAAAAAATTACCCTAACAAAATTGCCTTTGTGTTGGACTCTGGTTGAACTCCAGTCAGCTGATAAAAAAAACCCTTTTTTTCGTAGCTCAACAAATGTACACCAACAAAATAATCTTTGTAGGTTCGGTTGGACTTCAGGTTGGACTCTAGCAAGCTGATAAAAAAACCCTTTTTGGTAGCTCACCTCTACCCCATATAGTACGGATCAAATGCTCTTTTTTTTGTCTCAGGGACATGTTATAATTGCGAAAAGGGGAGCGCCGCACTAGCTTGTAGAGTAAATTGAAAGATTTTATTGTGCAAAAGGCAATCTGTTTTCTAGCCCTAATGAAAGGGGAGGCCTGAGCCCTGCTGCAAAATAAAATCTTTCAAAGGACTGTGCAAGCTAGTGTGGCACGCCCATCCTTCCAACACTCACACACTACCCATCACACATATCAAACATATCACCATAAGGTCCAGAGCTCCTACATTATAGGAAGTGGAGACATGTTTTTATAGGCAGAATTACTTACCTTATTTCTTGCTCCCACAGGCTTCTTCCCTGCTGTGTGAATGATACAGTGGAGCCACTCCTATGGGGATGCCTACTCACCAAAATTATCAAGTACAATGCAGGACCAGCTATCCTGCACTGTAGATGAAGATGTTGAGGAACTGACCCATTCTGGAACTGGAGTGGATGAAGAGGGAAGCTGAGGCTTCCAAAGGAGCTAGGATTAAGTTAAGTATCCCTCTCCTTCATCCTAAATGAGCATTAGATCCTAAAGATATAGGAGGGGCCTACCAAAAGGGTATTTTTATCAGCTGACCAAAGTCCAGCATTAAACCAGATTTATTTTCAGGAAACTTGAGAGTCTCTGTTTGATTAGGAGCTATCTATGGTACAAGGAAACTGGCTCACCCTATTGTTTTCTAAAGGAAAGAAGCTGCATGACAGATTTTGCCTAGTGATGAAATCTTGCGTTGCATCATGGCCATATAATACTACTGTATCCTCACCCACTCCTCCTGCTCTACAATTAGGTGCCTATGGAAGGTGAAATGCATGAGAGACCAGACATGAGTGGAGTGTCTGTGCTTCTGCTGGACTAATAAAGTCCAAGCCAAAAGAGTAATTGGCATCCATTCCATGGCAATTTCATTTCATGGTTATAGCTCATCTTGACTATTGCAACTCCCTCCTCCATGACTACCACTACCCAGGCTATCACCCCTTTCGTCTATCATAAATGTTGCTACTGGATTCATTTAGTTTACCAGCCACTCAGTGTATGCCACCCTTCTCTGCCTATCCTTCCAATGGCTTCCAATTTCCAGTGAATAAAATTCAAAACACTAACAAAAACATACAAAATCATTTACAACTCAAAAATATCACCCAAATTGTTCTCTCCACGCCTCCCAAGACCTACCAGTCTCCAGCTCCTTTGTCTTTTCCTTCCATGCCTGCCTCCAGGACTTCCCCAAAGCCTCTCCCATTCTCTTGAACTCCTTACCCCCATCTGTCCATCTACTCACCTTTAGGCAATCCCTGAAAACTCATCTCTTCAGGAGTCTACCCAGCCTCGATCAAACAAATGAATTTTAACTTTCTCCATAAACTCAACTCCACATAGTTTTACCTTTTGTATCACATGACTATTCCATGCCTCCCTCTAAAAACTGAACTTGTACTTTCCCCGTCAGCTCATCCCTCACAATTATTACCTTTTGTATCACTTGCTCCTCCCTAATAGACTGCAAGCTCCCAAGAGCTCCTAACCCTCTTAAACTGAATTGTATTATAACTGTATTATTATTTATGTTGAAAAACCTGTGCAAACTGTTGACAATATATATATCCTGTATAATATTAATAATTATAATAAAAATAATAATTTTAAGGCAATTCCTCATCACAAATCATAGCACGTGGGGTACAGGACAATAAGGGGATAAAAAAGGTATCAGGCTTCAATCTGGCTTTAAACAGCAAAATTGTAAAATTCTATATCACAATTTTATGGCTTGCTAGTCGTATTATTAAAACCTCCAGTTTTCCCGGCGTTGCCTTTTAATGGTTGCCATGGTTACCAAGGACAGAAAGTTTAACATGGATGGCTTCCAAGCTATAATACAGCAGTTACTTTTCATCGCTTTGTTGTAAGGTGAAGTAATCTGTCCATTCCAAAAGCAATTACACTAAAATGTTCCTCGATTCAGGAGCTTAATGACATAATTCTGATAGAATTAAATGGAATTGTTCTACAATAGTTGGAGAGTTCAGACTTTTTAGAAACAGAGTCAGCCCAGAAATGCTTTGAGCCTGTTCCTTACTGCAATTATTGGCTTAAATATATCCTGATTGTCAGTATGGGTATTAGACACGAGCGTACAGCGATGGAAAGCTACAGTGCAAACCACATGTTTTCTGGAAATAACATTTTGATTATTATTGTTCATTTTGTTTCAAGATACATATATGAATGGGGTCAGCTTTCATTGGTTGAGATAGCTACTATAAAAATAAAAAGTCTTACTTCTTCCCCAAGATGTCGAAGTATGATTGGAGACATGTAATATCCCTTAGAGAGAAATATGATGGAAGCCTAAAGTCTTAGCTCACCTTTTCCTAAAAAACTGTCTACACAGTCAAGGGGCCCAAGTAGGTATTAAAAAAACCTGAAGCTTTGTAAAATGTTCATACATTTTATTATCATGCCTGTATGTCAGCTTTTCTCAATCTTTTTAACACTGAAAAACCCTGAAATCAACTTTCAGGTCTTGAAGAACCCTGGCAAATAATTGTTATACCTACAGCACATGGTACACCACCTTAAATTGATGGTCAGTGGGAGAAGGACCTCTTTACATTGGTGGTCAATGGGAGCAAGATCACCTTACATTGATGGTCAGCGGAGAAGAACCTCCTTACATTGATGGTCTGTGGAGAAGAACCTCCTTACATTGATAGTCAGTGGAGAAGGACCTCCTTACATTGATTACATTGATAGTCAGTGGAGAAGGACCTCCTTACATTGGTGGTCAGTGGAGCAGAACCTCTCTACATTGGTGGTCGGTGGAGAAGAATCTCCTTACATTGGTGGTCAGCGGACAAGAACCTCCTTACATTGGTGGTCAGTGGAGAAAGACCTCCTTACACATTGATGGTCAGTGGACAAGGACCTACTTACATTGGTGGTCATGGAAAAGGACCTCCCTACATTGATGATCAGTGGAGGAGAGCCTTCTTACACTGATGGTCAGTGAGAGAACCTCCTTACATTGGTGGTCAGCAAAGAAGAACCTCCCTACATTGATGGTCAGTGGAGAAGGACCTTCTTACATTGGTGGTTATTAGAAGAGGGACCCCATTATACAGGTGCATTATGCTGGTGATCAGTGAGAAGAATGTCTATTACACTGGTGATAAGTAGAAAGACTGCTCCCCCCCCCCCATCCCCCTTGCAGATAGATATAGAGTAGTAACCATTGGTGTCAGTCTTTAATTATCTAAGAGGTAGAAACTGGTAATTTTTCAAGAACCCATAACAACCCAACCCGTGGAAATGTTCCATGGAAACCTAGTGGAGAACGGCTGCTGCAAGCCATTTGGGCCCTCCTGGAAGTCTGAATGAAAAACTCCCTATTGACAAACCCAACACCCTGCTTTGCTGCTAGGACTGTTGATTTTTGCTTCTGCAATTCAAAGTGAGTGTCCCATGGTTTTGACATCCTAGCAACAAGGCAGGATATTGGGATTACTAACTGAGAGTTTTTTCATCCAGGCTTCTGGGGAGGGGGGCAAGTGACCTATGCGTATGACAGAAAAACTTAAGTTTCAGAAAGGCGCATAGCTTTTTAATATGTACTGGGGCCTCTTGAGTACAGCTATTTTCTGGAGAAACTTAGCCTTTAAAACTAAACAGAGCAGAGGAAATTGTGCTTTCTATATTTCAGTAGGGTCCTATAAAGGGCAGCAACTTCTCTGTTTGGAAGTCTGCGAAATATTACCACAACCTGCAGAATTTGATATCTTATAACAGTCTATAGCATAAAAACTCTCCCTCTTTCATTTTTTTTCTTACCATAACCACTAGCTAATGGGAATTAGTGGTCAATTTTGCAGAATTCTGATTTACCAACAAATTTACTAATTTCGTCTTTGACAATATTTAATTGAAATTGCCTTAGTATTTGCCATCCGAAAGACTGATGATGCTAACACATTGATCTTATGGAGGTGGCAGGGGGTTATTACCCAGATGGTGTTTTCTTTCTTCCTGGGTGTTTAGCCTCATGTCTTTCTTAGGAAGGATCCACCACCTTTTACTTTAAGGGAAGTGAGGGGAGGCCGGGAGTTGTCTGGAAGACTTGTATGAGACACATGCACAGATAGGGCACACTGTACCCTTTTGGGGATGTGCGGATAGGCCATGGGCCCAAGATCTGAGTAAGAATACCACATGGAGCTGGGGCAATCTCCTCCATACAGCATTGTGAACACCACATCAACGCTCCTATGATAAGTTGGGAACAACCAAATTTTTTTGTACATTCTGCCAAATTTTTGAAAAGGAAAAAGTAATCTAGCAGCCAGTTTGGGTCGGAATGAGTGGTGGTTTAATGATGGAGGATTTATCAGTGGCAATGGCTGTAAATGTCCCCCAGGTTACATGCTCACCATCTTGACTTCCATTTCTATGGGCCTAAGGCATTGGATGGGATCCCCTATGGACTAAATCTGAAACCACTGGAATGCTAAGGCAACATGAACAAAGTGTAAATAGTGATTCCTAACCAGGTCTACGGCCGAAGTACTGAAGAACCTGAGTGTGTGTAGCCTCAGCTCCTTCAAGCTGAACAATGAGCCCCGGCACTGGGAAATGGCTTAACAGCCTGGACGCCAGGGGTCCCTCTTATGACTTTGTTGGTAAATAAAGACCTGCAAGGACATGGAATTGTTTATCAGCTTAGCTGATCCTGCATTTATTTTCCAGGTGCACTGGATGTGCGCCTAGAACCAGATGCTTTACCCCTTTCTGCTCAACACTGGCATTCTTTTAACTGGGTCTTCACCCCCAGACAGACTGCTAGCTGATGTGACCACAGTGGGCACATGATTGGAAGCTGGACCTGCCAGCTTGTGATCATTAGTAAAGACCGTGAACTGTCTTTGACAGCTTGGTCACTGTGCACAGAAAGTTCTGCCACCCATGCTTTAATGCCCACATGCCACAGATATGCGTCCATAGCAGGGGCGAACTGACCATTTGGAAACTTGGGCACTGCCCGAGGGCCCAGGGTCAGTAGGGGGCCCCATGAGATGCCTCTGGTACCTTTTTCATAGGCTTTTTTGAGTTTGGGCAAGGATACAGGGGCCCATGATCCCCTATTGCCCGGGGGCCCCATGAGTTGTCAGTCCTTCTCTGGTCCATAGGTAGCATTACATAAAGAATCACAGAGACCCAGTGTTATCCCCGGGTGTAAAATAAGGTGTGTAATGAAAACATTTCCATTTGTTCCCTTCCCCAAAGATACTGGATTATGAAATAAATGTTTCACTGCCAAGAATCATGTGATGAGATGCTACAGTGCTGACAGAAGGTTGCCGAGTGTATAAAACAAGGGTTAAAGTTGTTGTAAAGGCTGAAGGTTTTTTACCTTTATGCATTCTATGCATAAAGGTGAGAAAAACCTTCTGTATGCGACTCCCCCCCAGCCCCCCAATACTTACCTGAGCCCGATCTCGATCCAGCAATGTGCATGAGAGCAGCAGCTCTCTCCCTCCTCATTGACTCAGAGACAGCAGCAGGAGCCATTGGCTCCTGCTTCTGTCAATCACAGCCAGTGAGGCGGGAGAGAGAGGTGGGACTGAGCAGTGCTCTGTGTGTCAATTTACAAATAGAGCGCAGCTTGGGAATGAGCACACACAAGTTCCCCTAGCAAGCGGCTTATTACTCTCTGCTCTTCATGCGACCTCCTGCTCTCTAGCTTCCTTATCTCCTCCTCCCATACTCATCTCCAGGACTTCTCCAGAGCTTCCCCCATCCTCTGGAACTCTCTACCCCAATTTATCAGACTATTGCCTACTCTGCTCACTTTTAGGCGATCTCTGAAAACCTCTCTCTTCAGGGAAGCCTATCCTGACTTCAGCTAATAATGGAATCTTCTATTTCTCCCATCAGTCCATCCCCCACAGTTACTACCTTTTGTACCACTAGCCCCTCCCTCTTAGATTGTAAGCTCCAAGGAGCAGGGCCCTCCTAACCCTCTTGTATTGAACTGTATTGTTGATGTATTGTCTCCCGTTATATTGTAAAGTGCTGAGCAAATCCTGTATATTAGTAATAATAATGGTGGGCACTAGGAAGGGAAAGGAGCCAGGAGAGCTGACATTGGACCAGAGAAGAAACCGTTGAACAGTTGAACGTTGAACATATTTTTTTTTTTTTAATGTTTTACCAGGTTCACACCGAATGCAAATTCAAAGTGGTGCAATTTGGTCCCATTAAAGCGCAACATCAATATATATATAGACACAGGTGTGATTTCAGTGCCTTATAGTCTATGAGAGATAATCGCACTGAAGTGGTGAAAAAATAATGCCGGAACGATTTTTAAAATCGCGCTACTTGAAATACATTTGTAAAAATTGCATATCGCACCTAAAGTCGCAGCAGGGCCTAGTATCACTTTAAAAATAAAGTCAGTCAACTTTTATGTAGTTCTTCAAAAATGTTGCATTTTCCAGACTTGTTATTTGTTGCTTGGAGTCGCCTGTTACAAGAACCGCGCACAATGTCTGAGAACTATGGGAATGACAGTTCATCGATGGACAGACCGGCTAGAGAGAAAACAGGTGGCGCACACACCTAGTGCATTATCCAAGGTTTATTGTAGGAGTGAAAGAATAATAAAAACATACTCACAGACGAAGCATGTATCTAAAAAGCATAGAAAAATGACAATGGCCACAACGGCAGGCAAGGTGTTCTCACTGCCAGTGCAAAATGGTTGAAGCTTTTCGGGGACGAATCCCTTTCCTCAGAGCTGATGACCAACCTGTATGGAGGTTAAGTAGTAAATAACCAGGGCTAATAATTGATCGCAGGGAATCTGTATATATATATATATATAAAAATAAATAATCCCCGAACTACATCACCGACCTAATATCCAAGTACCGCCCAGCACGCACACTCCGCTCCTCACAAGACCTCCTTCTCTCTAGTTCCCTGGTCTCCTCCTCCCATGCCCGCCTCCAGGACTTCTCCAGGGTGTCACCCATCCTCTGGAACTCCCTGCCCCAACCCATCAGATTATCACCTACCCTCCTCTCCTTTAGGCGCACCCTGAAAACCCATCTCTTCAGGGGAGCCTACCCCACCCCCTGCTAACGTGCCGACCTCCTCCACTCTTCCTACCACTCCATCCCCACAGCTATCTCCTCCTGTGCCACCATCCCCTCCCTCCTAGATTGTAAGCTCGAAAGAGCAGGGCCCTCAATCCCCTCATGTTTTGCATTGTATTGGTATTGTTCTGTCACATGTTCTGTCCCCCTTTGTAATGTACAGCGCTGAGCGAACTATTGGCGCTTTATAAATACTGTATAATAATAATAATAATCCAAGTTCACACCACACATGATGAAACTGAACATAATCATAAACTATGGTGGTGGAAAAATGATGATAATGAAGACTATTAATAAAACAATGAGAACAATAGTGCAATAAAACCATATAAACCCTTGTGGCCAGGGGCGGATGGATCACCCGAGGGTCCGGAGCCGGCAGGGGCCCCATGAGATGCCCCAGGAGCCTCCCCTTGGGCCCTCCCAAGTGTGGGCAAGGACACAAGTGCCTAAAGACCCCCCGCTGACCGGGGGTCCCACGAGCCAACAGTCCGCCCCTACTTTTGGCCATGATAGCAGGAGAATGACATCTCTAGGGACTAAAACGATGATATGCCTAATGTATTGACCACAAAGAAAGTGACTTATCCTAAAGATATCCCATCACCCAGATGGGCATATATATAAAAAGGGGAGTGAGTCAAGGGGGATTAATATTTTAAAACTAGATGAGAGATTGGATGTCCAACCCCTCATTTAGCCCTCTGGGTGATAGTGTGCCCAAGTGGTGGATCCAGAAGGTTTCCCTCTGGCATAGACGATGGAAACGTCTGCCTGTGTCTATGTCCTTAGGTATGCAGTCCAAACCAAACACCCTAAGACCCATAGGGCTCTTGTCGTGTTTTTCATTGAAGTGGTTTGGGATGGAGTGTTTATCACGATGGACAGACCGCCGAATAGAATTTCCTGATTGGCTGCTGTGTTGCTAACTCTCCACTTTGCCTTTTTTTTCCAACAAGGGCCTCTTCTATTCCCGGAGAAAATGACAGCCGTATATTAATACAGATTTGTAGATGGCTTTTTCTACACTTATAATTTAGTATCCCAGTCTGTTGTTATGGGGACCGCGTTCATCACAGAGCTGCCTACAAATCCCATACAAGAACGTATAGAAGGAAAATTAATTTATAGAATATTTCACGGTATTTTTAACAACATAAATTATGGGATTTATTAACCTCCATCATTGGGTGCCATTAAAGTGAAACTGAAAATGGTATTAAACTCGAAACCACAAATTTAATATATTGCAGCTTACCAATCATTAGTGGTGGTGGCTGCATTAGGTTTCTTTTTTAGGATTTTTCCCTCTGTTTCAACCTGGTAATCTGGCCACTAACCAGGGGCAGATTGACAACTCATGGGGCCCCCGGGCAATAGGGGATCATGGGACCCCCTATTGACCCCGGGCCCTCGGGCAGTGCCCGAGTTTCCAAATGGTCAGTCCGCCCCTGCCACTAACACACCTCCTGCGCTCACAGTCTGTATGAAGGAGCACAGGGGGCACCTCTGGACAGCAGCATTGTCCATCTAGGGAAGGGGAGTTTTAGATATACTAGCAGGTTTAAATACACAAACAAACTGAACGCAAACTACAGCTAATACTTTCTAAGCAGTTACATAAAATAGTTTTTTTTTCTTTTAGATAAAGGTTTTACCTAAATAAATAAAAGCTGATCATTGTAAGCACCCCTGTCGATGGTAAATGTTTTGTCTCAACCTCCTAATTACTACGTCTGCAGGACAGCTTGGTTTTTTGAAAAAAAACAACAGACTTACTGGTCAGATCACCAGGTGAAAATAAAGGAAGTAAAGCTTTAAAAAAAAAACTAGTGTAGCCATCACATCTAAGAATTGATAAGCTGGAATATAATAAATGTTTGATGTTGGGTTTAATATCACTTGGGCCCTGGAAGCTGCAAAAAAGAAGGCAGAGGGCAAAGGGCTGGCCTCCAGTGTTGCCAATGTTCTGCCTGCAGCTGATCTTTTCTCCATTAATGAGGTACAGTTCCTTGTTCTACATTGTGTGTCTGTGTGGAGGAGGCCATCTTGGTAGCTCTGCTTCCTTACATCATAGGGGTTGATTTATTAAAGGCAATTAGACTGTGGACTTTGCAAGTGCAGTTGCTCTAGAGCAGTGGTTCTCAACCTTCCTAATGCCGCGACCCTTTAATACAGTTCCTCATGTTGTGGTGACCCCCAACCATAAAATTATTTACCCAGTAATTATAATTCATGAGTGTTGTTTTACCTCCAATACTGCTGCTTTCAGCACAGTAGCTGCTTTTAACAGAGTAGCTGCTTTCAACACAGCAGCTGCTTTCTACACAGTAGCTGCTCTTTACACATCGGAAATATGTGTTTTCCGATGGTCTTAGGGGACCCCTGTGAAAGGGTCGTTCGACCCCCAAAGGGGTCGCGACCCACAGGTTGAGAACCACTGCTCTAGAGCTTAGTAAATGAACAGAAGCTCTGCTGACTTCCATTATCCAATCATGTGCAAGCAAAAATGCTATTTTGTTTTACTTTCCTTGCTTGTGATTGGGTATTCTTGGCAAAAGGAAGTTTTATCTCATTTACTAAGCTCTGGAGCAACTGCACTTTGCCTTTAAGAAATCATTCCCATAGACTCCAGCAAGGAGAACAGTGAGCAGTGCATTAGTTACATAACCAAATCTCACCTCAAATCTGAGTAGGGATGAGGTTTGGAGCAGTGACGTTATGCTCTCCCCCTCATCCAATCAAAGAATGCTTTGCATTCATTCAGAAAATCCAAGGCATTCCCTGGCGCGAGCGCCTAGGGGCCGACCTCCTGTGTTTAAAATGCATCAGGCTCGGAGCAGGACCTGGAAGCAAATGGAAATCACTTGAGTAGCAGTGTCTTCTTCAGTAATTTCCAGCTTCCATGGGGCATCGGCCAAGTATAGTATATATTACATTTATCCAAGCTGGATCAACATATCAATGCCTGAAATTATTTAAAGTAGAACTCTCATTATTTCAGTGTTTGGTCAGTGGGACAAAGTATAAAGTACATCGCTTGTCATCAATAAGTGCCTGGAGCCAAAACAAGCACCAGTTATCAAGCAGCTGTCCACTTGCTAGCAGGGGCGGACTGACCATTTGGAAACTCGGGCACTGCCCGAGGGCCCGGGGTCAGTAGGGGGCCCCATGAGATGCCCCTGGTACCTTTTTCATAGGCTTTTTTGAGTTTGGGCAAGGACACAGGGGCCCCATGATCCCCTATTGCCCGGGGGCCCCAGGAGTTGTCAGTCCGCCTCTGCTTGCTAGCTAAGTTGTTGGACGGCAATGGGCCAATCTTGTAGCTAGGCTTACAAAGCACGTAGGAACATGGGGTAAAGTACTACATAATGGACAGGGCACTGTAAAATATGAAGTGAGAGTTTGTCTTTAACCCTCCAGGAGAAAACGTTTGGTTTTTGACAAAATCCATCCACTCATCCTCATTAATGTCTTAATTGATCACTACAAAAATAACAATCAAGGAATAAAAGGCCCTCACATTCCTTCTGTACTGAAATGTATTGTAATTGTACTTTCTCCCTTATATTGTAAAGCGCTGCGCAAACTGTTGGCGCTACATAAATCCTGTATAATAATAATAATAATAGGAAAAATGAACACAACTGAAAAAAATAAACTAAACTACCCTTAATACTCTATCCCCAAAAACATGTCCTCTAAATTGAAAAAAAAATGTACCATATTTTCCGGCGTATAAGGCGACTGGGTGTATAAGACGACCCCCTAATTTTCCAGTTAAAACATAGGTTTTGGGCTAAACTCGGGTCAGATCATCTATTTTTGCATTACATCACTTTGAACTGCAAAACGTTCAACCCTATTAGGGGTGTTTCTGATCTAGTTAGGGGCGAGTAGGGTGATTTGGGCAAAATTTATTTTGTTGCAAAATTACAAATTTTTGGAATCATGCCAATGAGGCAAATTTGCCTGAATTTATTTTTTTATTTAGAGGGTGTTTATTTTGGGTAGAATATTTAGGGTAGTTTATTTTATTTTAATATTTTTTTTTCTTTACATGTTTTATTTTTCATTTTCTCTTTTTTTCTCCTGACTATTTTTGTAGCGACCAAAAACAAGACCTTACTGGGGATGGATTTTGGAAAAATTTATTTTTCTGCAAAATTACAAATTTTGTCATGCCATTGAGCTGCTTGGGTGAAATGTGCCTGAATTGTTTTTTTTTTTTCAATCTAGAGGGTGTGTTTTTGGAGCTGGAATATTGATTGTAGTTTAGTTGTAGTTATACCCCGCGTATAAGATGACCCCCAATTTTTGGGGTATATTTTTAAGTATAAAAAGTAGTCTTATATGCCAGAAAATACTGTAAATTATTTTTCAGGCACATTTCACCAAAGCAGCTCAATGGCAGGAAATATTGAATTTTGACAAAATCACTCAACTCATCCTCAATAATGTCTTTTTTGATCAATAAAAAAATAGCAATCAATGGATAAAAGGAAAAAT
This sequence comes from Staurois parvus, assembly GCF_062004578.1. Classification (NCBI taxonomy): domain Eukaryota; kingdom Metazoa; phylum Chordata; class Amphibia; order Anura; family Ranidae; genus Staurois; species Staurois parvus. The sequence continues at coordinate 2,908,409 of NW_028317980.1, read as the reverse complement.
AAACACAACTGAAAAAAAACAACTAAACTACAATCAATATTCCAGCTCCAAAAAACACACCCTCTAAATTAAAAAAAAAAAAACAATTCAGGCACATTTCACCTAAGCAGCTCAATGGCATGACAACAAAATTTGTAATTTTGCAGAAAAATACATTTTGCCAAAATCCATCCCCAGTAAGGTCTTGTATTTGGTCACTACAGAAATAGTCAGGAGAAAAAAAGAGAGAAAATGAAAAATAAAACATGTAAAGAAAAAAAAATATTAAAATAAAATAAACTACCCTAAATATTCTACCCAAAATAAACACCCTCTAAATAAAAATAAAAAATTCAGGCAAATTTGCCTCATTGGCATGATTCCAAAATTTGTAATTTTGCAACAAAATTAATTTTGCCCTACTCGCCCCTAACTAGATCAGAAACACCCCTAATATTATTATTATTATTATTATTACATCGAGTTTATATAGCGCCAAAGGGTTTGCTCAGCGCTGTACAATAGGGGGGGGGGGACAATACATGGCACAGTACAACAATAACAAACAACGTACGAGGGGTAAGAGGGCCCTACTCTTTGGAGCTTACAATCTAGGAGGGAGGGGGTAGTGGTACAGTAGGAAGTGGCTGAGGGGAATGAAGTGGTGGGAGGAAAGAGGGAGGATGGCCGTTAGGTGAGGGTGGGGTAGGCTTCCCTGAAGAGATGGGTTTTGAGGGAGCGCCTGAATGTGAGGAGGGAAGGCGACAGTCTGATGGATTGGGGCAGTGAGTTCCAGAGGATGGGGGAGGACCTGGAGAAGTCTTGCAGTCGTGCATGGGAGGAGGAGACCAGGGAGCAGGATAGAAGGAGGTCCAGTGAGGAGCAAAGGGTACGGGTAGTGAGGAGTGAAGGGTACGGGTAGGGCGGTACTTGGGGATCAGATTGGTGAGGTAGTCAGGGGCAGTGTTGTGAACGGCTTTGTAGGTCAGGGTTAGAAGTTTAAATTTGATGCGTTGGGCAATCGGGAGCCAGTGGAGGGAGATGCAGAGGGGGGTGGCAGAGGTGGAGCGGTTGGTGAGGTGGATGAGTCTAGCCGCTGAGTTCAGGATGGTCTGGAGCGGGGAGAGCCTGCGCTGGGGTAGACTGGTGAGAAGAGAATTGCAGTAGTCAAGGCGTGAGATGATGAGGGAGTGTACTAGAAGTTTGGTGGTGTCAGGGGTGAGGAAGGTACATATCTTGGCAATGTTGCGGAGGTGGAGCCTGCATGTGTTTGTAAGTGATTTGACATGCGGTTGGAAGGAGAGGTTCGAGCCAAGAATGACGCCAAGGACTTTGGCTTGCGGGGCGGGAATGATAGTGGTGTTGTTGGTGATGATGGATAGGATGGGGGAGGGGGTGTGGGCAGGGGGAAAGACAAGGGTTGAACATTTTGCAGTTCAAAGTGATGTAATGCAAAAATAGATGATCTGACCCTACAGAAGGAAAGCAAATAAAGAAGACAAAAGCAGAACACACGTTGTTCTCACATCATTCCAACACATGGGTGAAACATAGGTGAAATAGCAAATCTGTGAATGAAATAGAGCTGAGATGTTAGGGCAGCAAGTATGGAAACATTTACAGACATGACCGAGTATGACACACAAATAGGAGCCTTGAGCAGAAACCAATAATTAATAATGTGCCAGATACATAGGGAGGGAGGAGTGTTAACATTTCATCTCACCTTTCTTCCAGCTTTTTCAAAACCAAGGAAAATTCTACTTACATTCAAAACTCACATATATAATTCCAAGACAAGAACAAAGTTGGGGTGTTTATGCCCCTCACATCTGCAACGTTTCATCAATATGTTAATATGGTAAACAACGAAGGCAAAATTAAAGGTTATGTAAAGTCCAAACTTTTTTTTCTATGTTCCAGAGAAGTAGAGGCCTGACTTTCCCCGACTTCATGTTATGCAAACGTTGCCATTGTAATACAAAAAATATTTAAACAATTCTGTGCTATGATATAAAATAAATCAATAAAAAAGCATAAGCAGCCACCTCAGCATTGCAGGCAACAATACACAAAACATGAAAAACATAGGAGTGCGGCGCTCAAAACAACTGTAGCAAATGGAATAGAAGTCCAATTAATATATAATAAGGATGAAATAAGCCACTCTTCATTGGGACATCAATAATATCATAAATACTTCAATCGGGTCAAGGAGATAAAAGGGATCCACCGTCACCAACACCCAACAAATTTTGCCTCTTACCAGACCAAAATGACCCCCAAATATGGACGGATATATGTAAAAATACATGTTAAAATTACTTTTTTATATGTTATAAAAAATCTGAAGAATATATATAAAAAATATATATTTTTAAAAATATATTTATTTTAAATATATTCTTCAGATTTTTTTTAACATATAAAAAAGTAATTTTAACGTATATTTTTACATATATTTGTAAATGCATTCCAAAGATGTAAATTTGTATTTTTAAAGACATACAGTATTTTTTTTTTTCTTTTAAATATATTGAATATGGCCAAAATTGTAGTATTTCAAATATATTTGGGAAGAATATGTTTAAAATATATTTATTATAACGCATTTCAACATGAAGTATATATATATATTTTTTTTTATTTATTTATTGAAATATATTTATTGAAATGTATTGAATATGGCAAAAACTTTATTTTAAATATATTCTTCAGATTTTTTTTTACATATAAAAAAGTTATTTTAACAAATATTTGTAAATGCATTCCAAAGATGTAGATTTGTATTTTTAAAGACATACAGTATTTTTTTATTATTTTTTTAAATATATTGAATATGGCCAAAATTGTAGTATTTCAAATATATTTGGGAAGAATATGTTTAAAATATATTTAATATAACGCATTTCAACATGCAGTATATATATATATATATATATATATATATATATTTATTTATTGAAATATATTTATTGAAATATATTGAATATGGCAAAAACTTTATTTTAAATATATTCTTCAGATTTTTTTTACATATAAAAAAGTAATTTTAACATATATTTTTACATATATTTGTAAATGCATTCCAAAGATGTAGATTTGTATTTTTAAAGACATACAGTATTTTTTAAATTTTTTTTTTAAATATATTGAATATGGCCAAAATTTTAGTATTTCAAATATATTTGGGAAGAATATGTTTAAAATATATTTAATATAACGCATTTCAACATGAAGTATATATATATATATATATATATATATTTTTTTTTTTTATTTTTTATTTTTTTTAATTTATTTATTGAAATCTATTTATTGAAATATATTGAATATGGAAAAAACGTAATTTTAAATATAGTCTTCAGATTTTTTTTTACATATAAAAAAGTAATTTTAACATATATTTTTAAATATATTTGTAAATGCATTCCAAAGATGTAGATTTGTATTTTTAAAGACATACAGTATTTTTGAAATGTATAGAAAGAGCAGGGCCCTTGAACCCCTTGTGTATTGTTTTGTTACTGTATTGTCTCATGTTCTGTCCCCCACTATAATGTATAGCACTGAGCAAACCTTTTAGCGCTATATAAATACTGTATAATAATACTATATATATAAATTTTAGTATTTCAAATATATTTGGGAAGAATATTATTTAAATATATTTAATATAACGCATTTCAACATTCATTATATATATATATATTTATTTATTTATTGAAATCTATTTATTGAACTATATTGAATATGGCAAAAATGTTATTTTAAATATATTCTTCAGATTTTTCTTTACATATAAAAAAGTAATTTTAACATATATTTTGACATATATTTGTAAATGCATTCCAAAGATGTAGATTTGTATTTTTAAAGACATACAGTATTTCTGAAATGTATATATATATATATATATATATATATATATATATATATATATATATTATATATATATATATATGAAAAAGCAGGGCCCTTGAACCCCTCGTGTATTGTTTTGTTACTGAATTGTCTCATGTTCTGTCCCCCACTATAATGTACAGCACTGAGCAAACCTTTTAGCGCTATATAAATACTGTATAATAATTATATATATATATATATATATATATATATATATATATATATATGAATTGTAGTATTTCAAATATATTTGGGAAGAATATTCTTTAAATATATTTAATATAACGCATTTCAACATTCATTATATATATATATATATATATATATATATGTATATATATATATATTTATTTATTTATTTATTTTTTTAAATATATTGAATATGGCCAAAATTGTAGTATTTCAAATATATGGCAATATATTTGGGAAGAATATTTTTAAAATACATTTAAAATATATTTTTCTTCCATATGGGTAACTATGTAACTATGACAAGAGAGGCAGGCGCCCGGTACCAGTACAAGGTCAATTTACACTGTACCTCCATTATGCATCAGCCCCTTTGGAGGAAGTCTCACTCACACTGTACTTTTTATCCCCCAGAACCAACACCTCCTTTCTACTAGTCCAGTACTATCTCACATACACATAACAGTGTACAATTTTCTGTCTTATTTCTCCATTTAAACTACTTGCAGGAAATATACTAACCAATCTAAACACTTTGATGGCAGTACATTCATAAGGCCCTTATTATCCGATGCTAAAATATATCATTAAAACCTGATTCTCGATCCATGCGACTTTCTTCTTCTTCTGTTGTACATTAATTAAACCCTTTTTTAGATATATTTTGCTAGAAAAAAAATGGTTTATTCAGTGGCAAAACATGCAGTATTGACACCTCATCTCTTGTAAACTCACTCCCTCTGCTTTCCTTTCCTCTAATAAGCTCCTGCAAAGTTTGTTGAGATGCGCTAGTAATTGTACAGACCGTAGATCAGAGGCTTGTGCAATGGTTAAACCAATTATGGGTGTACAGCCAGACTTTCAAGAAAGGTTCATTAATCCGGTGAACCAATGCAAAACAAAATAAAATGATCTGTTTTAATGTACACGCATTTGGTTCCTCTAAGGTTTTATTTTCTTCCATTATAACAGAAAGCATTGTGTGATTATTCACCAGCTTTGCAAACATCATCCATCTGCTTAAAGGAGAATTATTCCAGGTGTTATGAAAAAAAATGGCTAATATACATTATTTAGGATAGAATTTGTAACCTTGTGGGCCCTCGCTAAATGTTACAGAGAGTAAATCTGGGTACAGGGGAGGACTGACAACTCATGGGGCCCCCGGGCAATAGGGGATCATGGGGCTCTGTGTCCTTGCCCAAACTCAAAAAAGCCTATGAAAAAGGTACCAGGAGCATTTCATGGGGCCCCCTACTGACCCTGGGCCTTTGGGCAGTGCCTGAGTTTCCAAATGGTCAGTCCGCCCCTGTCTGGGTATACACTAGAACAGACTGGGGTAAGTTGTGGCCCCCAGGTCCACATCCGGTCCTTAGGCTGTTCCAATTTCTCACATGATTTGACATTCCTCAGTGAAGGAGACAACCAACACTAGGGGATTATGTTAAAGTAGATTTAAACTCTTATTTAATGACATTAAGGGGGTTATGTAATAAAACTAGAGAGTGCAAAAAAACGGTGCAGCTCTGCATAGAAACCAATCAGCTTCCAGGTTTTATTGTCAAAGCTTAACCCCTTCACGTCTAAGGGTAAAACAGATCTAAATGCCTAAGCACAATTTTGCAACGTTGACAAGTGTTAGTAAAACCGTACACATCATCACAACTACTTTGTACATCCAGGTGGATTATACCGCGTTCTTTTCAGGACAAATTGGGCTTTCATTTTGTGGTAAATGGTAATGGATATCTCCTGATTTTTTTTTTATTATCAAAGGAAAACTGGCACAAAATAGTAAAAAAAAAACATTATTTTTATTTAGCTGTGTGTTTCTTGTTACTACCTCAACCTACCACCAAAGAACAACCCAAAATAAATTTTCTAGCTCTTGACGATCGCAGCGATACCACATATGTGTATGTTATTTGTTGTTTGTACCCGTAGTACAACCCAGAAACAATAGTGCACATTTTGTTTTGTTTTTTTTTTACCTAAAACACACTGACACTAAATGACACTGATAGCAAATTTTCTTTTTTAAATCCTGACCTTTGACCCTGACCTTGACCCAAATACTTACCCTGGCACAGAACTAGATCAAACCTTGATCTAGGTGTTTTTTCTTTATTTTTTATTTTATTTTTTAATATTTATCTATTTTTTTTTTTTACAAAATTTTTTCCTCCCTCTATGCCAGGAGTAAGAGAGATACAATGTATCTCTCTCCTCCATTCATAGAGAGAAAAAAAAAAGGGGGCTGGGCTGTACAGTGGCTGATCGCTGTGATAGCCAATCAGAGGCTATCACAGTGATCTTGTGACTCAGATTCGGGAGTCCCGGGTCCCGATCGTTAGAACGGGACCTGGTGCGCTCAGTGACACCATGATCTTGGCGCTGGGAACGCGTCATACGGCGTGCTCCCAGCAGAAAGACAGGTATTCAAATATACGTTCCACCGAAAGAAGTCCAGTTCTGTGAGGCTGCATATTTGTGTTACGTCGGCGTCAAAGGGTTAATTGAACAAGCTGAAGTTAGAAGCTGATTGGCTACCATGCACAGCTGCACCAGATTCTGGGCGCTCCAGTTTTAGTAAATCTCCCCCTAAGTTTGCTAAAGCAGAGTTTATCATAAAACATTTTTTAATCCTTTATTGTATCTCAGTGCTGTTGATTCCCTATGGCCTCTTTGCAGCCATTTCCAGCCAACATGCATTCCAGTAATGGCTGTATGGCTTTTTTCCGGACAGGATTCCTCATTAGTGATAACAGTGAGCACATCTGCAAAATATAGGTTTAAATGACAATTTCTGGAGCCCTTGTGACAAGGTGACAACACTGGACCCCAATTGGAAAGACAGGGAAAGAGAATTGTTACCATATAACAGGATGTGTCTGAACATGGACCTTCATGGCAGGATGGCCAGGTATTCTGTTAATGAAAGCTGTAGATTTAAAAATAATAAACATGTATTTTGAAATGACTGAAAACTATTGTGAAATGTTATTGAATATGGTTACTTTGATATTCCAGCATATCAGATATGATCCCCTAAAGAGAGCCCTGAGGCCTCAAAAAAATGGAGAGGTCTGATGTGTCAATGGTGATCACCTTCTGTCGATACCAGCTTCGGCTAGCACCCTCCCAAGCCTTATTGTTAGACCATTCATCACAATGATGGGCCAACACTGATGCACAAAAGGCTTGAGCCAGAGCCCATGACGCAGGAGCTGGTTGCTCTGAAGGTATCAGGGCATCTGAGCTTTTGTCATCCGAAAGATGCTCTACAAGAGATCACATGTGACTTGAAGGTACCTGAGGATGCAAGAAAAAGCAAGTGTCTGTTTTAATAAAAGCACAGGAACCTAAAATAATTTATTTATAATAAATTCTTCATGAGGAGCCACGTTCTTTCCTCTGCACTAATATGCTAAAGGAGTGAAATAACTGCAAGAAAGTCTGAACCGTGTAGAGCAGGACACCAAAAACTGGTTTATGCATGAACTTTGGATTCTTCTTACTCCACTTAGCTCCTTAATCGGGGGATCCACAATATCCCCCATTTAGAAAGTCTCAGTAAAAGTGGTAGAATTTATGGCAAAGGAGAAGAGCTTAGCATCAGTAGGACTTCTTGTAAATTCTAGGTCGTCTTCCATTTCCTTTAAACTAAAATGTCTACCCAAGATCAGGATCTAGCCAGGAAATCTCCTGTGCTCCTTGATTACATCATCACCTTCTAAATACATCTTGCATTGCAACATTGCATTCCCCTTTTAAAAAAATTTAGCTGCAACCCAACACATGGTACCATGATTAAACTTGACTAAAGTCAGAATACCTATCTGAGCTCTTCCTCATAATATGTTTCACTTTAAAGCTACTTTAAGGCTAAGCTCTGAGTTCAATAACATTTCATTGTGGGGCCACTTGTTGGTTTACAGCTGTTGCTTTCTTTCCATTTATTGGAAACGGAACAAACCCCAAGCACGTTGCCTCCCAAATTGTGAAGCCCGGGGTTTATAGGAGCCTGGAGCGGAGGTTCCACTTCATAAATTTACAAAAAGTTGAAGGCCACAGTCCAACCTCTACTGCAGACTCCTGCTGTAATGGCTGCCATGTGTGGACCATGGGTCTCAACATGGCTATGGGATCAGCTGATTAACTTTTACTGAAGTCAGAACACCCACCTGAGCTCTTCCTCATATATTTCTCTCTAAAGTACTCAGTGAAAAAGAAACTTGAAGGCTAAGCTCTGAGTTGATAAAATTTTATTGTGGGACCACTTGTTGGTGTACAGCTGCCGCTTTCTTTCCATGTATTTGAAAAGCTGGAGCAAACCCCATGCAAGCTGTCAACCAAAGTGTGTAGCCCAGGGTTTATAGGAGTCTGGAGGTGATGATCTTCTTCATAAATTTACAAAAAGTTGGAGGCCACAGTCCAACATCTACTGCAGACACCTGCTGGTAATGGCTGCCATGTGTGGACCATAGGTCTCAACATGGCTATGGGATCCGTTGACTGACTTTTACTGAAGTCAGAACACCCACCTGAGCTCTTCCTCGTATATTTCTCTCTGAAGTACTCAGTGAAAAAGAAACTTGAAGGCTAAGCTCTGAGTTAATAACATTTTATTGTGGGACCACTTGTTGGTGTACAGCTGCCGCTTTCCTTCCATGTATTTGAAAAGCTGGAGCAAACCCCATGCAAGCTATCACCCAAAGTATGTAGCCCAGGGTTTATAGGAGTCTGGAGTAGAGGATCCTCTTCATAAATTTACAAAACATTGGAAGCCACATGTCTAACCTCTACTGAAGAATCCTGCTGGTAAGATGAAGGTTCCCATGTGTGGCCCATGGGTCCATGTGGCCATAATAGGTCAATGATGCCACAGGAATCCCTGCTATTTTTTAAATGTGCAGCTGTGGGCCTGGGAATTCCCCACCCGGAGCTCATTGGCCCAGGAATGACCACAATTAACATGCAGTCATGTGCAATGTTCTATGCACACTACAAATCCCATAGTCCATAGTCAATGTCGAGAATGAGCAAGGGAGGGTGGCTATGTTCCTACATACAATGGGACCATGGAGAATGAACGTAGTCACCCTCTAACAGAGAGTCGGAGCACACCAGCAAAAAAAAAAAGAATTTGGAGATTTGGAGCAGGCTGGGACCAATAGAAGGGACTTTTTTGAGTTCAAAACACAGACTTCGAATATATATATTTTTTAACCTTTTACTTTCACTTGAAGTTATTCCAGGTAGAGCTTTGACTCTCTCAACTCCAATTTGCAAGTGTTTATTTAATTCCCGTGATAGGCTAAAAATGCTGCCTATGAAGTACAAATACATACAAAGCATGAAAAACAGCTGCGACCAGCAAGGTACTAATTGCCACCATTTAATCAGTCACAGCTCAGACTGTTTACACTAACAAAGTGTATCGCCCTATGGATCTTAGAAACATGCAAAGCAAAACAATTTGCCTCTGTCTGTGTACGTAAATACATATATAGTGAGTGAAATGAGAGGTGGCAAGGCAACAGGCTAATGGGCCGAATCATGTACATCGCATGGCAAAATGAAAAAGAGAGACAGTTGTTATGGCAACATAGAAAACTTTTTTTCATTTCTTTTTCTTTTGCCTTCTGCCTTTTAATGTTTCCAGATCACAGCGAAGATCTTTCTAGCGCTGGTAAGAAAATGGCACCTAAATTCTAGTGATTTCTTATAATCGTTTTTTTTTCCTGCTCTCCAAATTCCAGGCAGTTTCATTAATGCATTTTTGAAACACTGTAGATTCTTCAATGTATCAAAGAATATCTTTACAATTCCACACTATGGTATATAAAGTTATTGATAAAAATTGAAAGAATAAATATTCATGAGCAGCCACCACAGCATTGCAGGCAACAATACACATAAAATGATATTCCCGCTTCAGTCGATCCTGAATACGGCTGCCAGACTCATTCACCTTTCCAACCGCTCCGTTTCCGCCACCCCCCTCTGCCAATCCCTCCACTGGCTTCCGATTGCGCAACGGATCAAATTCAAAATCCTAACACTGACGTACAAAGCTGTCCACCATACTGCCCCGAACTACATCACTGACCTAATATCCAAGTACCGCCCAGCACGCACACTCCGCTCCTCACAAGACCTCCTTCTCTCTAGTTCCCTGGTCTCCTCCTCCCATGCCCGCCTCCAGGACTTCTCCAGGGTGTCACCCATCCTCTGGAACTCCTTGCCCCAACCCATCAGATTATCACCTACTCTCCTCTCCTTTAAGCGCACCCTGAAAACCCATCTCTTCAGGGAAGCCTACCCCACCCCCTGCTAACTTGCCGACCTCCTCCACTCTTCCTACCACCCCATCCCCCACAGCTATCTCCTCCTGTGCCACCATCCCCTCCCTCCTAGATTGTAAGCTCGAAAGAGCAGGGCCCTCAATCCCCTCATGATTTGCATTGTATTGGTATTGTTCTGTCACATGTTCTGTCCCCCTTTGTAATGTACAGCGCTGAGTGAACTATTGGCGCTTTATAAATACTGTATAATAATAATAATAAATATATAAATTTGAATTAAAGCAATATTGAGGTTCCAGTGAAGAGGGGCTTATTCTATATATCTTCATTTTTGTGGATTGGACTTTTAAGTTCACAAATGTTTTGAAGCGCCGCACTTTTGAATATCAGCTTCTTTGATGTGTCTGGGCAAAAATGAAGCAAGTTTGAAAATGTTTCTCCTGTCCTTTGAGAGCAGTCATCAAGGGCCCTATGAGTTAAATGCTGTCTGGACACGGGGGGGGGGGCAAGGGCCACTTAAGTGATTTAGTAACTAGTCGTGAGCCACAATAGAATTAAATGGTTCAAAATTTAGAATGTTTTGTTTTGAATAGCATAATGAACATTTTTCTCCTGCAGCCTCTAAATGCCAGCAGGAGAGAGAGGAGAAGTTGACTTTCAGTGTATGCAGGAGGCAAAGACAGAAGATTGGTTTCAGTTTATGCCGCCCTTGACACCCCTCCTGTCCAAGTGTAAAACAGACTGTGACAGGGAGGCCGCATAGGCCTCCTGGAGCATGGGGCGAGGTCACCATTGTGACTCTTAACACAACACCAGTGGTTTGGGTGGGGGTTTATGGGTTTTTAACCGCTCCCCAAACCACAAATGTAAAAGACCCCCGAAGATTGTCCTGAGCTCCCTATAGGACTGCGTTCACACTAAAGGGCTGAGTTTTACCAACAACGCAGGTACACGGCACCTGTGGCTTTCCTGCTCTTTGTCATGGACTTACATATGGTGAGGTTGAAGCCATTCCATGGGGTGAAGCACGCAACTCTGTGATGGCTAGTAGAAATAACCCTTGTTGTCATGCAGGATGTGCAGGGTTGCTCTCAGTGCCTTGGGGGTCTTGATTCAGAGTCCTCTGGGGGACTGTAAAGTGGGTGATAAAATTCTTGGATAGGAGAACAAAAAGCCCATTGGTATTGTGACCGGCAGAGGCACCAGTTGAAGTATGTAGTGGGATTGTAGTGTGTCTATGGATGGATCGGAGTCGTGATGTTGAGTGGACTTCCAAGAACACACTCCTGGAACCCTGACACCAAAAAGTGGAAAATTCTGTGTATCACCCCAAACTGAGGATAAAGATAAAAATCTTTGTTATTCATTCAACATCATTATTTATTTACTTCAGGTACTTACATAGCGCCGTCAATTTGCGCAGCACTTTACATACATATAATGTACATTCACATCAGTCCCTAACCCTCAAGGAGCGTACAATCTAAGGTCCCTAACTCACATTCATACATACACATATTAGGGCCAATTTAGACAGGAGCCAACTAACCTACTAGCACGTCTTTGGAGTGTGGGAGGAAACTGGAGTACCTGGAGGAAACCCACATAGTCACAGGGAGAACATGCAAACTCCAGGCAGGTGGTGCCAGGGTTGGGATTTGAACCAGTGACCCTAGTACTGCCAGGCAGAAGTGCTAACCATTTAGCCACTGTGCTGCCCAACATTATGACTCCAATCCATCCATGGACGCACTACAGTTCCATTATACACTCTTATGGGCGCCTCTGCTGATTAGAATAATGATGGGCTTATTGTCCTTATCTCACCCAAGAATGTAACAACATAATATCAAACCTGTCAGTTAGAAATAGACTTCACGCTTACGGGTGTACAAAAATAATCCCATCTATGCAGATGTAACTGCCAGGAGCTGCCAAAAGAGGTTCAACGTAAAATGAACGCTTGGTCGGGAGCAAGTTTCCGCATGTTTATACACGTATAAATTTAAAGGCTATTTCATTCTATTGGCTAGAACAGAGTTCCTCAACCATGGTTCTTCCAGAGGTTGGTAGGGGTCCTTAGATCAATGAACAATTTTAGATGCTTAGATAAGTAACTGCTGACAATAACGATATTAGTTATCTATAAGGAGGGAATGCTTCCCAATGACTACAAGTGAAAGGAGTGCTATTCCAAGTGTCCTTCTTGGGTCAGAGAAGGACAATAAGCCCATCATTATTCTAATCAGCAGAGGCACCCATAGGAGTGTGTAATGAGATCTGTAGTGCGACCATGGATGGCACGCTAATATACCTTGAGCTGTAGCGATAGTAATTATTAACAGTTTCCTTGAGACTGGAAAGTTATTTTAAGGGTTCCTCCTTGGTTAAAAGGTTAAGAACGTCTGAACTAGAATATCCATTTATTGTAGAGTATGCTGTATCTTTAGGATCCTTATGTAAGCAACAGCACAGGTTCCGCCCCCGCAGAGCCCAAATGTTCTTAGGTTAAGGATTACTAGTTGTAGAGTTCACCTGCCAGTAAATTCTGGTGCTGTCACCTTAACCAATAGGCCTCCAATCACAACAGGATGGCGGTGGTGAGAGGTAGAGACTCCTCCACAGAGACGCACTGATCATTTGGAAACCCGGGCACTGCCCAAGGGCCTGGGGTCAGTAGGGGGCCCCATGAGATGCCCCTGGTACCTTGTAGGAATGAAATAATAAAAACATACTCACAGGCGAAGCATGTATCTAAAAAGCATAGAAAAATGACAAGGCATCAACAGCAAGGCTCTTTCTGTCCATACATCATACATCAGCATCAGAGGTTGGTCATCAGCTCTGAGGAAAGGGATTCGTCCCTGAAACGCATCAGCCATTTGACCGCACTGACAGTGAGAACACCTTGCCCGCCGTTGTGGCCATTGTCATTTTTCTATGCTTTTTAGATACATGCTTCGTCTGTGAGTATGTTTTTATGATTTAATTCCTACAATAAACCTTGGATAATGCACTAGGTGTGTGCGCCACCTGTTTTCTCTCTATCCAGTGGCTGATTTCCCTGTCTGAGGAGGGCTGCACCCCTGGAACATTTCCTTTGGTTGTCGCTGTCCTGGTACCCTTGGCTTCCCTTTGGCTGTGCATATCCTGAGGCGCTGGAGAGTGCATACGAGCCCCTGGTACCTTTTTCATAGGCTTTTTTGAGTTTGGGCAAGGACACAGGGGCCCCATGATCCCCTATTGCCCGGGGGCCCCATGAGTTGCCAGTCCGCCCCTGCTCCTCCATGTAAAATAAACAAGCAATCTGCATATTGCTTAGAAACCCCTCTAAATGAACATGCAACGAAAAATAAAGGCTATATTTATAAGTTACTAAACACTCTAAAGATTTTTTTTTATTGGTAAAACAAATACCTTTTGGTTAAAAGAGCTGAATATGTATAATTTCAAAACATTAAATGTGCTTCTAGCTTGAAAATTCCAATTTAAGCAAAATCTGGGTGTACTGCAGCACAGAAAAACATAATTACGCTCTTGGAAGAGAAGAAAAAAAATGTTAGAAAGAACAGTTTGTGAAAATAAATTAACCCACGTGATAAAATGATAACCAAATTATCCCACTCACATGCCGGACTTTTGGGAAGTCTTTTGAAAATATGAACAGTATGTGCATTACCTTATGAGGTCCTGCAAACTAGAACTATTTTTTTTTTTTTTAAAACCTTTAATACTCAGGGGAAGTTATTTTCCTACAAACAGTTGAAGTCCTGTCAACAATTCCACTGGAGCGTGCGAAAATAAGCCATATTTCAGCCTGAATGGCTGACAACAGGTACTCCGAGGTCGCGGGAGAACAGAAAATGTAAATACAATGTCTCTCTTGGACATATACAATATCTATTTCTAAATATCTATGTATCTTTCTATGTATCTATCTATCTATCTATCTATCTATCTATCTATCTGTCTATATTGTATATAGTCAGGGTTTATTTCTCAGAGATTAGGTGCAGGAACCCCCTTCCCCCTAAATATCTATGTAACTTTCTATGTATCTATCTATGTAACTTTCTATGTATCTTTCTATCTATCTATCTATCTATCTATCTACCATCTATCTATCTATCTATCTATCTATCTATCTATCTATCTATCTATCTATCTATCTATCTATCTATCTATCTATCTATCTATCTAACTATATGTCTATATTGTATATAGTCAGGGTTTATTTCTCAGAGATTAGGTGCAGGAACATCCCCCCCCCCCCCTTCTGAGTCACCTCTTGTTTTCACCCCTCCCAGCCACCTCCGAGCACCGTCCCTTGGTACCTATCCCTACCCACCTCCCCTTACTGGTCCTTTTAGAGAATACAGAGCCAAGTATCAATTTGTATGGAATTTGTTAATGGTTACCGAAAAAGCAGTAAAATAGATACAGTAGCAACAATAGCCCCACCCCAGCAACAAAAGGTTCCTCCAGCAACAATAGACCCCTGCAACAAAATACCACCCAAGTAACAACACACCCCAGCAGCACCAACAGAATGTCCCTCAACAGTAGATCCCTTCCAGCAACAATTGACCTATCAGCAACAATAGATCCATTGGTTCCTATCCCTACCCACCTCCCCTTACTGGTCCTTTTAGAGAATACAGAGCCAAGTATCAATTTGTATGGAATTTGTTAATGGTTACCGAAAAAGCAGTAAAATAGATACAGTAGCAACAATAGCCCCACCCCAGCAACAATAGGTTCCTCCAGCAACAATAGACCCCTGCAACAAAATACCACCCCAGCAACAACACACCCCCAGCAGCATCAACAGAATGTCTCTCAACAGTAGATCCCTTCCAGCAACAATTGACCTATCAGCAACAATAGATCCCTTGGTTCCTATCCCTACCCACCTCCCCTTACTGGTCCTTTTAGAGAATACAGAGCCAAGTATCAATTTGTATGGAATTTGTTAATGGTTACCGAAAAAGCAGTAAAATAGATACAGTAGCAACAATAGCCCCACCCCAGCAACAATAGGTTCCTCCAGCAACAATAGACCCCTGCAACAAAATACCACCCCAGCAACAACACACCCCCAGCAGCACCAACAGAATGTCCCTTAACAATAGATCCCTTCCAGCAACAATTGACCTATCAGCAACAATGGATCCCTTCCAGCAACAATTGACCTACCAGCAAAAATGGATCCCCACCAGTGACAATAGATCCCCCCAGCAATTAGCATTAATAGACCCTTCAGCACACCCCAGCACCCCTTGCCATTACATGCATTCAGTGTTGGAGGTGCCGGAACTGCATTTCCCCTTGTTCCTGCTGAAAAGAAGCCCTGTGTATAGTACTGATAAGATTTATGAATACATTTCCATTTGTATGCTGTTGATAAACCTCAGGTTAGTGTATGCTAGGGGTTTTCCCACCACAAGGGGAAATAAATCTAATGCAGCACCCGCTAGGGGTGGAAATGAGATGGTGTTTTCATCTTGTTGCTGCTCCACTGCTCTACTGCATTTTGCTTGTACATTAGATGGCACCAAAATTAGTATATTTCTGCTTAGTGAACGTTCACATTATTTCATCTCTACAAAAAAACTACCTATAGTACGCAGTTGAGGGGAGTCTGTATATAAGCATAACCTTTGCAACTTTGACGAAAGTTAAATAATGCCCTAGCTATGGGCGTAGGCCTTTTCTCTTATGCATCTTCTGGAGCCTGCATGAAAAACTCACAGAGGTGGCATCATTCCATCCTGCCTTGTTGTTAGGACTTTGCGAAGACGCTCCCAGCAGATCCAAACCCCCCTAGCATGCATGCTCTCTCAACTAGCTCTGAGCTCAGTGATGCTGCGGTGGGGGAGATAGAGGACCACACATGTGCGAGGGTATGAGAGCCTGCTCCTGTGATGGTGGGGGTGAGCAGTAATGGCTGGTAGTGTTTTAGCAATGTCCTAGCTGCAAGAAATAATTGGGGAGACTATCTGTGAGAGCTTTGCAGACAAGCTTTGGGAGGTACTTTAATGGCCCAGACGTATTGCAAGGGCATAATCCAACTTTAATCAAAGCTGCACAGTTTGTTTGTGTCTATATGTGGCCCTTATCTGCATAGGCAGTTATAGAACATTCCTATCACTGAACTGTAATCTAACTGAACCTCTGAACCTGAAGCTTCAATAAAGACACATTTTTAAGTAGATGAACCATCAGTGAGGGAAGCAGAGAGAGGTGCATAGCCTCATTGTATGTGCAGAATTCTGTTTCTCAACCAGGGTTCTATGGTACCCTAGGGCTCCTCTAGAGCAGTGGTTCTCAACCTGTGGGTCGTGACCCCTTTGGGGGTCGAACGACCCTTTCACAGCGGTCCCCTAAGACCACCAGAAAACACATATTTCCGATGTGTAAAGAGCAGCTACTGTGTAGAAAGCAGCTGCTGTGTTGAAAGCAGCTACTCTGTTAAAAGCAGCTACTGTGTTGAAAGCAGCAGTATTGGAGGTAAAATGACACTCATGAATTATAATTACTGGGTAAATAATTTTATGGTGGGTGGTCACCACAACATGAGGAACTGTATTAAAGGGTCGCGGCACTAGAAAGGTTGAGAACCACTGCTCTAGAGCTTGCTAGGGGTTCCTTTAGCAATTTCATCCTCTCAGATAATTTCCCACTGACACCCAATATCTAATTGGGCAGCACATGTCATCTCTAGACTACAAAACCTGAACTAGGTGGTCAAAGAAGACCAAGTTATTTAGTAACTAGACCACGGTTTCTCAACTAGTATTCCTCCAGAGGTTGGTAGGTGTTCCTTGAGCAATTTCTGTCTTTCAGATAAGTTCCCACTGACACCATTGATCTTTTTAGCTATCTGTAAAAGGATAATTATTCGCAATGACCAAAGGTTTTAGGAACAGTCTTCTCAATGGCCATCACACTAATGTACACTATCATGAGTTGTAGATATAGTCATTTTTAGCAGGGGTTCCCTGATAAAGTTATTTCAAGGGTTCCTCTGTGTTGAAAAGGTTGAGAAAGGCTGACCTAAAGGATTACACAGCAACTGTCATCTATTGCCATTAATATCAGTGTATAGCCTGTATATGAGTCTGGTAACTTTAAATAAACCTTCCAGCCAAACTAGAACATGAAATACGGTCATTACCTATCTTCTTTGAATTTTGTCTTTTATTTTGATATTGCTTGAGGATAGCTATCCTCAAGCAATTCAAAGATAAAAGAACAAACCTCAAATATGGACAATGACCTTATTCCTTGTTCTAGTTTGGCCAGAAGGTTCCTTTAAAGTCACCAGACCCATGGACTTGAACTGATGGTAATGGTAGTATTTGATAAGTAATACTACTGCTATGACTGCTATAGCACCAAGACCAGCGGATGTGACAATCCATATGCTGTCCTCATAAGGCGTCCCCATTATTTTCCAGCAATGGTTTATAGTCTCCATTGCTCATATCAACATACTCCGGAGACGTGAGACATTAAAATGCATTGTTTATTCCCGCTGTTGCATTGGCCTGGTCTTAGTAAACTTGATCGAGAATTATGAACTTTATATAAATTTATAGGTGATATAGAAACAACATTGCTTTCAGCAGAAATTTCAGGCTACAAATATTTATGAAGGAAACAGATTTACGACATCTAAATCCCTCCGGAGTTTACTGGTATACTTTCTGAAAAATATATGGTGTCTACGTGCCCGGAGGTTTTTCTTTTGGCCATGTGGGAGAAGAGGCCTGAGCTCATACAGAAGAGGATGAATGTAGAACAGCCTTTCTCAACTTTTTAATCTCAGAGGAACCCTTGAAATAATTTCCAGGTAATCTCTAGTAAGATTAGTTTATTGAGGGTAATTGAGAAAATGGCCTTTACATTGGTAGTGGTAAGTAGGAAAAATGCTCACCTTTAAGAGTTGGCCAGAATGACTCCCTTGCAGTCATGTTGCTGGCTCTGCCAAATGGCATTAGGCACCATCAGATGGGAGGTCAGTTAGCCACAGCTCCACAGAAACAGGAACCACAGGAATCCCTAGCTATCCGTACAGGAATTCTAGGGTTCCACCTAACCCTGGTTGAGAATAAATGATGTAGATCAGGGGTCGTCAAACTTTCTAAATAAAGGGTCAATTTACTGTCCATCAGATTTAAAGGGGGAGGGGAAGACTGTGGTCAGTGGGAGTAGAAAATGTCCTATAATTTGTTCCAGTAAACAAGGCTTGGTGGTCAGTAGATTTAAAAAAAAAAAAAAAAGAATATAGCCTTTGGTCATTAGGAATAGGAGGTGCCTGATCATTGGTATTAGTTGGAGGAATAATGGCCAATCACTTCGAGGATTATACCCCATTGTTGGTGCCAGTGGGAGAAATAGTTTCTCACTGTTGGTATCAGTGGAAGGAATGCTGCCTTATCATTGGTGGCAGTGGAAGGAATGCTGCCTTATCATTGGTGTCAGTGGAAGGAATGCTGCCTTATTATTGGTGGCAGTGGAAGGAATGTTGCCTCATTGTTGGTGTCAGTGCCAGGAATAGTGCCTCATATCAGTGGGAACAATAGTGCCCCAAGAGCTAGACAGAAACTAGCAAAGGGTCACATTTGGCCCACAAGTTGCAGATAGGAGACCACTGCTGTACATGAAAGAATTGTTAGCCTTTATTCAGAATTCAACATGAATACTTACGGTGGCTAGCATGGTTGTAAATATGTGTAATGGGGCTCCACAGCAAAACCATTAAGAGGTATCCCATCTTTCTCTCCATCTCAAAGGCAAGGACACAATGGAGTTTTTTTATAAACCATTTGCTGTGCAAGTCTCAGCATGTACCACAGAAAATTACCTTGGATAATCAGCTCCATCTAATGGACATAATGTGGTATTTTCCTGAAATACCACAATCAGGACGATGCCATATTACGGCCATTAGATGGCACTTATGATCATAAGAAATACACATAACAGACACGTTACAGGAATTATTTACCGCATCATTGATTAATGAAATATGTTTCAGGTTTGCATAAAATATATGTTTCTGACCTTTTATTTACACTTTTCTTGTATTTTTTTCTTCTATTTTTATTCTAACAAGGTTTTTTGTTTTTTTTTAATATAGTTGTATACTGTAGCCCTGATGAAGGGGCAGATTGTGGCCCTGAAGTGCACTGGAGATTATGTTCCCTACATGTTTAGAATACATTTTTCAAATTTAAATTACTCCAATCTCCTGATCCTCTGCACAGTGAACACAGGAGGTCTCTCACTGGGAATGGCACCATTCACAGATCACCTTGTATTTTTAACAAGGATTAGAAAGCATTCTCTGATTGGATGAGGTGGGGATCATGATGTGCCCACCCCATCTTTCCACCTTCCATGCTGTTTGAATGTAAAAACAAGTGCCACACTACGATTTAAAGTCCAAAATGAGGTTTTATTTAAAACATATACTGTAGTAGGTGTTATGGCTAACATGTTTTGGGGACAGCACCTTGTCCTTCATCAGGGCTTATAATCAACAGTAAGGATTCAAATTGAAAGTTTAAAACTCCATGCTACAAGCACTCTTCTTACCAGCTGCTGAAACAGTGCTGAGTGCTCACAAAACAGAGTTTTAAACTTTCAATTCAAATCTGTACCAACATATACAGTTGACTTTAAACTTTTTGAAGGGGACAATGTGTGCCCCTCGAAACGCATTAGCTGTAGCACCTACTATATGTCTGGAATAAAACCTCATTTTAGACTCTAAATTGTGGTGTGGAGCTTCGTGTTTTTACACTAAACCAGTTGAAGTAGAAAGGTGAAAAGGTGGCATTACAATCTCCATCTCATCCAATTAGAGAATGCCTTGTAGTCCTTATGGTCCCTGAAACGCGTTGACTGTAGCACCTGCTTGGCATAAAACCTCATTTTGGACTCTTAATTAGGGTATGTGTCAGGGCAGGAGCTGTGGAACGGACAGGCAGGCTGTCAGGGATCCCCGCGATCCGTCCCTCGATGGTCCCGGCGCAGGCGCACTGCTCCTCCCAGTACACGGGCACTAGGTCCGGGCCGGCCGCGGCGTTCGAGTTCGCGCATGCGCAGTAGAAGCCGCGGCCGCCCGCTGGGCACCAATGGCAGCGCAGGGCGGGATATTTAAAGGTCCCTGAGCTGTCATTTCGTTGCCTTCTGGTCTTACCTGCATTCCTGATCCTGTGAACCTGTATCCTGTAAGTTATTGACCCGGATTGCTCTTGACCTTGCTGATTTCTCCTGCCCAGACCCTTGCTTGCCTGACCTCTCTCCCTGGATGCCCCTCTGTAGATCTGACCTCCTGTTGCTGACCTGGCGTGTGACCCGACGATTCTCTGCCTGCTCCCTTGTACCTTACCGTCCTCTACATTACCGACTCGGCCTGTCTGACTACGCACTTGCTCAGCCATCCATCCATCCATCCCATCAGGGTCACCCGACCTCCTCACATTTGGCTCTCCCTGGTTGGAACCCCTGGCGGACACCCCTACCACTGACAGGTGTGCTCAGTAGAGGCGACCTGGTCTCAGGGTACTACAAGTCCATCCCCACCATCAGGGGCCCTGGTGAACAAGTACCCTGGGGCTTAGATTCCGCGCTCTGGGCACGCCTGACCGGTGGAGTGCTAGTGGTGCCGCTCGGCGGCCCCTCACAGTACCAGAAGGCCATGACTGAGCCTCGAGGAGGACTCACCCCGTTGGACGAGGTGTGCAGGCACCTGTCTACCCTGACGCAAGCTGTAAACACATTACAGGACAGATGTCTGCAGATCGAGAATCGGTTTCAGGCCTGCACCATATCTGTTCCTGTTTCACAGGCCCCGGCTCCTGCACCTCCAGTCGCAGCAGCCCACGAGCCGGCTCCTGGGCCTCCCACATCACTCCCTATGGCGGAACCCCGAGTACCCTTACCCGAGCGCTTCCATGGGGATCGCACACGTTTTCGGTCATTTCGTGACTCTTGTCTGCTCTTTTTTGAACTACAGCCACGGACCTTTTTGACAGAGTCAGTGAAAGTGGGGTTTGTTGTCTCCCTGCTGCAGGGTGAACCCCAAGACTGGGCCCACCGACTAAGGGGAAACAATGACCCTCACCTGGTTTCGGTCGACAGCTTCTTTAACGCTATGGCCATCTTATATGATGACCCACAACGGGCGGCCTCGGCCGAGGCCACGTTATACGCACTCCGACAAGGTCGGCGGACGGCTGAGGAATACGCCTCTGACTTTAGGCGCTGGATGGGTGACACTCGTTGGAACGAGTTCGCCCTTTTACACCAGTTTCGTATGGGCCTATCTGAGGCTCTGAAAGACGAGCTCGCCCGGGTAGAGGTGCCCGAGATATTAGAGGACTTGATTGCACTCACTATTAAAATTGACCGTAGGCTACGGGAGCGCAGATTGGAGAGGTCTGGTCAGGGTCGCGGAAATCCCTGGGGGTCATTTCAGGGATCCGGTCAACATACTAGGCCAAGCATCCAGAACCTGCCGGCTGAAGATGCCCCCGAACCCATGCAGCTAGGCCTGGCTCGGCCTAAACTATCGCCTGAGGAACGCCAGCGCAGACGCTCCCAGAATCTGTGCCTGTACTGCGGCGAAGCTGGTCACATGGTGCGTTCCTGCCCGCAGAAACTGAGTAAGTTCACTTCATCTTCTTTATCTGTTGGCGATATGACCCCGTCCCAGTACTTAGTTGTTCCCCTCTCCTTTCAGCTTTCCGAAAGGACCGTGGAGGTGTCGGCCATAGTTGATTCGGGGGCATGCAGCTGTTTTGTGGATATCAATTTTTCTCACCAGCAGGGTATTCCCCTCCGCCCAAAGGAGAAGGGGTTTCATATCTTTTTAGCTGATGGTTCCCGGATAAAGTCAGGAGTAGTCAACCAGGAGACCCCTTCCATTATGACTTCCATTGCCGGTCAGCACCGGGAACTCCTCCGCCTGGATGCTATTGCATCACCCCTTTTCCCAGTCATTCTGGGGCTCCCTTGGTTGCGGGCCCATAACCCCCAAATTGACTGGGAAACTGGGGTTGTCTCGTTCCCTTCCCCATATTGTCGGGAACTGTGTCGAACTTCGGGCCCGGGGGTCCCCCAGGTTCTTCTGTGCTCTGAAGGGGATGACAGCCTGAAACAAGTGGTTCCTGCAGCCTATCACAAGTTCCTTGACGTGTTCAGTGAACGGGGAGCAGATGCTCTACCCCCCCACCGCCCATATGACTGTCCGATTGATCTGTTGCCCGGTTCTGAAATCCCGTTCGGACGAATTTTTCCCCTTTCTGAGCTGGAATTAGGGGCCCTGAAGGACTATATTGAGGATAGCCTCCGTAAGGGATTCATCCGTCCCTCCACTTCCCCAGCAGGTGCAGGGATCTTCTTTGTAGAAAAGAAGGACAAGACTTTGAGGCCATGCATTGACTATCGGGAGCTGAATAGGGTCACCATTAAAAATCGTTACCCATTACCTCTGGTACCTGAATTGTTCCAGAGCTTAAAGGCTGCGGTAGTATTTACCAAGTTGGACTTAAGGGGAGCCTACAATTTGGTTCGCATAAGGGAGGGGGATGAGTGGAAGACGGCCTTCCGCACCCGATTCGGCCATTTTGAATACCTGGTCATGCCTTTCGGGTTATGCAATGCGCCAGCCACCTTCCAGCACTTTGTAAACGACATCTTTAGGGACTTCCTGGACATCTTTGTCATCGTCTACTTAGACGACATTTTGATTTTCTCATCCTCCCTGGGGGAGCACAGGGTACATGTAACAAAGGTGTTGGGGCGGTTGCGGCAGCACGGGTTGTACGCTAAAGCAGAGAAATGCTGCTTTGAACAGGCTAGCGTTACATTCCTGGGTCTGATTATCTCCACCACGGGGGTCGCAATGGACCCTCAGAAGGTCTCAGCGATCCTAGATTGGCCTGAACCCACGGACAGGAAAAGTGTCCAACGTTTTATTGGGTTCGCAAATTTCTACCGGAAGTTCATCAAGAACTTCTCGGGTCTGGTCTCCCCCATCACTCAGTTAACCAAGCTTGGGACGCGATTCAGATGGACGCCCGAGGCACAGGAAGCCTTTGAGGCACTAAAAAGGTTATTTACCTCGGCACCCATTCTGGGTCATCCCGACGCCTCCCTGCCCTACATCTTAGAAGTAGATGCATCTGAAAACGCGGTTGGCTCCATCCTTTCCCAGCGGAAGGGCGCCAAGGAATTACTTCACCCAGTAGCATTCTTTTCACGGAAACTTACCCCGGCGGAGAGGAACTACGACATTGGGGATCGCGAGCTACTGGCTATCAAAACCGCTTTAGAGGAATGGAGGTACCTGCTGGAAGGTGCCTCCCATCCCATCCTGATATTCACGGACCACAAGAACCTGGAATATCTGAGGACGGCCAAACGTCTACGCCCACGACAAGCAAGATGGGCATTGTTTTTCTCGAGGTTCCAGTTCCACATCACATACAGGCCCGGCTCGAAAAACACGAAGCCTGACGCATTGTCGCGCATGTATGAGGACACCAAGGAGATCCCAGTGCCCGACACTATTCTTCCGGCAGGGAATTTCTTGGCCCTTCAGACAAACCTTCGCTCCGAGATCCTGAGGGCGTCCACAGCAATGTCTACCTCCGATGGGGCCCCCCTCCAGAACAAGGAGGGACTCCTATGGAGGGAGGACCGGATTGTGGTGCCAGAGGATGCCCGAACCTTAGTCTTGGGACATTGCCATGACCACCCACTGGCAGGACATTTTGGACCGGTCAAGATCCTGGAACTTCTCCGGCGTTCCTTCTGGTGGCCGGACATGGCCAAGGATTGTAAGATCTACGTGGGCTCCTGTGCCATCTGCCAGCGGAACAAGCCTTCAAGGAACAAGGCATGGGGCCTGCTACGTCCATTGCCCATCCCTGAACGGCCCTGGCAGAGAATCTCCATGGACTTCATAGTCGAGCTCCCTCCTTCGCTGGACCACACAGCAATTCTCGTGGTTGTGGACCGCTTATCCAAGATGGCCCATTTCATCCCTTTACGGAAGACTCCATCTGCAGCCGAGACGGCACAAGTCTTTATTCGAGAGATCGTTAGACTGCATGGGGTTCCCGAAGACATCGTCTCGGACCGGGGGGTGCAGTTTACCTCGCGGTTTTGGAGGGCGCTGTGCAAAGCCCTGGATATCAAGCTGTCTCTTTCCTCGGCATTTCACCCTCAGACCAATGGCCAGACCGAGAGGACCAATCAGACCCTGGAGCAATACCTGCGATGCTACACATCATTCTCTCAGGACGACTGGGCGCCACTCCTCCCTTTGGCAGAATTCGCGTACAACAACGCTTGCCATTCAGCAACTGGGCAGTCCCCGTTCTTCGCCAACTATGGGTTTCATCCGGTCTTCCTCCCGGACTTGGTCCCGGAATGCCCGATTCCAGCGACGCAGGATGCACTGACCTTCTTCACCTCCAACAATAAGAAATTACAGGAAGCCATCCGTCAAGCCCAAGAAGACTACAAGAGGGCTTTCAATAGGAAGCGAAGAGGGAACCTGGTGTTGCAGCCCGGAGAGAAGGTTTGGCTGGCTACGTCAAACTTGAGGATGCTTTGCCCGTCAAAGAAGTTGGGACCTAAATTCATAGGCCCTTTTTGCATCAAACGGATGGTCAATGAGGTGGCCTATGAACTTGTTCTCCCTGACACACTCAAGATCCACCCTGTCTTCCACGTGTCCCTGTTGAAACCGGTAGTCCCTGATGCCTTCCCGGAACGGGAATCCAGGCCCCCGGAGGCCGTAACAGTTGAAGAGGAAGAGGAATTCGAGGTGGAGGCAATCTTGAAGTGCCGTCGAAGGGGGGGCCAGACCCAATTTCTCATCAAGTGGAAGGGCTACGGCCCTGAGGACAATTCATGGGAACCAGCCCATAATGTCCATGCACCTAGGCTTGTCCGGAGGTTTCTTTGTGATCACCCGTGGTGGAGAGATCGGGTGGGCATCCGGAGGTTGCCCGTAGGGGGGGGGCAATGTCAGGGATCCCCGCGATCCGTCCCTCGATGGTCCCGGCGCAGGCGCACTGCTCCTCCCAGTACACGGGCACTAGGTCCGGGCCGGCCGCGGCGTTCGAGTTCGCGCATGCGCAGTAGAAGCCGCGGCCGCCCGCTGGGCACCAATGGCAGCGCAGGGCGGGATATTTAAAGGTCCCTGAGCTGTCATTTCGTTGCCTTCTGGTCTTACCTGCATTCCTGATCCTGTGAACCTGTATCCTGTAAGTTATTGACCCGGATTGCTCTTGACCTTGCTGATTTCTCCTGCCCAGACCCTTGCTTGCCTGACCTCTCTCCCTGGATGCCCCTCTGTAGATCTGACCTCCTGTTGCTGACCTGGCGTGTGACCCGACGATTCTCTGCCTGCTCCCTTGTACCTTACCGTCCTCTACATTACCGACTCGGCCTGTCTGACTACGCACTTGCTCAGCCATCCATCCATCCATCCCATCAGGGTCACCCGACCTCCTCACATTTGGCTCTCCCTGGTTGGAACCCCTGGCGGACACCCCTACCACTGACAGGTGTGCTCAGTAGAGGCGACCTGGTCTCAGGGTACTACAAGTCCATCCCCACCATCAGGGGCCCTGGTGAACAAGTACCCTGGGGCTTAGATTCCGCGCTCTGGGCACGCCTGACCGGTGGAGTGCTAGTGGTGCCGCTCGGCGGCCCCTCACACAGGCCTAGTGGCAGGGTGTTAGGAATGGACTGGCCAGCAATGGTGGGACTCACCTGCCTTTTGATCTGCAGTACCAGGGCTGGCCAGCGGGTGCTCCCAGCAATCAGAGACTCAACCTTTCAGCCAGCTAACACCTGGAACTGATGATGCTGGGGTATTTAAGGGATGGCCAGACTTGCAGACTCTGCCTTGGTGTTGTGTTTGTCCTGGGCCCTGTATCTGTCCTGCATCCTGTTTCTGTCCCTCTGCCTGACCCTCTGTACTACGCTGCTTGTTACCTGTTTTGATCTCTGGCTTGTGACCCTGACCATCCCTCTGCCTGACCCTCTGTACTACGCTGCTTGCTACCTGCTGAACCTGGCCTGTGACCCCGACCATTCTCTGCTTGCTCCCCCTGTACCTACCTGCCCAATTGATATTGACCCGGCCTGCCTGACGACGCTTGCTTGTATGTACTGTTATCTGTGGGTGGTTTGGTTTGGTTTGTTTGCACTGTATTATGTTTAGTATTGCACTGCGTTTATGTTTGTATGGTTAGTGTTAATAAATTGTATTGTTTATCACATATCTGAGGTCTGCGTTTCCCTGCATCAGCCACACACCTCTGGTCATACCTGGGAGCCCTGACACAGGGTCCCGCACTGACTGACGACAACCACTACCCACAGACCAGAGTCCCTCAGGGTGCGGAGTCTAAGTCCCAGGCTGCCCTTCACCAGGGCCCCTGATGGTGGGGATGGACTTGACGCAGCCAGGAACCAGGTCATGGCCCCCGAGACACCCCAGCTGCGGTAATGGCCACCGCCAATGGCATGTACCTGGGAGGAATCAGATCAGACAATAGCGTAGTCAGGCAGGCCGGGTCAACAACAATGGGACAAACGGTACAGAACAGTAGACAAGAGTCACAGGCCGGGTTCAGCAACGGGAGGGCAGATCAAAGGAAACCGCAGAGAATGGTCTAGTCACAAGCCGTGTCAGATTCCAGGAGAGTCACAAGAGTATAAACAGAGCTGTTGCAACACTAACACACAAGCCGCAAATGCAAAGGGCACGTGCGGACAACAGGCTTATATGTGATCAACCACACCCCTCTGGGGAATGGACCGCAAAGGCCTGAAGGCATAAAAGACCCCCTCCATGCTCTGCAGAAACCCAAGATGGATGCCAGCACATGGAGCAGCATAACCTCTGGGAAAAGGTAGGACCTTGACAGTATGACACTGATTTTTACACTTAAGCGTTATTTGTACAGTACAGGGCCGCTGAACTGGTAACTCATTTTTTGGGAGCAGCCCACTTGTTGCCTGGATGCCCCATTGAGATGCTACTGGTAAATATTTGTCAAATACATGTTAGGACTTGAATTAGGACTCAAATGTATCTACCTGAGGTTCCAGCTTCATCCATCTACTTCAAGCTTTCAACCTCACCTGATCAGAGAATGCCCTGCAATCATTCATACAACTGCATGGTGTTCGGTGAAAGGTGGTCATGCTGAGTGAGTGCCCCTTTGTGTTCAGAATGCAGAAGGGCAACCACCCAGCACAGGACCCAAAAGACCGTGGTGATCACTGCAGTAGCAGGGACTCCTACCATGATCCTTCACTTTCACAGCAGTCCCACAGATATGGAATCCTTCCTAGTTAGGTTGCTACCTGAATTAGGCACATTTTGTTTTTTTGGCTCCTCTGTAGCCAGTCATGCAGAGTTTTATTGCTTTTGGCTGTTCTGGGTCCTGTTGGTTGCAGGCTCAACCACAGTACTTCCTTCTGCCTTCTAGTAACATTTAGAATATAGTGGGTTAAAAGAGCCAGACCCTGGGCTGAAAATTCATACAGCCTCAGCCAATCACTGGTCAAGGGGTTGTCCAACAGGGGGCTGAGGTGTTTAGAAATAGCCAGGGTCTTTGTCCTGGAGGAGAAGGCCGAGCCTGAAGGGCTGCTGCCCTCCCAGGCAGATTAGCTGAAGACTGCTGGAGTTTAACTCCAGCCAATACTGGTCAAGGGGTTGTCCAGGAGGGGGCTTAGGTGTGCATAAATAGCCAGGGTCTTTGTACTGGAGAAGACTGGGCCTGAAGGGCTGCTGCCCTCCCAGGCAGATTAGCTGAAGACTGCTGGAGTTTCACTCCAGCCAATCACTGGTCAAGGGGTTGTCCAGCAGGGGGCTGAGGTGTGCATAAATAGCCAGGGTCTTTGTACTGGAGGAGAAGACCGGGCCTGAAGGGCTGCTGCCCTCCCAGGCAGATTAGCTGAAGACTGCTGGAGTTTAACTCCAGCCAATACTGGTCAAGGGGTTGTCCAGCAGGGGGCTGAGGTGTGCATAAATAGCCAGGGTCTTTGTACTGGAGGAGAAGACCGGGCCTGAAGGGCTGCTGCCCTCCCAGGCAGATTAGCTGAAGACTGCTGGAGTTTAAACGAGGTCCCAGCTCAGAGAGAGCTGGGAGGCCTATCTCTAAGCAGCTGAGAACAGTTTGGAGAATGTCTGCTGAGGATCTGTCTTGGAGACGCACGGTATAGGGTCTGGCCGTACTGGAAGGAGGCATCCATGTACACAGTGACACAATGAGTAGAGATCTGAGAGATCCTAAAGACTATTGTTGCTTGACCCTGGGAGAGACTGTTCCAGAGTTGCTGGCTTAGGGCTGCTTCTAGAGTGGGAGTCCCCTAAGCTGTATGTCCATTACTTCTTATCATAAGAGGTCCATCCTGAAGAGTATAGCTACTACCAGAGAGTGTCCTCTTTTTTCAGTTTGCCCTAAATTTTAAGGCTCACCCTACACCCCAACCAAGTTTAACCAGCATTAACCTTCAAAAAGATATTTGCTGTCTTATTATTGCGTTGAGATACTGGGAAACTACTGTGTGCCCTGTTGCTGTGGACCCAATAGAGCATAGAACCCGGGACAAACAGTTAGAATGGCTTGGGGCTCTGTGCTACGTATAGTTATACTGGTCCAAGCCAGTGGCGTTCCTAGGGGGGTGCGTGGGATGTGGGCCGCACCGGGTGACACCATCACAGGGGGTGCAGGAGCAGGATGCCGGCACAGTGGCAGCTGACCTCGCCCCGTGTAGCGGTAAAATGAGCATCCCCTGAAGCAACTGCACATGTACCGGTTTCAGGCCGAAGAAGTCGATCGCCGGCTCTGCGCTAAAGTCAGAGATCTGCTTCTTCGGCCTGAAACCGGCACATGAACAGTTGCTTCAGGGGATACATATCTTCAAGCGATACTCATTTTACCGCTACACCGGCACCGCTCCTTCCTCTCTGGAGGGGTGACGCCACGTGTTTCTGCACCGGGTGACACCAACCCTCTGGTCCAAGCTGGACAAATGTAGCACTGCATTAAAAACCTTAAAATCTCATGAAAACATGCAAAGACACGTATTTACATTCTTTTTCTAAAGCTTTTGAATAGACGCAGAGTAAACCATTACTTGGTTGTGAAATTTTGACCAGACGTAGCCATGGAAACAACATTGATGCAACATAATGCATCTAGAGATGCAATAAAGCCCATTAAAATGCATATGTGAAAACACATAAAAGTGATTGTTACAGCACAAAGGTATTAACAGGCTTTTTGTAGTTGTGACGCATTCAGCTCTGAAGTCTAATGCCGGCTTTGTCTTCAACGCAGGGGACCCCCCCACCACCACCACCACTCGGTTGGTGCACAAGCTCAGGGCATTTGCTCTCGATAAAATGATGGTGCTCCCTTTTAGAGGGAAGGATTACAAAACCAGGCTCCGGAGGATCACAGCTTCCTATCGTTCCGCAGGTTTGATCATAATACATTCCAACGAGACTTCAAACAGCTGAGAATTGCTTAAAAAATTCATTGTTGTGTTCGGGGAAGTTCCCACCCATCTTTGATGTTCCTCTTGATTTCCCGCTTATGCATAGACTTAAGTTGGCAAACCTCTTTCTTGCGCGTGTTGTGAAGTTTCGCGGCCGCAAAAGAAAAAAAAATGTGAGTTCTCTTTTTACTTCGGCAAATAACCAAAGGACAACAGCAATGCACTAAAATATAAAGGGAATGCGAAGAAAGGGATGTGATACACCTGCTTGATATGTTAAACGCAACTCCAGGCACATATAAAAGACTCATTAATGGGGCTCTGAATTCATTAATAAATCATTAAATGTATCTTTTCTTTTCTTTTTTAAATCCAAGGAAAGTACTGAATGCGACTTGGTACCCACATGGAGGAAAAATATATTTTAAATATATTTTAAAAATATTCTTCCCAAATATATTAACATATATTTGAAATACTACGATTTTGGCCAAATTCAATATATTTGGGGGAAAAAAAAATACATATATATATATATATATATATATATATATATATATATATATATATATATACTGTATGTTGAAATGCATTTTTACTACAAAGTATATGAAAAATATTTTTAAAAATACATTTTCAAATATACTGCATGTCTTTGAAAATACATTCAATCTACATTTTTGGAATGCATTTACAAATATATGTAAACATATATGTTAAAATTACTTTTTTATATGTTAAAAAAATCTGAAGAATATATTTAAAAAAAAATATTTGTAAAAATATTTTTCATATATTTTCTAATATATAAAAAACGCATTTCAACATGCAGTGTATGTGTATATATATATATGTGTGTGCATGTATGTATGCGCGTGTATATATATATATATGAAGAATATTTTTAAAGTATATTTAAAATATATATTTCTTCCATGTGGTTAGAAGCCTCTCGATCTCTTGTAACTATATATATATATATATATATATATATATATGCTAAATATACTATACTATATGGCTATACTATACTAAATGAAAAAAAAAGTATTATATATATATATATATATATATATATATATATATATATATATATACACTTTTTTCTTTTTTTTTCATTCAGTCAGTTTTTTTGCCAAGCTGGGTAATTTCTAATTTTTTTCCTATGCTTTGCCATCGTACTGGCTCACGTCTGACTTTAGTAATTTGGAAGCACACCAAAAAAAATTTTACTGGTCAAAGTGTTGCAATGCCATTTTGCTGATATTTATGTTTAATCTGTTTTTATTGTAATTTTCCACATCCAAGTAAAAATAAATAGAGCATATACAGCCAGCAAAGGAATAGAGACCTTACAGTTACATCCGTACAGTCTGTTTCATAGTGAAGCAATATATATTGTACATTCAACAATGAGATGCAGAGAAAACTGTGGGAACAAAAACAAACCAGAGAAACCAACAATACCGTATATAAGAAAGTCGCATATATGTATGCATAACTTGAACCTGTACTGAACCTGTATATTCATGCAGGAAAAAAAAAGAATATATATATATATATATATATATATATATATATATATAATTGTCTAATAATGTACAGCGCTGAGCAAACCTTTCTGGCGCTATATAAATACTGTATAATAATAATAAATATTATATATATATATATATATATATATATATATATATAATTTATTTATTTTTTAATTATTATTATTTTTTGTGTTTTTTTTCCCTGATATTTATAAATTAAATTGTAATGATTCCTCCAGCAGGTAGATAGACTTTGCTGCCTTGCATACATTGTTATCTTCATTTTTTTTAATTAAATTTTTTTTTATAGAGCTCTTCCTTCATTTCCAGACTACAATGTAATTTTATTGTTTTTTTTAAACATACTATTCAATATTGAATTCAATATAAACATAGGCAGAGTGACAGAAAGGAAATCACTAGGAACTGGCTGCAACACAGAGAACTCTCCCTTCTGGTTTGGCTCCCCCTGCTGGAAAACATGAATACCACAACCAGGTCACAGCTTTTGATGTCTTTGTTTTGCTTGCTATGGTTGATATATCACCATGCATCGAGAACTCAGCGGTCTGTTAAAGGCACATTTCAGCCTTTGTAAAATGAATGAATACATAAATAAATAAATAAATAATGTACCCATATATACATTTATCTTTTTTTTTTGCATGGCGTTGCAACTTCATGTGCATGGTGGGGTGCAATGCACAGGCTGCTAAGGACTATTTATCCATATGGAGGTAATGGTCCAGTCATGGAGCAGGAGGAAGTCATCAATAGGTTACGAGTATGGCGATGGTGCCGCATTTTTGTTCCACTGAGAACTACAGTACAAGTCTTCATACCTCGATGGCTGATAGGACTTACAGTGGTTGATTTCAGAGATACTGTGAATGGATGTGTAAACAGACCACTTAGGTAAATAAAAAGAAAAAAAAGAGAGAACTCAGTGGTCTGCTAAGGGCACATTCCAGCCTTTGTAAAATGAATGAATAAATAAATACATAAATAATGTTGTCATATAGGCATTTATCTTTTTTTTTTTTTTTTTTGCATGACGTTGCAACTTTGATCAGTGCATGGTGGGGTGCAATGCACAGGGTCCTACGGACTATTTCTCCAGTCCCCGGTGCATATGGGGGTAATGGTCCAGTTGTGGAGCAGGAGGAAGTCATCAATAGGCTATGAGTATGGTGATGTTGCCCCATTTTTGTTCCACTGAAAACTACAGTACAAGTCTTCATACCTCGGTGACTGATAGGACTTGCAGTGGTTGCTTTCAGAGATCCTGTGAATGGATGTGTAAACAGACCACTTAGGTAAATAAAAAGAACAAAAAAGAGAGAACTTAGCGGTCTTTTAAAGGCACATTCCAGCCTTTGTAAAATTAATAAATAAATAATGTACCCATATATGCATATTTTTTTTTTTTGCATGGCGTTGCAACTTGCAGTGCTTGCATTCAGAGATCCTGTGAATGGATGTGTAAACAGACCACTTATGTATATATATATAAAAAAAAAAAAAAATACAGATGGTTGTGGGGAGAAGCCCCCTCAATTTAGATAAGTGGAGGTTGGCTGCGGAATGGCAACATTCTTTTGTGCTATACTTTAGCAGGAGGGCACAGTACAGGGGGGATCAAGAGGACACAGTACAGGGGGGATCAAGAGGACACAGTACAGGGGGGATCAGGAGGGCACAGTATAGGGGGGATCAGGAGGACACAGTACAGGGGGATCAGGTGGGCACAGTATGGGGGGGGCAGGAGGGCACAGTACAGGGGGAATCAAGAGGGCACAGTACAGGGGGAGTCAGGAGGGCACAATGAAGGGGGATCAGGATGGCACAATACAGGGGGATCAGGAGGGCACAATACTGGAATCAAGAGGGCACAGTACATGGAGAGTCAGGAGGGCACAGTAAAGGAGGATCAGGATGGCACAGTACAGGGGGGATCAGGAGGGCACAGTACAGGAGGATCAGGATGGCACAGTACAAGGGGGATCAGGAGGGCACAGTACAGGAAGATCAGGAGGGCATAGTATGGGGGGGGGGGGGATCAGGAGGGCACAGTACAGGGGGATCAGGAGGGCACAGTACAGATTCCTTTCTCTGCCAGAGAGAACTGCACTGTGTGGCAGAGCTGTGTAAATCTCAGGACGGGATGAACATAAAGGAAAAAAAAATCCTTTTGGATGGGAAAACAGCTCCTATGCATTTCATCTGTGTTTGCCTGCAGTTTGGCTTTACTTTGTCAGGGTGATGTTGCTCTTTCAGGTTATGGATATAGTTCTATACAGATACTTGCCCATTGCTTCTTTGGCCAAATGGCTGTTGGAAAGTGAAACAAGCCACTGGCCACTATAGGGTCTCTTTCAGCACTTAGCAATTAGCATTCATTACCTGTCCCTGTAATCAGGTGGGAGTCCACTCACTAATTAAAGTGCTTGAAAGCCCAGATCCATCCATATGCATTGATTACATGGGGAGTATCTGAGTATGCATGCTATTTATAATGTCTCTGCAGAGAGACCCTTGAGGAAGATGATTTCCTGTATAGTTATACACACAGCCATTGTATATCAGGAGCTAATGGAAAGTAATGGTGAATGGATACCGTAGGTTAATGTGATGTTTAATGGTCGCACCACTGGCTGCACATACTCTCCTTCCATCTAGAAAAGTATCTGGTAGTTCCAGGTACAGGAAACATATGCAAAGCACACATTCACTTTAAGGCTAGGTTCACACCTATGCAGGTTGCGTTTCAGCCATTTTTGCATTGCGCTTTGCGTTTTTGCCGTGTTTTTAATGCATTTTGCATTTTTGTTTTTTTTTTCTTTTTCTTGTTGCTAGGCAAACATTGAAAATGCAAAACACATCAAAAACGTGGCAAAAATGCAGCAAAAACGCA
The DNA here is from genome assembly GCF_062004578.1 of Staurois parvus. NCBI lineage: Eukaryota > Metazoa > Chordata > Amphibia > Anura > Ranidae > Staurois > Staurois parvus. The sequence goes on along the minus strand of NW_028317980.1, from coordinate 2,874,024 downwards.
CGGCATTCTGTTCTGCAGCGTTTCCATTGATGTCTATAGAACCAAAAATGCAAAGTCCCTGACCCTTTCCAAAAAAATGCACTGGGTGAAAACGCGGGGATGTGAACATGTCCCATAGGAAATCATATTAAATGGACTGTACTGCGTTTCTGCAAAATGCTAAATGCTGAGGAAAACACTTAGGTGTGAACCTGGGGTTAAGGATAAGTTCAGTTTTTAGAAAAAAGTAATGCACATTTTTTTGCAGGTAAAAAAATGTGCATTTATTATTTTTGTCTACAGGAGCCTGGAAAGCATTGCACCAGCGATCAGTAGATTGCTGATGCCATGCAGTTCACCTGCAGACCTGTCAGAATATCTGCTTGCCATACAGGATGTACGGGTATATGGGATGTACGGGATGTATTGGATGTACAGAGTGTATGGAATGTACGGGGTGTATGGGGTATATGGCATGTATGGGATGCATGGGGTGTACTGGATGTACAGAGTGTATGGGATGTATGGGGTGTACGAGCTGTACGTGATATACGGGGTGTATGGGATATACAGGATGTATGGGATATATATGGGATGTACTGGATGTACGGGATGTATGGGATATATATGGGATGTACTGGATGTACGGGGTGTACAGGATGTACGGGATGTATGGGATATATATGAGATGTACTGGATGTACGGAGTGTTCAGGATGTACGGGATGTATGGGATATATATGGGATGTACTGGATGTACGGGATGTACTGGATGTACATGATGTATGGGATATATATGGGATGTACAGGATATACGGGGTGTAGGGGATGTACGAGATATAAGGGATATAAGGGGTGTGTGGGATGTACGGCCAAACAGATATTATGACAGGAAGCTTCAATGAACTACCACGGCGCTCCACAGCACCGCGGTAGTTCATTGAAAGCCACAAGCCCACAGCCACTAAGGCTGCCGGGACTTGCAGTTCATTCATTCACGGTAGTCCGTGAATGAATGACGCAACCGTGTGGGCGGAGCCCCGTACGGCTGTGCTCTTTCCAAATTTAACAGATAGTACGGGGAAACTTCTCCCCCTCTAAACTAAAATTAATTGCATTTCCATGTTGTGTGTACTGTGGGAAACCAGATGTAGTGAATGCAGGGTCCGGGGAGACCAGATATAGTGAATGCAGTTTCCAGGGAGACCAGATATAGTGAATGCAGGATCCAGGGAGACCAGATATAGTGAATGCAGGGTCCAGGGAGACCAGATATAGTGAATGCAGGGTCCGGGGAGACCAGATATAATGAATGCAGGGTCCGGGGAGACCAGATATAGTGAATGCAGGGTCCGGGGAGACCAGATATAGTGAATGCAGGGTCCGGGGAGACCAGATATAGTGAATGCAGGGTCCGGAAAGACCAGATATAGTGAATGCGGGGTCCAGGGAGACCAAATATAGTGAATGCAGGGTCCAGGGAGACCAGATATAGTGAATGCAGGGTACGGGGAGACCAGATAGAGTGAATGCAGGGTCCTGGGATGCCAGATATAGTGAATGTAGGATCCGGGGAGGCCAGATACAGTGAATGCAGGGTCTGGGGAGGCCAGATATAGTGAATGCAGGGTCCGGGGAGGCCAGATATAGTGAATGCAGGGTCCGGAGAGGCCAGATATAGTGAATGCAGGGTCCAGGGAGAGCGGATATAGTGAATGCAGGGTCCGGGGAGACCAGATAATGCAGGGTCCGGAGAGGCCAGATATAGTGAATGCAGGGTCCGGAGAGGTCAGATATAGTGAATGCAGGGTCCGGAGAGGTCAGATATAGTGAATGCAGGGTCCGGAAAGGTCAGATATAGTGAATGCAGGGTCCAGGGAGGCCAGATATAGTGAATGCAGGGTCCGGAGAGGTCAGATATAGTGAATGCAGGATCCTGGGTTTAGCAACGCTTTAACATATTGAGCCCAATAAAATAAACATCCCCCAACCAGCCAGAGGGTCCTTGTGAACCACTTTCAAAGAGTTGGCCAACTCATAGGCAACATGCATTGTGAGAAGGTTCAGTAAAGTGCAACCATTAGGGAGCACTATAAGGCAGGAAGCAGAGATTGCATAGGCAAGCTTCCACCACAGTTACCAATGTACATATTCAGTATATTACAAATTATAATAGGAAATACGGGTTTTAAAACAAATGCCAATTATTTTTTATTGAACTGATCTGATTTACATGCACAGCTAAATATAATTTGAAAAACCTATACAGTCCTTTTAATTTAACAAATATTTTCATTTACCAAAAAGTCCAAAAAGTGAAAAACCTATTTAAAAAATAAAAATCCTAAGCATTTTCTAAGCCCTGTCAAAACCTTCTCTACCAAGGTCCCATCAATGAGTCTATAAAAGTTTTTATTTTTTGTCTGTAGAAATGGAAAGGCAGTTTGGCATTCCTGATCAAAGGCTGACAAACCTACGCAGGTCTAGTGGTCATCGGAGCATACACTGTCTGTATTCGAGGCCTGAGATATAATTGGGAAGTTTGATGCGAAGGGCGGAAGGAGGCCAACAGTCAGTTTAATGTAAAGTACAGCTATCCTTAAAGCTAAAAGTTCAGGATTTGGAGTCTTTGTTCAGCGAATGACCATGAACATCTGAGTATGGTGGTCAGAGAGAAAAACAGCCATTAGACAAAAGGCTGCAAGAAGGTCTTCTTACCCAATAAACTCCAATCTAACCTTTGGTCAAGGTCCTGCAACCCATTTCAGATGTCTTTCATGATTAGGTTCTACAGGTGATTGCTTCAGCACAAATAAAAGTAACCCAACTTAGAACAAAACCAATTAATTCCACACAACCGATGTACGGAATAAGTAATGACACATGCAATAATATACAGGATAGGGATACAGTATGTTGGTTAGGTACAGCGTGATGCAGCAGGCAGAAAACATGTCCCAATATGCCCCAAAATGTTGTATTGCAGAAATAGTAAAACAGTGCAAATAGGCTCTGTGGGGAGGTTTACCAGACTGAAACACTTACAACAGTTCACTACAGAGACAGAAGTGTGTAGGTTCCAAGCTGTCGACAGCGTCTGCCACGAGGAACAGAGTGCAGCCTGGCAGGTCCAACCCAACGGGGGAAGCTTCCTCAGAAGGTAGACGTAATCCTTCTCTTTCTCTACTTCACTGGAACCTTTCCCCACTGATAGTGCTGTCCCTGACAGACGGCTGACCTGTCCCTACACTAGCCACTTGCATAAAGCGCACTGAAACCAGGGGACAGGAACTTAAAAAAACTCTGATTGACCCAAGATGGCCACCAGGGTCACCTGGGTCCAGCACATCCAACCAGATCACTGTTGACCGAGAAAACCATAGAGAAACCCAGTTTCTCTCGACTTCATCCCCCAGCTGAATTGTCGCTATGGTCAAGAGCCACTTGAATTGGAAAATGTAGACTGCACCTTCCTACAAGTACAATTACAAAACAATTAAAGACAAGAAGGCTAGGAGGCCTTGCTCATGAGAGCTTACAATTCAAAAGGAAAGGCAAGTGATACAATAGGTAGTAACTGTGGAGGGATGAGTTCTTTGAGAAAATAAAATTCTAGTTGTTAGATTAAGGTAGGGATAGGCTTTTCTGGAATCTAAATAAATGAGATTGCAGGGATCACCCAAAGCAGGGGTGTCAAACTGGTGGCCCTCCAGCTGTTGCGGAACTACAATTCCCATCATGCCTCTGCCTTTGGGAGTCATGCTCGTAACTGTCAATCTTGCAATGCCTCATGGGACTTGTAGTCAGGCAACAGCTGGAGGGCCGCCAGTTTGACACATGTGACCTAAAGGCATACAAGTTGGGGTAGGTTGGTTCAGAAGATGGAATATGGAAGCAAGCATGGGAGGAGGTGATGAAGGAGCTAGAAACCAGGAGGTCTTGGAAGGAATGAGGCGGATGGTTTGGGTGATATTTAGGCTGGTTGGTTGTTGATTTAGCTGGGAGCAGAGTTGTGGATGGCTTTGCACTTTATTATTTTATTCAGAGTTGTGGATGGATTTGCACTTTATTACTTTATTCAGAGTTGTGGATGGCTTTGCACTTTATTACTTTATTCAGAGTTGTGGATGGCTTTGCACTTTACTATTTTATTCAGAGTTTTGGATGGCTTTGCACTTTATTACTTTATTCAGAGTTGTAGATGGCTTTGCACTTTATTATTTTATTCAGAGTTGTGGATGGCTTTGCACTTTATTATTTTATTCAGAGTTGTGGATGGCTTTGCACTTTATTACTTTATTCTGAGTTGTGGATGGCTTTGCACTTTATTATTTTATTCAGAGTTGTGGATGGCTTTGCACTTTATTATTTTATTCAGAGTTGTGGATGGATTTGCACTTTATTACTTTATTCAGAGTTGTGGATGGCTTTGCACTTTATTACTTTATTCAGAGTTGTGGATGGCTTTGCACTTTACTATTTTATTCAGAGTTTTGGATGGCTTTGCACTTTATTACTTTATTCAGAGTTGTGGATGGCTTTGCACTTTATTATTTTATTCAGAGTTGTGGATGGCTTTGCACTTTATTACTTTATTCAGAGTTTTGGATGGCTTTGCACTTTATTACTTTATTCAGAGTTGTGGATGGCTTTGCACTTTATTACTTTATTCAGAGTTGTGGATGGCTTTGCACTTTATTATTTTATTCAGAGTTGTGGATGTCTTTGCACTTTATTACTTTTTTCAGAGTTGTGGATAGCTTTGCACTTTATCACTTTATTCCTGTTCCTGAAGGTCCATTTCACACTGGACGGACCCACCAGCGGATCTGTTGCTCAGCGGGGGATCTGTTTGCTGATCTCCGCTGAGCAAGCCGATGACAGGTCTGTATTCACTCTGCTTATGCAGAGTGGACAGGGACACAACCCACTGTCCTCTATGGGTGGTCAGATGGAAATGGACCACCTCTCTGCTTCGGATTGGATCAGATCAGATTGGATGTCGGCGGGTGTAAACGGATGCATGTCCATTTACACCCATCATTCCATAGAGGACAATAGAGGTTCCGATCAGGTCTGCCTGGAAAACAGGCAGGCTGACCGGATCAGAACGTCTGTGCAAAAGGGACCGAAAACTGGAAAGAACAGATAATACACTTTTCTTAGCCAAAATGTCTAGGAGCGCCATCACAAAGAGCAATAAGGACGTAAAACAGCTCAACGGATCAGTCATTCGAGTTAACACAAGCCAGATCTGTGCAATGTGTATTCTAATTGAGCGCCATGGATTAAAGCACTTTACATCGAGTCCCTTGCCTAACTAAACATGCCTATATTCTGCTGTAGGGGTTCATTATTCTAAACATAAAAGCATATAAAATAACCTATTACTTTGCTAAACACACCACTAAATACATTCACAATAAAGATCTCATAATACGTTCAAAGAGCAACTTACTTTACAGCCTGTCCTACGCTTCATAAAGTCATTGTAAGGCTGTTGTGCAATCGTTTTTAGTTTAACACATCCGATAAAGGGGATTTGAATGCGGGATTAATTTTCCAAGTCAAATATGAGTCACAATGAATTTAGCATATGTGACGTTGGCCTGGAAAAAGAATGAACAATTATTATATTCTATAGGGCTTTGCTGTAATGCATTGTTGTTTGGATCCTGTGCAATTTTTTTTCCTATAATTTTACTTTTTTAGCTTCTTTTAGACTGCTGCTGCGTAAGTGCTTCGCTCTTGTTTGCTACTCAATGCCGAACATTTTCTGTGAATTGAGTATAATAGAAGAGAGCGTTAAGTGTACATGTTACCAAACTGGATTTATTTTGTTAATGCTTTCCAGGGAAGATTAAGACTTTAGGCTGTTTTGCAAATGAGACACTCAACAGCAAGGTATTAATTGTGGAATGTGGAGTTTGGTAAATGACACAAACTAGAATTGAATTTAAAGGGAAATGGTGGAGCTGGTGTAGGTGCGGGTGATCAGCCTGGGTTTTACTCTTTGCTTAGTAGCTTACCATATGTGGTTCCCTCTCCAAAAGAAATCTGTGGGCCTGTCAGACTTATAATAGAATTAAAGGCAAAACTTTTTTTTCATTTTAACCCCTTCACGTCGGCACTTCCCGACCCTTTAAAGGGTTTCTGACTCAGGGGGGTGGGGCGGGGTTTAGGGTCACATGACCACCATGATTAGCTGTCCCGGCAGTCACATGATCGGAAAGGTCCCAATCGCAAGGAGAGATCGGGACCTTTCCGTGGGACGCAGACACAAATGTTATGCAAATATGTGGCTACTTGGCATCAAGGCCAAGCCACTGAGAGGCCAAATATTTGCGTACGCTTGGCGTGAAGAGGTTGCATAGAGTATGGGAGGGTTATAACCCCTCTCGGTTTATTGTTTGCCATCTCATTGGGGAAATTTACCTTCACTTTTTGCCCCAAAGCCAAAACGGGAAGTGAAAGTTAATCCCCTTAAATTAAATGAATCCTTTGGAGACCCCTAGGTCACTAGAACTAATGTCCCCATTGGGAAATTTCCACTCTATTACTTTTATGGGTACAACCCAAAATTTGGGGTTTTATTTACTTTCATTTTCAATGATAATGGTAAACAAGACAAATAGACTGCAATAAAAACCTAATAGGTGTTCTAATCCATCTCCACTCCAACCAAAACTAGAAAAAAAATTGTCTATAGTTATACTTTAAATGTCAAGGCAATATTTTTAAAAATACCCTTTCGATACTAGACCATTTTTTAATTTTCAGTACTGTGATTGTTGACTGACAATGACTTGGTCATACAATAACAGAGACACTTTAATGCCCTCTTCCTCTGCTACCCAGCCTTACACTTTATAGCACAAAGGCATGACACCCCTCTAAATTAATAGGTTCAGGTGATTCTAGTGAAGGATATTGTTGATACTACAACATACAAAGACATTTTGGACAATTGCGCACTTTCACAACAGTTGTAAAACTGTTTGCAGAAGGCCCTTTTTCGATTCTAACATGACTGTGACCTGTGCACAAAGATAGCTCCATAAAGGCACGATTTGATGAGTTTGGTGTAGAGGAACTTGAGTGTCCTGCACAGAACTCTGACCTCAACTCTACTGAACACTTTTTGGATGAATTGGAAGGTCCTTACCTCAACTCTACTAAACCCCTACCCTCAACCCTACTGAACATCTTTTTTTACCAGCATAAATGTTCCCCTGTGCCAGGGGCGGACTGACAACTCATGGGGATCATGGGGCCCCTGTGTCCTTTCCCAAAAGGTACCAGGGGCATCTCATGGGGCCCCCTACTGACCCCTGTCCCTCGGGCAGTGCCCGAGTTTCCAAATGGTCAGTCCGCCCCTGCCCTGTGAATAATGCCAGCTTCATAAAGACATGGTTCAATTAGTTTGGTGCAGAAGAACTTGAGTGTCCTGCACAGAACTCTGACCTCAACCCTACTGAGCACTTTTTGGATGAATTGGAAGGTCAGTTCGGAGCAAAGTCTTCTACTCCACCAATAGTACCTGATTCTCATAAATTGTCTTTTGGTTCAATGGCCACAAAGTCCAATAGACACACTCCATCATTTTGTGTAAAGCTTTCCCAGAACAATGGAGGCTGTTTAGGTCACCAAAGGGTTCCCAACTCCATTTTAATGCATATGGTTTAGGAATGGGATATCAAACAAGCTCACATAGGTGTGATTGTAAGGTGTTCACACATATGTGGCCTTAAAGTGTACCTTTCCTTCTCCTTTAAGCCAAAGAAACAAAGTTACATTGATATTAGGAGCATGTGACTCACTCGCCATTCTACCATGTGACAATTCTGGTACTTGGCAATTGATAAATTAGGAACCCAGTGATGTTACATGGGGCAGGGAGATCTCAGCTCAAAGCTTCTTCTATTTGCTCTTGTGGGCAACCAGAATAGCCATGGATAAAGAAAGGGTAAGTACAGGCAGCTGCAAGAGCTTGTGTGAAAGAAACCCTATGGTTTTACCCAACATTAATAAAAACACAAGCTCACTTTAAGGACTATGTCACCCTCTTCTATGACATCACTCCCTGACTACCCCAACCAGCGAAGTGAACCTTTATTTAGCAACTGAGATCCTGCAGCTTTTTGGATAGAAAGAAGAGACATCTGCAAGAGGAAGAGGCAGTGTTATTTGTGTTTTTGCAGTTTCCATTGTGACATGGCCCTTAAAATAAACCAATCAATAGAGAGGTGGGCAGGGTGGGGAGGGTACCCCTCTTCCGAGTCACCCCATCTCTACCCATTACCCCATACCCACCTCCAAGCACCATCCCTTGGTTTGATGCTCCTGGTTAGCTTCCAGTACCACCCCTTATAAAGAACACAGAGCTAAGTATAATTTTATGTTGCTATGGAACTTGTATGGAATTTGTTAATGACAGCAAGAAATGCAGTAAAATAGATCCCCTGCAGCCAACAAAATAGGCCTCCCAACAGCAATTGATTCCAGCCAGCATCAAGAGACCCTCCAGTAGTCAGCAATAATAGATCCCTACCTCAACAGTAGATCCCTCCCAGCAAAAATTGACCCCCCAGCAAAAATAGACCTCCCCAGAAACAACATACCTCCCTACAACAATAGAACCCCCAGCAACCAGCATCGGTAGACCTCCAGCACACCCCAGCACAACAAAGGGGCCAGGATCCTGGGAAACATTATTGACCAAATATGACAATATAAACGAGGACAGACAATGTTGGCCCGCCTCCACAATGAGCCGACAAACAACGGTGCTCCCCTACCACTACTCCAATTGCAAATGACAGATCTCTGGCTGATTTCTGTTTACAATTATCAGCCAGGGGTTCATGCAGCAAAATTGGTCAGATCTGGCCAGTTTGTTCACTTGCTCCTCACAGGACTATGACCAGGCTGGGTTTGTGTTGAGCTCATGGTTTACCCAAACTTGAAAATCCCTACCATGACAACTGTCTAAGAGGACATTTCCATATCACTTTGGAGAGATTTCTTTACTCATCCTGTTGTAGCTTTAGGACTGAAAGTCATTAGTAAAATCATCCTAATTGAAAAATAAAATAATAAAAAAAAAACATTCTGTACTGTATTCACATTAGTAAAATCATCCAAACTAATAGATAAATGTGGCAGCACAGTGGCTAAATGGTTAGCACTTCCGCCTGGCAGTACTCGGGTTACTGGTTCAAATCCCAGCCATGGCACCACCTGCCTGGAGTTTGCATGTTCTCCCTGTGCCGGCGTGGGTTTCCTTCAGGTACTCCGGTTTCCTCCCACTCTCCAAAAACATGCTGGTAGGTTAATTTGGCTCCTGTCTAAATTGTCTTAGTATGTGTATGTATGGATGTGAGTTAGGGACCTTAGATTGTACACCCCTTGAGGGTTAGGGACTGATGTGAATGTACAATATATATGTAAAGTGCTGCATAAATTGACGGCGCTATATAAGTACCTGAAATAAATAAAATAAATAGATAAATGTAAAACAAATTGTCACTGTATTTGGAGGAAAATAAATAAAAAATAAATAAATGTGTATATATATATATATATATATATATACTTTTTAAAATTTAATTCTTTTTTCGGTGCACATTAAGTGCTTTTGGGGCTCTAAAGGGCTTTTTTTCAAAACTGTGTAGAACACAGGAATACAAAATACCAAACAGAAAAATGAGTAATGCCAAAAATAAAGGTTTTTGATAATGCAACTAAAAAGTTAAAAATACAATTCATACATACAATACATGACAATACGTTCTGACAGACAAACGACTTGGCTGTATTAAAATTTATATATATATATATATATATATATATATATACTGTATATTTTTTTTAAATAAATAAATAATATAAAGATATATGTACTTTTTTTTTTCGGTGCACTTTAAGCAGGGGCCCTTTTATACAGATGACCACTAAATGATTTTTTTCAAAACTGTATAGGAAACTAAAAATATTAAACAAAAAAAAGAAATGAGTCATGCATAAAAAATGCACTTCTAATATTAAAAATACAATTCATACAATAAACTCTGATTAACAAAAAAAAAAAAATTCTGAATCATGATGAAGCAATATCCCAAGCTACTCAAGATACATAAGATGGATATTCCTACCCACTCAAATACCCCGATTGCTCACATCATGTTGATGTACATTTTTTCTTTTTAATTCTCAGCACTTTTTTATTTTAATTTAGCAAACCTGGCATCTGCCCTGCATTATCAGAAGATAAATCTGGTATATTTACTTAATCACAGGCTCTAGTCAGCGAGAACACCTTTCTGGAATAGGCTGGCAGTGTCTCCAAATTATATTTTTAGAGAGTTGTTTTTCAGATGCACGCCCACAATATGTAAAAGAAGCTTCTAGCCCTGATTTATTCACACATATTCCCAGCATCCGGGATTATTAATAATAATAAAAAAAAAAGTATTCAGCAGCTCAGCGCAGTGCGTGGCTTATAACCATAAATCTCCAAGATTTTTGTGCTTTCGTCAATAGAAAATTCAAATCGCAAACTGTATATACTGTGCAAGGAAGCTTAGTTAAAGTGGTCTCAGTATCAGATATATTTCTTCATGTACATGCATGTTAAGTATTCTTCCAGATATTTGTTACGTCTCATAGAAGTCACAATACTCCCACTGACAATTCCTCTGCCTGCTTTTTTTTCTCCAGAAGTGCAGCACCAGTTTTTTCTGGCATCCTCCGAGGTCAGCAAGGGGGTGCTCTGTGACCTTTGCGAGTGCTACAATTGCGCATGACTTACCTACATGTGATATGAAAAGCTATATCTAATGCTAGATCCACTTTAATAAGATTTTACCAGCAATAACTAAATAACAGATCCATATTTTATCCACAATTTTTTTTTACTATTAAATGCATCCTAATGCACCTTCTTTTAAGGGCTCACTCAAACAGGTAGTCAGGGGGGTGGTAAAAGCACATGGCTGAGCCCCAGTTTTACCACACCCAGCCGGCCACCTAAGCATGCAGCTGCTCAGGTTTATACACATTAAACCGCATGCTGCATTCTGTACCGTCACTGACCACAACCCGGTGTATGGAGCCACACCAAAACTGCCTTGCAACTGCATATTTCAGCATTTTTAAGGCTTGTTTGTACCTCTGAAGAGTGACTGGCATTGCAATTGCTCTTCAGAGGGCACTTGAGATGTAGCAAGGAGGCGTCATCTTAAACCCAGCACCGCCATGCCAAAACTGTGTGCAATATGGGACGGCCCCATTCAGTTGAATGAGAAGTCAGTGCAGCCCTTCTGGAAGAAAAAAAAAAACAAATGCAATAGCAGGGTGAATTTTAGTTGCATGCTCCCCCCCCCCCCCCCCCCCGTGTTGCAGCTTAAGGGGGAGTGGTTGTGTTAGAGATTCTGTATATAGCCCTACAGAACAGTGCAAAGTCCATATGTGTTTATCGGCCGATTCTCTGCAAACAGGAAACAGGAACTTTATTCTGGAGAAAAGATTTAACCATACATGCAGCCACAAATCTATAAACACTGCCACCTACTGGTTGAAGAATATAACTCAACTATTGAACTAAGCCATAATTATAAATCATCATCTTTGGCAAATAACAAATCTATACACCATCTGGCCAATTGATTAATGTAGAATATATAACCTGTATTTAAATATATAAAAATGTATGCTCAGCTGTAATTAATGCCTATTTGAAGCCAGTGAGGTAATCTCTAATGAGATACCTACTATATGCAAAGAAACTAATATACATGAGGCTTTCAGATGAATGGCCAGAATGGCTGGTTTTCTTGAAAAGAAGATTGATTTTGATTCACTCTCCCTGGAAGCCAAAGTATACATGAGGCATTCAGGCGAATGGCCAGAATCTAGAAGAAACACACAAGATATGCTATATTATGGTATAAACAGGGGTGGACTGACAACTCATGGGGCCCCCGAGCAATAGGGGATCATGGGTCCCCTGTGTTCTTGCCCAAACTCAAAAAAGCCTATGAAAAAGGTACCATGGGCATCTCATGGGGCCCCCTACTGACCCCGGGCCCGAGTTTCCAAATGGTCAGTCCGCCCCTGGGTATGTACTGTAATTTTGGTCCTTAATTAGTGGGGCATTAACAGTGTTTGAGAGCACCAGCAGTGTCTATTGTATTGTGGACTGATGTGCTGCTGTGGTGTTGTGTTTTTTTGCCCACAAGATAGCATCTGTTGAGATACTGAGCATGTGCAGTTTTTTGTCCACAGGAAGATGGCTGTTGAGGAACTGAGCATGTGCGGGGGCCATTTTGATGGCTATCTCTATATATAGATGAACGAACGAAACCAGCGCTCCAGTCTTCATACAACCAAGGCGATGCCAAAATACCAACCGAAGAGGTGCTGCCCTTTTAAGATCGGGGAATCTGACCACTAGTGGAAAAGAACAAACAAGGGCGCACTCTCATCGTGCATTACTGTGGTATAACACGTATTTATTAAATGAAAAGAGGATATATACTCACAAACCAACGTGATAAAAGGCAGTAAAAAGGACAGTCACAATACATCTGTGTCTAATGGTGCAGATAGGCTAACGCGTTTTGGGAGCTAAACAAGATAGCGTCTGTTGAGATACTGAGCATGTGCAGTTTTTTGTCCACAAGAAGATGGCTGTTGAGGAACTGAGCATGTGCGGGGGCCATTTTGATGGCTATCTCTATATATAGATGAACGAACGAAACCAGCGCTCCAGTCTTCATACAACCAAGGCGATGCCAAAATACCAACAGAAGAGGTGCTGCCCTTTTAAGATCGGGGAATCTGACCACTAGTGGAAAAGAACAAACAAGGGCGCACTCTCATCGTGCATTACCGTGGTATAACACATATTTATTAAATGAAAAGAGGATATATACTCACAAACCAACGTGATAAAAGGCCTCTCTTTCCAACCTCATGTCAAATCACTTACAAACACATGCAGGCTCCACCTCCGCAACATTGCCAAGATACGTACCTTCCTCACCCCTGACACCACCAAACTTCTAGTACACTCCCTCATCATCTCACGCCTTGATTACTGCAATTCTCTTCTCACCGGTCTACCCAAGTGCAGGCTCTCCCCGCTCCAGACCATCCTGAACTCAGCGGCTAGACTCATCCACCTCACCACCCGCTCCACCTCTGCCACCCCCCTCTGCCTATCCCTCCACTGGCTCCCGATTGCCCAACGCATCAAATTTAAACTTCTAACCCTGACCTACAAAGCCGTTCACAACACTACCCCTGACTACCTCACCAACCTGATCCCCAGGTACTGCCCTACCCGTACCCTTCACTCCTCACTACCCGTACCCTTCGCTCCTCACTGGACCTCCTTCTATCCTGCTCCCTGGTCTCCTCCTCCCATGCACGACTGCAAGACTTCTCCAGGTCCTCCCCCATCCTCTGGAACTCACTGCCCCAATCCATCAGACTGTCGCCTTCCCTCCTCACATTCAGGCGCTCCCTCAAAACCCATCTCTTCAGGGAAGCCTACCCCACCCTCACCTAATGGCCATTCTCCCTCTTTCCTCCCACCCCTCATTCCCCTCAGCCACTTCCTACTGTACCACTACCCCCTCCCTCCTAGATTGTAAGCTCGAAAGAGTAGGGCCCTCTTACCCCTCGTACGTTGCTTGTTATTGTTGTACTGTGCCATGTATTGTCCCCCTTCTATTGTACAGCGCTGAGCAAACCCTTTGGCGCTATATAAACTCAATGTAATAATAATAATAATAATATTGTTGTGCGCAGTACATTCCACTCCAATAGGCATTAATTACAGCTGAACATACATTTTCTACATATTTGAATAAAGGTTATATTTTACATTCATCAATTGGCCAGATGGTGGGCAGGGAAACGCACCCTCATCCACTATAGATCTGAAGAATATATCTCTTCTGAATACTGATACTGAAGTAGTTGTCCTACAGAAATGCATGAATGGTATATTCCAACAGGTTACAAGGGGTTGGTGAAAATGCTGCTCAGCTCCAGACTGCAAGTGTAAGCAAGGTCTACAGCCCCATTCACACCAAGCAATTTGAAATTAATGGCAAAATTGCTGCTATTCTGCCTGTGACTCAAAAATGCACTAACATTACTGCAAAATGCGCAATGAGCATTGCCATGAAGAATGAATGGGATAAATGTGGTGCGATTTTTGCCTCGATTGTCGAGCGGCAAAATGCACCGGGCCAAAATGTGGTCTCTGAGCTTCTTTGTCATGACACTTTTGCATATGTGTGACATGCAAAAAGTCACGAGCGGAAGCAAAATGTGAACAAGGGACGGATCGCTTCATTACCGCCTGTCACACGTCCTCTGAAAACCAATCCCCTGCAGATCGCTCTTCAGCAGGTAATTGCACATGAACATAAGCCCCAACTGCATCAGTTCATCCCATATTGGAACTATATGTCCAGTAAAGAATTATATGAGCAAATACATATTTGGAATTTTGCATAGAGTAGGGATGTTGCAATATACAATATATATACACAGTATGAACCAAAAATCTGTTTTATGCAAATGTTTCCTGAAAGTATATCAGGATGTACAGTAGTATGTAGAGCAGTGCTTGTCAACATATGAGGGGGTCTCAACTGTGGCCCCTGACATCACCAAAGGGCCACACATAAAGTTCAGTATATGCAGGGCCAGGACAAGGGATGAGCAGGAGGGGCCCGTGGGCACTATGGCATAATGTGAGGTAGGGGGGAAGGGGCACCATGAGCAGATTGGAGGGGAAGGGATTTGTGTTGGAAGGGGGAAAGAATATTCTAGGAGGGGAACTTTGGGAAATGGTAATTTGGGGAGTTTCCCATTTGGGAGGGGGATTTGTGCTAAGAGGGGGGATTTGGTTGGTTTGTGCTAGAAAAGCTAATATGGTTAAGGGGGAGGGGATTTGTGCTTGGAAGGGATTTTTTGGTGCTACTAGGGATGATTGGAGGGTAATTGTGCTAGGATAGGATTTTCTTTTTTCTTTGAAAATTTTTGGTGCTATGATGGGGGGCTGGGGGAGGAGAATTTGTGCTTGAAAGGGAAATTTGAGGGGCAGAGGATTTGTGCTAGAAGAGGGAAATTTCTTTGGGGGAGGATTTGTGGTGGGGGCATTTGAGGACAGAGGATTTGAGCCGGGGGGCGGTTCAAATATTTTGTGCTGGGAGGTGGGATTTCATCGGGGGGGGGGGTGGATCTGTACCGGGAGAAGGAGGAATTTATGCTTAGGGGGTAAGCATGCATGCAGATTAGTGGTGAGCTTTTCCTTGCTCTGAATATATGTAACGGTTAAGAGGACTGTCAGAGATTGCAGATCTGAGGAGATGAAGGTCGGAGAGTGGGGAAATGCTACTTTTCTGGCTGGGGTTATACTGCAGAAGATATGAACCTGGGAACATGTTACATGAGGCCAGCAGAGATCAATGCTATTACCCTCATCAATGTTCCCACTACAGACTGCTGAGGTCCGAGGGCTGCACATCATATACCCAAGGACCGCAGATAGGGCACCAGGGGTGTAGTGGGTCCATTGAGAACCTTTGTACCTGCGGGGATGCCAAGTCCGTAATGGCAGCATTGTCCGCTATATTTATAGCTACTTCCATGCTGCCCTGCTCTAAAACTACCTGGCAAAGTCAGCCAAGGTTGAATGTGAATCTATATGTTGATCGGCAATGCATGTATTCATACATATAAAATATGCGTTGGTAGTTAGAAATTCCTTCTGATAGAAATGTTTCACTAATGTGTATCGTGGGCATATATAGATCAAAGTACACGTTGTGCGAGTCTCAGCAGTATGCTGAACCAAATTTATCACAGGATCTCCCATCGGAATTAATAATCTAGACTCCCCCGCCTCTGCCCGCATACACTTAATGCACATTGTACAGGTCCTCGCAGTAGGAGAAAGAGACGCTTTCTGCATAATCTTGCTGAAAAAGTTGCAATGCAAATGACGACAATTTACTACATTGAATACATCACTGGCATGGTTTTGGGTCAGATTCATTTATTTATTTTATTTGAAGTTAATAATTTTTTAACTGAAATTTTTATCTTATTTTTACAATTTGTATATTTGTTTTCAGTTTTATTTTCAATTATATTAAATATGTATAATATATATATTTTAAATTGTATTGAAAAAAATCTAAACCAGTTTTAAAAATTAGTATCTGATTAGCTATTTGCCTGAAATTAACTTGTTAAAGCACTTAGTTTTTTTTAAGTGTTTAGTTTTCCTTTCAATATAAATTATAATATTTAAAATAGTTAATTTATTTTTAATTTAAAATATAATTGAAAATACATATTTAATATAATTAAAAATACATTTTATTTATATATATATATATATATATATATATATATAGTAAAAAGTATTGGGGCATCCCTCCAAATCATTGGATTCAGGTGTCCCAGTACCTTCCATTGCCACAGGTGTATAAAATCAAGCCCCTAGGTATGTAGACTGCTTCTACAAACATTTGTGAAAGAATGGGTCGCTCTCAGGAGCTCAGTGACTCCAAGCGTGGTACTGCGATAGGTTGCCACCTGTGCAATAAGTCCATCCGTGACGTTTCCTGGCTACTAAATATTCCACGCTCAACTGTTAGTGGGATTATAACAAAGTGGAAGCAACTGGGAACTACAGCAACTCAGCCAAGAAGCGGTAAGCCACGTCACATGACAGAGTGGGGTCAGCGCATGCTGAAGTGCGCAGAAGTCACCAACTATCTGCAAAGTCAATAGCTAAGACCTCCAAACTTGGTGTGGCCTTCAGATTAGCACAACAACAGTGCGTAGAGAGCTTCATGGAATGGGTTTCCATGACCGAGCAGCTGCATCCAAGCCTTACATCACCAAGTGCAATGCAAAAAGTTGGATGTAGTGGTGTAAAACATGCCATCACTGGACTCTAGAGCAGTGGAGAAGTGTTTTCTGGAGTTGAGGAATCCATGCTTCTCTGTCTGGCAGTCTGATGGACGTGTCTGGGTTTGGCAGTTGCCAGGAGAACGGTACTTGCCTGACTGCACTGTGCCAAGTGTAAATTTTTGTTGATGGGGGATTATGGTGTGGAGTTGTTTTTCAGTGGTTGGGCTTGGCCCCCTAGTTCCAGTGAAAGGAACTCTTAAGGCGTTCGCATGCCAAGACATTTTGGACAATTTCATGCTCCCAACTTTGTGGGAAGAGTTTGGGGATGGACCCTTCCTGTTCCAACATGTCTGCACACCAGTGCACAAAGCAAGGTCCATAAAGACATGGAGGAGTGAGTTTGGGGTGGAGGAAGTTGACTGGCCTGCACAGAGTCCTGACCTCAACCCCATAGAACACCTTTGAGATGAATTAGAATGGAGATTGTGAGCCAGGCCTTCTCGTCCGACATCAGTGCCTGACCTCAGAAATGCACTTCTGGAAGAATGGTCAAACCTTCCCATAGACACCCTCCTAAACCTTGTGGACAGCCTTCCCAGAAGAGTTGAAGCTGTTATAGCTGCAAAGGGCGGGGCCAACTCAATATTGAACCCTACGGACTAAGACTGGGATGCCATTAAAGTTCATGTGCGTTTAAAAGGCAGGCGACCCAATACTTTTGGCAATATAGTATATATTGTGAAAAATATATATAAAACATCAGTTTATTATTAACTTAACCTGCAAAGGATTTGCATTTGTCCATCCAATCCTATGATTTACTCAACTCTGCCCTACGATTTTTTTCTGTTAATAAGTAAAATAACACATATAGGCCTTGTCCTTCTCTGGATTGTGACTGGACAGTGAAAGGTGAAGCAGCAACTCATGGCAAATGAGAACTGCAGCACAACTGATTGGCTTCTTGTGCTGCTTCTGCATTACCAAGTCTGAGTTCTGATGTACAAAGAATTGCAAAAGGCTAATACTAGGTCAAGTACTGTTTATGTCCTTAACATAATAGAGAAGTAATATATAAACTGTATACGAAAATACTACAAAGAAGAACTCTGAACATTATTTCAGGTGCTTTTTTAGCACTGTCAAATTATGCAGTGCTTTACATGCTGTATATTGTACATTCACATCAGTCCCTAACCCTCAAGGGGCGTACAGTCTAAGGTCCCTAACTTACATTCATACACACATACTAGGGCCAATTTAGACAGGAGCCAATAAACCTACCAGCATGTCTTTGGAGTGTGGAAGGAAACCAAAGTACCCGGAGGAAACCCATGCAGGCACAGGGAGAACACGCAAACTCCAAGCAGGTGGTGCCATGGTTGGGATTCAAACCAATGACCCTAGTACTGCCAGGTGGAAGTGCTAACCATTTAGCCACTGTGCTGCGCCAAGCATGCATTGAGCATTCATTGAAAGCCCCTTTAGATATAGTTCACATCTAGGCTTGCATAATAGCTCAACTTTCTTGACATGCACAGTAACATGCTGCTCTTTAGCAGTTGTGCAGGGGTGCCATTCATTTGGTGCTGTGCGATTTTAAAAAAGGGACAGGGACTTATTTCCCTGCGTTTCTCATGGGTAAAGCAGCCCATTGAAATGAATTGGCTGCTCTACATGTGATGCATGAAAAACGTGGAACCACACATGCACTAGGTCAACCTTACTGGTGTGAACCTAACCTTAGTGTAAATAATTTACAAGTCATAAAACCATTTATATAGTTCAACTGGTGTAAATAATTCCATTCAAGTAACACACTAGAAGTCTAATTGCAAGTCGTCGTCCAGTTTGGCACCAACATCACTATTAATACAGAGAATGGAAGACCAAAGAAAAATGGGACTTTTAAGGTGACCTCACATATGACATCCACTATCATTACAATTTCTTACACTTTTTTAATTATATTGACCTAAAAAAATTGATTATCAGAGCCGTGAAGTGCATGACATTGTGAAATTGCAGGCCATATGTTGCCAGGATGCCATGCACTTTATGGCTCTAATGATCAGTTTTTTAGGTCAATATAAATGGGTGATCGGTGGAAGGGTGCAGGCTGTCCAACATCCATGGAAGGCTACAGAATGTTTACGGAGATGGTACCATTGACCAGAGACACCAATGACAAGACATTACTCTTGTCAATGGTATCATCTACGTAAACATTCTGTAGCCTTCTGTGGATGTTGGACGACCTTCACCCCTCCTTCGTCAAGAACCAAAAGAATGAAAAGAAGAGTTAATATTGACAATATTGCTAAACCCCCTATGGGACTTTTTAGGCACTCATATCACAACATTATAGTAAAAATTCAATAGTCATTTTGTTTGTACAAATTTAAACCGGTAAGAGCCACACAAATATACTGCTTTTTTTTACATTATGTCATACATAAACTGTCGTAATTAATACAGTAGATTTGATGTTTCCATTCTCTGACACATTTCAGAGATGCATACCGCCTTCCTCAGGGGTCTCAGGGATTTCACATCTAAAGATGACAATTATTACATGTGGAAAAAGCCATAATGTATAAAAACAAATATAGACATCGGCGTTCCACCTAGATAGACCAAGAGGCACTGCAGATAACCAAGCCTCATGGACAGCAAAGGGGAAAGAGGGCACCCAAAGACCGCTGAGGCCTACACGATGTCAGTCCTCTGGTGCATCAATTTCTTTGGAGATGTTTCATAAAGTTTTAAATATTCTGAAACTTTATTATAATGTATTCATACAGTCTAAATCTCAAAAGCATGGAATAAAGTCTGCAGCCACTCAGAACTAGACACCAATTTTCAGCATGCAATCATTGCCAGCGGCTATAGCCAGTAGCACTAATCACTGTGTTCTACAGCCCCTCCACTGCTGGTAGTTCAGCAGCTGACCTCATTAACATACACCCTGGTCATGAGTGGTAAACACATCATGTTCTGTAATGCAGTAAGGCTGTGCATGATGGGATATGAAGTTCCTGGACGGTCACATGATGATACTGGAAATCAGGTCTCAGAAAGCATTTTTTTTTAATTTTGCATGGAGAGGTGAAGATTGAAAGCTTCCATGGACTAAGTGAGAGATAATCACATTGGGATGGCTTGGGCATTAAAGGACATTAGAAAAGGCTTCTATTTTTTGCGAAAAGTAAAATTCTGCCTGAAAAAGGTTAACCTATCCTTCAAAGTGGTTATAAAGGCTCAAGGGTTTTTACCTTTATACAATCACTTCATGCAGCACCCCCCCCCCCAAATAAGCACCTCTCAATCAAGTGATGTGCACTGGAGTCTCAGCTATCCCGGGACCCCATCTCCTCATTGGCTGAGCCATTGCTCCCGATGCTTTCAATCATAGCCAATGTGCCAATGAGAAGACAGAGGGGGCAGCCTGAGTTGTGGCTCCATGTGTGAATTGATACACGGAGCTGCGGCTTGGAAACACACCTGCTCAGGTGCCCCCATAGCAAGCTGCTTGCTGTGGGGGCACCTGACAGGAGGGAGGGGCCAGGTGCGCCGGCGAGGGACCCAGGAAGTGGAGGATCCTCTTCACAGAGCAGAAACCACTTTTAATGTAAGTCTTTAGTATCACTTTAAGTAATAGCAAAATTACTGCCAAATAAACAGGTACCATCAGTAATGTAAAAACAACTCTGGTCCGTAGGCGGTGTACACGAGTGAGACCTGAAATGGTTAATACAGTCGCCATAGCTAGGGAATTGTAAGCTACAATATATTGCTTTTTTATTTTGGGTTTAGATACGCTTTAAGGAAGCTGTAGTTGGATTTTAATAATGTTTCTCATTACTAATATATTACATTCTGCTGCTCAATAAAGTTAGTTTTGCTTCCCCAATTTGGCCAGAAACTATCAGAAGAAATGCAGGATCATTAAACAGGGCTAAAAAGTACAAACCTAAAAAAAAAAAAAAGGAAAGAAAACACATAAAAAATGTTCTTTAACACTGTGATCAGTAACTGCAACAAAGACTGTCCTCAGTTCAAGCAAACTTGCCAAATCTTTCTTCTAACTCAATCCGTCATCATCTCTCCATAAGTCCTCATTTTTTTGTCATCTGTCTTACCCAATGGCCGCCGTGACCCAAATCCCACCAGACCACCCGATACAGATTAGGCAAATGACAAGAGTTTTGATGTATCGACTTTTCGTAAAGCGGCAAGAAAGCTTTTTGAACTGCCAGCCAGCATCCATCATGGAACCGCTCATTATACAAGGTACGGCGTCCTGCGTTAACGCCGCTTAATCATACCCAACACATCGTAATGTTTCTCGTTCAAACACATTAGCCGGATGCTGTTTCCCGGGAAACTGTGGCATTCTTTACAGTCCTAAAATGTGAGCCGAAGAAAAAAAAAAAAAACGTAATTTCAGTTTAGTGTCAAAGGACTGTGTGAAGTTTTTATGTGTGAAATTCATCTTTGCGATTGTAAACCCAGTTTGGATGTGCCGTTCGAGTTGCCATTTTAATCAGCGTTCTAAATTTAGTTGGCTCAATCATGAGGCATAATGAAGCATGCATAGGGAGTTGATGGAAATGGGAATTTTTTTCTGCAATGGCAACTTGTAGACTCCGGGTGAACGCGGCACGGTTGATGTAAAATGATATTAAGGCTTGTTGTATATCTTGTATTTTTTTTTTTAGTAGGGATATAAAAGGGAATTTAAGGAAACAGATGTTGGTTATAAAAATGTTGGGTTGGAAGAGACAGCTGCCTTCAACTACACATCAGAGGTTAAAATATAAACTTTTTTTTAAGGAGGACTTTATAGGAAACTAGTCAGACATTATAGACTTTCAAAAGTAAAAGCCTAATCTATGAGCACGTAGCAAAAGGGTTGAATTAGTGTTTTAGCCAATCAAATAAAATGTAGTCGGTCACTGAACAGCATAAAGAATCCTTTTATTGTAATTCAAGTAAGGGTAAAAGTTCCAGTGTACATAAAGCGGCTGACGCGTTTCAGCCCATAATGGCCTTAGTAATAGCTCATAATAGCTAATGGCTCAAATGCAATGCCATTGCTGATTGTTTTCGGTAGGGGAAAGTAATAGATTTTAGAGTTTAAGATCATCTGAAGCTCGGTGCATAGCCTCTGCCCTCCACAATATGAATCAGCACTTTTTTCGGCTCTTTATTTATTTTTACACTTTAGGCCATGCCTGCCTGCTGCCATTTTCGCCTATGTCTCTGCTAGCTCAGACTTCGGGGATTCCACATGACATATTACAGCAGGGAATAGCAGCAGCCAGTGGGAAGAGCTGTAGGAGGCAGGCTGCCAAAACCTAGAGGAGGTGGTTTCCAATGATTGAGGAGGACCAAGATGGCAGTGAGAGGACCCAGGCTGCTGCACCTGGTCAGCAGATCACAACAGGACAACACTGGATCTGCTGGGTAGGTGAATATCTAGATCCAGGACAATGCTGCATGACAGCTAAGTGGAGCTTACTAAAAAAAAAAAAAATCAGGGGAAAGACTGAAGTTCCCTTAACTCCTTGGCACAGACGGTATGCAAATATACGGCATCTCGGCGGCTGGGCCTAGATACCGAGAGGCCACATATTTGTATACCAAAATGTAAACAAACGGTGCCAAGAGTTCAAGCTGTGCGCTCTCCCGGTGCAGTTACCAGTGCCTAACGGAAAAGATGAAGCTTTCCGATCATGTGACCCCCTGTGACCGCCAATCATGGCGGTTACATAATCGTCTTTCCCGCCTCCCGGCATCAGAAACCCCTTAAAAGGCCAAGAGGCTCCAGCGTAAAGTGGTTAAGAATAAGTATACTCTTTCCCTGATCTAACCTAACCCCCCTTCCATGGATGCATACTTCGGATGCATCAAAATCCAATGGCTGCAGCCTTCAGGGATTGTTTAAATCCAGCACCAAAAGTCTTTTTTTGTCCTGGCCATTCCAATGCATTAGAGCCCCAAAGACTTCTATGGGGCTGTCTTTCTTCATCTTTTGAGGCCAGAACCCCATAGATGTTTGTTAGACTGTAAAGCTCAGGTGTGGCCAGGAAAGAGAGCTTTTAATGCTGGATGTGAACAAAAAGCAAAACCACAACCATCTGATCAAGGTAAGTAGGCATTTGTGGAGCACGGTTAGGTTAGGCCAGGATAAGAGGGCACAAGGGTTCGTGTACTTTGTATTAAAGTTTTTTAAAGTGTATTTATTCTTTGACTTGTTTGCCCATGCAGTTATCACCAATGGTTGTAATTGCCTATGCTTCCCACCATTCCATTCAGCTATTAAGAGCAATGAAAATCCCCAATACTTCCAAGTATGAGAAACATGTGACTCACTCCATTTGACAGCAATGAACCTATCATAAAGCACCAATAATGTCACATGATGACAGTCCGTAGACCTGGCCATGGCTGGAGTGACTCAGGAAGGCTCCTTAGAAGTGGAGTTTGGAGTCATATCCAGCCAGTTGGCTCAGAAGTTGGTTGACAGGCAGGTAAAAAAGCAATGTGATGCCTCCTCACCTCCCTGTTCTAAGCCAATTTTTGCCGAACAAACACTCCACAACCACTTGCATCTACGGCACATTCCCTTGAATGGTTCACATTCGTTGTGCCTGCCACTCGTGATAGTTTTTGCCGTGGGCATGAAGTGAAGCATCACAAGTGTGGCATATTAACAGCCCCCTTTGCTGCTTTTGCAACTTTAAAGGTGGTTGCTGAGGCACTAAAAATGCTGCTCAGCTATGTGTTGAGCTACAACTCCCCTCGCTAGTCTAAACCAGTCCTACAAGAGATTGCACACAGGAAGGATATTTCGGAGTCTATCTCTAGGCAAAACCTTCTTTTTTTTTTTAACTTTTGGATAGTGTGGAAAAGGGTTGGCCTTCTGTTGACTTTTTGGTACTGTTTCCATTGGATTCATCCCTCTATTTGTACTAGTGGCCAATGTTGCAGTGAACAAAATTAAGGGAAAATCACCAATTTTAGAGTTGTCCTGAATGCAAGAGGTGAGACATCTTCCAATGCGGACATTTATTTTCAGGACACCTGTCTATAAGAGTTCTCCTTACTTTTGGAGATTTCCTCTAACTTCCTGTTACATCTCTGGGACAGGAATTGAAGGGAAATTTCCCAAATGAACACAGTCTTCAGAAAAATAACCTGGCAAGGGTTACTCTAACTAAAACTAAAGAAACAAGTTGGGGCAATACATGCACTTTAAGGGCTTGTGTTGATGGGCAAATGTAGCTTGCTTTTGGGTGCACTAAGCCTGAATTTGAGATCAGTTTGAACTTTTGTTTGCAAGCAGGTAGAAACAGTTCTGACATAAACAAAAGTCAGTAGGCACGGGTCCTGAGCACTAGGAAGGCAAGTAAGCTTTGTTATGGATTCATGAAAGCCAAAGTCCTAGGAAGAGAATGGGGAGATTTACTAAAACCAGAGAGCAAAATCTGGTGCAGCTTTGCAAAGAAACCAATCAGCTTCCAGGTTTTATTGCCAAAGCATAATTGGACAAGCTGAAGTTAGAAGCTGATTGGCTACCATGCACA
Organism: Staurois parvus; assembly: GCF_062004578.1. NCBI lineage: Eukaryota > Metazoa > Chordata > Amphibia > Anura > Ranidae > Staurois > Staurois parvus. Next base: position 2,849,510 of record NW_028317980.1, on the reverse strand, counting down.
GTCACAGTTCTCCAACAAACATTTATTATAGGGTTTATATTAAAATCTTTGTTTTACAACCAAATACTTACTGCTGACTACATTGGGCCTTTATAAAAACAAGCAGATGCTATTTGCTTTCTGACTGTATCTGTCCAAATGTTTCTCCATATAGTCCCATCCAAAGAAGAAAAGGTGGGGAGGGAAAAGGGATTGGATCATTTACTCTGGTTTATTTTCTTGTGAGTACAAGATATTTTTTTTTCTTTTAATTGGCCAGAGGGCAATGGCTTAATCCTCCCTGTTGTGCTATTTTATTCTGACAGAAGGGACTATACTGTCAGAATACACTGATCAGTGCTGAAGGTGATTTGCTGCAGCTGCTAATCTAATGAAAGTTTTCCAACAGTTCTGTTCAAGAAAAGTTAATCATTAGATTGACTTCTGTCAAGTGGAAACAGTCATAGGTCAAAGTTTGACAATTCTCAGATGAACAGGCTGATTTTTGATCCATCTTTGGTCAGTTTTAGCAATTTAAACAACAAGCTTTTTCAGCAAAGCAGCTAAGATTAACCTCATAAATGTATAAAACAATCTATAGCACCACCTGCTGGCTCAAAACAGAAATACATCATAAACTAATGTGAAATATTTTTTGTTAACCACTTGCTTCCCTAAAGATGTATCCGTATGTCCTTTGGTTATATCGGGGCCAAGGCTGTAGCTTTCTTTTGTAGCCAGCAACACTGAATCATGTAAAAGTGATCCTAGCGGCTGAATAGCCACTGGATCGCTTTTACATGCAACGGAAGGGGGTCCCCCCCCCTCCTGCACCCTTCCCAGGCTCTTCCATTCCACCAGGGAGCCTGGGTCTGAAGTCAATGATTACGCTGGATTACCATAGAGATGACCGAGGACCAGAACTTCCCCGATTATCTCTATGGTCTAAGAAACCAGAAGTGATGAGTATTTTGTCACTTCCTGTTTGGGTCTAATGTAAACAGTTTGTTACCAGCCTGTGAAAGCATCAGACCAAACTGATCTTGGTTTGATCAGATGCTTTTAAGGGCATAGGGGAGATCAGGGGTTTACTAGACCCCAGATCTCTCCATAAAGAGGACCTGTCACTGCTCCAGCTATCACAAGAGATGTTCATCCCTTGTGGTAGCAATAAAATTGATTAAAAAAACAACAAAAAAGAAAAAACTTAGTGTAAAAAAGTTAATATTTTTTTTTAAATGAATCTCTAAGGCAGAAGTCTCCGAACTATGACCCTCCAGGTGTTGAGCAACTGCAAGTACCATGAGACCTTGCAAGACTTTGATAGCCATAGGCAAGACTCTAAGGCAGAGGCATGATGGAACTTGTAGTACTGCAACAGCTGGAGGGCCATAGTTTGGAGTCCCCTGCTAGGGCATCTGCCTAAAATGTATATTGTTTGGGGATTCTAATTTAATTTTCTAGAAAGATGTTTTTTATATGTATGTGTGTAAGTGTTAGAACTGGCACAGTAGGCAAGTAGTTAACCAACAAGCTTTTTCAGCAAAGCAGCTAAGATTAACATCATAAATGTATAAAACTGAGCCTATACCGCCACCTGCTGGCTCAGAACAGAAATACAATATATATATATTAATGTGAAATATTTTATAATTTTTTTTCAGCCTTAAAAATAATAAAGAAAATACTAATGAATACATTATTATTATTCAGAATTTATATAGCGCCAATGGTTTGCTCAGCGCTTTACATTATAGTGGGAGACAATACAGTTCAATACAAGAGGGATTTGAGGGCCCTGCTCCTTGACGCTTACAATCTAGGAGGGAGGGGTGAGTGGTACAATAGGTAATAACTGTGGGAGATGGAGTGGTTGGAAGAGTAGAGGATTCCAGTATTAGCAGAGGGTGGGATAGGCTTCCCTGAAGAGAGAGGTTTTCAGTAATCTCCGACAGGTAAATAGAGTAGGTGATAGTCTGATTGGGGTAGGGAGTTCCAGAGGATGGGTGACGCCCTGGAGAAGTCAAGGAGACGAGCATGGGAGGAGGAGATAAGGGAGCTAGAGAGTAGGAGGTGTTGCGAGGAGCAGAGTCTATGGTTTGGGTGATATTTAGAGACAAGGTCGGTGATGTAAATTGGGGCAGTGTTGTGCATGGCTTTATATGTCATTGTTAGTGTTTTGAATTTTATCCGTTGGGCAACTGGGAGCCAATGGAGGGATTGGCAGAGAGGGGTGGAGAACACTGAATGGAGGCCAGTGGAGGGATTGGCAGAGAGGGGCGGCAGATACGGAACGGTTAGTAAGGTGGATGAGTCTGGCAGCAGCATTCATGAGGGGGATAGCCTGCGATGAGGTCGGCCAATGAGGAGGGAGTTACAATAGTCGAGGCGTGATATGACAAGGGAGTGAATAAGTTGCTTAGTGGTTTCCGGGGCTAGGAACGGGCGTATCTTGAAGATGTTGTGGAGGTGAAGTCTACATGAGTTTGTCAGCAATTGGATCTGGGGCTGGAAGGACAGATGGGAGTTTAGGATTACACCTAGTACCCTGGCATGAGGGGAGGGACTGAGGATGGTGTTATCGATATTTATGGTGAAGTCAGTGGAGGGGGCGCGGGCTGGGGGGAATACTAGGAGCTCAGTTTTGGTAAGGTGGAGTGACATCCAAGCCGATATGTCACTTAGTAGGCTAGCGATGCGGGTGGAGACTGAAGGGGTGAGGTGAGGGGTAGACAGATTTGCGTGTCATCAGCATAGATTTTTTCAAATTATTACTGACCCTTGGGGCATGTGTGCTTGTAAAACAAGGTACTTACCTACCAAAAATATATTCTTGGTTTAGGACGAATGTTGATGAAAATGTTAAACAAAACCAACATTTTATTTAGAAAAAGAGGCCTCTGAATTGTTGCTAGAATTGTATAAAGACCCAATTAGGTTATAAGAGAAGCACTGCAAGAACGCAATAAGATCTGCCGGAGAATGAGTATTGAGTGGCTGTTGCAGCTGTTGATTCTACATCAGCAATGCTTAAGGAATAACTATAACCGGCTCCCGCGTGCAATCGGCAACACCAGCTGCGCCGTCGTAAGTGATTTTCCCCCTTAACTCCCCAACTGGGATTCTCGGAGAACAAATATCAGCCACAGGGAACCATCCTATAACTCTGAGCTCTGATTGCAAAGCTGCTAGACAATTCTTAATTACTTCATTCTTATCTGCCTTTCCCTTCCGCGTTACATTTATGACGGCTGGAAACGTGAGGGGCCACGAAATTCATGGTCCGCGGGAAAAAAAAAAATCTTCATTTGAGATCTCAACGCTGATGTTTGAGGAAAAGACCTTGGCAGGAAACAGTCTAGACTGTTTTTAGAAATGCGGTTTATGAATATTAATATATGGCCCGGGACCACCGTGCCGCTCGTTCAACAAAATACGAGAGACAATAGAGGTTTTTGAGAACTACAAGTCCAAGAATGCCTTTTGGTGTTTGAATATCGGTTATAATTTGGTCACAAGCTATTGATCGGTGGTAATGAACTTGAGATATATGGGCTTTGGGACAGCCAATCACAGAAGTTACAAAATCACTGATCCCTCCATCCCCCTGGCAGAACAGACCCTAGTAAAGAGATGCTGGGGCTAGGTGAGAAGAGATTAAAGCAGTATCAAACCCAAAACCAAAAATGTTATATATTGGCGATCACCAATGTGGTGGCTGCTTTAGTTTTATTTTTGTAGGCCTTTTTTTTTTACTGGTGATCTGTCCAGTAACACACCTTCTGTATTAGAGTGCCCCCACTCTCTGGATGAAGGAGCACAGGGGGCACAGAACACAGCAGCATTGTCAGTTTTGAGGTGGAGAGTCTTTGATGGACTAGAACATTTAAATACACTAACATAGTGAAGCCAAACTCCAGCTCACATTTTATAATCAGTTACAGCAATAGTGTTTTCCTTTTGGGATAAAGATTTGACATAAAAGTGGATCATTGTAACCACCCCTGCCAGCGTTAAATGGTTTGTCTTAGTTATACTTTCATTTTATGCTTTAACCCTTTCTCTGCTAGAGCACTTTTTGCATTTTTGCACATGTTGAAAAAAATAATTGTTTGAAGACCACTTAAACCTCCCAAACATTACAAATTTTCTCAAATCAGAGATCATAGAGAATTTGGTGGTTGCTCAAATTTGTTTGGCAATGGTTTATTAAATGCAAATTTTCAGTAAAAAAAGTCTTTTTTTTTTTAGGGCACACAGATGCAATAAATTACCTAATTTTGAGATAAATAATAAAAGTTGAGGTTGTGACGAGTAAACAGATACCCAACATGTCAAGGTTTATATATGCATGTCTTGTAAAATGACAATGAAGTTCAGTACCCTATATTTTCCATAGGATTCCACTTCCTGCAAGTCATTACTTCAGAGTTATCTGTGAATATTGGCCTCAATTTGGCGTGTGGGACCATATGTCACATGTGCAGCACAAGTGGATTTTTGTATGTAGGCACCTCCTATGGGTTGTTTATGTTTGTATCTGTGTGCATGTAGGGACAGGGCGAGCCCCCCCCCCCCATTTTTTTTTGGGGGGAGCGAAGGTGCTTGGGTGTAACTTCAGGTTTTGATATTTTTTTTTCCCGACTAAAACTTTACATGAAATAGGGGTCCTAATATGTCTGTCTTTGTGAGAGGTTCTCTCTATTGAGACATCAGGATTGTATACAATTAGCTTCTTCCCTGGCCAGGGAAAAATTACACTTGAGATCAAAAGTGGCACTATATACACTATATTGCCAAAAGTATTGGGATGCCTGCCTTTACATGCACATTTTAATGGCATCCCAGTCTTAGTCTGTAGGGTTCAATATTGAGTTGGCCCCGCCCTTTGCAGCTATAACAGCTTCAACTCTTCTGGGAAGGCCGTCCACAAGGTTTAGGAGGGTGTCTATGGGAAGGTTGGACCATTCTTCCAGAAGCACATTTGTCAGGTCAGGCACTGATGTCGGGGGAGGAGGCCTGGCTCTCAGTCTCTGCTCTAATTCATCCCAAAGGTGTTCTATGGGGTTGAGGTCAGGACTCCTGCAAGCCAGTCAAGCTCCTCCACCCCAAACTCGCTCATCCATGTCTTTTATGGACCTTGCTTTGTGCACTGGTGGGCAGTCATGTTGGAACAGGAAGGGACCATCCCCAAACTCTTCCCACAAAGTTGCAAGCTTGAAGTTGTCCACAATGTCTTGGTATGCTGACCTCTTAAGAGTTCCCTTCACTGGAACTAAGGGGCCAAGCCCAACCCCTGAAAAACAACCTGACACCATAATTCCCCCTCCACCAAATTTTACACTTGGCACAATACAGTCAGGCAAGTACCATTTTCCTGGTAACCACCAAACCCAGACACGTCCATCAGATTGTAGAGGAAGATTGCCAGACAGAGAAGCGTGATTCGTCACTCCAGAAAACACTCTCCACTGCTCTAGAGTCCAGTGACGGCATGCTTTACACCACTGAATGCAATGCTTTGCATTGCACTTTTCAGTTGCTTCCACTTTGTTATAATCCCACTAACAGTTGAGCGTGGAATATTTAGTAGCCAGGAAATGTCACGGATGGACTTATTGCACAGGTGACAACCTATCACGGGAGCACGCTTGGAGTCACTGAGCTCCTGAGAGCGACCCATTCTTTCACAAATGTTTGTAGAAGCAGTCTGCATACCTAGGTGATGATTCTGAAGGCCACACAAAGTTTGGAAGTTTTTAGCTATTGACTCCGCAGACAGTTGGCGACTTCTGCACACTGTGTGCTTCAGCGTGTGTTGACCCCACTCTCTCTGTTTACGTGGCCTACCACTTGGTTAGTTGCTGTTGTTCCCAGTTGCTTCCACTTTGTTATAATCCCACTAACAGTTGAGCGTGGAATATTTAGTAGCCAGGAAATGTCACGGATGGACTTATTGCACAGGTGGCAACCTATCACGGGACCACACTTGGAGTCACTGAGCTCCTGAGAGCGACCCATTCTTTCACAAATGTTTGTAGAAGCAGTCTGCATGCCTAGGTGATGATTTTATACACCTGTGGCCATGGAGGTGATTGGAACATCTGAATCCAATGATTTGAAGGGCGGGCCAATACTTTTGATATAATAGTGTATATGTTGTTTCTGGGTTATTTGCAGCTGAGGAGATCGGCAAATTGAGGTCTCCCTTTCCCTCCACCTAGTGACACCCTCTGGACCGCAGGTGGGACAGTAAAGCCCAGGAAGCATGGGTGGGGGTAGTTTTGTGTGTGGGAATACTTTCAGGGGTTAGTGAAAATGATTAGCTGGTTGTACAGTTTCCCTGATCACTTTAATCAGCCAACAATTGGCTTGTAAAACTCACAAGTGCCAGAGATATATGCCATTCGTCAGTGGCAGTGGTGGGGTTAAACAGAAGAACCTCTTGAAGCTGAGCCATTAGTAAATGTATGCAAAGCAGTATCTGATTGTAATATGTTCCGGTTGGAGGAGATGTCACTACTGGTATTATTCAGTGCTCCGCTGCATGTGAGCTCCTACTATCAGACTTTCTGCCCTGTCATCACATAAATAAGAGGCTGTATAGGGAGCCTGGACCGTAAATATACAATATCAGGAGAATGCCTGGGGCTAATGATGTCACATCAAAGACGGTGGCACCCAGCAGCAGTCTCAGGCCTGTTCAATATCATAACATCATCACTAATTATAGTGAAATTAAGACCGGATTTACTCCTGAGTAGCTCGAGCTGGCATTCCTGCTTGCGTTTTTTTGCATATTACACACGTTTCTGCTTGTCATGCATAGGGCAGACCACTTGAATGGGCTGCCCTACCTGTGGGAAAAAATTACTTTTTTATTTAGAGCAGAGCACGGTTTGATTTTTCACCAAAAAAAAATCACCTTGTTTTCTGCATTTACAGTCATAGCCAAAAATATATTCTCCCCTGTATTTCTCTCAGATAATGCAACACTTCACCCAGAAAATTGTTGCAATTACAAATGTTTTGACATTTTTACGTTTATTTTTTTTGTTTGTATTGGTATGACACAAAAAAGTGGAAAAACACTCCACTGTCTCTACCTCAGAAGAAGTGCGTGCGCACGAAACGCGTCAGTTGGAGCCCAGGATGTCTTGACATCATGCCACGTGGAGGCCCGGTGGCCATCTTTGATCTTGGAGGGTCAGTCATTCACATGCATCTGGCACTATTGTGATTCTTTTACCCACGCTTCTTTGATGAATAAAGCATTTATTTACATACTACACTATGAGTTTCTCCCTGTGTCTCCTGTGAGGAGCCTTTCAACCTTTACAGCCCCGGTGTGATCCTTATACCAGTTCCAGAGAGGGGGAACGTTTCATGCATCTCTGCAAGAAAAAGCCAAATCAGACACATTCCACACACAACCCGAAAAATGGACTGGACAAAATTATCGGCACCTTCTCAAAATTGTACGAAATCATTTCATTCCAAGTTTGTGATGCTTCTGTAATTTTGTAATTAAACTCACCTGTATCAATTAACAGAGCTTCATATTCCTGTGTCCACTGTGCACAAGATTGTCAATAAGTTTGCAGCCTATGGTACTGTAGCTAATCTCCCTGCACGTGGATGAAAAAGAAAAAACTTGATCAAAGATTGCAATGAAGGATTGTTCGAATGGTGGCTAAAGAACCTCCATCAACTTCAAGACAAATTCAAGCTGACCTTCAGGCACAGGGTACAACTCTGTCGGCTCACACTGTTACGTTACGTTGCCATCTGAATGAAAAGGGATGCTATGGTTGGAGACCCAGGAGGACCCCACTGCTGACCCTGAAACATAAAAAAGCCAGATTGAAGTTTGACAAAACTTACCTGAGGAAGCCAAAATCATTTTGGGAGAATGTGCTGTGCCCATCATTCTGCTGTTTTACAGAAAAAGAAATGAGGCCTTTTAAAGAAAAGAATACAGTTCCTACAGTCAAACATGGTGGAAGTTCACTAATGTTTTGGAGTTGCTTTGCTGCTTCAGGCATCGAATGTCTTGGCCGTGTGCATGGCATTATGAAATCTGAAGAATACCAAAGAATTCTGGGGTGCAATGTAGGGCCCGGTGTCAGAAAGTTGGGTCTCCGTCAGAGGTCATGGGTCTTACAGCAGGACAATGACCCAAAACACATGTAAAAAAGCCCCCAGAAATGGTTTCAGACAAAACGTTGGAGAGTACTGAACTGGCCAGCAATGAGTCCAGATCTCAATCCCATAGAGCTCCTGTGGAGAGACCTCAAAACAGCAGTTGGGAAAAGGAACTCTTCCAATCTGAAAGACTTGGAGCAGTTGGCAAAAGAAGAGTGCTCCAAAATTCCAGTAGAGAGGTGTAAGAAATCCATTGGTGGTTACAAGAAGCGATTGATTAGTTATGTTTTCCAAGGGCTGTGGTACCAAATATTAAATTGAGGGTGCCAATAATTTTGTCCAGTCCATTTTTGGGGTTTTGTGTGGAATGCCAGATTTGGCTTTTTGTTTCTCCACTTTTTTGTGTCATACCAATACAAACAAGAAATAAACATGAGAATGCCAAAACATTTGTAATTGTAACAATTTTCTGGGTGAAGTGGTGCGTTATCTGACAGATGCAAGGGTGCCAATATTTTTGGCCTTGACTGTAGATCCCATTGACACTTGATGTTTCCAGAATGGCGACAAAGTGCATACGCGATGCGCATTTGCAGTGCGTTTCCAAGACACACTGCAAAATGAGCATTTTCTGTGCACTTTGTTGAACATTTCAGAAATGCCAGTTGTGAATGGAACCTAGATGCACAAAACAAAGTAATTTGACTCTTTTGAGAAGACCTTTGTTATTAATAAGGAGACAAGTATGGAGACAAGCTAAAAAAGAAGAAAATTGGGACCACAGGTCCCTGATAGAACCTTTATTTTTTGGCCCCATTTCTGCAAACACGCAAGAAACACACTAAAACAGGCAATGTGCTTGCGGTACCAATATTTTTTTTAATGGCACCCCAAATGCAGGTAGCAGCTGTGCATTTTTCATGTATTTTGTGCGGCAAAAAAGTGTAAAAACACACAACGTGGAACGCATTAGGCTCACGCCCAAAATTTGGTACATGAGCTTCTTTTAGCATATTTTTGAAGCAGAGGGAGGTCCATTCAAATGAACAGTGCCACTCTTAAAAAAAAAAATAAATAAAAAAAAATGCAGAAATGAATGCAGTAGCGTCGCTCAAGTGTAAATGTGCCTTCAAGAAGTTTCCTTTGTGCACCTGGCCAGCCAAACCTCCAGGAATCCTCAGTTTTGCTCATATTAATGTCTCCCCTTCCTGCTAATGTGCAACCCCCTGGCAGCCAATACAAATGGGTTGCATAAGGATGTTGTATAGGGAAACCAGAGATTGGTGTTGGAGCAATGTTGTGTGGGGAGGAAGAAACTTGGGAGTTTTATTTTTGTTGGAATACAGTGTTCATGTATTCCGTGCAACAACTATCAGTATTCAGTAGAGATACATTCTTCAACCAGTAGTGTTTATAAGCTTGTAGCTGCATCTATTGTAAGCCGTGTACCGGGGTGGGCTCCCCAGGATACAGTGAAATCACGAACGAGGAAAGCAACCCCAACACCAGCTTTTGCCACAACAGAATTTTACTTAGATGTGGCAAATAAACACAACCACAAATGCTGGGAACATACAATAAATTTACATACACCCAGCCCAAAGGCTGAGACCCTTGTGCTGCACAGCACGGCGCCTCCTGATGGATGAAGGTAGAAAGTGAAGTAATTTAACTACTGGGGGGCACAACTAAGCTGTCACACCTTACCTGTTATTACCCTAAAAGAGCAGGAATCAGTGTATGGGTGTATGGTATGGGCTAGCCTGCGGTGCAGCACCACAGCTTACAATCCTACACAAATCTACAGTATTCCCCCTCCCATAACTGGTCCTGTAGCATGTGCCTGAGTATTCCTTCTGAGCAAAACGCCAGTCTGGCTTGAGTTTGTGGGATTTTACCAGATCTCCAATGTGAAATGTCACTTTAAGTTGTGGAGTCCTTCCAATAATCAGTAACAACACTTGTGGCCTGACACAAACAGAGACCCTAACTAACTATAGGCCTGGACTCAGTCTCAAGGCACCAACACTGAAATGAGGTGCGTGCACGATCTTACCAACCCGGGTCTGCCTTGTATCCGCTGGTGACTCTGAACAGAACAAATGTCTCTCCAACAAACATGCGGTCTCGCCGTATATGTTGCTTAGTTCCTCTGCTCTCATCAGCCTTCCTGGCAGCAATCTCATCAGCCTTCCTGGCAGCAATCTCATCAGCCTTCCTGGCAGCAATCTCATCAGCCTTCCTGGCAGCAATTTCATCAGCCTTCCTGGCAGCAATCTCTGGTTACCGAGGGACGCTTTCACACCTGGATGTCATCAGATTCTCAGCTCACACGGCCCCTTATTCACCATTCTCCAAAACATGGCTTCTCACTCTCCTTCCTGTTCTCTCCAACCCCACCTCTTCATGAATATACAAATATCTATGCAGTCTGAGGCTGTGTTAGAAAAACAGTGACATCTTGTGGCTAAACCGCAGAATGTCAGTCAAAACATTAACTTGCTTCCACACAGTGTTCAAACAATGAGAGCTGTTTCCTCATCTCACACTATGGTATGTGACTTTTAAGGGTTGATTTACTAAAGGCAATCAGACTGTGCACTTTGCAAGTGCAGTTGCTCCAGAGCTTAGTAATTGAGGGGAAGCTCTGCTGACTTCCATCATCCAATCATGTGCTAGCAAAAATGCATTTTTTTTTCTTTGTCATTGGGTATTCCTGGCAAATTGAAGCTTCACCTCATTTATTTAGCAGGGGGCGCATGCAATCCTACATGCACCGCCATTGGAGGCTACAGATGTCGATCACCGAGTCCCGACCGGAGATTCCATGCCGGCCATACCCAGTGATCGCCGAGGAACACTGACAGGGGAGAGACCTGTGTGTAAACAATACTAAAGTGTGGGGTCTTGTGAGCAACTATGGTGTATATAAAGTGCTAATAAATATTTCAATAATTATATAATAAATTAAAATTGTGGTAAAATCAATGCAATAATGAAAATAAAAATTGTGTATATAAACTGTGAAAAATAGTGGATTGCTTACACGCTACACAAACTCATACCATTGTGTCATAGAGAATAAAATCAGAAATAGTGTCGCGTTCCGCTACCATTTGTGAATAAATAAATATTCCAGTCCAGCATCGCAAAATACATATCTTTCGATGCTGGACTATTTACTTAATATTTATTCACAAAATTTTGCAAATGGTAGCGGAGCGCGACGCTATTTCTGATTTTGTGTGTAAACAATACAGGTCTCTCTCTTGCCAGCAGTAACATGCTGCTGTGTACTACAGAGAAATACACAGCAGCGTGTTTCCCTAGATAAACTCACACAGCACACAGTTAACTCTTTGATCGCCCCACATGTTAACCCCTTCCTGCCCAGTGTCATTAGTACAGTGTCAGTGCTTTTTATTAGCACTGATCACTATATTAGTGTCGGGATGTCAGTGGCAGTTAGTCAGTCCCCCCGCCCCCAGTGTCAGAATGCCCGCCGCAGTGCTGCTATAAGTTGCTGATCGCCGCCATTACAAGTATAAAAAAAAATTAAAAAACTTTTATTGAACAAGCTGGTGTTAGGGCAGCACAGTGGCTAAATGGTTAGCACTTTCGCCTAGGGGTCGTTGGTTTGAATCCCAACCACGGCACCACCTGCCTGGAGTTTGCATGTTCTCCCTGTGCCTGTGTGGGTCTCCTCCAGTTACTCTGGTTTCCTCCCACACTCCAAAGCCATGCTGGTAGGTTAATTGGCTCCTGTCTAAATTGGCCCTAGTATGTTTATGTGAGTTAGGGACCTTAGATTGTACCCCCCTTGAGGGTTAGGGACTGATGTGAATGTACAATATATATGTAAAGCGCTGCGTAAATTGACAGCGCTATATAAGTACCTGAAATAAATAATAAATAAATATATGAAATAAATAAACATGCAGAAGTGAGCCCAATTTTGCAACTTTAATTTGTTGGTCTACCTAAATCTGCTGGTACACCTGGCACTATCCTCTTCCAACATGGACAATGCTGCTGTCCATAAGTCTTCTGTGCTCCTTCATCCAGAGTATGTGGCACTCCAATACAGAAGGTGTGTTACTGGCCATATCACTGGGTGAAAACAGAGAGGGAAAAAAAGTAAACTAATGCAGCCACCACATTTAAGGCCTTATGCACACAGGTCATTTTTTTGCAGCCACTTTTCGAGGCATCAGGTGCTTTTTTTTTTATTCTTTCTAAAGGCCCCCCATGCTATCCTACTGTATATGTCCATGCACACATAGACTTTTTAGCAGTAGCGCTTACCAAGAAGAAAAAAAAGCAGGGCCAGCGCGTCCAGGAGCTGCAGCGCAGACAAAACGCTTGACGCAGATAAACATGGCGAAACGCTAGTTGCGTTTAGCGCTTGAGCCTTAATTCATTTCAATTTCTAGAATAAATTATCATTCTGGCCAATGAAATGAATTAACGCCCAGGAGCGTGTAAACGCACCTAAATGCTTGATACTTTAACCAGCGTCAGGCCTTTTTTCTGCAAATACACTGCTGCTAGAAGACGGCTTCTAGGGGAGTTTAACGTCCTGTGTGCATGAGGCCTAAAGATTGATAAATCTCCAGAGCCCCATCCTCTGGAACTCTCTAATCCCAATCTATCCGACCGTCGCCTACTCTGCTCACTTTTAGGCGATCTCTGAGAACCTATCTCTTCAGGGAAGCCTATCCTGCCTTCAGCTAATAGCCGAATCTTCTACTCCTCCTACCAGTCCATCCCCCACATTTATTACCTTTTGTACCACCAGCCCCTCCCTCCTAGATTGTAAGCTCCCAGGATCAGGGCCCTCCTATCCCTCTTGTATTGAACTGTATTGTTGCTGTATTGTCTCCCGTTTATATTGTAAAGCGCTGAGCAAACTGTTGGAGCTATATAAATCCTGTATAATAATAATAATAATAATAATAATAATAAACTGTAATTTTTGGGTTCGCTTTTTAAATGCTTATTGTATGCTTGCTGTATCTGATGTGCTTCAAGATAGCATGTTAAGATATACAGTAAAATGGATAATGGCCTCCATGCTGACTGCAGTAATAGGAATAATGGCTGGGTTATATGGGTCAGTACCAGGGGCGGACTGACCATTTGGAAACTTGGGCACTGCCCGAGGGCCTGGGGTCAGTAGGGGGCTCCATGAGATGGCCCTAGTACCTTTTTTTTTTTTTCATAGGCTTTTTTGAGTTTGGGCAAGGACACAGGGACCCCATGATCCCCTATTGCCAGTTGAGTTGTCAGTCCGCCCCTGGTCAGTACCCTTCCACTGCTTAACTGAATGAGCTCCAAGCTTGTTTTCTAGGAATGGCTACCCCTACTGTAAGTACATTCCAGTAGGTAGACACATTGCACTGTACTGCACGTGCAAGATGGAGCCCTGGAAGTATTCGTTTGATTGGCCCAATCAGCTGATCACATGACTTATATACTATTGCTGCTTCTGGATACAGAGCGGGTTCGTGAGTAATGAACTCATTTCATTTTATTACTGTGCATCTTAAATAACAGGATTTCACTGTAGACAATCGGAGCCCGCGAACACAAATCACATTTATTTAATGCTGCAAGCCTGACATTTATTTGTTTCAGAAGTCCTCTGTTGCTATAGAGGCCACCAGCACAGAAAGGACAGATCACTGAAGCCGCACAGGAGAAATGTACTAAATATCATTTCTATGTATATTTTCTGAATAATAAATCACAAAATGGTAATATTTGGCAATGCATGGCCATAAGATATAAGAAGAGAGTGCAAACCATTCTGATTAACCACTTGGGTACCTGCACATCGGAACAATTTCTACATTTCTGCCCTGGGCCTGTTTATTTAATCACTTTCTCATTACCTAAGAGATAATAAATGTGTGTGTGTGTGTGTGTGTGTGTGTGTGTATGTATATGTGTGTGTATATATATATATATATATATATATACACTACATTTCTAAACGTATTGGGCCAGCCCTTCAAATCATGTGATTCAGGTGTTCCAATCCCCTCCATGGCCACAGGTGTATATAATCAAGCCCCTAGGCATGCAGACTGCTTCTACAAACATTGGTGAAAGAATGGGTCGCTCTCAGGAGCTCAGTGACTCCAAGCGTGGTCCCGTGATAGGTTGTCACCTGTGCAATAAGTCCATCCGTGACATTTCCTGGCTACTAAATATTCCACGCTCAGCTGTTTGTGGGATTATAACAAAGTGGAAGCAAATGGGAACAACAGCAACTCAGCCACCAAGTGGTAGGCCATGTAAAATGATAGAGTGGGGTCAGCGCATGCTGAAGCACACAGTGTGCAGAAGTCGCCAACTGTCTGCAGAGTCAGTTAGCTAAAGACCTCCAAACTACGTGTGGCCTTCAGATTAGCACAACAACAGTGTGTAGAGAGCTTCATGGAATGGGTTTCCATGGCCGATCAGCTGCATCCAAGCCTTACATCACCAAGAGCAATGCAAAGGGTCGGATGCAGTGGTATAAAGCACATTCTCTGGAGAGACCAATCATGCTTCTCTGGGTTTGGTGGTTGCCAGGAGAACAGTACTTGCCTCACTGCATTGTGCCAAGTGTAAAGTTTGGAGGAGTGGAGCTTATTCTGTTGGGTTGTTTTTCATCGGTTGGACTTGGCCCCCTAGTTCCAGTGAAGGGAACTCTTAGGTGTCAGCATACCAAGACATTTTGGACAATTTCATGCTCCCAACTTTGTGTGAAGAGTTTGGGGATGGACCCTTCCTGTTACAACATGACTGCGCACCAGTGTACAAAGCAAGGTCCATAAAGACACAGATGAGTGAGTTTGGGGTGGAGGAACTTGACTGGCCTGCACAGAATCCTGACCTCAACCCGATTAGAACGCCTTTGGGATGAATTAAAGTGGAGACTGCAAGCCAGGCCTTCTCGTCCGACATCAGTGCCCGACCTCACAAATGTGCTTCTGGAAGAATGAGCAAACATTCCTATAGACCAGGGGTGGGCAACTATGGCCCTCCAGCTGTTGGTGAACTACAAGTCCCATCATGCCTCTGCCTTTGGGAGTCATTCTTGTAACTGTCAGTTTTGCAATGCCTCACGGGACTTGTAGTTCTACAACAGCTGGAGGGCCACAGTTGCCCACCTTTGCTATAGGCACACTCCTAAACCTTGTGGACAGCCTTCCCAGAAGAGTTGAAGCTGTTTTATAGCTGCAGAGGGTTGGCCAACTCAATATTGAACCCTACGAACTGAGACTGGGATGCTAATAAAGTGTAAGGACGAACAAAGCTTTCCTTTGGTCATATTGCCCTGAGAACAAGATTTTATTTTTATGCAATCCCTAGACAGTAACAAAAAACCAAAAAATTCAATCAGTATTAGTAAAGAGAGAAGATCGTCCCTTTTGATCTGTAGATGAATGAGTACATAGAAAAGTAACTATTACTTTGTACTGACTCTATAGCAATCAGATTCTTTGTATTTCTCACACTTGCCTGCAATTCCCGGCTGTCAACATGACAGATGGGATTTGCAGTGTAAATACGGCAGCTATTACATCTGCTTCTGTCAAACATGGACCGTCTGATACAGTGTTTATATAGACCCAAAGCCGGCTGCTGGGAGCCTATCATGTGACTGGACTGGAGTGCCCTGAAAACAGAAAAATTATAACCATCTTCCTTCTAAAGGGTAGTTAGTATAGTGGGGTGGGGGCAGTTGTAATCCTAGTTCGATTCCTTAAGCCATAGCCACTACACTCCTCTCACTGCTGATGCTGCTATTGCAAAGGATAGCTCCCTGGCTAGCTGTTGATCGTCGTAAAATCGACCAGGGATGCTAGTTGCTGTTGTTGGCCATATATGGTCAATTATATCAAAGTGTTACTAAACCCCGGACCCTGCATTCACTATATCCGGTCTCCCCGGACCCCGCATTCACTATATCCGGTCTCCCCGGACCCCGCATTCACTATATCCGCTCTCCCCGGACCCCGCATTCACTATATCCGCTCTCCCCGGACCCCGCATTCACTATATCCGGTCTCCCCGGACCCTGCATTCACTATATCCGGTCTCCCCGGACCCTGCATTCACTATATCCGGTCTCCCCGGACCCTGCATTCACTATATCCGGTCTCCCCGGACCCTGCATTCACTATATCCGGTCTCCCCGGACCCTGCATTCACTATATCTGGTCTCCCCGGACCCTGCATTCACTATATCCGGTCTCCCCGGACCCTGCATTCACTATATCTGGTCTCCCCGGACCCTGCATTCACTATATCTGGTCTCCCCGGACCCTGCATTCACTATATCCGGTCTCCCCGGACCCTGCATTCACTATATCTGGTCTCCCCGGACCCTGCATTCACTATATCCGGTCTCCCCGGACCCCGCATTCACTATATCTGGTCTCCCCGGACCCCGCATTCACTATATCCGGTCTCCCCGGACCCTGCATTCACTATATCCGGTCTCCCCGGACCCTGCATTCACTATATCTGGACTCCCCAGATCCTGCATTCACTATATCTGGTCTCCCCGGACCCTGCATTCACTATATCCGGTCTCCCCGGACCCTGCATTCACTATATCTGGTCTCCCCAGACCCTGCATTCCTACAGTGACATAGTCCTTAATTCCACTTTCATTCTTTTTCTGACATATAACAAAGTTCTCCCGGACTTCCAGCTCTTTGAATGCTCAGTAACAAAGTTTTCTTGATTAGGCATCAAAAAGTGTTTGGTGATCTCTACGATGCGCCATTAATATTCACCCCGCAGACAAAACACACTACAACAAGTCTGCAGGTAAACTAATTACATTTTTTCAAACGACCTTGTTTCAATTTAAGGGACCTGGAGATAAAGAGGACTAATGAATCCTTAAGATGCCTTTTGATACTTGGATGAGCAATCCTGTGTTATTATTTAGCAGCTGAAAGACGGATCGTAGTCAAAGAAGACGTACGTTGTTATTATGCTGGAAGAGGCAGGTTGAAGAGTATTGTGCGTTCCTGTACAATATTTATATTGTGATCACAATGGGACTGAGTTGAGAACTGGATGTTCTCTGTTGTAGGGCCAGATAATATGACCTTAAGGTTGTTCTAAATGCTCGATTTTTTTTTTTATTTAAAATAAGAAACACATCATGCTTACCTGCTCCATGTAATGGTTTTGCACAGAGCAGCCCTGATTCACCTTTTCCAGGGTCCCCCAACGTAGTTACTCACCCCTCCACCTTGTCAAGTGCCCCCTCTGGGGCACTAGTGGGTGCTTGCTCCTGAGCCACCTCTGTGTCTATGGGACACACAGAGCATGGCTCAGTCCCAATCCCTCCTCATGGGCTGTAATTGGCTCCTGATGCTGTTTCTCAGCCAATGAGGAGAGAGACCTGGGAGAGCCTTTTCACTCATTTATTTTATTTATTTATTACAGGTACTTATTTAGTGCTTTACATACATATTGTACATTCACATTGGTACCTAACCCTCAAGGGGCGTACAATCTAAAGTCCCCAATTCACATATACACATATTAGGGCCAATTTAGACAGGAGCCAACTAACCTGCCAGCATGTCTTTTGGAGTGTGTGAGGAAACCCATGCAAGCACAGGGAGAACATGCAAACTCCAGGCAGGTGGTTCCATGGTTGGGATTCAAACCAATGACCCAAGTACTGCCAACCATTTAGGCACACATGCACATCACTGGATCCAGATCAGGCTCAGGTGAATATTAGGGGAGGCTGCTGGGGGAGCTATACACTGAAGGTTTTTCTTACTTTACTGGATATTTATTTCAGGTACTTATATAGCGCCGTCAATGTACACAGCGCTTTACATATATATTGTACATTCACATCAGTCCCTAACCCTCAAGGAGCGTACAATCTAAGGTCCCTAACTCACATTCATACATACACATACTAGGGCCAATTTAGACAGGATCCAATTAACCTACCAGCATGTCTTTGGTGTGTAGAAGGAAACCGGAGTACCCTGAGGAAACCCGCACAGGGAGAACATGCAAACTCCTGGCAGGTGGTGCCGTGGCTGGGATTCGAACCAATGACCCTAGTACTGCCAGGTGGAAGTGCTAACCATTTAGCCACTGTGCTGCCCAAAGGTTTTTTATCTTCATGCATAGAATGCATGAAGATAAAAAACCTTGAACCTTTACAACCACTTTAACTGTTCTAGGTGGGATCATTAGGAGGTGCAGAATTCAATCTATCTTGAGATAAACACCACGGATCAATTGTGCTATCATTGGGATGCCTTACGGGTCGGCTCACACCACAGAGCAAGCAACACGGCATCTGCGCCGAGTCACGGTAAAGTTCCTACTGTAACACATTGGTGCACATTTCTGATGCAATTGTTTGTGGTTTGAGTGCATTTTGTTATGTTTTACAGACGATGAGGAAATAATGCCTCCCTAACACCTGTTTCACTCCATAATAGTCACACAAATACACCACAAATGCATGCCTTGCATGCAGCTGCAGGGCGTTTGTGGTGCTTCCTCATTTGCTTGAATGGGTAATATACGGTGGGCTTGCGGTTTGATGAGCACAACTTGCTGCATAATTTTTGCTGTAGACATGAAGTGTGGTTTTAATCCCACAATTGCCGCACAAAACATGCCACAATGGCTTGTAATGTACATGGCTGCGGGATGTTTGCAGTGCTTCCTCGCTCACTTGAATGTGTAGAGCTCGGCAGGTTTGCTGCCTGCTGAGCATGACATGTAAGATAATTTTTACCTGCATGGGAACACCCCCATCCACTGCCATTGGAGGCAGTTGGGGGGCGCTAAAAACACATCAGTAATGCACTTCTTGCCCTAGGGTGACAATGCTCACTTCTGTATTGTATGTTTTGGAGGAGCAGCGTTGTCACCCTAAGCTGCTCACTGATAAGACTTCAGAACACCACCTTCCCTTCTCAATGCCTCTTTCAGAAGGGGTAACAGTAATCCATCACAGTGCCTATGCTGTCTCATCTCTTGTGATGTCATCCGGCCATTGCAGTTTGCTGCTGGACACTGATGTGATGTGGCCACAGGAGGACCACCATTTAGTTCAATAGTTAAAAGACTTAGAAGAGGGCACGTCAATGGCCATGGATGGATTTAGGCAGTTAATATTGGATCATAGATCAGATTTTTTTTTCTTTTTAAATTAAAACTATTGGTTTGTTAGAGAGTGGTGTGGAGCATGGAGTGTGTGTGTTTGGGGGGGGGGGGGGTCCATGGCTAAGTCAACCTGTTGCTATGTCTTCCATGGGCAAAATCATGGACCGCCATTTAGTTCAATAGTTAAAAGATTTAGAAGAGGGCACATCAATGGCCATGGATGGATTTAGGCAGTTAATATTGGCTCATAGACCAGATTTTTTTTTTCTTTTTAAATTAAAACTATTGGTTTGTCAGAGAGTGGTGTGGAGCATGGAGTGTGTGTGTTTGGGGAGGGGGGGGGGTCCATGGCTAAGTCAACCTGTTGCTATGTCTTCCATGGGCAAAATCATGGACCGCCATTTAGTTCAATAGTTAAAAGATTTAGAAGAGGGCACATCGATGGCCATGGATGGATTTAGGCAGTTAATATTGGCTCATAGATCAGATTTTTTTTTTCTTTTTAAATTTAAACTGTTTGTTAGAGGGTGGTGTGGAGCATGGAGTGTGTGTGTGTGTGTGTGTGGGGGGGGGGGGGGGCGGGGGGTTATGGCCAAGTCAACCTGTTGCTATGTCTTCCATGGGCAAAACCCAAGTTTGCTTTAAGTAAGCATGTCAACAAATCTCAAGGATGCACTTCTTTCAACCCTTACTGGAGATGGAATATCCTATCAAAGAGAAGATACTGTCATTGAATTCGCTACCAAATTAGTCATTGACCAACCCCAGCCCTGTACCCCCCAATAGCAGGATCAAAGCCTACCAGAAGGGTTTCAGTGGGTAACTAAAAATTTGTCATGCTATAGACACTACTGATGGAGATCCAGGTCTGATATACAAAGAAAATATGCAGCAAGTCAAATTAAATTGACATTGACTATGAGATTGCCTAGTTGAAGGAATACATATTTTTTGTTCAAATAAGCCTTCTATTGTCAGCATCCCATCAGCTTTACGGATGAGCTGGGCCGGCCTCATACTAATAATAATAGTGATATTGCTGCCTCCAGTTCATTAGAATGCCCATCATGATGTTTAATAAAGTGTATAAATCTAGAAAGCTGATGGGTACCCATAAAACTCATAACTCCCCATCACAGCATTGCATTAGGCTTTATGCTATTATCGCTAGAAATAGGAGATAATTCATTCATCTCTCTTCATTAGGTCACCGTTATTGGCCTGAAATAAGTTTCTACGGTGCCAGGTATCTTAAGCAACCACTGAGCGGGCCCGAAGCTCTACATACAACCCCATGCTATAGGCTTAATGTCCATCGTCCAACACAGTAATCCAAATTGCAGCAGTTACAGGGAAATAAAATAGTCTAAATTTTCTATTATTGTGATAATATGAAATTCTAATTTTCATTTTCATTTACTGAGATTAGATGTCCTGCTGTTGACGGGAAGGAGAACTTTCACGGTATCATGACATGGATTTTGTAGCTGTTTACAACATAAAACATTTTTTTATGCACTATAATGCCAAGAATGTAAGGAAATTTGACCATGACACCTAGACTCTTTGGCCAACTGTAAGTTGACACCACTCCAAATTGAGTTTAGGTGGTCCCAGTAATGGCTACAGCATATAAAGACATTTGTATGTCTGCAACCTTTTGGGGAAGGTCCAACATGACTGTGTCCTTGTGCACAAAGCCAGCTCAACAAAATGTAGGTTGAGTTCAGTGTTGAGGAACTTGAGCGGCCTGTACAGAGACCTGACCTCAATCCTACTGAACACCATTGGGATGAATTAGAATGGCAGCTAAAGTACATTTGCAATTGGGAGACAAGTAGCAATAAAACCCAATAGTGGTTGCTGGAGTGAGTGTCAGGTGGAGAAACTGAACTGAAAAAAAACCTGGAAGGTGGAGAGATTGTACTAGAAACAAACGTCCAGATGAAGACATTGCCCTAAGCAGAGATAGGTAGATGTAACTATGTTCCTGGTGGAGAGATCACCAAGTGGATTGATTGCTAGATGGAGAAGCTAGTTATGGAGAAATCGCACTGGACAGACTTCTATACGGGGAGGCTGTCCTAGGGATAGACTTGTAAGCGAAAAGAATGACTTGGGGTAAGACCACCATGTGGAAAAACTGCTAGATGAAGAGATTGCGCTGGTGGAGAGAAAATGTTAGGTGAAGAGTTTGACCTGCAGAGAAACTACTGGTTTGAGAGATTGCCCTACAAGAAGTAGAAAGTGCAAACTACCTTGGAAAAGCCCTTCCGTGTAGAAAGAAGTTATGATTAGCAGAGCTGTGCATGCTGTAGTTCTGTTCCCCTTTTGGCTTTGGCTGCAAAGATCTAGTACCAACATCCATTGGAAGTGATATCATTGGTACAGTTTGTGCTGTAGACCAAATAAGTGCATAGTTAATATTCACCAAGCTCGTCAGCTAAATGCTAGTATAGTGGGGCATCAAAAAACATATTTATAGCGTCAAGGAATCTTTCCAGTTCAGCTAGTGTAATTACCTAAAATCTTCCTTTTAAAATTAGTTGCCATACACCAGCCAAAAACTGATATAAGGCTTGCCTGCTCTGTACGATAATGGGCAAGATATTGAATGTTCTTAGGTAGTCTAAATGAAAGAACAATGACCAAGGTGGACATCATCAACCTAATATTTATCAGTAGTCCAAAAAGCAAGCAATTGGTGAGGCAGCTGCACAGAGCCTACTGAACTTCATGGTCTGGAAGGTGCTAGCCTTATCAGGGCAGCAGTGTGGGTTGAATGGAATAGCATACACCAGTCTTTATTAAGCTTTTACCCCAGAGGAACCCCTAATATAATTTTTAGGTCTTGGGAAACCCTTACTAGAACCAATTAATCAGGGTTCAGTGGGAAAATTTCCCTTACATTAGTGATAAGTAGGAAGAATGCAAACCCTAATAGTAATGGTCAGAATGCCACCATTAAATACAGTTTAAAATGTTATTGGTGTCTTGATGCTGGCATTTGCCAAGTGGTGTTGGTCCCAGAACTATGTAGGCACCATCAAATAAGAGGTCATTTAGCCACAGGTCAAGGAACCCCTAGCAAGCTCTGGGGGAACCCTAGCTGAGAATGGCTGGTATATGCATCTATCAAGCTAAACAGTTCCTAGGTATCTCTAATGGTAAACTGCTTTGCTGTAGTTGCTATTTAAATAAAACAACCTAGTGTCTAAACCAGGGGTCTCCAGATTGCAGCCTGTGGGCCGGATGTGGCCTTTGCTTGCCCTGACTTGGCCCTAAATTGGGGCACAATTTCTCCTTTTGACACAAATGATAGGGCACTATTCCTCCCACTAATACCAATAGTGGAACACTATTCCTTCCACTGACACCAGAGATAGGGAACTCATTATCCCACTGACACCAATAACGGGGCACTATTCCTCCCACTAATACCAACGATGGGGCACTATGCCTCCCACTGACACTAATGATGGGGCACTGTCCCTCTCATTAATACCAATAATGGGGAACAATTTCTCCTTTTGACTCTGATAGGGCACTATTCTTCCCACTAATACCAATAATGGGGTATTATTCCTCCCAAAGATACCAATGATAGGGCACTCTTCCTCCCATTAATGCCCATAATGGGTTACTATTCCTCCCATTGATACCAATGATGAGGCACTATTTACCCTACTGATATCAATGGTAGGGCACTACTACTCCCATTGATACCAATGATAGGGCACTATTCCTCCCACTGATACCAATGATGGGGCACTATTCCTCCCACTGATACCAATGATGGGGCACTATTCCTCCCACTGATACCAATGATGGGGCACTATTCATCCCACTGATACCAATGATGGGGCACTATTCCTCCCACTGATACCAATGATGGGGCACTATTCCTTTCACTGATACCAATAATGGGGCACTATTCCTCTCACTGATACCAATGAAGGGACACTATTCATCCCACTGATACCAATAATGGGGCACTATTCCTCCCACTGATACCAATGATGGGGCACTATTCCTCCCACTGATACCAATGATGGGGCACTATTCCTCCCACTGATACCAATGATGGGGCACTATTCCTCTCACTGATACCAATGATGGGGCACTATTCCTCCCACTGATACCAATGATGGGGCACTATTCCTTTCATTGATACCAATGATGGGGCACTATTCCTCTCACTGATACCAATGATGGGGCACTGTTCCTCCCACTGACACCAATGATGGGGCACTATTCCTCTCACTGATACCAATGATGGGGCACTATTCTTCCCACTGATACCAATGATGGGGCACTATTCCTCCCACTGATACCAATGATGGGGCACTATTCCTTTCACTGATACCAATGATGGGGCACTGTTCCTCCCACTGATACCAATGATGGGGCACTATTCCTCTCACTGATACCAATGATGGGGCACTATTCTTCCCACTGATACCAATGATGGGGCACTATTCCTCTCACTGATACCAATGATGGGGCACTATTTCCCCAACTGATACCAATGATGGGGCACTATTCCTCCCACTGATACCAATGATGGGGCACTATTCCTCCCACTGATACCAATGATGAGGCACTATTTCCCCCACTGATACCAATGATGGGGCACTATTCCTCTCACTGATACCAATGATGGGGCACTATTCTTCCCACTAATACCAATAATGGGGTATTATTCCTCCCAAAGAAACCAATGATAGGGCACTCTTCCTCCCATTAATGCCCATAATGGGTGACTATTCCTCCCATTGATACCAATGATGAGGCACTATTTACCCTACTGATACCAATGGTAGGGCACTATTCCTCCCACTGATACCAATGATAGGGCACTATTCCTCCCACTGATACCAATGATGGGGCACTATTCCTCCCACTGATACCAATGATGGGGCACTATTCCTCCCACTGATACCAATGATGGGGCACTATTCATCCCACTGATACCAATGATGGGGCACTATTCCTCCCACTGATACCAATGATGGGGCACTATTCCTTTCACTGATACCAATAATGGGGCACTATTCCTCTCACTGATACCAATGAAGGGACACTATTCATCCCACTGATACCAATAATGGGGCACTATTCCTCCCACTGATACCAATGATGGGGCACTATTCCTCTCACTGATACCAATGATGGGGCACTATTCCTCCCACTGATACCAATGATGGGGCACTATTCCTTTCACTGATACCAATGATGGGGCACTATTCCTCTCACTGATACCAATGATGGGGCACTATTCTTCCCACTAATACCAATAATGGGGTATTATTCCTCCCAAAGATACCAATGATAGGGCACTCTTCCTCCCATTAATGCCCATAATGGGTGACTATTCCTCCCATTGATACCAATGATGAGGCACTATTTACCCTACTGATACCAATGGTAGGGCACTATTCCTCCCACTGATACCAATGATGGGGCACTATTCCTCCCACTGATACCAATGATGGGGCACTATTCCTCCCACAGATACCAATGATGGGGCACTATTCCTCCCACTGATACCAATGATGGGGCACTATTCATCCCACTGATACCAATGATGGGGTACTATTCCTCCCACTGATACCAATGATGGGGCACTATTCCTCCCACTGATACCAATGATGGGGCACTATTCCTCTCACTGATACCAATGATGGGGCACTATTCCTCCCACTGATACCAATGATGGGGCACTATTCCTTTCACTGATACCAATGATGGGGCACTATTCCTCTCACTGATACCAATGATGGGGCACTGTTCCTCCCACTGACACCAATGATGGGGCACTATTCCTCTCACTGATACCAATGATGGGGCACTATTCTTCCCACTGATACCAATGATGGGGCACTATTCCTCCCACTGATACCAATGATGGGGCACTATTCCTCTCACTGATACCAATGATGGGGCACTGTTCCTCCCACTGATACCAATGATGGGACACTATTCCTCTCACTGATACCAATGATGGGGCACTATTCTTCCCACTGATACCAATGATGGGGCACTATTCCTCTCACTGATACAATGATGGGGCACTATTTCCCCAACTGATACCAATGATGGGGCACTATTCCTCCCACTGATACCAATGATGGGGCACTATTCCTCCCACTGATACCAATGATGAGGCACTATTTCCCCCACTGATACCAATGATGGGGCACTATTCCTCTCACTGATACCAATGATGGGGCACTATTTCCCCCACTGATACCAATGATGGGGCACTATTCCTCTCACTGATACCAATGATGGGGCACTATTCCTCTCACTGATACCAATGATGGGGCACTATTCCTCTCACTGATCCCAATGATGG
The DNA here is from genome assembly GCF_062004578.1 of Staurois parvus. Taxonomy (NCBI): domain Eukaryota; kingdom Metazoa; phylum Chordata; class Amphibia; order Anura; family Ranidae; genus Staurois; species Staurois parvus. Next base: position 2,823,868 of record NW_028317980.1, on the reverse strand, counting down.
GGCACTATTCCTCTCACTGATACCAATGATGGAGCACTATTCCTCCCATTGGATACCGATGATGTAATTTTTTACTCCCACTGACCTTCATGCCATTGATGTCAGGGCATTTTCTATTCCCAATGGCAACAGTCTGGCCCCCCTAAAGTTTAAAGGGGAGTAAGCTGGCCCTTTTTGTTTTGAAAGTGTGGAGACCCTTGGTCTAAACATATATTGTGGGCTTTGGCTTAACAAAACTCTCTGTGAAGTCACTGCAGATTTTGTTCTGAAATAAAGCACTACCTCGTGATTGCACATTTCTACAAACTGATAATCTCAATATTAGTTCAGCCTATAATGTGGCTGTGTTCTTTCTTTTGTGAGGCGACAGGTCCACTTATATTTTGTACTATCTTTTAAACTGTGGAGCATTGCAAATCCTGGGGTCAGAGTGGTTTTGCATCGCTCAGCTTCAGAACACCGTGTTTCTATGAAGACACAGTGTCACACCAGTAATTGTTATTTTTCCCCATGTGGCAGTATAAACGAATAATAGCTGAGATTCATTTATCTGTACTTGCGCCGTTAGCCTCAGTGACCTGTAAAACATTATTACATGAGACACCAGTGGACAAAGGAAAAAAAAGAATCTTTCATTTAGATCAGAGCGGAGAAGCTGACGGGACTACAAAGTTAGAAAGAAAAAAGTTCATGTAAACCACGTCCAACAAAAGGCAAACTCCCAATGTTCTGGCTCTAGATAAATCCTGCCTCGGATAACAAGGGACAATGAAAAAAGACCACTTATGGCTTGTTCTCATCAGCCCCATTAGGCTGGGTTGGGCCGTATTTTCCAGTGCGGTCCCATCACAGACAAAGCAAAATCCTTGCTTTGTAAATAGCCTGTTTACACCAATGGGTTTAGTTGGTGTGTGTTGCTATAAAACAATTTATCATAATGTAGCAAACATACAGCTGCAAGACTAAAATTTACATAAAAGTTTTTAAAAAAAAGCAGAGCGATGTGTTACAGCACGTAGTGTGTGTTCAAATTGCCTTTAAACATGCAATGAGGTGTGCGTGCAGAACTGGTTCACCACCACTGGCCTGAGCATGCCCCTACAGTGGACCTAGTATTAGGCATTTTTTTTTTCATCATGGGCAAGTGTTAACATATTTCCTTTAGATTTGCCCCTCCTTACAGGAAGTGACCTGTTAGTCCTCCCCTTTTGGCAGATTCCCTTATATACAGTGGATGGAGTCTAGTAAGGTAGAGTATTGTATCTGAGAGAATGTAGAGGTGGACTAGTGGAACCACGGCTGGTCCCCCTAGAAGGGCTTCCCCTGCAATGGGACTTAAAGTGGAAGTTTAGGTATGCACATTTTTGCATATTCACATTGGTCCATCTTGGACCAATGTACATAAATATGCATATCTTTCAATGTGCTTTCTATGAATCGTATCAAGATGTGCCTCATTCGTATTTGACTAATGTGCGGAAGTTGCATCCACTCAGTACTGAGTAAAAGAGAAAGATGTTGGCTTCTGGCTGGAAGTGTTATTCAAAAGAGGATCCTTGAGTACCTGAGTGGGAGCATGTAAGGAGGGCCACAGCATGTCTCTCAGGAAAGATGGCACCATCTTTATTCAGGTATCATCCAGTGTCATCATAGTTACATAGTTAGTCTGGCCAAAAAAAGACAAAAGTCCATTTAGTTCAACCATTAAAAAAAAAGTTATAATCCTACACCCACAGTTGGTCCAGAGGAAGGCAAAAAAAAACCCAGCAAAGCATGATCCAATTTGCTCCTGCAGGGGAAAAAAGTCCTTCCTGATCCCCCGAGAGGCAATCAGATATTCCCTGGATCAACTTTACCTATAAATATTAGTATCCAGTTATATTCTGTGTAACTAAGAAAGAATCCAGGACTTTTTTTAAAGCAATCCACTGAGCTGGCCAGAACCAACTCTTGAGGGAGTCTATTCCACATTTTCACAGCTCTTACTGTGAAGAAACCTTTCCGTGTTTTGGAGATTACATTTCTTTTCCTCCAAATGTAAAGAGCGCCCCCTTGTCCTCTGTGATGACCTCCAGGGTGAATAACTCTACACCGAGTTCACTATATGAACCACTGATGTATTTATACATACAGATCATATCCCCCCTTATGTATTATACTTGGAGATCATATCCCCCCCTTATGTATTATACATAGAGATCATACCCCCCCTTATGTATTATACATGGAGATCATATCCCCCCTTATGTATTATTATACATGGAGAGCATATCCCCCTTATGTATTATACATGGAGAGCATATTCCCCTTATGTATTATACATGGAGATCATATCCCCCCCTTATGTGTTATACATGGAGATCATATCCCCCCTTATGTATTATACATGGAGATCATATCCCCCTTATATATTATACATGGAGATCATATCCCCCCTTAAGTATTATACATGGAGATCATATCCCCCCTTATGTATTATACATGGAGATCATATCCCCCTTATGTATTATACATGGAGATCATATCCCCCCTTATGTATTATACATGGTGATCATATCCCCCTTATGTATTATACATGGAGATCATATCCCCCTTATGTATTATACATGGAGATCATATTCCCCCTTATGTATTATACATGGAGATCATATTCCCCCTTATGTATTATACATGGAGATCATATCCCCCCCCTTATGTATTATACATGGTGATCATATCCCCCCTTATGTATTATACATGGAGATCATATCCCCCCTTATGTATTATACATGGAGATCATATCCCCCCTTATGTATTATAAATGGAGATCATATCCCCCCTTATGTATTTATACATGGAGATCATATCCCCCCCTTATGTATTATACATGGTGATCATATCCCCCTTATGTATTATACATGGAGATCATATCCCCCTTATGTATTATACATGGAGATCATATCCCCCCTTATGTATTTATACATGGAGATCATATCCCCCCCCCCCCCCTTATGTATTATACATGGTGATCATATCCCCCCCCTTATGTATTATACATGGTGATCATATCCCCCCCTTATGTATTATACATGGTGATCATATCCCCCCTTATGTATTATACATGGAGATCATATCCCCCCTTATGTATTATACATGGAGATCATATCCCCCTTATGTATTATACATGGAGATCATATCCCCCTTATGTATTATACATGGAGATCATATCCCCCCTTATGTATTATACATAGAGATCATATCCCCCCTTATGTATTATACATGGAGATCATATCCCCCCTTATGTATTACACATGGTGATCATATCCCCCCTTATGTATTATACATGGAGATCATATCCCCCCTTATGTATTATACATGGAGATCATATCCCCCTTATGTATTATACATGGAGATCATATCCCCCTTATGTATTATACATGGTGATCATATCCCCCTTATGTATTATACATGGAGATCATATCCCCCTTATGTATTATACATGGAGATCATATCCCCCCTTATGTATTTATACATGGAGATCATATCCCCCCCTTATGTATTATACATGGTGATCATATCCCCCCCTTATGTATTATACATGGTGATCATATCCCCCCCTTATGTATTATACATGGTGATCATATCCCCCCTTATGTATTATACATGGAGATCATATCCCCCCTTATGTATTATACATGGAGATCATATTCCCCCTTATGTATTATACATGGAGATCATATCCCCCTTATGTATTATACATGGAGATCATATCCCCCCTTATGTATTATACATGGAGATCATATCCCACTTATGTATTATACATGGAGATCATATCCCCCCTTATGTATTATACATGGAGATCATATCCCCCCTTATGTATTATACATGGAGATCATATCCCCCCTTATGTATTATACATGGAGATCATATCCCCCCTTATGTATTATACATGGAGATCATATCCCCCCTTATGTATTATACATGGAGATCATATCCCTCCTTATGTATTATACATGGAGATCATATCCCCCCTTATGTATTATACATGGAGATCATATCCCCCCTTATGTATTATACATGGAGATCATATCCCCCCTTATGTATTATACATGGAGATCATATCCCCCCTTATGTATTATACATGGAGATCATATCCCCCCCTTAATCTCCTCTTCTCAAGAGAGAATAAATTCAGTCATCTTCTTCCCATGCTTAGATTCTGGCTCAGAAATTGCACAGTCTCTGGTGCTTGTGCAGCCCTTGGCTGTGATCACAGATGCAGCCTCTCACCTAGTGACTTGCTACAAAGCTACATCTGAGCCTTTAATATATTTTTAAAGAGGTTATAAACCTCTGAAAGTAAAAATAAACAAAGCCTTCTGTAGTGTTCTTGTCTCAATACAAAGTGCTTAGAGTGATTTCTGTTTGCTGTCACTTACTTCTGCTATCTGCATTAGTCATTTCTGACAGGTTATGCCGACATCAAGGGATCCAGGGGGACAGGGGAGGGGAGCTCCAGCACACAGCCTGTGATTGACCGCCTCAGCTGTGTGTTTCCCTATGAGACTGTGTAAGGGGAGGGTGTCCATTCCCTCCATTCAGGTCTCAGATTACACTCCACTTCCTGCTCTATGCTCTGCAGTGTGTGACATCAGGTCCTCGCCCCCTGCTTGCTGGAGCTCAGAAATGCTGTGTAAATTCTGTATTTTGAAGGGCTACGAGGAGGGAGGGACGCAGATAAACAGGTACAACTTATGTAGGAGGATGTATTTTGTCACTGTGTATCTGGTCACTTTACTGGATATGTGTAAGGGTTTACAACCACTCTAAATACTGCTAATTTTAAGTACTAAGATATTTTCTTTATAATAATTAGCAAAATCCCCTGCAGACAGGAAAAGGAAGGCAAGAGGTAGGAGCTAATCAACGTAATCACAGGAAGGAAAGATGCCCGCAGACCCTGTCTCAGAAATAGGAGGCCATATGCATGAGCCAATCAACTTGTTCACAGGGAGGATAGGCACAAGATGGTACCACCAATGCTTCTTTACTGTCCAATCAGCCTGCTAAAGCAGGAAGGTGACCAAGAAAGTAGCACTTTGACAGCCAAAAAAAAATCTGCAACATAATTTTATGAAGATAAATCCCTATAAATCATATTTCATTGCTGAGCTGTTTACCGTTTTGTCAATCCTCTAAGTGGCCGTATCCTTAAAAACATGACAGGGAGAACATGCCACGTTGCCCCCAGCCAGAACTCGCGGTGCCTCTACACACACGCAGACTGCATAGGATACACCATAAATCTCTTTAGCTTGGGTCAGGAACAAATGAATTGGCTTCAGATCATTCTGCCATTGCCTGAAAGTAATGACGTGCCAGAACTCAATGCTTTAACAGCATCTTCCCATAGAGAGCAAGAGAAATTTATAGCTCAATGATTTCTGGTCTTTAATTAAAAGTTTTCAATGTGTATTCTGATCGGCAGCTAAAAATAGCTGTGCTGTGCAAAATAGGCTGCGTGCAGCCATCCAGATCTGCAGTTTACTCCTAGGCGTCATTGGGGAATAGCTTGCCTTCTGATTTATGGCCTCGTTAACTGATGCGCCGTCATACTGAACAGATAACAATTAATAGAGAGAGGCGATCTGGCCCAATGAGTTGTCGGGTGTCCAGGAAGGGCTGTGACATCCTCCAGACAGAGGATAACATGGATGTCCTTGGGTGCGATTAATCACCGTGAAGAAAATGCAAGTTGAACAGAATTTGACATTTTTTGCCATTTTGAGCTCTTTCATAGATGGAAGGAAAAGAATTCATAACTTTAAAGAAGAACTTGAGGACAAAACCATCGGGAGCTTGGTTATATATCTATAGGGCCTACATTTTCATACAGCTGCAAGCATTGCCATGTGTCAGTTGAACCCTCTTCATGAGCAATGTGCCAGTTGAACCCCCTTCACTCATAGATGTGTACCCACTCATCCATTTGTGATATGTTGGCACCTTCTAACAATTACCTTTTTCCTATCTGAACTTTTATGGACCCATTTATGCTGTAGCTCAAGGACAAAACCATCGGGAGCTTGGTTATATATCTATAGGGCCTACATTTTCATACAGCTGCAAGCATTCTTAACATGCCATGTGTCAGTTGAATCCTCCATGTGCAATGTGCTAGATGAACCCTCCTTCATGTGCCAGTTGAACCCTCTTTCATGTGCCAGTTGAACCCCCTTCACTCATAGATATGTACCCACTCATCCGTTTGTGATATGTTGGCACCTTCTAACAACTACCTTTTTCCTGTCTGAACTTTTATGGACCCATTTATGCTGTAGCTCAAGGACAAAACCATCGGGAGCTTGGTTATATATCTATAGGGCCTACATTTTCATACAGCTGCAAGCATTCTTAACATGCCATGTGTCAGTTGAATCCTCCATGTGCAATGTGCTAGATAAACCCTCCTTCATGTGCCAGTTGAACCCTCTTTCATGTGCCAGTTGAACCCCCTTCACTCATAGATATGTACCCACTCATCCGTTTGTGATATGTTGGCACCTTCTAACAATTACCTTTTTCCTGTCTGAACTTTTATGGACCCATTTATGCTGTAGCTCAAGGACAAAACCATCTGGAGCTTGGTTATATATCTATAGGGCCTACATTTTCATACAGCTGCAAGCATTCTTAACATGCCATGTGTCAATTGAACCCTCTTCATGTGCAATGTGCCAGATGAACCCCCTTCACTCATAGATGTGTACCCACTCATCCGTTTGTGATATGTTGGCACCTTCTAACAATTACCTTTTTCCTGTCTGAACTTTTATGGACCCATTTATGCTGTAGCTCAAGGACAAAACTATCGGGAGCTTGGTTATATATCTATAGGGCCTACATTTTCATACAGCTGCAAACATTCTTAACATGCCATGTGCCAGTTGAACCCTCTTCATGAGCAATGTGCCAGTTGAACTCCCTTCACTCATTGATGTGTACCCACTCATCCATTTGTGATATGTTGGCACCTTCTAACAATTACCTTTTTCCTATCTAAAGTTTTATTGACTCATTTACGCTGTAGCTCAAGGACAAAACCATCAGGAGCTTGGTTATATATCTATAGGGCCTACATTTTCATACAGCTGCAAGTATTCTTAACATGCCATGTGTCAGTTGAATCCTCTTCATGTGCTATGTGCCAATTGAACCCCCTTCACTCATAGATGTGTACCCATGCATCCATTTGTGATATATTGGCACCTTCTAACAATTACCTTTTTCCTATCTGAACTTTTATGAACCCATTTATGCTGTAGCTCAAGGACAAAACCATCAGGAGCTTGGTTATATATCTATAGGGCCTACATTTTCATACAGCTGCCAGCATTCTTAACATGCTATGTGTCCGTTGAATCCTCCATGTGCAATGTGCCAGATGAACCCTCCTTCATGTGCCAGTTGAACCCCCTTCACTCATAGATACGTACCCAATCATCCATTTGTGATATGTTGGCACCTTCTAACAATTACCTTTTCCTATCTGAACTTTTATGTGCCCATTTACGCTGTAGCTCAAGGACAAAACCATCTGGAGCTTGGTTATATAGCTAATCTATACTAATTAACTTCTCTTACAGCTCTTACAGCTACAGGCTTTTTCATGTGCCAGGTGCACCCCCCTTCATATGTCATGTGCCAGTTGCATCACCTCCACCTCTCTCCCATGTGCCATTTGAAGCCTATCCACTCATACATGAGTAGCCACCCATGCTGTGGTGATAATTTAGTGTCTCCTAAAAATTAGCTTTCCCTTTCTGAACTCATAAGGGCCCATTTGCACTGGAGCTCGAGGATAAAGCCATCGGGAGCTTAGTTACTGTATATATCTCATCTATAGTGTTTACTTATTCTTACAGCTGCAAGCATTCTTTATGTGCCATCTGCCGGCTGCCAGCTGAACCCTCCGCCATGTGCAATGTACCAGTAGAAATCTCTTCATGTGCCAGATCAACCACCTCCACCTGCCTTCATGCATCAACTGAACCCCCTACACTCATAAATGAGTACCCACTCATCTGATAAGTTAGCACCACCTAACAATTACCTTTCCCTATCTGAAGTCTTGCGGGCCCATTTACTCTGTAGCTGAAGCACAAAACTATTGGGAGCTTGGTTATACAGTTAGGTCCATATATATGTGGACACAGGCACAATTTTAGTTTTCTTTTCAGGTATTTATCAAAACATATTCAAGCTATAGTTATATAATAGATATGGGCTGAAAGTGCACACTCTCAGGTTTAATTTGAAGGTATGTACATCCAAATTGGAGGAAGGATTTAGGAATTACAGCTCTTAAGAGTAGCAACCCCCCACTTTTTCAAGGGACCAAAAGTAATTTTGACAATTGAATCAAAAGCTGTTTCATGGCCAGGTGTGGGCTACTCCTTCATAATTTATTCATCAATTAAGCAGGTAAAAGGTCTGGAGTTGATTCTAAGTGTGGTGTTTGCATTTGGAATATATTGCTGTGAACCTACATAATGCATTCAAAGGAGCTGTCCATGCAAGTAAAACAGGCCATTATAAGGCTTCAAAAATTAAACAAATCCATCAGAGAGATAGCAGCAACATTACGAGTCGCCAAATCAACAGTTTGGAACATTCTGAGGAAAGAAGAAAGCACTGGTGAGCTCAGCAACATAAAAAGGCATGGACTTCCACAGAAGACAACAAGTGGTGGATGATCGCAGGATCCACTCCATGGTAAAGAAAACCCATTCACAACATCCGGACAAGTGAAGGACACTCTCCAGGAGGTGGGCATATCATTATCAAAGTCTACAATCAAGAGAAGACTTCACGAGAGCAAATACAGAGGATTCAAGGTGCACACCGTTCATAAGCCAGAAGAATAGAGAAGCCAGATTAGACTTTGCCAAAAAACATCTAAAAAAGCCAGAACAGTTCTGGAAAAGTATTCTTTGGACTGATGAAACTAAGATTAATCTGTACCAGAATGATGGGAAGAAAAAAGTGTGGAGAAGGCTCGGAACAGCTCATGATTCAAGGCACACAACGTCATCTGCAAAACATGGTGGAGGCAGTGTGATGGCATGGGCATGCATGGCTTCCAGTGGCACTGGGTCATTGGTGTTTGATGATGTGACAGAAGACAGAAGCAGCCAGATGAATTCTGCAATGATTACAGAGATACTGTCAGCCCAGATTCAGCCAAATACAGCAAAGTTGATTGGACGGCGCTTTACAGTACAGATGGACAATGATCCAAAACACACTGCAAAAGTAACCCAGGAGCCTTTTGAAGGAGAAGTGGAATATTCTGCAATGGCTGAGCCAATCACCTGCTCTCAACCCAATTGAGCATGCATTTCACTTGCTGAAGGCAGAACTAAAGGCAGAAAGACCCACAAACAAAGAACTGAAGACAGCTGCAGTTATTGCCTGGCAAAGTTGAACCCCCTCCACTTCCCTTCATATTATGTGCCAGTGGAACCCCCTCCACTCCTAGATGAGTACCCACCAAAATGATGTTAATTTGTTAGCACCTCCTAATAATTACCTTTCTTAAAGCCCTATTTACTTTATAACATTTTAAAAACTTTAGATTGTACACCCCTTGAGGGTTAGGGTCTGATGTGAATGTACAAAATATATGAAAAGCGCTGCGTAAATTGCCGGCGCTATATAAGAACCTGAAATAAATAATGCGTTTTGAAAGGCCCATAGAGTTCAATGGCAACAAAGTTTAACAAGCCTTGGTCAACTCCAAATCCTAAATTCAAAAACATGTTGGAAATGCGCATCAGTAACACGCCAACACACATGCCTAACTCTATAAATAACGCACCTCTATGGTTGCACACGTATGGTTCATAATGTGACCTAAGGCATACATCAAGGCACCAAGTTCAAAGGGTGGTCTTTGGTCTCCTCTTTTTCCTCTAGCAATGAGAAGCTCATACATGCTGCGGCGCCATTTTTCAAAAGGGTCATGCATTCTTTTCATACGTAGAGCATCTTATTGAAATCAGTGGGCTGCCTTGAATGTGATGTTGAAAATGCACAGAAACAAACACGTGCGCTCCATTGCAGCTTCATAGGGTCATGTTCACATAGGAAGAGTTCTGCCTGATGATTGGCGGGTGCCAGCAAACACTTGTTCACCGGGACCCACAGATCGGCTTCTGCTGTGAGTGTTCACAGCAGAAGTGAGCCACCAGAGGCACGTACGCGCCCCCTATGGTGGAAATGCAAAGTCGCATATATATACGTGAATTTGCACAGGAGGATCACCATATAGCAGTAAAACTGCTATAGGGTGGTCTTCCAGTGGTTAAAGCTGAAAAAGTGAAGACTTGCTATAGGCAAGCACTCCTGAGTCTACAACGTCATAGCTGTATATCTGCAGTGTGAGATCTAAGGCACTGCTGCCTCTGACTGCTAGTCTCAGGAGAGATGTCTCATCTTTAAATCTGACCTCCTGCCTTCCCTTCAGTCTTGCACAGTTGTACAGTCTCCTTTCCTATACTGAAATGACTTACTCCGATTTATCTATTTATTTCCTAGATTGTAAGCTCGACAGAGCAGGGCCCTCGATCCCCTCATGTTTTGCATTGTATTGGTATTGTTCTGTCACATGTTCTGTCCCCCTTTGTAATGTACAGCGCTGAGCGAACTATTGGCGCTTTATAAATACTGTATAATAATAATAATATTTCAGGTACTTATATAGCGCCGTCAATTTACGCAGCGCTTTACATATATATTGTACATTCACATCAGTCCCTAACCATCAAGGGGCGTACAATCTAAGGTCCCTAACTCACATTCATACATACACATACTAGGACAATTTAGAGCCAATTCACCTACCAGCATGTCTTTGGAGTGTGAGAAAAGCCACGCAGGCACAGGGAGAACATGCAAATTCTAGGCAGGTGGTGCCGTGGTTGGGATTCGAACCAACCCTAGTACTGCCAGGCGGAAATGCTAACCTTTAGCCACTGTGATTTCACTGCATCCTCTCACAGTGTGTATTAAAAGTTGCAATAAGCCAGATGCAGTCTCATTTCCTAGCTGGAAAACTGTCCCTGGCCTGCACCTTTTCCTTCATTGGTTTTCAGTTCCTTCAATCACGGAGGCTCAACATCACATGTGATGTCAAGCTCCCTGCCAGATCCTTCCACCCTCCATAATCTGCATTTCATAGAGAAGCACAAAGACCTAGTAATGATGTCAATGGGCCTAAAATAAGCTATTAGTAATGAAAACAGATTTTTCATGAACATATTGATGAGAGTGGGAAGGAGGCTTTAGGGAAGAAAAAGGTGACCAGATTAAACTTTAGCTTTAATGCAATATTTAACTGTAAAGACTATTTTACAATTCTGCAGTACCCGCCATACATCCAGCTGTACATTTATTGTATAATAAATATCCTGCATATAACACATGAGCCGCATTAGTTGGATAAAGAAAGGCACTGATTTATGACTTGCTGTAAACACGTCAGCGGGACTCTACGGGTCCAATGGGACTTTCCATGTTACATGTTAAAGGATGGATCAACTGTCAGAACTGGCAGTATATACAGCCGCAGAGTGGGAGCAAAGAATAATTTACACGTTTCCCTTTTGCATGGGGGGTCTGCTTATGTTATTTATAGGATGAATAGAAATAAAAGGGGAAAAAAAAAACTTTAATCCTGCATAAAAGGAAAATAAAAAAAACTTTAATCCTGCATAAAAAGAAAACAAAAAAAAACTAATTTCATACTGTAAAGTCATTTTTAGATTTTAAGAAGTCTGTTATCTGTCTGGCAGCGGTCTCTTGTTTTATCGTGAATTTGATCGCTGAGGTCAGTTAAGGCAATTTCGCAACAGAAAGTAATTTATGCTTATCGTATTCCCCCCCCCCCATGCACATACATTTTGCCTGCAGCTGGAGGGCCACGCTTTGGCAAAGATGCTCCTTTTGTTTCTGGCTGGTGGAGATGACCAAGGAACACCTCGCTTTTCTGTCTTGCTTCGTGATATCTTCTGCTAATTGGCATTTTTAATTAGAATCAGTCAGAGATAGCGGGGCTGCAATTCCACAAATTGCTTTCATGCTTGGCTGCTCCTTCTCTTTCTGATGGAATCGGGGGCTATGGTTTTGCTGCATCTTCTGCGAGGACCCTGGACAGTCATGCATTCCAATTTAAAGTTTATTTTATGAGCTGCAGCTAAACTCTGGGATTGGAAAAAAAAAAAAAAAAAAATCTCCCCATCCCCCTCTATCCAAAACTACCCCCCACACACCCACAATTTCCCCGGAATACAAGGGTTAAAGAACTCCGGGATAAGCAAAAAAATCACCCATTAGTATACCCCCCTACACAAAACACTTAACAGTTAATACAATTTTGAAAATCTTTACCATTTAGGAGAAATTCTAATTGAATTTCCGAGACCTTATCTCTGCAAGTCAAAAGATAACAATATCTGCTGTGCCAATAGGAGTAACAGCTGGGATTACATCATATCCTCTTCTATCTCAGCAATAAAAGGAAACTACAGTTCCCATCAACCACAGAGAATTGTAGCGAATGAGGGCGAGTACACTATGCATGTACATGTTGAATGTGTCTGACAGTCTCGGTCCGCCCACCACTGCAAGTGGGGCTGAATGACATCTGGAGAAAAAACTACAGAAGAGATGTGCCAAGACCTGTGGCTAGGGGAATAGGAGGCCACTGATCTTACAAACAGGAAACCAAAGAGAATTAACAGTATGATTTGAAAATGAATAGGCTATTTCAGAGCAACTACTGAGCCAACCAGAAAATGGATGACATATTCATGGAAGGTACGAAATCAGCAACAAGGTCATGTGAAGAGGTTTTTGTTAGGAGTTCTGTTTTAAAGCGATTTCTAAAGGTTAATTTTTTTTTTTTTGGGGGGGGAGAATAACAAACATTATCTATACTTGTGTGCAGTGGTTTTGCACAGAGCAACCCTGATCCTCCTCTTCTCGGGTCCCTCGCAGGCTCTCCTGGCCCCCCCTCCTGTTGGGTGCCCCCACAGCAAGCAGTTTGCTATGGGGGCACCCGCTGCTCCGTGTGTCCATTCACACAAGAAGCCGCGGCTTGGCCCCACCCCCTCTCTCTCCTCATTGGCTGTCTGGCTGTGATTGACAGCAGTGGGAGCCAATGGCTCCCACTTGCTGTCTCAGCCAACGAGGAGGCAGAGACTCGAGACAGCCAAGGCTGTTGTTCAGACCACTGGATCGCAATGAGGCTCAGGTAAGAATTGAGAGGACTGGGGAAGCTGCAGCACAAAAAGTTTTTTTTTAACTTCATGCATAGAATGTATGAAGGTAAAAAACCTTTAGGTTTAGGGGCAGAGGAATGAAGTAAGAGGGCTGTACAGAAAGTAGTGTAATAGTAGGCAAAACTTACATCGGTCTTTCAAATTTCACACGTCGGTAGAGTAACTCTTTCTCTATAGTAAATCTTCTTCTTTATCTTTTTCATTGCAAGTAAATAATGGAATCTAAGCAGAAACAATGTGCCATCACTGAGTTTTTGATGAAGGAGGGGTGCAGGTTGTCCAGCATCCATAGAAGGCTACAGAATGTTTATGGCGATTGACACCATTGACAAGAGTCACCAATGGCAAGACATTGATTTTGTCAATGGTGTCATCTCTGTAAACATTCTGCAGTCTTCTATGGATGTCAGACAGCCTACACCCTTTCTTCATCAAGAACTCAATGACAGCAAGTTGCTTCTGCTTGGAAACCATTATTTATTTACTTGCAATGAAAAAAAAGAGTTACTATAGAGAAAAAGTGTTACTCCACCAACATGTGCAACTTGAACAACCTATGTAAGTCAAAAAAAAGGTCATACCAACTTTTCAATTACTTTTAGTACAGTCTTTGTATAATTCTTAACTTATTCCTTGTTCCAGAAGGCTTTTGATGCTTTCCTTTTCTCTCCAACACCCCAGGTTGTGGGCATGCCTTCCCTATCCTCATATAAAATGCTGGACTGCTAATCCTGCATTTGTATGTGAGGATTTCACAATGTGTCCATTTGCCGGAAGGCCAAAGAGAAACAGCTTTGGTGGACCAGTTGCATAGCATGGTAGAAGCCTGCTGGAGGAGGCACAAGGCAAGCATTACAGCCTATTCCCCTACCTCTAGACTTCGTGTAAGTCCAGGCAAAACAGTTGTTTTTTTTTTGTTTTGTTTTTGACACTGTAGGGAAACATTAGAACCTTTTTGAAGGTATTTTAACTCTCCAGGTGCAGCAAGTAAGCCTGGGAAGAGCTTACAACAATCATCCCCTTATCCCATCCCCCATCATGACAGTATTAGGGCTTGGTGATTGTCCTGTGTTCTGGTCTGGTAAATGGACATTAAAATGTGGGTGGACAGCTATGAACATTCAAGTATTTACACATTCTTATAATAGTTGTAAAGGCTGTGTGAGTGCAGTGGCTCTCCTGGGTTTCTCCCCCCTTACTGGTTCAGACATAGCAACAGGAGCCTTTGGCTCCCGCTGCTGCCATTCACAGCCAGTAAGGAGGGAGTGAGGGGGGGTGGGGTGGGAATGAACCATGCTTTATGCATCCCATAGACATACAAAATAGGCCCGCATGAGTACCCCCATAGCAAGCAGATAGCCACGGGGACACTAGGTAAGGGGGAGGAGCCAGAAGCGCCAGCGGAGGGACCCGACAAGAGCAGGATCGAAGCTCTTCTGTGCAAAAGCATTGCACAGAGCGGTTAAGTATGATGTGTTTATTATGTTCAAGAAAAACTGAGCCTTTAGAACAACTTTAATAAGCTGTAAATAAACTTAAAAAGCAAACCCTCACTTACCTCTGTAGCTGCAGCTATAAATTTGCAGCAGGAATACAGAAATAACTCCTCTACAGTTGTTATCTTTGGCAGCAAGGACTCTGCAGCCTTCCAACATTCCAATTTAAAACACACAGCAGGTGAGGTCAGCTCTTTAGAAAGTGCAACCTTGCTTCAGAGTCTCTGCTGAGATCTTTGAGGTGAACTACTCCACAGTACCGGCAGCTACAGAGGTCAGGCTTGTTTTAAAACTGAACTCCAACACAGAAACCTTCATTTTAAATACATTACTCAATAGCCACAAAAGGTATAAATCCACTATGCATGCACTAAACTCTATCACCTTAAAGTAGCAATACTATAATCACTGTAGGAGGAACCCATTTACTCTACAGGCTGCCTACAGAAAACTACAGGAGGGGGCGGAGACAAGACCAGTCACCCTGCACAAGGAGAGGAATTTGCCATGTGTAGGAAAAGCATAGGTTCACTTTAAATTTGTATCAGGATACTGATTGTACGGGCTTAGAAATATTACTGGAGTCATTTAACTTTAACTAGTCTCTGCTGAACAAGGAACAACACATAAAAAGCCAGATATATTTTCTTCAACGTTAGATTTAATTAAAATCCTGCACCAGGAAATGGGTAAGCACGGAGTGCCAACGCCAATGACATCACAGATTACTCCTTCTACAGTAGTTATCTAATCATAAAGAGAATTCTCGCAAATGCCATTTCCTTTGAGCAGGTGACCTTAGACTGGCTCATCTCATCCACCGTCTGTTGGGTAACAACACAATTACAATTAGCTTCATCGATAGAGCGGTGGCAGGAAAGCATTAAAGTAAACCCGCAGAAAAATATCTTTAATAAAAATTCTGCTTAACATGAACTCTTGAACCCAGGAACAACCCACATTGATGGGGTAATTGCGTTATTTCGTGGTTTGGTATAAAATGGGAAAGAACGCAAGCTTCGTCATGCGGCTGGGTCTATCTCGTTCCATCCCCGCACTCTTGAATGCCATTACCAACTAGTGTTGCATTTTCAATTACATTGATTTTTCAAGTTCTCTTTCCAAATCTATCCCATCCAGTATAATTAGCTAGAAATGTATAGAATTTATATTCGAGAGAAATGAAGTGCCCTTTGAAAAAAAAAAATGCTTGTAACTCAAACAGAAAGGGTTCTATTGATAGAGAAATTTACAGTAGGAATAAAGACAAATTTACAGGGCAATAAAAGCAACCTAGGGAGAAGTACGTGTAGATTTAATTAGAGAGATGTAAGCTTTATACTGACTAAACAAATATGGTTGTTTTGCAAAAAGTTCTCATTGGAAGACTAGAAGTGGCCAAAGGCAGCAATCACATAATTAAACTACTTCCTGACAGCATGTAGTGTTAAAAAGTACGCATACAATCAGTGCAATCTCCTCAACCTCTTACCACTGGATCCCGCTGGCCCTTTAAGAGGTTCGTTCTACTGGAAGCTGGTAGGACTGGCTCCGAATTATGTGATCACTGTGATTGGCTGTCTCTCAAGAGCCTATGCTACTGGTTCCTGATTGTAAACAGTGACCAGGAGCTGTAGGGGCAAGGGTTAACCAATAGCTCCCAACAGTTCTTCATTTTGAGGGACTGGAACTAATTCCTTTGTCTCTTTCCATCTCTATTTTTGTTCTGTATAGACTTCTACACTGCTCAAAAAAATGAAAGGAACAGTTTGAAAACACATCAGATCTCAATGAGGAAAAATCTCCTGCTGGATCTCTATACTGATATGGACTGGGCAATGTGTTAGGAATGTAAGGATGCCCCATCGCTTGATGGAAATGAAATTGATCTACAGAGGACTGAATTCAAAGACACCCTGAAAATCAAAGTGAAAAAATGATGCAGCAGGCTAGTCCATTTTGCTGGATATCGTATGTACTCTCCAGCGCCTCAGGATATGCACAGCCAAAAGGGAAGCCAAGGGTACCAGGACAGCGACAACCAAAGGAAATGCTCCAGGGGTGCAGCCCTCCTCAGACGGGGAAATCAGCAACCGGATAGAGAGAAAACAGGTGGCGCACACACCTAGTGCATTATCCAAGGTTTATTGTAGGAGTGAAATAATAAAAACATACTCACAGACGAAGCATGTATCTAAAAAGCATACAAAAATGACAATGGCCACAACGGCAGGCAAGGTGTTCTCACTGTCAATGCGGTCAAATGGCTGACGCGTTTCGGGGACGAATCCCTTTCCTCAGACCTGATGAGCAACCTCTGATGCAGATGTATGATGAATGGAAAGTAAGAGCCTCGCTGTTGATGCTGATGATCAGCTGATGATCAGCTCTGAGGAAAGGGATTCGTCCCCGAAACGCGTCAGCCATTTGACCGCACTGACAGTGAGAACACCTTGCCTGCCTTTGTGGCCATTGTCATTTTTCTATGCTTTTTAGATACATGCTTCGTCTGTGAGTATGTTTTTATTATTTCATTCCTACAATAAACCTTGGACAATGCACTAGGTGTGTGCGCCACCTGTTTTATCTCTATCTAGTCCATTTTGCTGAAATGTCATTGCAGCAACTCAAAATGGTACTCGGTAGTTTATATGGCCCCCATGTGTTTGTATGCATACCTGACAATGTCGGAGCATGCTCCTAATTAGACAAGGGATGGTGTCCCAAGGTATTTCCTCCCAGATCAGGGCATCATTGAGCTCCTGGGCAGTCTCATGTGCAACCTGGTGGCGTTGTATGGACCGAAACATGATATCCCAGAGGTTTTCTATTGGATTTAGGTCAGGCGAGCGTGGGGACCATTCAATGGTATCAATTCCTTCTTCCTCCAGGAACTGCCTGCATACTCTCACCACATGAGGGGCTGTAGGGTCTGACAATGGGTCCAAGGATTTCATCCTGATACCTAATGGCAGTCAGGGTGCCATTGTCTAGCCTGTAGAGGTCTGTGCGTCCCTCCAGGGGTATGCCTCCCCAAGACCATCACTGATCCACCACCAAAATGGTCATGCTGCCATACGTGCTCAGGGTAAACCTGCTCTCATCTGTGAGAAGCACAGGGCGCCAGTGGTGGACCTGCCAATTCTGGTGTTCAATGGTAAATGCCAATCGAGCTCTATGGTGCCGGGCAGTGAACACAGGGCCCACTAGAGGACGTCAGGCCCTCAGGCCACCCTCATGAAGTTTGTTTCTGATTGTTTGGTCAGAGACATTCATACCAGTGGCCTGCTGGAGGTCATTTTGTAGGGCTCTAGCAGTGCTCATCCTGTTCCTCCATGCACAAAGGAGCAGATACCGGTCCTGTTGATGGATTAAGGACCTTCTACAGCCCTGTTCTGCTCTCCTAGAGTAACTGCCTGTCTCCTGGAATCTCTTCCATACTCTTGAGACTGTGCTGGGAGACATAGCAAACCTTCTGGCAATGGCACGTATTGATGTGCCATCCTGGAGGAGTTGGACTGCCTGTGCAACCTCTGTAGGATCCAGGTATCGCCTCATGCTACCAATAGTGACACTGACCCTAGCCAAATGCAAAACTAGTGAAAAACAGTCAGAAAAGATGAGTAGGGAAAAAAATGTCAGTGGCCACCACCTGTAAAACAATTCATGTTTTGGGGGTTGTCTCATTGTTGCCCATCTAGTGCACCTGTTAATTTAATTAACTGAAAGTGATTAACTACCCCCTCTGCTGATTAACTGACCAGATCAATATCCCAGAAGTTTAATTGACTTGGTCCTATACTCTGATTACAAAGTGTTCCTAATTTTTTTTGAGCGGTGTATAATAAAAATGTACTATTTTACCAGCTAAAAGTATACTACACTAAACTTTTTATCCATCCTCTAAATCAAATTCATTGGGGGCTGCATCAGCATTATGGTTGCCCTCAAAGGGGCGGTTGTATAAGACTAGATGTCCATAGCACCCCACCCCCTTACACCAGCTGTCAAGAGTCCCCTACCATATTTTACATCACAGTGCACTCCCCTTGCCTTGTGCTGCTGCCAGGAAGAAGCCGGAGGTAGAGCTGGGAAGCAGAAAGTGCAGGGTCTAGATCAGAACCAAGAGGAGGGCTGTTGTCAGCTACTGGAGTCTACTAAATGCTGAGACCAGAGGAGGCGGAGATGAGGGGGTTCTGCAACTGCACAGAGAGGTGCAGGATCTGTAAGAGTTCTGTCCTCCTCTCTTCATGTCATGCTTTCTATCCCAACATTAAATTGAGTCTGGATTTTATCTGTTTCTGGGGTTGGGAGCACACCTTTACTAGTTGTTTTTTAATCATAATAGACTGAAGGGGGGATAGTCTGTGTAGAGGTAGGCCAATGAGGATGAAGTTGAAATGAATGAGGCAAGAGATAACAAGTGAGTGAAATATTAGTTTGGAAATGTCAATGGTTAACCATTAGCCGCCCGGCCTATAGCCATTTGGTGGCTGCAAAAATGCATCAGCTTTCCGGGTGCACGCCATTTGGCGTGCTCCCGCACATGTGCAGTTCGCGCGGTTGCAGAGCCGCGCAGCGGCGCGATCTATCACCGGCCATGTACCTAAGACACGGCCGATGACAGATCTGAATACCGGCCCCCGTTGCCGGTACCATGTGACCTGCTGTGACCAATCACAGCAAGTCACATGACAGTTTTATACAATGGATGGCTTCATTCATGCCATCCATTGTATACTAGTGCCTAGCTGTGAGTGGTCACAGCAGGTCACATGCACATGTCATGTGATTAGCTGTGGCCAAATCACGGCCAAGCACAAAAAAAAAAAAAAAACCTGAATGAATCGATGTCATTCAGGTGAATGCTTGCTTATAGCAAAGTAATTCTTTGCTATAAGCAAATTGTGGAAAAAAAAAAAAAATACTGATCACTTCCCCAAACTAGTACAATGTTACTATGGTAACATTGTACTACTTTGGTCATAATAAAATATGAAAAAAAAATCTTAAAAAAAAATAAAAAAAACAATTAATAAATTAACCCCTTGCCGTCCACCTGCTGTTTATAAACGGCAGGGCGGTGGCAGTCCAGGGGCGGGTTGCCGTTCAGAAACGGCACCCGCCTTTTCTAGCTGTGCGCGCTCCCTGGGAGCGCGCAGCACCGCAATCCGGTGCCCGCTGTGTCCTCCGGACAGTGAAACACCGATCGTCAGACGGGACCTCTGTATGAGGTCCTGATCATGTGATCACTGATTGGCCAATCAGTGATCACATGCAAAGTAGTAAGCAAGATGTCACTTGTGACATCATTGCTTACTATGTGTCACATGGTACAAGGCTATTCACAACAGCCTTGTACCATGTGACAAGCTGTGACCAATCACAGCTCACTCAATACTTCTTAATGACTGCAAGAATGCAGACAGAGAAAGAGAAATGATTGCTTTTACATCCTATATGGGTGTAAAAGCAATCAGTGTAAAAAAAAAAAATCTTCATCACCCCCCACAAGTAGTACAGTGTCACCATGGTGACACTGTACTGCTAGGGTGACAGTATGTAAAAAAAAATAAAAAATAAAAAATAATAATATAAAAAAATAAAATAAAAATGTAAAAAAAAATGTTTAAGAATTATAATTTTTGGTTATAAACTAATTTGGATTTTTTTTTTTACTAAAAAAATAACAGAATAAATTTTGACCAAGATTTATGATGAAATATTATTTATTTGCAAAAGTTTATAAATAAAACACTTTTTTTCAAAATTTTTGGACTTTTTCATTTACATAGTAAAAAAAATAAAAATCCCAGCGGTGAATAAATACCACCAAAATAAAGCTTTATCTGTCTCAAAAAAATGGTAAAAAATTCATATGGGTACAGTATTGCATGACCGCGCAATTGTCATTCAAAGTGTGATAGCGCTGAAAGCTGAAAATTGCCCTGGACAGGAAGGGGGTAAAAGTGTCCGGACAGGAAGTGGTTAAAAATAATAATAAAAAAAAATAAAAATATATATATTTTTTTCATACTGTCACCAGTCAGTGTCCCTGATCACCGCCATGCCAGTTATATGATGACGCTGTACTGCACTGGTGACAGTATGTAAAAACAAAATAGTGAAAATAATTTTTTTTATTTTTTCATTTTCCAAAAAATTATGGCAAAAAAAATACAACTTCAAAAAATTCACCATGCCTCTTATGAAGTACGTCGGACTGTCTACTCTGCAAAACGTCATTTGGGGGATATCTGTACTGTCCTGACATTCTTGGACCTCAAGAAATTAGATTGGCTGTCAGTACTTCAGGATTGATCAATATTCAGATCTATACCATAGTTGGTGAACTCTATAACTTTCCTACAAGCTAAATAATACATCCTAATTTGGGTTATTTTCACCAAAGTCATGTAGCAGAATACATCTCGGCCTAAATTTATGAAGAACAATTATTTATTTGTAAACTTTTATAACAGAAACAAAGAAAAACTTGTTTTTTTTTCAAACTTTTTGGTCTTTTTTTGTTAATTTAGCAAAAAATAAAAACCCCAGCGGTGATTAAATACCACCAAAAGAAAGCTCTAGTTGTGTGAAGAAAATGATAAAATTTTAGTTTGGGTACAATGTTGTATGACCGCGCAATTGTCATTCAAAGTGTGAGAGCGCTGAAACGTGAAAAATGGCCTGCGCAGGAGGTGTAAAATTGCCCGGTATTGAAATGGTTAAGAAGGGGCAAATTATCACGGAGGAGTGTGGGGTTGGTGCAGTGTGGTGCGGTGGCAGTAATGACACTGAGGCCCAGGATGCAAAAACCAATATATTGAAGAACTTTCAAAACAGTTACAACAGCCCGGTGGGAAGAATGCCCACCCTGGAACTCAGTTAATGCAGTAGAGAGTGCACGGCAGTAGGCCCAAGCTGAGGGAAGCACCTTCCGAGAGAGATGGAGACTGGCGCAGCTTGCGGAAGTGTAGACATATAGCCCCTGCTCTTTCATTACTCCTCGAAAACCTTTCCCTACCCCAATGCTGTCCCTGACAGGTGGGTAAGCTCTCCCTACCCTAACCACTTCACAAATGAGTGACAAAACCTGGGGGCAGGGACTTAAGAAGACTCTACTTGCCACCAGGGTCACCTGGATGCAACATTGCCATCTGAAACGCTTCTCTAGGGGACTGGAAAAACCAAGTTTCTCTTGATTTCCTCTTCAACTGCAGTACTGTTCCGGTTGAGCGCCACCTACAGTGCAAAAACAGACTAAACCTGCCTACATACGAGGACAGTAAGATTCGGACAATAGTTGGATGTTTATAAAATAAAGTATCCTTCCTTCAATTTTGGTGTGTCAGTTTTTGGTTCATAATACAGTCTGCAATGGGTAACATGGTCCTGAACACACACCGAAAACTTTGTGTCATACCAGACCAATTCTCATTGCACGTCATAAGTTTTTCGTCCAAATGGTGCATCCAAAACGAAAGTGCTGAAACGGCTAAGCATCTATTCCTATGCCTCATAAATTTCTATATGCTGTGTCATGCTCCCATGTTTTAGAAACACTGTCAGTGGTATTCAATGCATACGAAACCCATAAAATGTTTTATACATTTTA
The DNA here is from genome assembly GCF_062004578.1 of Staurois parvus. Taxonomy (NCBI): domain Eukaryota; kingdom Metazoa; phylum Chordata; class Amphibia; order Anura; family Ranidae; genus Staurois; species Staurois parvus. The sequence continues at coordinate 2,801,432 of NW_028317980.1, read as the reverse complement.
ACTCAAGCATATCATAAATTCTGATCTTGGGATTACAGGTCCAAGAAGTATTGATCCTTCTTTGAAGATCGATACAATATTACTGTTGGCGGCTTCATGATGAAGTGCCTAAAGATTCCCTTGTTGAGAGGCATTTTATAGCTATAGATCTGACAGATGTGTTTTTTTTTTCTGTTTATTGTGGAACTAGAAATTCCAACAAGTCTTGTCATCCAAGAATGGAACCATCTGCTGGCAGATCACATAAAGTTGATCATCAAGCCAATGGCACTGCTCCATTATTCTTAGGCAATACATATGTCTGAGATTTTAGAACTGTTGACCTGGGGTTCCTACCCCTAATATTGTCCTAATATTGTCCCCTTGTGTTTGAGTCTCCCCTACAATACTATACCTTAGCATTGTGTTTGCATGACTATTGCCAGAATATGATCATCTAAGCTTTGAACCAAGACTTTGGAATGAGAATGGAACTTGATTAGTGGTCTATAGGGCTACCACATTTAAAAGTTAACAGAATCTGGCCTACTGATATCTGTTCAAATTTGTGCATTTAAATGACTTTTAATCCTCTTAAAGGGGGCATTTTAATAACTTTAAAGCTGAACTCCAAACGTGTCCTACACAGATACACAGTTGTACCGAAGACGTTCCGACTTCGGGACACGTGAGGATGCATGTACTGAAACTGCTTACTCTGATTTCACTGCACAATGTGAGCTTCTCAAAGTGTGCATTAAAAGCTTCAGCAAGTCAGACAGAGCCCAATTCCTGCTAGGAGGACATTCAGCATCCTCTAGCGCTTTTCTCCCTAGCCTGACTGTCCCTGGATTGCTCCTTTCATTCACTGGATCTCAGTTCTTGCACTCATTGAGGCTCAGCATCACACATGAGTGTTACTTATGCAAATGAAGTCTGCTTAGTAACACCTATTCCTTCAGACTGACATCAACCCATCAAGGCATTTTGATATTTGCATAACTACTTCCAAGAGAAAGCTTACTGCTTGCATCTGGGCTGAGGGCTCTTAAAGTGTTACTAAACCCCGAACCCTGCATTCACTATATCCGGTCTCCCCGGGCCCTGCATTCACTATATCTGGTCTCCCCGGTCCCTGCATTCACTATATCCGCTCTCCCCGGATCCTGCATTCACTATATCCGGTCTCCCCGGTCCCTGCATTCACTATATCCCCTCTCCCTGGACCCTGCATTCACTATATCCCCTCTCCCTGGACCCTGCATTCACTATATCCGGTCTCCCCGGACTCTGCATTCACTATATCCCCTCTCCCTGGACCCTGCATTCACTATATCCCCTCTCCCTGGACCCTGCATTCACTATATCCGGTCTCCCCAGACCCTGCATTCACTATATCCGGTCTCCCCGGACCCTGCATTCCCTATATCCGGTCTCCCCGGTCCCTGCATTCACTATATCTGGTCTCCCCGGACCCTGCATTCACTATATCCGGTCTCCCTGGACTCTGCATTCACTATATCTGGTCTCCCAGGACCCTGCATTCACTATATCCAGTCTCCCCGGACCCTGCATTCACTATATCCGGTCTCCCCGGACCCTGCATTCACTATATCTGGTCTCCCAGGACCCTGCATTCACTATATCCGCTCTCCCCGGACCCTGCATTCACTATATCCGGTCTCCCCGGACCCTGCATTCACTATATCCGGTCTCCCCGGACCCTGCATTCACTATATCCGGTCTCCCCGGACCCTGCATTAACTATATCCGGTCTCCCCAGACCTTGCATTAACTATATCCGGTCTCCCCGGACCCTGCATTCACTATATCTGGTTTCCCTGGACCCTGCATTCACTATATCTGGTCTCCCTGGACCCTGCATTCACTATATCTGGTCTCCCAGGACCCTGCATTCACTATATCTGGTCTCCCAGGACCCTGCATTCACTATATCTGCTCTCCCACAGTACACAGAACATGGAAATGCAATTATTTTAGTAAATATAAACTGCTAAATATCTTTTCTCATCAGCAGTTAGAGCAGTCTTGTGACTTCGATCAGTGTCCAGTTGAGCACTGGTTAATCTTGTAGGTGGAGTTTTCATTCAGCTCTGACTGTCCTAATGAGGCTGCATGACCCCTGACCTTCTGTCTTGATAGCACTGATTGGCCCTGTGCTGATCACATGCACCCTCCCAAAGAAAAAGAAAAAACTCTAGCCATACACGCTAAACTGAGCACATGCAGAGTGACTCCTAGAGCTCTGTACTATCAGCAGATGGATTGGGGACTGTAGAAGAAAGAGAGGATCAGAGAAGAACGGATCAAACAGCCTTTTTATACAATGCAGATGATTAACCCCTTAAGTTCCACAGTGAGTATAAGAAGCATGCTGTACTGCATATACAGACTGATTTTACTGTTGTGGGTTTAGTAACACTTTATGAAGAGTACTTAGGCAGGGTGCTGATATGATTAAAAAGCTATGTTCAACACCTTGCCAGCCCCCCTCCCATAGCCATGATCTGCCTGCATTGCATAGAGAAGCACAGAAACCCAGTGATGATGTTGCAAGGTCTAAAGATATGTAATGAAAATGGAAACATTTTATTTAACGATTACATTAGCATGTTGATAAGGAAAGAGAGAAGGAACCGGGGGAGACAAAATCTATAAGCTGATTTAAACACGCATAAATAAATGATTGACCTATCACAACATACAGAAACATGACACCTGGTGTCTTCTACCTCTTCTGTTCTTTTCTCACGATGGTAAGTCCTGAATGATTCCAAGAATAGGCTCACGTAGTGATGTACCTTTGCAGGCTGGCATGATGATCCCAAAGAGGGGGAATCCATAGCAGACTGGAATCCACCATCCAAATAATGGGCTGCACTCCAAAGGCATTCCAAGTCCAGCCAAAGTTTCTTGCCACGACACCACAATGCTCACTCCCACCCATGTTTTACCCACAGCAGGTCTTAACCCTTTGAGGACCAAGGGACGTATTTGTCCCATGTTTTTAATTGCGTGTATCATCTGATTAAGAACTTAAAACTCTTCTTTTTTTTTTTTGGTTTGAGTCAAAATATTAGTTCTTATCAAAACAAACAACAAATGGATCTAGCTTTTTGCCAATTATTTTATGAAATGGCTTCGTTACAGCAACTGAAGTGTACGAACTTTAAAAACAAAAAAATTTATTCTTTTGGCCTTCCAAAATCTTACGGTCCTCAAAGGGTTAAAGGGAATGTAAACCCCCTTTTTTTTTTTTTTTAAATAGCAAACGTTCTACTTACCTGCTCTGTGTAATGGTTTTACACAGAGCAGTCCTGATCCTCTGTTCCTCGGTTCTCCGGCCGGTGCTCCTGGCTCCTCCCACCTGTCGAGTGCCCACCATACCAAGCCTCCTGCGGGCTCACTCCTGAGCCAGCTCTGTGTGCCCACACAGAACGCAGCTCGACCCCCCTTCCCCTTCCCCTCACTGGCTTGATTGAGCCAAAGAGGAGGATCTTGTGTACAGGGGCGGACTGACCATTTGGAAATTCGGGCACTGCCGGAGGGCCCAGGGTCAGTGGGGGGCCCCATGAGATGCCCCTGGTACCTTTTTCATAGGCTTTTTTGAGTTTGGGCAAGGACACAGGGGCCCCATGATCCCCTATTGCCCGGGGGCCCCATGAGTTGTCAGTCCACCCCTGCTTGTGTACATAGCAGGATTGAGATTGGGTTCAGGTAGGTTTGGGGGGCAGGGGAGCTGCTTGCAGACGGTTTTTATACCTTACTGCAGAGAATGCATTAAGTTAAAAAAAAAAAAAAACCTTCAGCCTTTACACCCATTTTAATCACGTGGATTGCAATAAACCTTGGCTGGAGTTGAACGTCGTCGATGTGCGGCCCTTTATTTGGATGGTGGATTGCAGTGGTAGATTGCCAGCCTTGGCCTGGGCACCCGGCTGACTGGAGGGAGTCATGGAGAACACAGGATGACCAATGGTGGTGAAAAGGGTTGGGTTCTTCTAACATCACACCCAGTGGCGGACTGACAACTCATGGGGCCCCCAGGCAATAGGGGTCCGGGGAGACCGGATATAGTGACTGCAGGGTCCAGGGTTTAGTAGCATTTTAAGAGTGCTGAGATAAACCATTTATTACTGACAGGGGTGCTTACAATGATCAGCTTTATGTATGTAAAACCCTTATCCCAAAAGGAAAAAAAAATGTAACGGCTCATAAAGTGTTAGTTGGAGTTTGGCTAAAGTTTGTTAGTGTAGTTAAATCTGCCAGTTAACCCCCCTCCCAGCCTAACAATGCTGTTGTCTGCTGTGCCCCCTTTGCTACTTCATCTGGAGTGGAGGCACTCTAAAACAGGGTGTGTTTACAGGCCAGATCACCAGGTGAGAACAGAGGGAGAAAAGCCTAAAAAAAGAAAGTAAATGCAGCCAACACATCTAATGAATGGTAAGCTGCCAGGGGCGGACTGATAACTCATGGGGCCCCTGGGCAATAGGGGATCATGGGGCCCCTGTGTCCTTGCCCAAACTCAAAAAAGCCTATGAAACAGGTACCAGGGGCATCTCATGGGGCCCACTACTGACCCCGGGCCCTCGGGCAGTGCCCAAGTTTCCAAATGGTCAGTCCGCCCCTGATCACACCCTAGACTCACATTAAAGAGGTTGAATGAAGCTGGATGTCATTCAACCAGAAAGTAGACCTACAGTGAGTCTGGATGAAAACTGCAGAAATACTACTTTAAACGAACTTAGTCTGAAAATAAGACAAACTCTACTTTCTTCAAAACAGAAAAAGATAATCTGCAAAAAAAAAAAATGTTTGCAAAAATCTTTGTGATGCACATATTTTCCCTCGAGGGTTTTTTTTCCCTTTTTTTTGCTCAACAAAACCGGAGTCACTGTTTACGCTGATGCTCAGCTTAGCATTTCCCCTGCATTATAATGTGACAAACTAAGCAGAGTTAAGACCTAAACTTCTTCCCAATGAATCATGGATGACTTTCTACCTCCCTGCTAAGTCTGCAGCTGCATAATTAAGTCAACAAAACCGCCACAGTAGCTACTTAACATCTTCTCTTCATCTCTGCCAACAAGACTGGAAAACGGAGCTAATGCCACAGCCTTCTGGGCTTTTTAAAACACAGCAACAAACTAAACGCGCTTTAGGGGAAGTCGGGCGCTGGGAAAGCTGGTAATTTAACATTTCGATGATTAGCAAAAAATGAACACTGGTAAGAGCTTTTGTTCTGAAGGCCATATATTAAAATGCCAGCGCTGTAGTGGACTAGAACGTACCACCTCTAGGTATTTGGAAGCGTAAGACCTCATGTCTCGTGGAAATGTCGTTTGAAGCTCAGGGACTTTTACCTTTTCATTTTCAGAAGTTTCTGGAGGCCAGTGCATTGACTGGTGGGTGACAATGAATGAAGTTGCTGGAGCTGCGTCCTAGAATGATCCCGTGTAAGTCTATGAGGGCTCAGTGCAAAGGGGTGGTTGGCACCAAAGAGCTTTTTTGACCAAGGAGAAGTCAATATTGACCAGGAAGAAGTTCTTGAACAAGGATGAGTATGAAGCTGGGGATGGGAAAGTTAGGGTGGGTTAGTTGAGCATTGGTGCGGAGCAGGGTTGCTAACTGTCAGTACTTACTGTCCTCGTAGGCAGGTTTAGTCTGTTTTTGCACTGTAGGTGGCGCTCAACCGGAACCAGGGGTGGACTGACCATTTGGAAACTCGGGCACTGCCCGAGGGCCTGGGGTCAGTAGGGGGCCCCATGAGATGCCCCTGGTACCTTTTTTCATAGGCTTTTTTGAGTTTGGGCAAGGACACAGGGGCCCCATGATCCCCAATTGCCCGGGGGGCCCCATGAGATACTCTCTTAAGTAAACAATCAGAGATAGGTTGACAGAACAATGATGATAATTAAGATGGCACCTTAAGCCGGAGTCTCACCCTTGGTGACTCATTAGGAGAAAAGTATCTTTTAATGTAAACAACCCCCATAAAAGGGAATGAGTCTTTTTGGGGACATTGATTGGAAGATATCAACACGGATGGAAGAACACGCAGAAACCCAGTGGACTTTTCACCCAATCAATGTATATGCTTTGCCTGCATCATAAGCCCTATAAATGATACTGTTAGTTCCTCAATAAAACAGAATTTTAGGAAGTTGGCAAACTGCAACAGTGTCAGTGTCTTACTTCCACGTGCACGTAATTCTATATTAATTTGGCTCACTGGTAGATCACGGTAAATGGTCTGTAGGTGACCTAGTCCAAAACACTGGTACCTTTTTCATAGGCTTTTTTAAGTTTGGGCAAGGACACAGGGGCCCCATGATCCCCTATTGCCCAGGGGGGCCCCATGAGTTGTCAGTCCGCCCCCTTACCAATACTTGTGTAAACCCATGTTTATAAAGAGACACATGATAATGCCCAGGCTATGCAACTCCAGTGTCAAAGCAGCCACCAGTCAGGACACTCTCGATAGGGTGTTGGGCCCCATGAGTTGTCAGTTCGCCCCTGATTACGGCGCTGTTACTTTAACAATTGCGCGGTCATGCAGCACTGCACCCAAATGAAATTTACGTGCTTTTTTTCCCCCCACAAATAGAACTTTTTCTTAGGGTGGTATTTGATTGGCTGTGAGTTTTTTTATTTTTTGCTCTATAAACAAAAAAAAAGACCAATTTTGAGAAATATTTTTGACTTTTTGCAATTAAACATGTCCAATTAAAACATGTTTAAAAATCTAATGTTGTCATAAATTTAGGGCAACATGTATTCTGCTACATGTCTTTACTTGAAGAAAAAAAAATGTGTAAATTAATTTGTTTACATGATAGTTATAGCGTTTACAGATGACGGTATATATACTTGAATTTTATATATATATATATATATATATATATATACACACACTAGTGATAGCAGTGATCAGCGACTTATAGCAGGACTGCAGCGGGCCTTCTGACACTGGGGAGAATGGACTTGGTGTCACTGACATCCCCAGTGACAACAGTACAGTAATTAGTGCTAATAAAAAGCACTGACACTGTACTAATGACACTGGGCAGGAAGGGGTTAACATGTGGGGTAATCAAAGGGTTAACCGTGTGCTGTTTCACAGTATGCTATGTGTGTGATTTCAGCTATAAGCAGAGCCATACCAAGCAGTGTGCAGAAGCTGACAGGGGAGAGAACTGTATTGTTTACATACAGGTCTCTCCCCCGTCAGTAATACTCGGTGATCACCGGGTGCCAGCGAGTAATCACTGGCCAGGACCCGGTGATTGACAGCCAAGGCCACGAATGGCAGAGAGGGTCGTGCGCACCCCCTAACCAGAACTGCAAAATCATGTGTATGTGTGTATATGTGTGTGTGTGTGTGTGTGTATATGTATGTGTGCGTATGTGTATATGTATGTGTGTATATGTATGTGTGTATATGTATATATGTGTGTGTGTATATGTATGTGTGCGTATGTGTATATGTGTATATGTGTATATGTATACAGTTGCAAGAAAAAGTATGTGAACCCCTTGGGATTACGTGGAGTTTTGCATGAATTGGGCATAAAATGTGCTCTGAACGTCATCTAAGTCACAACAATAGAAGAACACAGTCTGCTGAACATAATACTACACAAACATTAGATGTTGCCATGGTTTAATTACACATAACATGTAAACATTCACAGTGCAGGGAGGAAAAAGTATGTGAACCTTTGGACTTAATAACTGGTTGACCCTCCTTTGGCAGCAATAACCTCAACCAAACGTTTCCTGTAGTTGCAGATCAGACCTGCACAACGATCTGGAGTCATTTTGAACTACTCCTCTTCACAAAACTGTTTCAGTGTAGCAATATTCTTGGGATGTCTGGTGTGAATCACTCTCTTAAGGTCATGCCACAGCATTTCAATCGGGTTGAGGTCAGGACTCTGACTGGGCCACTCCAGAAGGCGTATTCTGTGCTGTTGCAGCCATTGTTTTGTTCAATTACTTGTATGCTTTGGGTCATTGTCCTGTTGCATCACCCATCCTCTGCGGAGCTTCAGTTGGCGGACAGATGGTCGTACGCTTTCCTGCAAAATGTCTTGATAAACTCTGGAATTCATTTTCCCATCAATGACAACAATCCGTCCAGGCCCTGAGGCAGCAAAGCAGCCCCAAACCATGATGCTCCCTCCGCCATGTTTTACAGTGGGGATGAGGTTTTGATGTTGGTGTGCTGTGCCTTTTTTTCTCCACACATAGTGTTGTGTGTTCTTCCCAAACAACTCAATCTTGGTTTCATCTGTCCACAGTATATTTTGCCAGTAGTGCTGTGGAATATCCAGGTGCTCTTTTGCAAACTTCAAATGTGCTGCAATATTCTTTGTGGACAGCAATGGCTTCCTCTGTGGTGTCCTCCCATGTACTCCATTCTTGTTTAATGTTTTCCTTATTGTAGATGTGTCAACAAAAATGTTAGCATGTGCCAGAGATTTCTGTAGGTCTTTAGCTGACACGCTGGGATTCTTCTTTACCTCATGCAGCATTCTGCGCTGTGCTCTTGCAGTCATTTTTGCAGGACGACCACGCCTAGGGAGAGTAGCAACAGTGCTAAACTTTCTTCATTTGTAGACAGTCTGTCTTACCGTGGACACATGAACATCAAGACTTTTGGAGATACTTTTGTAACCCTTTCCAGCTTCATGCAAGTCAACAATTCTTGATCGTAGGTCTTCTGAGAGCTCATTTCTGCTAGGCATGGTTCACATCAGACAGTGCTTCTTGAAACCAGTAAACCCAAAACAGGTGTGTGTTTTTTAAGGGCAGGACAGCTCTCAGCAACACATCCAATATCATCACACTGATTGGAGTCAAGGTTGGCTCACTCCTGGCTCTAATTAGCTCTGGGAGAAGTCATTAAGCTAGGGCCTCACATACTTTTTCCTCCCTGCACTGTGAATGTTTACATGTTATGTGCAATTAAACCATGGCAACATCTAATGTTTGTGTAGTATTATGTTCAGCAGACTGTGTTCTTCTATTGTTGTGACTTAGATGACGTTCAGAGCACATTTTATGCCCAATTCATGCAAAACTCCACGTAATCCCAAGGGGTTCACATACTTTTTCTTGCAACTGTATATGTGCGTGTGTGTATATGTATATATGTGCGTGTGTGTATATGTATATATGTGTGTGTGTGTGTGTGTATATGTATATGTGTGTGTGTGTATATGTATATATGTGTGTGTGTGTGTATATATATATATATATTATATACAGTATGTGTGTGTGTGTATATATATATATATATATATAGTGTAATTTTGTTCACCCATGCTGCCCTGTAGCAGTATTTCTGCTATAGGGCTGCCGGGAAGCGGTTAAGGAGTGGGGGAGAAGATGAGCGCAGTGGAGGGGAGGTGCTGTGCAGAGGTCAGAGCTGAATATGGGTGAATGTGATAGGGAATGCACAGGTAAACATCTGTGGAAGAGGGATGAACTCTGCAATTTTTGCACCCTGCAATCCTGAACGCTGCACTCTGTGTGCCACGCACCCCTGAACACTGCACTCTGTGTGCCGCGCACCCCTGAATGCTGCACTCTGTGTGCCGCGCACCCCTGAACGCTGCACTCTGTATACCGCGCACCCCTGAACGCTGCACTCTGTGTGCCGCGCACCCCTGAACGCTGCACTCTGTATACCGCGCACCCCTGAACGCTGCACTCTGTGTGCCGCGCACCCCTGAACGCTGAACTCCTGGTATTTGATGCCCCTTTAAGACCCTTCCACTGTTAGTGAAATTTGGCCACACCTACTATTTGATGCCTCTTGGTGGGTGTGCATGTGTGTGTGTGTGTGTGTGGGGGGTTGTTTTGTAGGGGAGTTCCTGCACCTATTCTTTGAGATAAAAAAATCCCTGCCTCTATTTCTTTACTTGCATAATAAAGATTATATCAGATTTTAATGGCTAAGTATACATATACAGTTGTGGCCAAAATTATTCAACCCCCAATGCTGTAAAGGGGTTTAGGGACTATAGTGTACATTTGGAATTGTATTCAGAATCAAATCCTACAAGGACGTTGTAACTACCCAAATGCAACTAAAATGACATCAATTGTTTATGTAATACAGTAGTAAATGGTTCTTATGTGGTTTCTTCATTGCCACAATTATTCAACCCCTTAAAGACTACCACTCTGAAGAACAGAGGTTCATACAGGTGCTTTCCATCAGGTATTGAAAACACCTGTGGATGTCACCGAGCAGCAATCAAGCATAATAAGCACCAATTAGGCAGCTTTAAAATGACTGTGATACTCAGCTCCTTCTAGACATTTACTGGTGTGGTTACAAACATGGTGAAGGCAAGAGAATGGTCCAGGAAGACAAGAGAAGAGGTGATTTCTCTTCACAGGAAGGGCAATGGCTATAAGAAGATTGCAAAGATGTTAAACATACCAAGAGACACCTTAGGAAGCATCATTCGCAAATTCAAGGCAAAGGGCACTGTTGAAACGCTACCTGGTCGTGGCAGAAAGAAGATGCTGACTTCGACTGCTGTGCGCTACCTGAAGCGTAGAGTGGAGAGAAGTCCCCGTGTGACTGCTGAGGAACTGAGAAAAGATTTGTCAGATGTGGGTACAGAAGTTTCAGCCCAGACAATAAGACGCACACTGCGTAATGAAGGCCTCCGTGCCAGAACTCCCAGGCGTACCCCCTTGCTGTCTCCAAAGAATAAGAAGAGTCGACTGCAGTATGCCAAAAGCCATGTGGACAAACCACAAAAGTTGTGGGATAGTGTTCTGTGGACTGATGAAACAAAATTAGAACTGTTTGGGCCCATGGATCAACGCTATGTTTGGAGGAGGAAGAACAAGGCCTATGATGAAAAGAACACCTTGCCTACTGTGAAGCATGGTGGAGGGTCAATCATGCTTTGGGGCTGTTTTGCTTCTGCAGGTACAGGGAAGCTTCAGCGTGTGCAAGGTACCATGAATTCTCTTCAGTACCAGGAGATATTGGATGGAAACGTGATGCAGTCCGTCACACACCTGAGGCTTGGGAGACGTTGGACCTTTCAACAGGACAATGATCCCAAGCATACCTCCAAGTCCACTAGAGCATGGTTGCAGAGGAAAGGCTGGAACATTTTGGAGTGGCCATCGCAGTCACCAGACTTAAATCCGATTGAGAACCTCTGGTGGGACTTAAAGAAAGCAGTTGCAGTGCGCAAGCCTAAGAATGTGACTGAACTGGAGGCCTTTGCCCATGAAGAATGGGCGAAGATACCCGTAGATCGCTGCAAGACACTTGTGTCAAGCTATGCTTCACGTTTAAAAGCTGTTATAACTGTAAAAGGATGCTGTACTAAGTACTAAGATTGAATGTCACTTGGGGGTTGAATAAAACTGATAATGCTGTGAGCACAGAAAAGACATTTGTGGTTATTTCATTATAACTGTTATGTTATATTTGTCTGACCTACAAGTGCCTCTTTAATGTAAATGTAAGCAAGATGACTGAATGATCAAAAGCAATGTCAAACTGGCCAAAACACTCAATTTCAGTGGGGGTTGAATAATTTTGGCCACAACTGTATGTAAAGCAAATCACATACTTCCCTCGCCTACAAGCTAAAACATGGTGGGAAGGGGCATCAGTTTCTTTTTTTAAAGCCGCTGTATACATGTTACATCTTTATCGTCGTATCATCATGTACACCAAGTCCAACATGTATTATCATGTACAACAAGCAGGTATCACCATTGGAGCTGCAGAGACGCAAGACATCAATATTAGGTCTATTAACCTTTCTGTGGCTGAGGCAGAAGAGATTTTCTTGGCGAGCGAGTGATTCACAGCTCGGCGGCGCCGGCGCCCAGGGTTAATTTGCTTTATAAATAGACCCTGTGTATTACAATGTTTGCATTTCTCTATCAAAACCCCAGACATGAATGAGAAAGAGATGAGGATCTCTCGGCAACTTCCCCAGCAAGATGGCTTTTTTTTTCCCTTTCCCTTTTATAAAATGTATAAATAATTTGGTTTTTTCGTGCACTTGGCATATTTCCCTGTCTATATTTTTTCATCAGAATCATCACAAGGTATCTGACCTTTTCCATGAGCGGAATGATAACGGCTTTGAACAGCCCTTTGAATTCACCTTTTTCTGACAATTTTTGTAGAACTGCTCTTGATGTAAAAACCTCCATTTAGACCAACCTGTCTCAACTGTTTTACCCCAGTGGAACCCCTAGAATTTTCGAGTCTTGGGGAACCCTTACTAAAACCAGTTTGTTGGGGATCAATGGGAAAAATGCATCTAAAGCCGGCCATAGATGGTTCAACTCTTGGCAGGTTCAGATTTGTACCATCTATGGGCAGGCTGATTGTACCCAAGTTGATTGTTGTACATCATGGGTCTAACCCAACTGTGGCCCTCCAGCTGTTGGTGAACTACAAGTCCCATCATGCCTTTGCCTTTGGGAGTCATGATTGCAACTGTCAGTTTTGCAATGCCTCATGGGACTTGTAGTTCAACAACAGCTGGAGGGCCACAGTTGCCCAACCCTGGTCTAACCAATGTCGGATTTTTACATGGGATTATTGCTAGCGTCTACAGCCGCTATCAGGACCACTGTGTTCTGCCAGCAGGGACAGCTCCCCCTACCTCCCCCCTGCTGGCAGAACTCAATAACTCCACGGGGGGGATTCCCCCATCAACACAGTCTAGCTATTTTCTTTCCTGCTACCTGTGGTTGCAGGAAAGGAAATCACATCATGTATGGCCTGAATTACATTGAAGGCCAGTATGAAGAATTCAGCCCATGGGGCTCTTTCACATGAGTGACCATATAAAAAAAGGGGGTCAAGCCACGGTTTTACCTTCTACCGAAGGTCTGCAACACTGCTGAAGAGGGCTGTTCACATGCTTTCCAGGCAGGGCAAACATATTGCAGCATGTCTGTCAAACTCAGCCAATAGGGCTTTGTTACAACTGAGAGCCAAGGGTTTGGCTTGCGATTTTGGCACAGTAGTCCCATTATAGATTGCCATTAAAAAAAAAGCTAGTGTGAAATTAGCAGTGATGGTCATTGGGAAGACTGCTGCTTTTATTAATGGTCATTAGTAAAAATAGATGAACACAGAGGGCGCAGGTTAAGTGCAGTAAATGAGAAATGTTTAATAAAAATAATAAAGCCAAATGGCTAATTACATGACTGAAAAGTAATGGACGCATATAAAAATCCATCCACTGTGAGGGTGCCACGTCATTCTAGGCTGTCAGCCAAGAGCAACACTGCTATCTGCTGCAGGGGATCATCACTACCAGAGAAAAGATTCTGCCTGATCACATACTGTAGCCAAGCAGAGCCGGGAGGCCTTGTGATGTCACACACTCCAGGCAGAGAAATGGGTATGACCAGGGGCGGACTGACCATTTTGGAACTTTGGCACTGGGCCCGGGGTCAGTAGGGGGCCCCATGAGATGTCCCTGGTAGCTGTCATAGGCTTTTCTGGGTGTGGTTTGAGTGTGGGAGAGGACATAGGGGCCCCATGATCCCCTATTGCCCGGGGCCCCATGAATTGTCAGTCTTCAACAGGGTATAGCTACACGTTTTAGGAGCAACACATTACATTGCATACATTGAGTGCACCCTAGGAGCAGATCCTTGATACCCAGTTTTCATAGGATGCAGGGGTGTCATGTGATCTGCAGAAGTGATGCTAGATCTTCAGAGTGGGTGAGTCTTTGGTGGAAAGTGTGGAATAGAAGGTGAGCATTGCAGGAAAATCTGCATTTTATTGTCCCCCCAGGTCTGGGAAAATTCAATTTTTAAAATCCAACCCTAGTATGGAGAAAAAAATTGGGGAGATGTAGAGGCTGTATTACTTACCCCACACCCTGCTCCAGCATATTCCTTCACTATTCTCTTTTCTCCTCTGCTCCGGGCAGTAGGTGGTCCCTCTGCCTTCCGAGATGGTGTCACCCAGAAGCAGATTTAGGGCTTGTGGAAGTCTACACAAAGAATGCCTACAGGTAAATGCCATGTATAAAATATATTGCAAGCACATATAATGTTTGAGGAAGATTGCTGTTGAAATAAATGATCTAGAGCAGTGGTCTCAAAATTGTGGACCTGGGGTCAGATGCAGCCCTTTGCTTGCCTTTACCCGTCCTTTGAGGCATTATTCCTGCCAACAACACCAACATGGAGCAATATTCCTTCCACTGGCACCAACAATGGGACATAATTCCTTCCACTGAGAACAAAAATGGGGAAACTATTCCTCCCACTGACACCAACTATTTCCCCCCCTAATACCAAAGATTGGGCATTGTTTACTCCATCTGAGCACAATCTGGCCCACCTTAAGTCTGAAGGAGCATAAACTGGCTATTTTTTTATAGGGTTTGGAGACACCTGGCCTACAGTCAAGATCTCCATAATTTGGGTGCTGGAAGAAAAGGGAGAAGATGGATTTGGGCTTTAAAGAAGTAGAAGTAGAAGGTCATGGAAGCCAAAGAAGAGTAATCCAAGTTCTGCAACTTCCCTCTCATGCACCAACGATGGGACATAATTCCTTCCACTGAGAACATAAATGGGGCAAGTATTCCTCCCACTGACACCAACTATTTTTCCCCCTAATACCAAAGACTGGGCATTTACTCAAACTGAGCACGGTCTGGCCCCCCTTAAGTCTGAAGGAGCATAAACTGGCTCTTTTTTAATAGGGTTTGGAGACCCCTGGCCAGGGGCGGACTGACCATTTGGAAATTCGTGCACTGCCCGAGGGCCTGGGGTCAGTAAGGGGCCCATGAGATTGTGTGGTTTGAGTGTGGGCGAGAACACAGGGGCCTCATGATCCCCTATTGCCCGGGGGCCCCATGAGTTGTAATTCCGCCCCTGCCCCTGGCCTAGAGTCAAGGTCTCCTTAATTTGGGTGCTGGAAGAAAGGGGAGAAGATGGATTTGAACTTTAAAGAAGTAGAAGGTCATGGAAGCCGAAGAAGAGTAATCCAAGCTCTGCAACCTCCCTCTCATGCACCAGTTTATGTAAGTTAGGCAGCAGTGGCCAGAGAAAGAGGACATGTTGGCCGAGATGACACTATTACATTTCTTATATGCCAATTCAGGACATTTCTAAATGGGATGACCAGATGCATATGGAAATTAGAACCAGAGTCAGTACCTTGTGTCCCCTACGGCCTTCGTAAAACAAGATTTTCGTATTTGACTGAAGTACTGTACATTTTTTTAAAATCCCTGCTTGTCCATCTGAGAAGAGCCATATGTCAAAACGTGAAGTCGTGGTATATTTACTCAGTGACACCTCAAGGGAGGAACATAACCCTGACAATCTGTTCTCGGTGAGTGCTGCTTGAACGACCTCGGTAGTTTTTCCTTAAAGCTGACCTGGATGTGCAGCATGTGTTTGCATGTGACTAGCTTTATATAAGATGACAAGGTGCAACATTCCAATATTTGGCAGCTGGGATGAAGCTTCGGTAATCTCATTAAGAATAACGAGCATCATTTCAATATCTCACATTAATTAAACTGTGAAAGTGTAACTTCACCCGTCTGACGTGTTGTATCGATGTAGGAAAGTGATCAAAGCTGGCGGCACACCTTTTGATTGTTCATTTCCACCAACTCAAAAATGGCCACTTTTATTAAAGAATATGTATAACTACATTTTTTACTTTTCGGTAGAGTAGGGAACATGTCCCACTGGGAAAATTTTATTCATTTTCTATCCCAGAGACTAATCAGAAGTAGTGGAAATTTTTAGACATGCATTTAGTTTCGTTTTTTTTTGGATGGAATTTTCATTTTTGGAGATTCGGATGTATACAAATCTCTGAATGGACATAGCAAGGAATGTGAACGAATCCGATTAAAAATGTATAACAAAATTAACGAATGCATTAGTTTTATTCGGATGGTGTCACATGATACTATAGTAGTTCTGGACCATTATTATTATTATTACCATGGAGAAATTTATATGTTCTATAAGTGACCACCTTGAAATATTTATCCAAATGTCACTATATCGTACCTGATGCAAAAAAGATATTTAGCCTCTAAATAAAAATATATATTGCTGCCACTATACCCTATTTCAAAAATCCAAAAATATATAAGTATCACCCCTATTTTAGTGAATCCAAATCCAAATTATTAAATACATTTGAAAATTAAATTAAATTTCTCCATGAATATATGAGTATCGCCCCTATTTTAGTGAATACAAATCCAAATTATTAAATACATTTGAAAATTCAATTTTGAAAATTAAATTACATTTCTCCATGAATATATAAGTATCGCCCCTATTTTAGTGAATACAAATCCAAATTATTAAATACATTTGAAAATTCAATTTTGAAAATTAAATTACATTTCTCCATGAATATATAAGTATCGCCCCTATTTTAGTGAATCCAAATCCAAATTATTAAATACATTTGAAAATTAAATTTTGAAAATTAAATTAAATTTCTCCATGAATATATAAGTATCGCCCCTATTTTAGTGAATACAAATCCAAATCCAAATTATTAAATACATTTGAAAATTAAATTTCTCCATGAATATATAAGTATCGCCCCTATTTTAGTGAATCCAAATCCAAATTATTAAATACATTTGAAAATTAAATTTCTCCATGAATATATAAGTATTGCCCCTATTTTAGTGAATACAAGCGGCGCATACACTTCATAATGCTATCATGAAACATCAATTATCACTCATATTATATATCATTCTTTGTCTTCACCATTATTTCTGTAACAAAAAATACATAAAAATAAATTTAAAAAAATCATAAATATGACACAGGATGTGATATCACACAAATCCCGTGACTTGGAAAAAAAAAAAAAATATATATATATATATATTTATTTATTTATGTTCAAAAAAATCAAGAGGATATCCATTAATTAGACCAGGTGGTTCCTCCAAGAATAGCCCACTCAATGATTGGTTGCCAGGATAATTCAAAAACCCCACTCCACCATATCATGAAAAGAGAAGAAAAATATCCGTTCCAATAGTATATTACCCAAGATAAATGGCTTTATTTGCTCCAAGTAATGCACTTACAATGCACTTTAATGGATATCCTCTTGATTATGCTTTAACAAAGGCAATATCTGGTGAGTGCACACCTGAGTGGGGGTGCACGGTGGGCACTGCACAAGGTTTCAACACTTTAAAGATTTTGCGGCACATGAAATTATTTCAGCACTGGACTTTAATTTCATCTGTATTACTTTTTTATCACAGGATTTTTTTTGAACACATAATATATATATATATATATATATATATATATATTTTTTTTTTTTTTCAAGTCACAGGATTTGTGTAATATCACATCATGTGTCATATATATTAAGTTGTTTATTTTTATTTATGTATTTTATGTTACAGAAATAATGGTGAAGACAATGATATATATTATTTGAGTGATAATTGATGTTTGATAGCATTATGAAGTGTATGTGCCGCTTGTATTCACTAAAATAGGGGCGATACTTATATATTCATGGAGAAATTGAATTCAATTAATAATTTGGATTCGGATAAGGAGTGGATCGGAAGTTTGTTCTATTTCGTTAACTCGGATACACATGACACCAGCTAATATTGCCCAATCAGCTCATGCCATTTCTCTTGGTGGGTTGGACTAGCACCTGAAAATATCGAAGCCTTCAGTTTGAATCTGTCTGATTTGATAATATATTGAATATACAGCAGTCTTCCGGAGAGACTGCAAATTTTCTGCAGCAGATCATTTTTCAGAATGTGGCTAAGCAGAAGCTGTCAGGTGTTTGGGAGGTAATCCTGATGACCCCTAAATGCCTACTTGTTTTGTTTCTTCAATCTGCCAAATACCGAGTTTGGCTTGCAGTTGTGACGGCCCCCTCCTGAATGGCCATGTAACAGACAACTTATAAACAAAGAATCCAAAGTTATGTTTTATTTAATTAGTAGATTAATAAAATGTTACATATTAGTAAAATAATATAATTTTCATACTAATATAGTGTATGATACATAATTAGTACCTCCCCTCCCCTTCTGACTGCCCATGTGAAAAATGCCTAATAGTTAAAGAATCCAAAGTTATGTTTTATTAAATAATCAATAGATTAAATACATAATAAAAAAAAATTAGTAAAATATAATTGGCATACTAATATAATGTATGATATGTATTTAGTCCCTCCCCCCCTCCCCATCCCTAAATGCCCTTGTAACAGAGGCCTTATAGTCAAAGAATCCAAAATTATGTTTTATTAAATAATCAGTAGATATATTATTAATAATAATAATATATAAGTGGCATACTAATATAATATAATGTATGATATTTAATTAGTCTTCCCCCTCCCCTCCTGAATGCCCTCGAAAAAGGCCTAATATTATATTAGTAAAAAAATATATATATAATATATATATTTTAACTACAGTTTAATATACTATATATTATAATAGCATAATAAAATAATACATTAAATAAATGTAAAAATAAACTCTTGCTGTTTATTCTATAGTTGATTTTTTTTCTCAAGACCCTCCTCCTTTTGGGGGGGGGGGGGTTCTGATAAAATAATTGAAGATCTAGCATCTCTCCCTTATGTGTAGCAATAAAAATGACAGGGGTTATAACCCTTTTTAAAAGCCATTATTGTAAATTTTGTAACTTTTACAAAACAGTGACCATTCCCCTGAATACAGCTGGAAGCCATTTAAAATGTGTAGTCACAAAGGATGATTAAATCCATTTATTCATTCATTTATTCATTTAATAAATTTTATTTTTATTTTTCATTTTTATTTTTCATTTTTATTTTACATTTTTAATTTACATTTTTATTTATTTTATTTTTATTTTTTTAAATTGAATATTATAACTAAAAATGGATCCCCTCACATGGTAATTGCCCTGCAAACAATTCTCCTGAAAACTTTTTTTTTTTAAACTCTATCCAGCTGATAGAAAACACTTATTCAAACCAACAAAGCAGCCTATTATTTATGGATGGTTCTGTACTATATCTATCATTTGGGGAAATTAAAAACAAGAACTAAAACAAAAAAATCCACCTGACTAGCAGTTGTTCCTGTGTCTGTGTTCCTGTGTCTGAGTATATGCAGCTGCTTCACAGTAGGAGATCAGAACATTGGGAAGAAAGCTACTTCCTTATATAGAGAAAAAAACCCTCCCAGAATGTGTCTGCGGACATCCTGTGCCGACTACAAATGTAATTGGGTTGCAGAAAAAAATAAAATGAAATGCATCCACCAGATATTTTGGTTTTAGATATTGTATTAATGTCAAGCGAAAATGAGAGCGCGAGAAAAAAACAAAACAAAAAATATTTTTATCTAATATCTGTCCCGAACTGATAGGCGGCAGTTAGTGAACGGCAGAACCTCACTTCTCCGGCTTTTCCACACTTGGAGAGACATTTGAAATTAAGTGGAGACGGCAGCTGAAGACAAGAGTATGCAAATGCGACAGGCCGCCCCTGGCTCTCTGCAAAGAGGGTTTTAACAGTTTCACAGCATTTTGCAACTAACGCAAACAGCATCAAATTAAGGTAAAGTGTTTGCTTCTAATGTCTATGTAAATTAAGATCACACGTTGTCACAGACTTTCAGCTCTCTTACAGAAAAGACGCTTTGAGTGATTTCCATGCCTCGCTCCCTCTCTCTTCCTGACCCTATTCTGAGAGGGAGACCTCTAAAGGGAAACTACAGCAGCATATGCTAAGTCAGTACTGTCACATTTCACTGAAAATTAAAGAAAAAAATGTCTTTGACGTTTCTACTTCTAATTTCACATTTCTGCTTCTTTGCTGTTTCATATTTCAAAGATTGTTTCTCATATAAAAGAGATGGGTAAAGGCTCCCTCTATTGGTCACTTTGTATATTGAAGGTGGTTATGGTGACCCCCTTCTTATAGAGACGTCAACCCCCCCGCCAAAAAAAAATGTTTTTTTATTATGGCGGCTTAATCCTTAGATGTGAAGGCTGCATTTGTTTGTTTTCTTTCTCTTTCTCTTTTTCTCTCTCTTTCTCTCTCTCTCTCTCTCTCTCCCTTTCTTTCTTTCTCTCTTTCTCTCTCTCTCTCCTTTTCTCCCTCTCTCTCTTTTTCTTTCTCTTTCGCTCGCTTGCTCTCTCCTTCTCTTTCGCTCGCTCTCCCCTTCTCTTTCGCTCGCTCGCTCTCCCCTTCTCTTTCGCTCGCTCGCTCTCCCCTTCTCTTTCGCTCGCTCTCTTTCGCTCGCTCTCTTCCGCTTGCCCTTTTGCTCGCTCTTTTGCTCTCTCTTTTTGCTTGCTCTTTCGCTCTCTCTCCCTTTCGCTCCCTCTCCCTTTCGCTCTCTCTCCCTTTCTCTCTCTCTCGCTCCCCCTCTCCCCCCCTCTCTCGCTCTCTCTCCCCCCCCTCTCTCTCTCCCCTATCTCTCTCTCTCGCTCTCTCTCCCCTCTCTCTTGCTCTCTCTCTCTCGCCCTCTCTCTCGCCCTCTCTCTCGCCCTCTCTCCCTCTCGCTCGCCCTCTCTCTCGCCCTCTCTCCCTCTCGCTCGCTCCCTCGCTCTCCCTCTCGCTCGCTCCCTCGCTCTCCCTCTCACTCGCTCCCTCGCTCTCCCTCTCGCTCGCTCTCCCTCTCGCTCGCTCTCCCTATCTCTTTCTCTCTCGCTCCCTCGCTCTCCCTATCTCTTTCTCTCTCTCACTTTCACTCTCTCTCTCTTTTGCTCTCTTGCTCTCTCTCTCTTTCGCTCTCTTGCTCTCCCTTTCTTTCGTTCACGCTCTCTCTCTCACTTTCACTCTCTCTTTCACGCTCTCTCTCTCTCTTTCGCTCTCTCTCTCTCTTTCACTCTCTTTCCCTCTCGCTCTCTCTCTCTTTGTCTTTCGCTCTCTTTTTTTTCTTTCTTATTCTTTCCCTCCTACTGGCCAGCCAGCATCACTGCTCACCTAAAGAGCCGGCTCCCACCTGCTGCAGTGAGTTACAGTGAACCTGTCAGGTCCTTAAAATGTGAGGCTGAAAGCTCATCATCTCATCATCTGCACAAAACTTTAAGGTAAATTTTTTAAGAACTTAACAGAATCATCTTAAAGTGTTACTAAACCGACAACAGTAAAATCACTGTATATGCAGTAACGCATGCTTGTTATATTCCCTGTGAAAACTAAGGGGTTAATCCTCTGCATTGTGTTAAAATGAAAGTTTGATTATGTCTTCTCTGATCCACCCCTTCTATTGTCCCCAATCCATCTGCTGATAGAACAGAGCCTTGGGGACAAGCTGCTCAATTTGGTGTGTATTGCCAGATCATTTTTTTTTTCTTCTGAGAGTGCATGTGATCAGCACAGGGCCAATCAGCACTGTCCAATCAGAGGTTCAGGGGTTATGCAGCCTCATAGGACAGTCAGAGCAGAATGAAAACTCCACCTACAATCTTTAACATGTGCTTGGCTGGACACTAACAGAAGTCACAAGACTGCTATATACTGCTGATGAGAAAAGGTATTTAGCAGTTTATATTTACTAAAATAATTTCATTTCCATGTTCTGTGTATTGTGGGAGACCAGATATAGTGAATGCAGGGTCTGGGGAGACCGGATATAGTGAATGCAGGGTCCGGGGAGACCACATATAGTGAATGCAGGGTCCGGGGAGACCTGGTATAGTAAATGCAGGGTCCTGGGAGACCGGATATAGTGAATGCAGGGTCCGGGGAGACTGGATATAGTGGATGCAGGGTCCGGGGAGACCAGATATAGTGGATGCAGGGTCCGGGGTTTAGTAGCATTTTAAGAGTGCTGAGATAAACCATTTATCACTGACAGGGGTGCTTACAATGATCAGCTTTATGTATGTAAAACCCTTATCCCTAAAGGAAAAAAAAATGTAACGGCTCATAAATTGTTAGCTGGAGTTTGGCTTCAGTTTGTTAGTGTAGTTAAATCTGCCAGTACATCTAACCCCCCCAGCCTAACAATGCTGTTGTCTGCTGTGCCCCCTTTGCTCCTTCATCTGGAGTGGAGGCACTCTAAAACAGGGTGTATTTACAGGCCATATCACCAGGTGAGAACAGAGGGAGAAAAGCCTAAAAAAAGAAAGTAAATGCAGCCAACACATCTTATGATTGGTAAGCTGCAATATATTACATTCTATTATATCACAATATTTTCAGTTTTGGGTTGATGTTTTGGTCCACAATACTGCCACCTAAAAGTCGTGTGACTTTGCCAGGTGACTTCCGGGCGATATCTGGCGACTTGAACACTACTTTGATTTTGAAGCGACTGTCATGCCAACAGACTTATGGCTTCCACTAGGCAAACTAGGCAGCCACCTAGGGAGCACTGCCACCTAGAGGCACCTGAGCACAGCCACTCCCTGTGTGGCCTATGGACCTCTTGTATGAAATCTTTAATTTCTCTGCAGAGTTCCCCTCTCCTCATACACAGGGAATGATGGTATCTTTACTCTGCACAATTGTCTCACAGCCTGTCCAGACACATGACCATTTAGTACATATGTACATACATGACAGTATTCCATGTAGCAGTGAAGTGTGGACTCCCCCTAGAATGGGAAGTGATGACATTAGCCCAGGACTCTGGGTGGTCAGCAGTCTCTGATTTGGAGGATCGGTCCATACATCTCCCGTACACATACAATCCTCGAGCTGTAACAGGGAGTCGGGTAGTGACCAAATGGGGCGTGTCCAGCGCTGGCTCTGCCTTCTACACAGCTGGAGCCAATCAATAGGTGGGGGCGTGCTCTTATTGCAGGGTTACCCCTATGTGAGTAGGATGATCGGGGCCTGATGTATATAAGAGGGAAGTAGTAGTGCCCGTGGCGGGTGTCAGTGGATGAGAGAAGGTGCCTGTACCATCTAGAGGAGGGATCATCACCACCATAGAGGATTGCCTGGCTGACCTTAAGGGGATCTCTGGACCTGAGTTGGAGCTCTGGATGACCCACCGTGAGAGGAATGCCCACCACCTGGTCTTTGACGGATCTAACATCGAGGATGATTATTCCTACATGCGCATAATCCATGCGTTTCTGGTGAGTGCGCATTGCTATCATTTGATGCAGTAAAGCTCTGGATATTTTCACCATTCTAGAGAGCACCGTGGATACTTGATTTACTTTTAATTTGCTGTTTTTGATGTCTTTTGCTGCATTTGATCCAATTTTAAGCGCTGCACTATATTATTTACGTTTATATTTGTATTTTAAAGGCATTGTGGTTGCCTTAAGAGTTCTAGCTGCTATAGTCATACAAGAGCGCTCACTACAATTTATTTTTAAACTTTCTGCTTCCCAGTTCTGCCCCCAGCTTCTTCCCAGCGGGTGCACTATGATGTAGGGGAGGTTGGGGTCTTGACTTCTGATGGTGGTGGTGGTGGGGGGATCTCTTGACATCTAGTCTTACAGATACAACTGGCCCTTTTGAGGGCAACTATAATGTTGGGTTCGACACCCCTGCCCTCAGAGGACAATATCCCTTAACAGACTCCACTTCCCCTGTAGCATCTGCACAGCGCCACCTACAGGAAATAATTATTCCTGCACCTGCCTACATGCACCTGCACCCTGCGCATATAACTTCCATTCCATAACAAGTCCATTACTGTCAAATTTGCCTTATAAAACTCTATAAGGGTTTTTTTTTAAGGGATGCAATTACTGTATCTATAGCAAGTGCACCTGGATCCTAACTACCTGAGCCAAGAAAATGGTAGGACATAAAGTACTTTGTTTATTAAATGCATCTGATAGCATGGGAACTCATCCGCACACCCCAATGAGGCATCTGGTACATCAAGCGAATCCAGACCACCAGACAGCGGCGTGATACATTGTAACAATGTAGTAAATGTTTACCTATTAGACTGGAACTCTTTATTTAAATGCCTGTCTCCCACTGTCATTTCACCTCCTGTTGTAAGCCAGGCTTCTGGAGGAGGTTTTCAGCTTGTTTATGTTCTAAAGAATTCATTGCTGCGCCGCACATAAAGGCTCAGCTGCGGTGGAGGACTGTACCAGGAGTGTAATGAGCGGTGATGAATAAAAAAAGAAAAATTGGGGAAAACAAGAAAAACTTCTTCTGCAGTTTCCGTAGAGCCGTCTAGATCTCCAGACATATAACCCATCAACAATTCTGCCTGAGTTTTCCTAAAGCTAACAATCTGAAAAGGTCGGCACAAATTAGTTCTTTATCACATTCTCTTTAAAAATTCCATCTTCCGAGTTAAAAAAAAGAATCAGTGATTCCATTCAATCCCACGTCATTAATCAGAGTTGTTTTCAAGGTTGCTGGCTCTTTATCAAGACTTGTTGTCATCTTCATGACATGGCGACAAGGTTTGATACAGAGACAACAGCCTTGAAAACATGGTTGATAAATGCTCAAGGGCCAAATGGAAGCACGCTGCTTTGAACATCATGGAAGATTGCAATAAGGAGTTAAAGCAAACCTTCCAGATCCACTTGAGATCCCTGGATTTCTCTTCTTCCACTCATTGTAATGTAAATCACTACTATTGACATTACTCTGCATCCTAAGCCTCCTGAGATATCCCCATCACATAACCCAGGAGGCTACAGGATCAGGGACACACAGTTGGATGTCATTGAGGTCTGAATGCTGACCCCAGGATAGTCAGTTGACTTCTGATAACTGCGAGCGCCAGGGAAGGACTGACCATTTGGAAACTCGGGCACTGCCCGAGGGCCTGGGGTCAGTAGGGGGCCCCATGAGATGCCCCTGGTACCTTTTTTTTCATAGGCTTTTTTGAGTTTGGGCAAGGACACAGATCCTCTATTGCCCATGATCCTCTATTGCCCGGGGGCCCCATGAGTTGTCAGTCTGCCCCTGGCGAGCACCAAGATGGAGATATTATCTTTAAAAATTCCATCTTCTGCACTAAAAAGAATCAGTGATCCCATTTAATCCCATGTCATTAATCAGATACTTCAAGGCTGCCATTTTGGTGCTCCCCAGTCTTCAGAAGTCAACTGACTATCCTTGGTTCAGCATCCGGACCTCAATGACGGCCAGCTGTGTTTCCCTGATCCTGTAGTCTCCTGGAATATGTGATAGGGATATCTCAGGAGGTTTAGGAAGCTGGGTCTGATAAATCCTGAAAGATCAGATAGAATCACAATGCTTTAAACGTCATGGAACAGTATAATAAGCAGCTAAAATAGAACCTACAGATCCACTTGAAATCCTTGGAGTTCCCCCCTTCCTCCCACTGTAAACCACTGCTATTGACATGACCCTGCTTGCTAAGCCTCCTGAGATATCCCCATCACATATCTCAGGAGGCTATAGGACCAGGGACCCAGAATAGTCAGTTGACTTCTGATAATTAAGGAGGACCAAGATGGAGACATTCTCTTTTAAAAATTCCATCTTCTGAGCTAAAAAGAAGAATCCGTGATTCTATTCAATCCTATGTCATTAATCAGTGATGTTTCAAGGCTGCTGGCTCTTTATCAAACCTTGTTGTCATCTTCATGACCTGGCAACAAGGTCTGATAAACATGTTGAAAGACCAGATGGATTCACACTGCTTTGAACATCATGGAAGAGTGTAATAAGGAGTTAAAATGGAACCTACAGATCCACTTGAAATCCCTGAGTTCCCCCTATGTAATTTAATTGCCACTATTGACATGACCCTGCTTCCTAAGCCTCCTGAGATATCTCCATCACATATACCAGGAGGCTACAGGATCAGGGACACACCACTGGCCGTAATTGAGAGCTGGCTGCTGAACCCACGATAGGCAGTTGACTTCTGATAACTGAGGAGGACCAACATGGTGACATTCTCTTTAAAAATTCCATCTTCTGAGTTCAAAAGAATCTGTAATTCCATTCATCCCACGTCATTAATCAGAGATGTTTCAAGGCTGCTGGTTCTTTCTCAAATCTTGTTGTCTGCGTAGGGCAGCCCTTTCATTTTCAATGGGCTGCCCTATGTGTGACAAAGGCATCACGTAGCTCAATTAGCTTTTTGCGCGTCAAGCTTCATTAATTTACTGTGCATTTTGACGCCTTTGTTGCATGTTTTTCTGTGCAAAATCGCACATCTAGCTGCTTTTTTGGTGCCATTAACAACAACATGGCAATGGCATGACATGCGTTTCTTGTGCGTTGTGTAAATCTTGCAAGAACGAGTGATTTTTGCGCACGTTATGAAACGCTTAGGTGTGAATGCGGTCTAAGAGGTGCTTTCAGGCCAAATCCTAAAGAGTCTGTGAATCTTCCATTTAATGGTTATTCAGCAGATGAAAACTGTATATTGAGAATGTTTGATCGAGGTCCAGGCCTACTAGTGCTGCCAAAAACAGCTCTTAGCTGCAGGTTGTGAATTCCGGTTTACAACATCCCAAATTCTAATGAGTAAGAAAAGACTTTTTTTTTTTTTCCCTCTTGACTGACGTGCAAACTGAATTTTATCCCCAGCATCGCCGAAGCACTCAAGAGCCCAAGTAATTGAAGGACCTCCGGTTCTGCTGGATTTCTTGAGAGGCCAAGCTGTCAGTCACTTCTGGGCTTCTTGAAACTGCAGTGACAGCTCCGCTCTACATGGAGGGGTCTTAAACTGAGTTCCCAAAGACTGTTGTCTTAAAGCTTCAGACGAATACTAAACCCACCAATTTTGTTTTGTATCTATTAAAAAAATATGAAATATACACTCACCGGCCGCTTTATTAGGCACATATGTTCAATTGCTTGGTCACACAAATTGCTAATCAGCCAATCACATGGCAATAACTCAATGCATTTTGGCATCTAGACGTAGTGAAGACGACTTGCTGAAGTTCAGAGTATCAGAATGGGGAAGAAAGGGGGTTTAAGTGATTTTGAACATGGAATGGTTGTTGGTGCCAGATGGGCTGGTCTGAGTATTTCAAAAACTGCTGATCTACTGGGATTTGCATGCACAACCAGTTCTCTATTTTTGGGCAAGATGCAGAGGTGGGGCAATGGCGTCCACCTCATTCAGTCACAGAATGCCAGGGTGAAAAATACAAGGGGTTCTCTTAAAAGGGTGCCAGTGCAGGGGCCCTCAAATTTCCCCTCCTAGAGCAATTTTTCCCATCTACTGTGCCCCAAATTCCCACTCCCAGCACAAATCCCCTCCACCCAATTTCCTTGCAGAGCCCCAACCCCCCTTCTCTCCACCTCACATGATACCACTATGCCCAGGGCAGTACCTCCTCCCTCCTGCCCACCCCTTGTCCTTGTTGGTTATGTGTTATAGAAGACACTGGTAGTGATAGCAGAATTCAGGCTTTACTTGTGTGGCTTAACCCCTTCACGCCTAAGGGTAAAACAAATCTAAAGGCCTACGCACAATTCTGCACCGTTGACATGTGATAGCAAAACCGTACATATCATCACAACTACTTTGCACATCCAGGTAGATTATACCTTGATTTTTTCAGGACAAATTGGGCTTTCATTTGGTGGTAAATGGTAATGGATATCTCCTGATTTTTTTTTTATTATCAAAGGAAAACTGGCCAAAAATAGTAAAAAAAATCCTTTTTTTTTTATTTAGCTATGTGTTTCTTGTTATGACCATAACCTACCACCAAAGAGCAACCCAAAATAAATTCCCCAGCTCTTGACGATCGCAGCGATACCATATATGTGTATGTTATTTGTTGTTTGTACCCGTAGTACAGCCCAGAAACCATAGTGCGCATTTTGTTTTTGTCTTTTTTTTTTTTTACCTAAAACACACTGACACTAACTGACACTGACATTAACACTAACTGACACTGATACCAATTTTTTTTTTAAATCCTGACCTTGACCTTTGACCCTGACCTTTGACCTTGACCCTGACCTAAACACTAACCCTGGCACTGAACTAGATCAAACCTTGATCTAGGTATTTTTTTTTCTTTTTTTTCTTTTTTTAATATTTATTTATTTATTTTTTTTTTTTACCAACTTTTTTTTTCTTCTCTCTGACAGGAGTTCGAGAGATACAATGTATCTCTCTTCTCCATTCATAAAGAGAGAGAGAAAAAAAACAAGGGGGCCGGGCTGCACAGTGACTGATCACTGTGATAGCCAATCAGAGGCTATCACAGCGATCATGTGACCCGGGACCGGGAGTCCCGGGTCCCGATCGTTAGAACGGGACCCGGTGCTCTCAGTGACACTGCGGTCTCGGTGCTGGGAGCGCGCTGAGGGGTGCGCTCCCAACACAAAGACAGGTACGCAAATATGCGGCCCCGCGGAAAAAAGCCCAGGTCCGTGAGGCCGCATATTTGTGTTACGTCGGCGTCAAGGGGTTAAGTTACAAACATATAGAGCACATTTCATGCAGACTGTATTACAGAGGCATTACTTCCTGAAGAGATGATAGAGAAGAAGAAAGAAGCAGCAAGTTTTACACATACACAACTAGTAACCTTTAGTGTATAGTGCCATCTACTGGTCAAGTGATATTACCACAGAATACTGTATATAGTACATTATAGTACATGCTGTTGCATTCCCAACAGTCCTGGCCCTGGTGGCTATCACTGTAACAGTGGCAACCTACAGTGGTTCCACAGGCATGGCATACGTATACCATTGGTCCAAGCTGGTCCAAAGTATCTATGAAATAAAATCCGTACCTGGCGCTCTATCTGGATTCCTGAAATTCGGCTTTAAGGCTTCATGCACACTGGGGCTTTTTTAAACGCTTTCTCCTGGCAGTAGAAAAGTAGCTTCAAAAATGCACGTAAGCTGAATTTTTACAAATACGTTTAGGCATGTCAAGCGCATGGGCGTTTATTTTATTGGCCAGACAATTAATTTATTCTGGCCATTGAAATGAAGAAAAAAACAAAAACACTCAAGTGCTAAACTGTGACACGCGCTTAGGTGCATTTAAATGCATTTAGGCGCTCATTCTGCCAAAAGCATTCCTCTCTTGAATGTACAAGTGATGGTTTTTTTTTTTTTGCCTCCTAAACGCCCCTGCCTTTACATTCCTGCAATTGGCTAAGGGGTTGATTTACTAAAGGCAAATAGCTTGTGCACTTTACAAAGTGCAATTATACAAATGCAAGAGCAGTTGCTCCAGAGCTTAATAAATGAGATGAAGCTCTGCTGACTTCTATCATCCAATCGTGCAAGCAAGACTTATTATTTTATTTTCCTTGCACTTGATTGGGTGTTCTTTGCAAAGTGAAGCTTCCCCTCCAGGGGCGGACTGACAACTCATGAGGCCCCCGGGCAATAGGGGATCATGGGGCCCCTGTGTCCTTGCCCAAACTCAAAAAAGCCTATGAAAACGGTACCAGGGGCATCTCATGGGGTACCCTACTGACCCCGGGCCCTCGGGCAGTGCCCAAGTTTCCTAATGGTCAGTCCGCCCCTGCTCCCCTCATTTACTATGCTCTGGAGCAACTGCACTTACAGAGTGCACAGTCTTTGTCTTTAGCAAATCAACCCCCATGTGTGAACGAACACACTTGGGGGGTTGATTTACCCTAGGTTCACACCTAAGCGTCTTCCGCAGTGTTTTGCAGAAACGTACTACAGTCCATTTAACATGATTTCCTATGGGACACGTTCACATCTCCGCGTTTTCACCCGGTGCGTTTTTTTGGAAAGGGTCAGGGACTTTTTCTTAACACAAAAAATTGCATTTTTTGGTTCTATAGACTTCAATGGAAATGCTGCATTAAAGCATGTAGTGTGTTTTTGCTGAGTTTTTGATGCATTTTAAATCCGCCTAGCAACAAGAAAAAAACCCCACAAAAAACGCAAAATGCATAAACGCAAGGGCAAAAATGCAGAACGCACCAAACGCAAACTGTGAACCTAGACTTACTAAAGGAAAACAGACTGAGCTCCAGAGCTTAATAAATGACCAGAGGCTCAGCTGACATCTATCATCCAATGAACTGCAAGCAAAAATGCTGTTTTTTTAAAAAATTTTGCTTGAATGTGATTGGGTGTTCTTTGCAAATTGAAGGTTTCTCTCATTTACTGAGCTCTGGAGCAACTGCACTTGCAGAGTGCACAGTCTTTGCCTTTAGTAAATCAACGCCTATGTGTGCATGAACATACTGGGGTTGATTCACACCTAAGCGTTTTCTGCAGCGTTTTGCGGAAACGCACTACCGTTCATTTAAGATGATTTCCTATGGGACAGGTTCACATCTCCTCGTTTTCACCCGGTGCGTTTTTTGGAAAGGGTCAGGGACATTTTTTTAATGCAAAAAGTTGCGTTTTTTATTCTATAGACTTCAATGAAAATGCTGCAGTAAAGCATGTAGTGCATTTTTGCTGCCTTTTTTATGCACTTTTGCGGTGTTCATGTGTTTTTGGTGCTTTTTTGTGTTTTAAATCTGCCTAGCAACAAGAGAGGAAAAAACACAAAAGGTAGGAAAAATGTAAGTGCAAAAATGAAAAATGCAATGCACAGTGCACTGCAGAAACAGATCAAATGCAAACTGCATAGGTGTAGCATTCGTAAAGGAAAACAGACTGAACACTTTGCAAGTGCAGTTTCTCCAGAGCTTAGTAAATGACCAGAAGTTCAGCTGACATCAATCATCCAATCACCTGCAAGCAAAATGCTGTTTTTATTTTCCTGGCATGTGATTGGGTATTCTTTGCAAAGTGCAGCTTTCCCTCATTTACTGAACTCCTGAAGCCACTGCACTTGCAGAGTGCTCAGTCTATTTGCCTTTAGTAAATCAACCCCTATGTGTGCATGAACACAATGGGGTTGATTCACTAAAGTA
Source organism: Staurois parvus (assembly GCF_062004578.1). NCBI lineage: Eukaryota > Metazoa > Chordata > Amphibia > Anura > Ranidae > Staurois > Staurois parvus. The sequence continues at coordinate 2,770,613 of NW_028317980.1, read as the reverse complement.
AAACAGACTGAGCACTTTGTAAGGGCAGTTGCTCCAGAGCTTAGATATTACCAGAAGTTCAGCTGACATCCATCATCCAATCAACTGCAAGCAAAATGCTTTTTTTTTTCCTTGCATGTGATTGGGTACTCTTTGCAAGGTGCAGTTTTCTCTCCTTTACTAAGCTTTGGAGCAACTTCACTTTCAGAGTGCACAGTCTATTTGCCTTTAGTAACTCAACCCCATGGAGGGGGGTGTTTAGAGACAGAAAAAAAAGTAAAATGCCTGTAAAGTGTTTTTGATCTGAAGCGTGCATGAATCCCAAGCTAGACATACTTGACTTTTGGTCGATTTCTGCTGAATTGGGCCAAAATACAAACTGTGGGTGGCTCTGTCGGCACCAAAAAATTCCATTTAAAAATTGAAGGAGCTGGGTGGAAAAGTGTAATTGCATCTAATCAGCCTCTCCCCGGCCAGCGAAGAGCGTGTCGGTCCTGGCAGGGTTACTCTTCCCGGGATACTCTGCATTCTGCGTGCGTCACATCAGAGTGCAACCATGCTTTCAAGTGCGGACACATAACTCTGGAAAGCAATTCAGACGTATAATCTGGAGCTATTGACTGACAAAGGAGCATTCAAATGGGTTTCAAGGTGATGGAACAATTTGGATGTTTCATTTCAAAGCCAGTGTGCGCAAGGCTCATTAGATCGCATTACTTCAGCGGCGCACAGCACTGACAATAGGTGAAGTGTCAGGAGCTTATACTGCAGAAGGGAGATGCATTCTCGGGTCATTTCACTCTATGACTTTTCACTTCACATAAAACCAGTTGGAGAGAGCTGTGCTTTCACTTGAATAAAGGGTCAGTACACCCAAAACAGTACATTAGGTTCCAGCGCCAAGGATCTTGAGCTGCTAGCATTCAGCTTGGATTTTTTTTTTCATGCAAAAAAAAAAAAAAGGTAAATAAAAAACAGCGCCCTGCATACCCTAAGCCTTAAAGGGTTACTAAACCCTGGACCCTGCATTCACTATATCTGGTCTCCCCGGACCCTGCATTCACTATATCTGGTCTCCCCGGACCCTGCATTCACTATATCTGGTCTCCCCGGACCCTGCATTCACTATATCTGGTCTCCCCGGACCCTGCATTCACTATATCTGGTCTCCCCGGACCCTGCATTCACTATATCTGGTCTCCCCAGACCCTGCATTCACTATATCTGGTCTCCCCGGACCCTGCATTCACTATATCTGGTCTCTCCGGACCCTGCATTCACTATATCCGCTCTCCCCGGACCCTGCATTCACTATATCTGGTCTCCCCGGACCCTGCATTCACTATATCCGGTCTCCCCGGACCCTGCATTCACTATATCTGGTCTCCCCGGACCCTGCATTCACTATATCTGGTCTCCCCGGACCCTGCATTCACTATATCTGGTCTCCACGGACCCTGCATTCACTAAATCTGGTCTCCCACAGCACACAACATGGAATGCAATGAGTGCAATTATTTTAATAAATATAAACTGCTAAATACATTTTCTCATCAGCAGTTAACGCAGTCTTGTGACTTCTATCAGTGTCAAGCTGAGTACTGGTTAATCTTGTAGGAGGATTTTTAATTTTCTGACTGTCATATGAGGCTGCATGACCCCTGACCCTCTGTCTGGACAGCGCTGATTGGCTCTGTGCTGATCACATGCACCCTCCCCCCTATAAAAAAAATCTCTAGCAATACACATCAAACAGAGCATGTGCAGCTTGCCCCCAAGGCTCTGTTCTATCAGCAGATGGATTGGGGACAGTAGAAGAAGGGGAGGATCAGAGAAGACAGTATCAAACAGCCTTTTTATACAATGCAGAGGATTAACCCCTTAGGTTCCACAGTGAGTATAACAAGCATGCTTTACTGCAGATACAGACTGATTGTACTGTTGTGGGTTTAGTAACACTCTAAGATGACTCTGTTAAGTTCTTAAAAAATGAACCTTAAAGTTCTGTGCAGATGATGAGCCATTCTAGGGGGGAGGTAGGAGACGCAGGCCCCTGGATGAGCCATTCTAGGGGGGAGGTAGGAGACGCAGGCCCCTGGATGAGCCATTCTAGGGGGGAGATAGGAGACGCAGGCCCCTGGATAGGTGAGTATACTACCTCTTCCTCTACAGGAAGCTTTCAGGTTCATACTTTAAGAACCCGACAGGTTCACTGTAACCCATTGCCGCAGGTGGGAGCCAGCTCTGTAGGTGAGCAATGATGCTGGCTGGCCAGTAGGAGGGACTCCTGTTTATTCATTCACTGTGATTGGCTGCACAGGGATGATGTCATCGACAGCCTGCCCTACCTATTTGAATGTGAGCTGTCAGTGACAGCTCAGTCACAGTTCTGGGTGCACCAATGCACCACTGCAACAAACATGTTAAGACCCACCCACTGTGCTGCTGCATATATGTACTAGCAGTCGCGGACTGACCATTTGGAAACTCGGGCACTGCCCGAGTGCCCGGGGTCAGTAGGGGGCCCCTACTGCCCCTGGTACCTTTTTCATAGGCTTTGTTGAGTTTGGGCAAGGACACAGGGGCCCCATGATCCCCTATCCCCACCAGTTGTCAGTCCGCCCCTGTGTATTACCCAGTCATTAAGGGGGTTGAGCAATACCCCGCCGCTCCCAGCTTGTGAATGGACAATGATGAAGCAGTATTAGACAGATCAGTCTGTTGTCTCCTCCAATCAGCATTATCCTTACAAGCAGCACAGTGGTTTGGCTCCTAGCGCTTCTCCTTCCTTTCCCTCACTATAACATGTTTTCACCTTCCTCGCTTCCGTGCCGCCGTATAGCAGAAATACTGCTACAGGGCGGCACGGGTGCGCAAAATCACAAATTTATTTATTTCAGGTACTTATATAGCACCACCTTGTAGTGTTATGAACTTTTTTCACCTATGATACTCATTTAATACTCACTTTTCACATCAGTGAGTGGGTCAGGGGCCACGTATAGTATACCAAGACCTATTTCTTAATAAGGTCACATGATTTAGTCACCTGATTGCACTAATAGAGGTGTGACATTTATATTGTGACTATTATTATTATTATTTTTATGTTTTTTACATTATGTGGATATATGTGTAGCGCTGCACTAACCTATTGTACAGTATTGATCTTTTGCTGTTGGGTACCAGTCTGAGTGCTAGCGGCTTTGATTTCCTAGGGACTCCATTGAGCGCAGGAGGACATCTTGCTTACTACTCTGCATGTGATCACTGATTGGCCAATCAGTGATCACATGATCAGGACCTCACACAGAGGTCCCGCCGACAATCGGTGTTCCACTGTGTCTGGGCAGCAAGGGGAAACATATTGTGTACAGGGAGGGTAATGGGTGTGGCTGGGGGGGGGGGCAATTGCTGCAACTGATCCCCCTGTATAGCTCTGCAGTAGCTGAAAGCCAGCTGGAAGGAGAGGATGGGAGAAGAAGCCAGCTTTCAGCTGCTGCAGAGGGAGCCATACAGGGGATCGGTTCCAGTAATTGCTCCTCCCCGCACCCATTACTCCCCCCCGTACACAATATGTTTCCCCTTGCTGCCCAGGCCCCCCTGTGTGCCCCCACTCCCAGTAATTACCCCCCTGCCTTGCCGATCATCTCCTTGCCTACATCTGATTCACAAAGCTGCCTGGGCCCCCCTGCTGGCCTGGGCCCCGTGCAGGATGACTGGTGGTACCCCCTTATCCATGGCCCTGCCTCTGTGTTTCAATGCAGTCACTCAGCCTCCCTGTTTAAGTCTGAATTCACACTTGATTGTAAAGTGTGTATGTGACTTTGAAATCGTTTATTTTTCATGCGTTTTTCAAACTTGAACGTTTTTGCTTTAGCCAATGGAGAGCTAGTTACTAGGAGGAAACGGTTGTTAGATACAAAATTACACAAAAAAGCACATTTCTGGTACTCCCATTAAAGTCAGTTGGGGCCAAAAATGCACGATCGTGCACAAAAGAAGCTCCTGTACTTTTTCTGAGGGTTGAGGGTCAGCTCATCACTCAAATGTGAATGGGCACTATCAGGGGCGGACTGACAACTCATGGGGCCCCCGGGCAATAGGAGATCATGGGGCCCCTGTGTCCTTGCCCAAACTAAAAAAAGCCTATGAAAAAGGTACCAGGGGCATCTCATGGGGCCCCCTACTGACCCTGGGCCCTTGGGCAGTGTCCGAGTTTCCAAATGGTCAGTCCGCCCCTGGGCACTATCGAATAACATGTTAAGCTAAGGTGTGTAGGGACACAAAGATGGAAGCAGAACCTGTATATAGAATGAACCAGTATGGCTGCCCCCCATACAGGGGCGGACTGACCATTTGGAAACTCGGGCACTGCCCGAGGGCCCGGGGTCAGTAGGGGGCCCCATGAGATGCCCCTGGTACCTTTTTTCATAGGCTTTTTGGTGTTGGGCAAGGACACAGAGGCCCCATGATCCCCTATTGCCCGGGGCCCCATGAGTTTTCAGTCCGCCCCTGCCCCCATATACATATAAATTTACAATCTATTCATAGCAACAATGTTTTTGAAGCAAACACATTATTTACATTGATCTCCTTTACATAACTACGGGAATAAAAAATAGATTTCCTTTAAGCACACATCGTATGCCCAACATTCCCCCTACCACCATTGTAAAGCCCTTTTCCTGGACATCTTGCCAACTGCATGGTATAAAGATCTGTGGAAAAGTCAGTTTTACTAGTCATTTTTCCTTACCCCCCCCCCTTCCCCCCCGGCCATGTGACCTGGTCGCTGATCATTGCATTGTATGAGGACAGAGCAGCATTTGTATGTGCCACTTACTAGATTTCCTTTAAAGTTACATCATAACCTCAACATTCCCCCTTCCCCATTGTCAAGCCCTGCTCCTGGTTGTCTGGCTCGCCAATTACATGGTTCCTGGTAAGATCTGTGTAAAAATCAAAAGTCAGTTTCGCTAATCATATTGCCCCCCCCATGTGACCTTGTAGTTGACCACTGCATTGTATGAGGACAAGGCAGCATGTATAAGTGCCTCTTTCCCAAACGTACTTGGATTTTCATGGGGCAATAGACAGTGATCTTAAATCCTGAGCTTGATGGTTATTTTTGGAAAATTAAAACACATTGCTTACATTGACCTAATTTAAGTCAATATAGAATAAGTAATAGATATTTCCTTTAAAACACACTGTATAGTTGCACCATAACCCCAGCATTCCCCCGTCCTCGCTGTCAAGCCCTGCTCCTGGCTGGCTCATTAATGTAATGGTTCCTAGAAAGATCTGTGCAAAAATCAAGAGTCAATTTCGCTAGTCATATCCCCCCCACACACCCGCATGTGACCTTGTAGTTGACCACTGCATTGTATGAGGACAAGGCAGCTTGTATGTGCTCCTTTTCCAAAAGTACTCGGATTTTCATGGGGCAATACACAGTGATCTTAAATCCTGAGCTTGATGGTTATTTTTGAAACATTAAAACACATTACTTTGACCTAATTTAAGTCAATATAGAATAAGTGATAGATATTTCCTTTAAAACATACTCCAAAGTTACAGCATAACCCAACATTCCCCCGTCATCATTGTCAAGCCTTGCTCCTGGCTGGCTCATCAATTTAATGCTTCTTAGAAAGATCTGTGCAAAAATTAAAAGTCAATTTGGCTAGTCGTATCCCCCCCCCCCCCCCCACCCGCATGTGACCTTGTAGTTGACCACTGCATTGTATGAGGACAAGGCAACTTGTGTATGTGCCCCTTTTCCAAAAGTACTCGGATTTTCATGGGGCAATAGACAGTGATTTTAAAGCCTGAACTTGATGGCTATTTTTGAAACATTAAAACACATTACTTACATTGACATAATTTAAGTCAATATAGAATAAGTAATAGATATTTCCTTTAGAAACAATTGAGTACTGATGGGATACTTTTTTATTTGCACTAACATACAATTTTGAGGACAAGTTTTCGGGGTATGTCCCCTTCTTCAAGGTCCAAGCAGGATCTTGAAGTAGGGGACATACCCTGAAAGCTTGTCCTCAAAATTGTATGTTAGTGCAAATATAAAAAGTATCACGTCAGTACTCAATTGTTTCTGTCGCAAATGCACTAATACGGCTACAATCACCTCAAGCAGATATTTCCTTTTAAAACACACTCTAAAGTTACATCATAATCCCAACATTACCCCGTCTTCATTGTCAAGCCCTGCTCCTGGCTGGCTCGCCAATTTAATAATTCCTAGAAAGATCTGGGCAAAAATCAAAAGTCAGTTTCGCTAGTCGTATTCCCCCCACACCTGCATGTGACCTGGTAGTTGACCACTGCATTATATGAGGACAAGGCAGCTTGTGTATGTGCCCCGTTCCCAAAAGTACTCGGATTTTCATGGGGCACTAGGCAGTGATCTTAACGCCTGCACTCGATAGGCATTTTTGAAACATCAAAACAGATGACGTACGTTGGCCTATTTTACATAAATATAGAATATGTAATAGATATTTCCTTTAAAACACACTCTAAAGTTACATCATAACCCCAACATCCCCCCGTCCTCATTGTCAAGCCCTGCTCCTGGCTGGCTCATCAATTTTATGGTTCCTAGAAAGATCTGTGCAAAAAAGTCAATTTCGCATTTCATATCCCCACCCCCCATGTGACCTGGTAGTTGACCACTGCATTGTATGAGGACAAGGCAACTTGTGTATGTGCCCCTTTCCCAAAAGTACTCGGATTTTCATGGATGCCTAGTGATCTTAAAGCCTGCACTCAATATAGTCAATATAGATTAAGTAATAGATATTTCTAGGCAGTGATCTTAAAGCCTACACTCGATAGACATTTTGGAAAAACTTAAAACATTACTTCGTCCTATTTTTTACGGAAATATAGAATAAGTAATAGATATTTCCTTTAAAACACACTCTAAAGTTACATCATAACCCCAACATCCCCCCGTCTTCATTATCAAGCCCTGCTCCTGGCTGGCTCACCAATTTAATGGTTCCTAGAAAGATCTGTGCAAAAAAGTCAATTTCACATTTCATATCCCCCCCACACACCCGCATGTGACCTGATAGTTGACCATTGCATTGTATGAGGACAAGGCAACTTGTGTAGGTGCCTCTTTCCCAAAAGTACTCGGATTTTCATGGATGCCTAGTGATCTTAAAGCCTGCACTCGATAGACATTTTTGAAACATTAAAACACATTACTTACATTGACCTATTTTACATAAATATAGAATATGTAATAGATATTTCCTTTAAAACACACTCTAAAGTTACATCATAACCCCAACATCCCCCCGTCCTCATTGTCAAGCCCTGCTCCTGGCTGGCTCACCAATTTAATGGTTCCTAGAAAGATCTGTGCAAAAAAGTCAATTTCGCATTTCATATCCAAACACCCGCATGAGACCTGGTAGTTGACCACTGCATTGTATGAGGACAAGGCAACTTGTGTATGTGCCCCTTTCCCAAAAGTACTCGGATTTTCATGGATGCCTAGTGATCTTAAAGCCTGCACTCAATATAGTCAATATAGATTAAGTAATAGATATTTCTAGGCAGTGATCTTAAAGCCTACACTCGATAGACATTTTGGAAAAACTTAAAACATTACTTCGTCCTATTTTTTACGGAAATATAGAATAAGTAATAGATATTTCCTTTAAAACACACTCTAAAGTTACATCATAACCCCAACATCCCCCCGTCTTCATTATCAAGCCCTGCTCCTGGCTGGCTCACCAATTTAATGGTTCCTAGAAAGATCTGTGCAAAAAAGTCAATTTCACATTTCATATCCCCCCCACACACCCGCATGTGACCTGGTAGTTGACCATTGCATTGTATGAGGACAAGGCAACTTGTGTAGGTGCCTCTTTCCCAAAAGTACTCGGATTTTCATGGATGCCTAGTGATCTTAAAGCCTGCACTCGATAGACATTTTTGAAACATTAAAACACATTACTTACATTGACCTATTTTACATAAATATAGAATATGTAATAGATATTTCCTTTAAAACACACTCTAAAGTTACATCATAACCCCAACATCCCCCCGTCCTCATTGTCAAGCCCTGCTCCTGGCTGGCTCACCAATTTAATGGTTCCTAGAAAGATCTGTGCAAAAAAGTCAATTTCGCATTTCATATCCAAACACCCGCATGTGACCTGGTAGTTGACCACTGCATTGTATGAGGACAAGGCAACTTGTGTATGTGCCCCTTTCCCAAAAGTACTCGGATTTTCATGGATGCCTAGTGATCTTAAAGCCTGCACTCAATATAGTCAATATAGATTAAGTAATAGATATTTCTAGGCAGTGATCTTAAAGCCTACACTCGATAGACATTTTGGAAAAACTTAAAACATTACTTCGTCCTATTTTTTACGGAAATATAGAATAAGTAATAGATATTTCCTTTAAAACACACTCTAAAGTTACATCATAACCCCAACATCCCCCCGTCTTCATTATCAAGCCCTGCTCCTGGCTGGCTCACCAATTTAATGGTTCCTAGAAAGATCTGTGCAAAAAAGTCAATTTCACATTTCATATCCCCCCCACACACCCGCATGTGACCTGGTAGTTGACCATTGCATTGTATGAGGACAAGGCAACTTGTGTAGGTGCCTCTTTCCCAAAAGTACTCGGATTTTCATGGATGCCTAGTGATATTAAAGCCTGCACTCGATAGACATTTTTGAAACATTAAAACACATTACTTACATTGACCTATTTTACATAAATATAGAATATGTAATAGATATTTCCTTTAAAACACACTCTAAAGTTACATCATAACCCCAACATCCCCCCGTCCTCATTGTCAAGCCCTGCTCCTGGCTGGCTCACCAATTTAATGGTTCCTAGAAAGATCTGTGCAAAAAAGTCAATTTCGCATTTCATATCCAAACACCCGCATGTGACCTGGTAGTTGACCACTGCATTGTATGAGGACAAGGCAACTTGTGTATGTGCCCCTTTCCCAAAAATACTCGGATTTTCATGGATGCCTAGTGATCTTAAAGCCTGCACTCGATAGACATTTTTGAAACATTAAAACACATTACTTACATTGACCTATTTTACATACTTATAAAATAAGTAGTAGATATTTCCTTTAAAACACTCTCTAAAGTTACATCATAACCCCAACATCCCCCCGTCCCAGGGGTGGACTGACAACTCCTGGGGCCCCCGGGCAATAGGGGATCATCGGGCCCCTGTGTCCTTGCCCAAACTCAAAAAAGCCTATGAAAAAGGTACCAGGGGCATCTCATGGGGCCCCCTACTGACCGCGGGGGCAATAGGGGATCATGGGGCCCCTGTGTCCTTGCCCAAACTCAAAAAAGCCTATGAAAAAGGTAACAGGGGCATCTCATGGGGCCCCCTACTGACCCCGGGCCCTCGGGCAGTGCCCGAGTTTCCAAATGGTCAGTCCGCCCCTGCCCCATTCTCATTGTCAAGCCCTGCTCCTGGCTGGCAAAAAGGCAGTTTTGCTCTTCATATTGACCCCCCCCACCACCACACACACACACACACACACACACCTCCATGTGACCTGGAGGTTGCCCTGCTGCATTTTATGAGGACAGAGCAACATGTATATGAGCCCCATTCTCAGAAGTAGTCACGGAGCATTCGGCAAAGATCTTAAAGCCTGAGCTCAATGGCCATGTTTCTTTTTTTTTTTTCAGCCTAACAACCCTTGACTGCAACCAGGGTCATTAATTAATCATTGTACGACTACTGGGTCCCTTATCAAGAATGGCTCAGACAATATTAATGCATAATGCCTGCCACGCTTTCATGCTAAGAGCCACTGTAATGTTTCATAGCGTCCTTCCAGCTATTTCTCGCCGTGGTCCCTTTGCTGTTCTCCACGCGAGAAGCCATTTTCTCCGTAGTCTGTGCCGCTGGTGTTTGTGCAGCCTTAGAAAGTAACTGATTATAAAAGCAGGAAGCCTCCGGGGGCTCTTTAACCCCTCCGGTGAGATTTCTTTCCCTCTCTGCCTGCAATGCATTTTAATCACCCCCGCTGCTCCCAGCCATTGTACAGGCACACACAGTATGTCCATTGTTCACGTATTGTCACAGGCTGCTACAGCCCGCTCGCCTGCAGAGATACAATTAACATATCGCAGCTACATGGAACTCTGTAACATCATGCTCTACTAAAGCAACATGCTAAGGTTTCTGAATACTCCTCCATGCGCAATTACATTTGATTAACAATCTAGTCCATCAGCCAATCGGATGGCAGACGCAATTAAGCTAGGCACATTAAACGGCTATGACAATTTACTATATTGCATTCTCTGGGAAAAAAAAAAGAACTTCTGCACAGAGGACATTTCTTTATCCGCTATGGAAAGCAACAGTGTGGGGAGTGCAGAAAAAAAAAACTATAGCAGCCAAAATTCCAATCAATGATGTATTATAAACCATTATCAACCCCAGCCGATTGGTGGGGTAAATATTTCACGCCATGATGTATTAACATGTTTACCAATGAACCGAATATTCTTACTCTGTTATGTATTCAAATTTCAATACAAATATTGAAATATAAAATTGCAAGCAAAGGGATCCCTCTCTTCTGAGAAAAAAAAAAAGGAACAAAAAAAAAAAAAAAATATATATATATATATATATATATATATAATATAGTAATATACTAAAAGCGCTGGTAAAAATCACAAATATAATGCATATATGCTAAATTCATATATAGATAATTAATCATCAATAAGGTGACATTGTGCAAATTCATATGCAACTAGAATCTGTGACTAATATTGCAAAAAAACAAAAAACAAAGAAAACCACTTATTTTCAACTTCCCATATATATAATATAATTTGATCTATACTTCAGTGATGACATAGGGCTCTGTTAACAGGCTTGCTACGATTGCAAATTAAACTGCAACAGATGGACTAAAATATATATCTTCCCTGGAGAAAATGCTGTTTCAGGCTCCCTTCTGTGTTGATCACTTATGTCAAGAGCAAGGCACTTGTCAAGGGGAAGATCACAGTTCACTTTCAAGAAGAGATCTCATGACAAAGTACCTATGTATTCAATACCACCAGCAGGGGTGAGCTTGGGTTTGGCTTGAACATGGGAGTTGCCTGTGTTGATGGGGCCAATGAGCAGATTCCCCATCCCAAGGCTGAATTTGGCAAAGAGCTGGGGGGGCCCTTTGTTGCGTGCAATTGTAGGGTGAGCAATCTCCTGCCCGCAGCTCACTGGGCAGGTAAGGATGCGATCATGTGACAGCTTCCCACGTGTTTTTGGGCAAACTGGTTCCAGATGTGAACACAACTCATCCCTAATTTACCAGCATTGGATGACGAACAGAGCCTGTGTTGATGGGGCCAATGAGCAGATTCCCCATCCCAAGGCTGAATGTGGCAAAGAGCTGGGGGGGGGACTCCCCAACCCTTTGTTGCATGCAATTGTAGCGTGAGCAATCTCCCGTCCGCAGCTCACTGGGCAGGTGGGGATGTGATCATGTGACAGCTTCCCATGTGTTTTGGGCGAACTGGTTCCAGATCTGAACACAACTCATCCCTAATTTACCAGCATTGGATGAAGAATAGAGCCTGTGTTTTCTGGGGCCAATGAGCAGATTCCCCATCCCAAGGCTGAATGTGGCAAAGAGCTGGGGGGGGGACTCCCCAACCCTTTGTTGCATGTAATTGTAGCACGGGCAATCTCCCGTCCGCAGCTCACTGGGCAGGTGGGGATGTGATCATGTGACAGCTTCCCATGTGTTTTGGGCGAACTGGTTCCAGATCTGAACACAACTCATCCCTAATTTACCAGCATTGGATGAAGAATAGAGCCTGTGTTTTCTGGGGCCAATGAGCAGATTCCCCATCCCAAGGCTGAATGTGGCAAAGAGCTGGGGGGGGGACTCCCCAACCCTTTGTTGCATGTAATTGTAGCACGAGCAATCTCCCGTCCGCAGCTCACTGGGCAGGTGGGGATGTGATCATGTGACAGCTTCCCATGTGTTTTGGGCGAACTGGTTCCAGATGTGAACACAACTCATCCCTAATTTACCAGCATTGGATGACGAACAGAGCCTGCGTTGATGGGGCCAATGAGCAGATTCCCCATCCCAAGGCTCAATGTGACAAAGAGCTGGGGGGGGGGGCTCCCCACCCCTTTGTTGTATGCAATTGTAGGGTGAGCAATCTCCCGCCCGCAGCTCACTGGGCAGGTAGGGATGCAGGTAGGGATGCGATCATGTGACAGCTTTTTGGGTAAACTGGTTGCAGATCTGAAGACAACTCATCCCTAATTACCAGCATTGGATGAAGAATAGAGCAGTATTTTAGACTGACCATGAGCAGCCCAGTGTATAGTCTCAGCATAATTCTGATTGTGCAGGAGTTACACCATCCCGGCTGAATCATTCAAGACGCAGAAGCCAGAAGAAGGCCAAGTAAAGACAGAAGGGCCGAGCACAGAAGGGGATCACTTTGCTCAGCAAGTGTGCTGTACTGTGCTGATATGCTGTACATAATGGAACATTATGGGAAAAACCTCCAGGAGGTCCCAAATTTGCTTTTTTTGCTGGCAGTTTACTTCTGCTTTAAGAGAGCAGAGGGAGAAATTGCAAGAAATGAAAAGGGAAGAGATATGGACAGATTTAGAGAGAGAGATACTATGGGACAGATTGTGGCCGGAAAGAGCAAAAATGTAGGAAAGGAATGAAAGTAAAGAAAGAGGGACAATATAGGAAATAGGAAGAAAATGGGGAGCATTTCCGCAATGGAGACGGAAGGGGAGGAGAAGAGAGACAATGTACAGAATTCAGTGAAACATTTGAACCAGATTTCTGATGATCAGGGCTTTTTAAAAGCTCCTGTGCCCGATTCATAAAACCTCACCTCCAGATTTGGTAGAGATGGGTCAGAGAGAGAGAAACAGGTGAGAGGGAGAGAGAAAGAGGGGAGAGGAGGCCAGAGATTGAAAAAGAAGCAAGGAAAACATGGGACAGGGAGGAGGAGAGGGACAGAGAATTAGAGGGAAAGAAGAGTAGAGGAAGAGAGAAAAAAGAGGGGAGGGATAGAAGGAAAGGTAGGGGGAGGGAGAGAGAAAAAGCAAAATGAAGGGGGGAGAGATAGAGAAGAGGAGGGAAAGAGAAAAAGGAGAGAGAAAGATAAAGCAAAAGAAAGAAATGGGAGGGTGAAGAGGGAGAGGAAGAGAGAGAAAGGGAGAGTGAAGGAGAAGTGGGGGGGGGGGGGGGGGTGAGAGAACAAGGAGGAGAGAGAGGGGAGAAGGAGGGAGAAAAAAAGAGGAAAAGGGGGGAGCCAGAGATAGAGGGGGAGAGAGAAATTGAGAGGCAGATAGAGAAAGAGGGGAACAGCTGGGTGGTGAGGGAGAGGGGGATGGGGGGGGGGGGCAGAAAGGGAGAGAGAAGTGGGGGAGAAGGAGAAGAGAGAAAATAAGAGGGAGAGAGAGAAAGCGGGGAAGAGTTGGGTGGGGAGGAGAGAGATAAAGGGGGAGGGGGAGAGAAAGAAAAGGGGGGTCAGAGAGCAAAAGGAGGAGAGGGAGAGAGAGAGGGGAGAAGAGAGAGATGGAGAAAGGGGGGGGGGAGCCAGAGATAGAGGTAGGGAGAGTGAAGGAGACAGAGGGAAAGAGAGAGAGAGATAGGGGAAGAGAGAAAGGAGGAGAGAGATAAAGGGGAAGGTGGGAGAGAGAAAGAGGGAGGGAGGGAGGGAGGAAAAGAGGGGGGAGAGGGGGAGAGAAAAAAAAGGAGAGAGAAGGGAGTCATAGAGCAAAAGGAGGAGAGGGAGAGAGAGAGATGAGAGGAAGAGAAAGAGAAGATGGGAGGGGAATGGAGAGAGAGGAAAGAGGTGAGCCAGAGATAAAGGAGAAAGAGGGGAAGGGTTTGGTGGAGGGAGAGAGAGGGTTGGAGTAGAGGCGATAGTGGGAGGGAGAGAGAGAGCAAGAGGAGGTGAGGGGTCAGGGGGAGAGAGGAAGGAAGGGAGGGGGAGAGAGGAGGGGAGGGGGAGAGAGGAAGGGAGGGCGAGAGGAAGGGAGGGCGAGAGGAAGGAAGGGAGGGAGAGAGGAAGGAGGAGAGGGGGAGAGAGGAAGGAAGGGAGGGAGAGAGGAAGGAAGGGAGGGGGAGAGAGGAAGGAAGGAAGGGGGAGAGAGGAAGGGAAGGAAGGGGGAGAGAGGGAGGGAGGGAGAGAGGAAGGAAGGGAGGGGTTGGAGGGATTCCTTCTACTCAGTATGGCACACAGGACAGTTGACAACTCTTTATGACAATGGGATAGACAGACCAGGCGACAATGATAGAAGACTATAAATAGACAACACAACCTGCTAAATACCAGATGCTTCAAATAAAAGGTTGTGATGAATCAGACAAAGCAGCTAATGAAGAGATGCTCATCAATTATACGAAGTATGGAGAAGAAATCTATAAGCCGGTTAAGAAACAAACATTCACCTTGGCTTTTTTTTTCCTTTTTTCTCCCCATCCAGATTTAAATAGAAATTTCATCTTGAGAATCTTCTAAACATCATAGACAACAAGTTGGTGTAGCCGGGATTGCTATGGAAACTGTGACAGCACACAAGTGTAGCTCAGGATGTGTGTGCCGTCTTATCTCCCCTCTGATAGAAGGTGGGAAGAGGAGATGGTATCATTCCAGGTTATTCCACTAAAACTCCAGAAATTGTCATAGGGACTTACACAGCCTACGGGAACAGCGGGTGATGGCGAGGACTTGAAGGTGATACTATGTTGCATAAGGACATATATTCCCTTGGCAGGATAAATATAGCACCTACCATGACAAATAAGACGAATATGCCATCTGTCACTTAAAGTAGATCAAGCATCAGATATATTTTTTCATGTTAAATAATATGTAAGTGTATCCCTGTTATTACCTCTTATGAAATCACACTATCCCTCCCAACCATGCCTTTCTCTTCTTTTCTCTCCAGAAAGACGGAGCCATTCTTATTTCAGCATCATCCCGGGCCACCATCTACTTTCTGGACTGAGATGCCAGCTTACAGATGACACAGTCATGTAAATCCTGGTGCCTGAACAATTCTTGTGTTCACAAATGTTTGACACAAATCAGCCCCTGCTGCAGCTTAGCACCTTGTGACCTGTTGCAAAGTTATAATGATGCAGATTGATCACTGAGGGGAAGGGAGAATGAGGAAGAGTAAGAGTTTCCTCCTGCTTGCAGCAGACTGATGACATCATCTTAGTCTGTAGCCTAGGCAAAGTCACTGGATGGCAGCTGAAGGATGGTTTTCAAAGCTCCACCTTATTTCTCTCTCTCTCTGAATATATATATATATATATATATATATATATATATATAAATCTCAAAAATATTTTGCACCCTGTACATCATCTGGCAGATAAAACAATAGTTATAATACTTTTTTATCTATATAAATTGGGCGTTTAGCTATGAAGCTATTTAGCTGAACTGTTTCCTGGAGTTTATTAAAAAAAATATATATATATATATATATATATATATATAATAAACTCCAGACAACAGCTATATGTGTGTGTATGTATACAGTTGTGTTCAAAATAATAGCAGTGTGTTGAAAAAAGTGAATAAAGCTGAAAATCCTTCCAATAGCTTTTATTTCCATACACACAAATGCATTGGGAACACGACACATTCTATTCCAAATCAAAACATGAAGAAAAATATATCAAATTTGTGTTGTTCCTCTAAAAATAATTGAAGAAAAGTGAATATTAGACGGTTCAAAAAAAATAGCAGTGTTTGTATTCTTCTTTACAAACTCAAACATTCACTATATAAACTGAAAAATGTTTGAAGATTTTGCTTTCCTTTGAATGACTTCATGAATATTTGGTTGTAGTCGCACTGTTTCTGAGAACTGCTGTACATCTGTGTTGTATGGAGTCACCCAACTTCTGGCCCCTGTGATCAGGTATTCCAGCCCAGGATGATTGGACTACATTCCACAGTTCTTCTCTACTTCTTGGTTTTGCCTCAGAAACTGCATTTTTGATGTCACCCCACAAGTTTTCTATTGGATTAAGATCCGGGGATTGGGCTGGCCACTCCATAACATCAATCTTGTTGGTCTGGAACCAAGATGTTGCACGTTTACTGGTGTGTTTGGGGTCGTTGTCTTGTTGGAACACCCATTTCAAGGGCATTTCCTCTTCAGCATAAGGCAGCATGACCTCTTCAAGTATTCTGATGTATTCAAAGTGATCCATGATCCCTGGTATGTGATAAATAGGCCCAACACTGTAGTATGAGAAACATCCCCATATTATTATTATACAGTATTTATAAAGCGCCAATAGTTCGCTCAGCGCTGTACATTACAAAGGGGGACAGAACATGTGACAGAACAATACCAATACAATGCAAAACATGAGGGGATCGAGGGCCCTGCTCTTTCGAGCTTACAATCTAGGAGGGAGGGGATGGTGGCACAGGAGGAGATAGCTGTGGGGGATGGAGTGGTAGGAAGAGTGGAGGAGGTCGGCAAGTTAGCAGGGGGTGGGGTAGGCTTCCCTGAAGAGATGGGTTTTCAGGGTGCGCCTAAAGGAGAGGAGAGTAGGTGATAATCTGATGGGTTGGGGCAGGGAGTTCCAAAGGATGGGTGACACCCTGGAAAAGTCCTGGAGGCGGGCATGGGAGGAGGAGACCAGGGAACTAGAGAGAAGGAGGTCTTGTGAGGAGCAGAGTGTGCGTGCTGGGTGGTACTTGGATATTAGGTCAGTGATGTAGTTCGGGGCAGTATGGTGGACAGCTTTGTACGTCAGTGTTAGGATTTTGAATTTGATCCGTTGCGCAATCGGAAGCCAGTGGAGGGATTGGCAGAGGGGGGTGGCGGAGATGGAGCGGTTGGAAAGGTGAATGAGTCTGGCAGCCGTATTCAGGATGGACTGAAGCGGGGATAGCCAGCGGCGAGGCAGGCCAGTGAGGAGGGAGTTGCAGTAGTCGAGTCGTGATATGAGGGAGTGGATGAGCTGTTTAGTGGTTTCTGGGGTTAGAAACGTGCGGATTTTGGCGATGTTGCGGAGGTGGAGTCTGCACGAGTTTGTTAAAGATTGGACTTGGGGTTGAAAGGATAGGTTGGAGTCCAGAATTACACCAAGTACTCTGGCCTGCAGGGCGGGTTTGATGGTAGCGTTGTTGGATGTGACGGAGACCACCACCATGCTTCACTGTCTGCACAGTGTACTGTGGCTTGAATTCAGTGTTTGGGGGTCGTCTGACAAACTGTCTCCGGCCACTAGACCCAAAAAGAACAATCTTACTTTCATCAGTCCACAGAATGTTGCGCCATTTCTCTTTAGGCCGGTCAATGTGCTCCTTGGCAAATTGTAACCTCTTCAGCACATGTCTTTTTTTCAACAGTGGGACTTTGCGGGGGCTTCTTGCAGATAGCTTGGCTTCACATAGGCGTCTTCTAATTGTAACAGTCCTCACAGGGAACTTTACACCTTCTTTCATCTTCCTGGAGCTGATTGTTGGCTGAGTCCTTGCCATTTTGGCTATTCTTCTATCCATTCCAATGGTAGTTTTTCGTTTTCTTCCACGCCTTGCAGGTTTTGGTTGCCATTTTAAAGCATTTGCAATCATTTTAACTGAGCAGCCTATCATTTTCTGCACTTCTTTACATGTTTTCCCTTCTTCAATCAATTTTTTAATCAAGGTACGCTGTTCTTCTGAACAATGTCTGGAACGACCCATTGTCCTTAGAATTTCAGAGAGAAATGCACTGTAACCAGCATGTACAACATTTGCTGCCTTCCTTCCTTAAATAAGGGCAATAATTGCCACCTGTTTTTCAAAGAATTAATGACCTCACTAATAGAACTCCACACTGCTATTATTTTGAACACGCCCCTTTCAATTAGAGATTCAATGACACAGAATCAGCAGCATGCATGTCATGACTGTCGGGTCTGCTGGATTTCTATTACTCTACTACACCTGCTAGTAAATTATTTGCCATGTAGAAATATCATTTCTACCAAAAACAGTGATTGATCCGGTTAGTGATGTCTGACTGCTATTATTTAGAACACAACTGTATATGTATATATAATATATGTGTGTGTGTATATTTAATATATGTGTGTGTGTGTATATATATATATAATATTTTCTTTTTATATTAGGGAAAACAAATATGATATTTTACACCCTTCAAATTCGAAACAAAGGACAAGCGATAGTTGTTGAGACAGTCCTCTTAAACTTTTAGAACAGAAATATTGTTAACGTTCCAATAAAATGGTGGCTTGTTAGGAATCTACCCCCATTGTTATTGCTAAGGGACCACAGGTGACGGTATAATACCCTTTTTTCCCAATATAAAGACATCATATTGCAAATACCAGTGGAGTTATGAGAGTGCATTATAAAGGGAATATGCTATCCAATCCAATGGAAGCGGTAGTGCCTTATCTGTCTCTATATATAGAAGCCCTCTTCTGTATGTATATCTAATTATTCCTTATGGAAGGTAAACACCATCTATCATGAAATTACCTTGCTGCCATGTACATTCGCTTGCATCTAATCCTGAAACTGCTCTCGGAACAAAGTACCGTATTTTACTAGCTGGAATGTATATACCAGCTGCAGGGTACTGAGCCACCCTCGAGTTAAGATAAACCTGGTCACTGCAATATTGGTTAACATTACATTAAAAATGTAATGGATACAAAGGCATGTACGCTACAGGGCCATGGTGTGAAATCCCTGCCATTTGACAGCATTAGTCTATGTTCATCCCATTTTCTGAAACATACTTAATATAAGTAAGGATAAGCACAACATTTTATTTTACAGATGTGGGGAAATACAAAAAGCGCCATATTTTACTTTTTTTTTATATTTTTTAAAATAATTTCTTACCTAAAATGATTCTAAAGGTTGAAGTTTTTGTTTACCTTTCCACATTCTCCGCATTGAGATGAAAAACCTTCCGTGATCAGCTCCCCCGCGCTTCCCTCCTAAATACTTACCTGGCTGCTCTTTTGATTCAGAACTGTGTCCCTCTGCAGCATCGCTGGTCTCTCTCTATTGGCTCCTGCTGCTGTCAATCAAAGCCTGTGAGGATGTAACAGGGGGCAGGGTCAAGCTGCGATGTGTACGTCTATGGATGCACACAACTTGGCTTGGGAGCGTGTCCACATGAGTGCCCCTACAGATCATGGCTCGCTGAGGGAGCTCTCTGAGAATAGGAGCAGCGGACAATGCCAGAAGAAGGTTCAGGCCTGCTCTGTGTAATGGTAAGGATATCATGTTTATTATTTTAAGTCAAAAAAAAAAAAAAAAGTCCAACTTTAAAGTGACATTCACTCACTCACTCTGCTTTCCTATCAACTGGCGCAGAAGCAGGGGTGGACTGACAACTCATGGGGCCCCTGGGCAATAAGGGATCATGGGGCCCCTGTGTCCTTGCCCAAACTCAAAAAGGCCTATGAAAAAGGTACCAGGGGCATCTCATGGGGCCCCCTACTGACCCCAGGCCCTCGGGCAGTCCCCGAGTTTCCAAATGGTCAGTCCGCCCCTGCGCAGGAGTAAGCTATACAAAAATGGTAGATGGATGGTTTTACCTATACCCACATTCTCAAGTGAACTAAATTATATCTGATCAGATCTTATAGTTTACTGTAGACTGCAGTTATTTCCATTCTTATTAAATAGATCTCACTTCGATGTAAAGAGCACTCTATGCAGATCATAAATGATCAGAACTTATAGTTTACTGCAGACTACAGCGCTCATTGGTTTGACCCGTACAGTATAGGACATCCATTGCCCAAGACTTGAGATGCCAGTTGAGTAAGTAGGGTCACTTTCTTTACATAAGATGCTTCAGGAAGGATA
Source organism: Staurois parvus (assembly GCF_062004578.1). Lineage (NCBI taxonomy): Eukaryota > Metazoa > Chordata > Amphibia > Anura > Ranidae > Staurois > Staurois parvus. Next base: position 2,750,697 of record NW_028317980.1, on the reverse strand, counting down.
ATCCCAGGAGACGTGCTCAATTGGGAGGAGGTCATTTAGATGGTGATGGGACTACAGTCCTCAGATAATATGGGGACACCTTGGAATCCCCATGAAGTTCTGGAGTATGTAGCTGGGTAGTGGAAGTATGGACTCTCATCTCCCTCACCCTGCTTTTCCTACCAACAGTTATATTAAAGGGTAGAAAGATGGTTTTACCTATAGCAACCAGTTAGCATTGTCAAGTGAATTAAATCATATATGATCAGATCTTACAGTTTACTGCAGACTGCAGCACTCAATTTTATTTATCGTACAGTATAGGACATCCATTGCCCAAGACTTGAGCTTCATCAAGAGGTGCCAATTGAGTAGATATGGTCACCTTCTTTACATTATATGCTTTAGGAAGAATAATCCCAGGAGACGTATCCAATTGGGAGGAGGCCAAAGAGATGCTTATGGGATTACGTTCCTCAGATGACATGGGGGCACCTTGGAATTCCCAGGAAGTTCTGGAGTACAGTACGTAGCTGAGCAATGGAAGCCTAGATCATACTCGCCCTGTCTTCTCTATAAATTGCTACATAAAATGGGTAGACGGATGATTCTACTTATAGCAACAAATGAGCAAGTGAATTATATCGTATATGATCAAATCTTATTTACCACAGACTACAGTTCCCAATGTTATGAACCATGCAGTATGGAACGTCCATTGCCCAAGACTAAAGCTTCATCAAGACATGTCAGTTGAGTAGATATGGTCACCTTCTTTACATCAGATGCTTTAGGAAAGATAATCTCAGGTGACATACCCAATTGGGAGGAGTCCAAGGAGATGCTGGTGGGATTATGTTCCTCAGATGACATGGAACATCCATTGCCCAAGACTTGAGCTTCATCAAGAGATAGCAGTTGAGTAGGTATGGTCATTTTCTTTCTGGTAACTTTTAAGAAGGCTAATCCCAAGAGACTTACCCAGTTGGGAGGAGGCCAAGAGATGCAGGTGGGATTGCATTCATCAGATGACATGGGGATATCATGGAATTCCCAGAAGTTCTGGGGTGTGTAGCTGGGTAATGGAAGCCTGGATCATCTCATCCTGCTTTCTTTGCATCTGCTACATAAAATGGGTAGATGAAGTGAATTAAGTAAAATATTGTCAGCTCTTACAGTTTACTGCATACTACAGCACCTACTGTTATGAACCCTACAGTATGGAACATTTATTCCCCAAGACTCGAACTTCATCAAGAAATGGCAGTAAAGTAAGTATGATCATCTTCTTTATGGTAGCCTTTAAGAAGGCTAATCCCAGGAGATATATCCAGTTGGGAGGAAGCCAAGAGATGCTGGTGGAATTAAGTCCATCAGACGATATGGGGACACCTTTGAATTCCCAGAAGTTCTGGCGAATGTAGCTGTGTAATGGAAGCCTGGATCATCTCATCCTGCTTTCCCTATCATTTGCTGCATAAAATGGGTAGATGGATGATTTTACCTATAGCAACCAATCAGCATTCTCAAGTGAATTAAGTCATATCTCATCAGATCTTACAGTTTACTGCATACTACAGCACCTACTGTTATGAACCCTACAGTATGGAACATTTATTCCCCAAGACTCGAGCTTCATCAAGAAATGGCAGTAAAGTAAGTATGATCATCTTCTTTATGGTAGCCTTTAAGAAGGCTAATCCCAGGAGATATATCCAGTTGGGAGGAAGCCAAGAGATGCTGGTGGAATTAAGTCCATCAGACGATATGGGGACACCTTTGAATTCCCAGAAGTTCTGGCGAATGTAGCTGTGTAATGGAAGCCTGGATCATCTCATCCTGCTTTCCCTATCATTTGCTGCATAAAATGGGTAGATGGATGATTTTACCTATAGCAACCAATCAGCATTTTCAAGTGAATTAAATTATATCTGATCAGATCTTATAGTTTACTGCAGACTGCAGCTCTTTGCACTCTTATTAAATAGATCTCACTTCGATGTAAAGAGCACTCTGTGCAGATGAGATGCACGGCATGTAAATATAAGAGAATGGATGGAGCCGTTTTCTGCAAAGTAATTACATTGAAACGTCGACATGATAAAATGTCATTGGGAAATCAAAGTGAAATATGGATTTGTGCTCTTTATTCATTAAATCACTCTTCCTCTATCACTGAACTGAGTGAGTGCTGAGGATGGAGGCCGGGCCATTTTCTCCATGTGTAGATTTAGACATGCACTGCATGACAATCAGGAGAGGACTGCGGCCCAGAAAGGGCCTGCTTAAAGCTGAACTCCAGGCAAGCAATTAAATACACAAATTAGATATGTTTACGGGAACTGTCAAAGAATTTGAAATCCTGTTCAGCCAGTATTGTGACTCAGCCACCCCTGTAGAGAAGCAGTCTAATCTGGTTAAGTCTGAACGCATGAAAAAAAAAATAGTTTAAATATATTCCTCAATAGCTATAATGGATATTAGTACACTTTGTGTGCACCACATGCTTTTTCAGACATAGATATTGTCTTGTAAAGGTAGTGGTGACATCATCGCTGTGCTGTACATAGCCTGTGCAGAGAGCAGTGCTGTGGGAGGGGCCCACCAGCTCCACTCACTACAGGCTGCCTGTAGAAAACTACAGGAGGGGGCGGAGACAAGACCAGTCACCCTGCACAAGGAGAGAGAGAAGCAGTAAGCGGTCTGTAATACAGAGGAAAAGTCTCACACTGTATTACTGCACAGATCTGGAGGAAATACACAAAGCACACCAAGATTCCAGAAAGAATACACAGGATGAATGGATTTAGACAATAGTTTCTTATTCCGGAGCTCAGCTTTAGGGACCCACCTACAATCTATTCGTTGGACAATGAAGGAGCAGCATTACACAGAGGAGATTGCTAATCTGTTTAGTCTGTACTCTCCTCCTGTCAGCAAGCTTCCTGAGTTAGACTGACAACACTGTGCAATGCAGTGGAGCCTGATTAACTCCGTGCAAGGGATTAGAGGGACCCAATATACAAATGAAGGGCTCTGTAGTAGGGGATGTATTTTGTAAATACTTTAAAGTGGTTACCCTTCTATATACCCAGTGAATTGTCTGGCCTCAGGTGATACACAGAGATGCAATGAATCCTGAGCTGTTAGAAAAAAGGGGGTGGAGAGCCAAAATTACACACTGCAGAGCTCAGTGAGGAGCGCTCTGATTGCTGATTGGAGGGTAGGGACACCGACCCCTCCCCCCTTCACACAGCTCACAGGAAGAGAGCTAAGGCTATCAATCACAGGATGTGTGCTGGAACTCCCTTCCCTCTTACCTTTTTTTCTCATGAAAGCTTGTCAGAAGTGAATTATGCAGATAGCAGAGGAAAATGCAACAGACAGACAGGTCGGTGTGCCTTCCCTCCAATCAGCAATCAGAGCGCTCCTCACTGAGCTCTGCAGTGTGTAATTTCAGCTCTCCACCCCCTTTTTTCTGACAGCTCAGCATTCATTGCATCTCTGTGTATCACCTGAGGCCAGACATTTAGTACTCTGGATTGAGACAAGCACACACTATAGAGGGATATGCTTTGTTCATATTTCATGTCTGAGGTTTACAACCACATTAAAAAGTAATTTTCCTGACTTGTACCCATTTGTTTTTTTTGCCAAGATTCATGTCTTCTACATTCCTACATATCAGATCTATCATGGGTTTGGCACATAAGAGCACAGGAAGGTATTAGCTCACAAGATTTCAAGCAAGATCAACATTTTTTTTTTCTTTTGCTTTTTTTTATTGGACAGGTATAACAAAAATAGTTTTCAATAAAATAATAATAATAATAATACTATTCATAGTATTCATATTATTCTTATTCTTATTTTTCAGGATTTATAGAGCACCAACAGTTTAAGAAGCGCTTTATAACAAAAGGGCAGACAGTACCATTCCAATACAGGAGGATTCAGAGGGCCCTGCTTGTTAGAGCTTACAAGCTAAGAGTAATAATAATAATATATGTATAAATCAAAAAGACAGCAAATGATTAAAGTAAATTGTTAATGCACAAATGCAATACAACCAATCAGGGCTGATCTTTCTTTGAAAACTAAGCCCGATTGGTTAATAGGGGTTACTGCATTGCATTGAATAATTTAAATACATTTCCCTGATTTTCTGCACAGGTGCAAATTGCGTTACGGCAAACGGGGGCAATCAATTCCCATTCAACGAATCCCTGGATACGAGCCATTCGTCAAGGAGTAGAGGCGTCTAGGTGAACGCTCTTTCTGATGCCAATACCAATTGGCGTAGGAGATAAACATCACAAAGAAAGAGGGCCAGAACCTTTTTAAAGGCTTATTCCGACAAATGGAAAACGTTTAAAACCATTCAGGTTAGACAGATCGCTGGCAGCGGCGGACTGGTACAAATGAAGCATCGGGATGTGCCGGTCTGGATCTCTGGAAATCAGCAGTCTTCACGTCTGCCATCCGGCACAGCAACGTTGGGAAAGCGGAAATATACAGACAAAGCAGATACACAGGGATCAGCTTCTGCTCAGCCATCCTATATGTCTTGGAATAGTTACCTGCCTTGATGAACACTCTCCTGTGGGCTTCCATGGTGGCTGGTCATGTGACCAGGGGCGGACTGACCATTTGGAAACTCGAGAACTGCCCGAGGACCCAGGGTCAGTAGGGGGCCCCATGAGATGCCCCTGGTACCTTTTTCATAGGCTTTTTTGAGTTTGGGCGAGGACACAGGGGCCACATGATCCCCTATTGCCCGGGGGCCCCATGAGTTGTCATTCCGCCCCTGCATGTGACTAAATGCCTAGGCCATGGGTGCTCAACCTGTGGCCCTCTAGCTGTAGCGGAACAAAAAGTCACATCATTCCTCTACCTTTGGGAGTCATGCTTGTAACTATCAGCCTTGCAATGCCTCATGGGATTTGTAGTTCCACAACACTTGGAGGGTCACAGGTTGAACACCCATGGCCTAGGCACTGGTCAAGTTATTCTCTAAAGCAGGAGACTCCAAGCCTTTCAATATTTTGTGAGTAAAAAAAAAAACAGTTTTATAAGTGAATCAATACAATTTCTATGAATGAATAAAGAAATAAATAAGAAATAAATTGATGTCACAAGTTTCCTTTTACAACAGAGTCCCTATCATAGCCCCCTGCCTTCCCCCTTACATTAGGATCCTCATCAGAATCCTTCCTTACATAAGAGCCCCCATCAGAGTTCCCCTGTACATCAGGACCCCCATCAGAGTTCCCCTTTCCATTAGAGACCCCTCTTACATCTTACATTAAGATCATCATCAGCATTCCTCCTTACATAACAGCCCCCATCAGAGTTCCCCTGTACATCAAGGCCCCCATCAGAGTTCCCCTTTCCATTAGAGACCCCTCTTACATCTTACATTAGGATCCTCATCAGCATCCCTCCTAACATAAGAGTCCCCATCAGAGTCCCCCTGTACATCAGGACCCCCCATCAGAGTTCTTCTTTCCATTAGAGACCCCTCTTACATCTTACATTAAGATCCTCATCAGAATCCTTCCTTACATAGGAGCCCCCATCAGAGTTCCCCTGTACATCAGGACCCCCCATCAGAGTTCCCCTTTCCATTAGAGACCCCTCTTACATCTTACATTAGGATCCTCATCAGCATCCCTCCTTACATAAGAGCCCCCATCAGAGTTCCCCTATACATCAGGACTCCCCATCAGAGTTCCCCTTTCATTAGAGACCCCTCTTACATCTTACATTAAGATCCTCATCAGCATTCCTCCTTACATAACAGCCCCCATCAGAGTTCCCCTGTACATCAAGACCCCCATCAGAGTTCCCCTTTCCATTAGAGACCCCTCTTACATCTTACATTAAGATCCTCATCAGCATCCCTCCTAACATAAGAGCCCCCATCAGAGTTCCCCTGTACATCAGGACCCCCCATCAGAGTTCCCCTTTCCATTAGAGACCCCTCTTACATCTTACATTAAGATCCTCATCAGCATCCCTCCTTACATAAGAGCCCCCATCAGAGTTCCCCTGTACATCAGGGTCTCCATCAGAGTCCCCACCTTACATTAGGGTCGCCATCAGAGTTCCCCTTTTCATTAGAGTTCCCCCACATCAGGTCCCCATCAGAGTTCACATTTCCATCAGAGTCCCCCCACATCAGGTCCCCATCACAGTTCCTCCTTACATCGGGTGCCCTTCAAAGTCCCCCTATAGATCTGGGAACCCGTCAGAGCTCTGCTTTACACGAGTCCCCATCAGAGTCCACCTTACATCAGTATCCCCATCAGTGTTCCTCTTTACATCAGAGCCCTCATGTGAGTCTCACCTTAAATCAGTGACCCCATCTGAATCCCACCTTAAATCAGGGACCTCATCAGAGTCCCACCTTACATCAGGGACCCCATCAAAATTCTTCCTTACATCAGGGACTCAATCAGAGACCCCATCAGAGTTCTGCTTTATTTTTTTTAATAGATTAGATATTTAGAGGTTAACTAAAGAAAACAAATGCAGCCATCACACCAAGGACTAGTCAGCCGCAATATATTACATTTTTGGTTTTGTGTTTAGAGATACTTTAATATACAGACAAAAGCATTGGATTAACTACGATGATTGCTAAGATGATTTAATATTCATTCCCTCCTCTATAGCACCCACCTTTACCACCACTTCCTTTTAGAGGTATTTAGTTAGCTATGAATACTTAGTCATTCTTTTTTTTTTTTTTTCTTAAATTGAAGAGCCAACTTGCATGTACATTCGGTCTGTGTAAATAGGGAAAAATAAAATTCTTCTAGGCTTTTGTTTCTCCAGGTTGAATGTTATTCATTCCTACAGAACAGAGTGAATCAGTAAAATACCACAAAATGGTCACTAGATGGAGCTGATGATCATATGAAATAAATTTACTATGATCTTCAGCTCTATCTATTGGCCATACTATGCCATGCAGCATTTTTCCAAACCACTTCTCTCTACTGGCTTCCAGAGTTTAGGGTGGGAGATTTAAATCAACCAGCCTGAATATTTATCAAGCTCCAGCCTATCCGGAGGGGAGGTGTCCAGTAGGGGGCTGGAGTGTAGATAAATAGCTTGGAACATTGGAGGATTCTCTCCAGGAGGGTTCCAGAAGTGCAAGGGCTGCTGCTGTCTGGCAGCCCATGGACTGAACATCTGCTCAAGGGGGTTAGAGAGGTGTTAGAATCTAAGGCTCAAGTGGACTTGCTCAAAACTGACTTCAACTGCATCACAATGGATCTGGTCCTGAAAGGCACCATTTCACTTATGGGTTTGGGTCTGGAGAAAGCTGTAAGGAGGCCCAAAATTCGCCCCCTGGTCTTCAACTGAGGGGCCTTGGTCTGTTCTCAACCAATACTGTTACCATAAGGAAAAGACTGTACTCTAAACAGTACTACTTCTGAGAGTTCTGAATTATCCGTAGTCAAGTTCCTTTCCCTCCCCTTTGAAATTCTGTAAGCAATAAACTTTAGGAAGACATCTCCTAGACCAGGGTTTCTCACCCAGGGCTCCATGGAACCAAAGGATTCTTCCAGAGATTGCTAGGGGTTCCTAGAGCAATTTCTGCCTCTCAGATTAATTCCCACTGACAACATTCATCTTTTTGCCTATCTGTAAGAGGGTAATTCTTCCCAATGACCAGAAGTGTAAGGATCATTCTTCCCACTGACCAACACACTTAAGTAGCATAAGTTGTAGATATAGTAATTCTTAGCAAGGTTCCCTGAGACCGCATAGTTATTTCAAGGGTTCCTCTGTGTTGAAAAGGTTGAGCAAGGCTGTTGTTCATTGGAACCAGAGTGAATGGGTTGTTGCTTGAATGACTGGTGGCCTGTGTACTGTTTTGGAAAAAACCTGTTAAAATTAGTGGCCCCTGAGGGGGTAGCGCTACACTTCAGAGAACAAAATGGTGGTGTTGGACTGATTAAGAGCAGTGGTCATACTATATCAATGATGTCATGAGCATCCAGGACCCTTAGTGTAGGTTCACCTACACCCACAGCTCATTGGCCCAGCAGCAACAGCTGCCTTCCAGATTTGGACCAAATCCAATCTCATCCATACTTGTCTTATTGAATGCTGGTGCATTAGACCCTTGTGCCAAAATATGACTCAGGCCTCCCAAAAGTTGACCCCTACAAAATTTTAAGGACACTGGCCATGGCCCACCCAGAAGGTTGTGGAGATAGGGTAGCAGAACCATTGTATGTAGGGTTCATTGTCCATCTGGTACATTCTTCCCATCAACAATGATGCCGAACAAGCATTGTAAAACCCTCCCCAAGCACTTTTAGGCAACAGTTGATTGCTTTCAGTAGACCAGGAAGAATTTTTTCTACTCACTGGAGCAAATTGAACCATGCTTTATAGTAGTGGCCAAACAACAGTTGCAGTTGTGACTAGGCCCTGGTGTTCCATCACCATGGGGGGCCAACACAGGCCAACATGGCAGGTAGGGGTCCTGCTGTAGAACATGTGAAAGGGTCCTGCTTTGGGACGGTAATAAAGGACCCCGCAACGGAACAAAAAGGGATCAGGGGGAAGGGCCCTGGCCACAGAGGAAAGGTCCCTGATCTTGGAGGGGCCTCAGGACCAGAAGAAAGGACCCCAGGACCGATGGAAAGGGCCAGGGAACCCATCATAGTTTTTTGCATCTTGGCCCTTAAGGTTCTAGTTACACCTCTGCTTTATAGGGTTTTTTTGCCTTCCTCTGGACCAACATAGGGTTCTGTATATGGAGGATTTCTATTTATTTATTTTTTATATTGGTTGCTACGTAGATAGACTTGTCTTTTTTCAAGCTAACTATGCAGCTATATACTATGTAACAATATATTTTCTCAAAAATTCTCCCTTCCCTTCATGAGGCATGGTATGGCTAACGCTGAATAACACATTCCTGAAAGTATCCTCAATAACACTAATTAAATATATGGATGCTAGCTTCAGACTTAAACAGCAATGCCACTTCATGTGCATAATCCGGTATTATGGAGATGATCTCAGCTTTAAAAAAAAAAAAAGAAGGAGAATAAATCAACCAGCAACAGAGCAATCCACAGACAAAAACTCCATGCAATCCGCTAGAAGTGAAAGCGGTGCTTGGTAGAAAAATACAATCCATTATTAATGCCATTATCTGTGAGTTTTGACAACATCTAATTTGGGGATTCAAGGAGTATGAGTTTAACTGTTGGCATGCAACTTGTTTTCACACCAACTGCATAGTACCATCTTGAAAACTAAATATATACTGATACATGCAGTGTGTGTATGTATATATATTATATAGTGCATTCATATGTATACAGACCCCCTTCACTTTTTTCAGTTTTGTTATGTTGCAGCCTAAAACTGCAATTGTTTACATTCATTTTTTGTTTCTCGTTAATCTATACTCAGTACCCCGCAATGACAAAGTGAAAACAGAATTTTAGAAATGTCTGTGAATTTATTGAACAGAAAAAAGCTGAAATATTACATTAGCATAAGTATTCAGACCCTTTGCAACCACAATTTTAGCTCTGGTGCCTCCCCATTTCTCTTGATCGTTGCTGAGATGTTTCTACACCTTGATTGGAGCCTGCCTGCGGTAAATGATTGGACATGATTTGGAAAAGCACGTACCTCTCTATAAAAGGCCTCACAGCTGACAATGCATACTGTATCAGAGCAAAAAAGCCATAAGGTCAAAGGAACTGCCTGCAGAGCTCAGAGACAGGATAATTGCAAGATGAATCTGGGGAAGGCTACAAAAAATGTTTGCTGTACTGAAGATTCCCAAGAACTTGTGGCCTCCATAATTCTCAAATGGAAGACGTTTGGTACAACCAGGACTCTTCCAAGAGCTGGTCACCCAGCCAAACTGAGCAATTGGGGGAGAAGGACCTTAGTAAGAGAGGTGACCAAGAACCCAATGGTCACTCTGACTGAGCTCCAGAAATCCTGTTTTCAGATGGGACAAAGTTCCAGAAGGACAACCATCACTCCAGAACAAGGAAAATACAGGAGCGCCTCTAAGTGTAGACTGTTAGGATTTATTATAAAGAAAATGTGTCTAAAGCAACTCGCATTACATAGATTAAAAACAGGCACATAAGAAATCCATCCCTGCTGTTGAGACAGGATCGGTCTCACGCGGTGGCCGTGTCAGCTGCCACTCGAGCTTCCGCTCATCTTGGTGCTGGGAGACAGTTGGGTATGGAAGGAAAGCAGGAAGGATGGCTGAAGCGCTTGTGGAGCGCGGTGTCAGGCATGATGACGTCACTGGGCGTATCACAACGCATTTCTGAGCATGCACACTGTTAGGTACGCTCCTTTGTCAAAGCTCCTTACTCTTTTTCCTGGATAGACTCTCGTTCATCTGCATATAAGGACTTTTCTCGTATGGACTATTATTATTATACAGTATTTATAAAGCGCCAATAGTTCGCTCAGCGCTGTACATTATAAAGGGGGACAGAACATGTGACAGAATAATACCAATACAATGCAAAACATGAGGGGATCAAGGGCCCTGCTCTTTCGAGCTTACAATCTAGGAGGGAGGGGATGGTGGCACAGGAGGAGATAGCTGTGGGGAATGGAGTGGTAGGAAGAGTGGAGGAGGTCGGCAAGTTAGCAGGGGGTGGGGTAGGCTTCCCTGAAGAGATGGGTTTTCAGGGTGCACCTAAAAGAGAGGAGAGTAGGTGATAATCTGATGGGTTGGGTTCAGGGAGTTCCAGAGGATGGGTGACACCCTGGAGAAGTCCTGGAGGCGGGCATGGGAGGAGGAGACCAGGGAACTAGAGAGAAGGATGTCTTGTGAGGAGCAGAGTGTGCGTGCTGGGCGGTACTTGGATATTAGGTCAGTGATGTAGTTCGGGGCAGTATGGTGGACGGCTTTGTACGTCAGCGTTAGGATTTTGAATTTGATCCGTTGTGAAATCGGAAGCCAGTGGAGGGATTGGCAGAGGGGGGTGGCGGAAACAGAGCGGTTGGAAAGGTGAATGAGTCTGGCAGCCGTATTCAGGATGGACTGAAGCGGGGATAGCCAGCGGCGAGGCAGGCCAGTGAGGAGGGAGTTGCAGTAGTCGAGTTGTGATATGATGAGGGAGTGGATGAGCTGTTTAGTGGTTTCTGGGGTTAGGAACGTGCGGATTTTGGCGATGTTGTGGAGGTGGAGTCTGCATGAGTTTGTTAGCGATTGGACTTGGGGCTGGAAGGATAGGTTGGAGTCCAGAATGACACCAAGTACTCTGGCCTGCGGGGCGGGTTTGATGGTGGCGTTGTTGGATGTGATGGAGAAGTCAATGGGGGGTGGTGTCGGGGCTGAGGGGAAGACAAAAAACTCGTTTTGGAGAGGTTCAGTTCATAATGATCACACAATTTGCACCTATACTCCTTTACAACCATCATTACAGCCCTCCACTGATCTTGGCCTTATGGCAGAGGGGCTAGATGAAAGCCTCTCCAAAGCTTTTGCTTTTCCCCTGATTGCTCAGTTTGGAAAGGGGGTCTGAATACTTTCTAAATGCACTATGCATATTAAAATATAGTATATCACTTCCTACATCTTTCTATGAGTCTTACCTTTGCAATTCCACGAGAGTCATCAATGCTAAGGAGCTACATTTTTTAGCCTCAAAGTAGACCCCTTTTCTACCTGCATCCCTCAATGAAATACTTTAATTATTTGAGTACCAGGCTGTATCAGGGGCGGACTGACAACTCATGGGGCCCCCGGGCAATAGGGGACCATGGGGCCCCTGTGTCCTTGCCCAAACTCAAAAAATCCTATGAAAAAGGTACCAGGGGAATCTCATGGGGCCCCCTACTGACCCCGGGCCCTCGGGCAGTGCCCGCGTTTCCAAATGGTCAGTCCGCCCCTGGCCTGTAAATAACCTGACATTACCAGGCCACTTCTCTGCTTTCACTGCTTTGGTAGTTTGACTGACAATCACTCAGTCATGCAGACTGTATCCAAATGAATGTGATCTGATATTTTTGTAAGACAGAGAACTTTATTTTATAACCACTGAGTCTTTTATTTTTTACTGTATAAAAGAGAGAAGAAAAAAAAAAAAGTTGGGATTGCGTACATTTAGATCCTGTTCATGATTCTGCCTGCAATTCCAAATTTGCGTGGCCATCGCTGCACAACGTGCAAAGCGCATTCGGGGGCCATTAGCCCTTAATGACACCCCAAAGTGATGTGATTCTGTAGTGATTGTCGCACGGCAATCGTGGCAAATTTGGCCTTTCAAAATCGCATGAAGCTTGTCACTGGAAAAGGAGCAGGAGCTTCTTACTGAGCAACAAAGCATGTAGGGCAGCCTATTCAAATCAAATTCACTCCACAAAATATGAAGTGAACGGGGCCCAACCTTTCATTATTCTTACATTTAAGAAAAGCAAAACTATGAACATTGGTGGTCAATAGCACTCTAAACTCCCCATTTTCACCTTCAGTCTGCTAAAGTCCTCTTTCCTCCAGTATTTACAAACATTCAGCTCTCCTCTTCCTCTTTCCTCCTTTGAAAATGGGCTAAATGCTTGTGAACACTGGCAGCATTTACAATTGTGATGCCTGTGATTGGTTCACAGCAATCACAAGGTACAGAGCCAGTCTGGTTGGCTCTGTAACTTGTGCCTGTGATCTGTCCAAAGACAACTCAGTCACAGCCATACATGGGTGCACTAGCCAACCGTATGTTTTACACAGTACCACTTATTAGCGGCTCTCCAGAAAATAGCATCTGCTTTAAAAAAAAATACATTGGTACTTATGTGCTTAAAGTGGATCTTTTGGTCGGTCTACATGTATAAAATCGAGACTTGCCGAAATATGCAGCAACATAGGAAGCTGTACCTTTTTATCTTTATGAAGCAGCTCTAGAGCTCAAGTGACTTTGCCTTGGCTGAGATGATATAATCAGTCTGCTGCAGGTAGGAGGAAGCATTTCCTCAGTCTCCTCTTCTCCAGTGATCAGATTTCAACATGGTAACTTTGCAGAAAGTCACATGGTGAGTAACTGCACAGGCGCCAGATTTGACATGATTGCTTCTTCCCTGAGCTGGAATCTGGCCCTGCATGATGCCTGAACAAAGATGGTTCACCCTTCTAGGGCACTGTCGGGGCAGGGGGTGACTGGAGGGGAGTACTGTGACCTCTGTGAAAGGTAATAAATACCTGGAAGTGTTAAGCTTCTACTACGTAGCATGCGTGTATGGCAGATATCATGCTGGGTCCACTTTAAGCCTGTCTAGTGGAGAGGGAAGCATCAGCTTTGACTTCTCAAAAAAAATGCCATGGTAGAGCAGATTGTATGCAAATCCAGTATATTACCCGCACAGATGACATTTGTTAATTACAGGCATTTATATAGCTGACATTTTAGACAGCACTTTACATATTCTACAATCACACCAGTTCCTGCTCTCAAAGAGCTTAAAATCTAAGGTCCTTATTTATCATTCCTATACACTATCAAGTCAAAAGTATTGGGCCAGCCCTCCAAATCATTGGATTCAGGTAACACCTCCATGGCCACAGGTGTATAAAATCAAGCTAAAGATAGTTATTAAGAGGTTGTTGAATAAATTATCGTGTCACCCAATATTTGGTCTCCATTCAGTAGCCAAAAGAGGCATATAAAAAAATGGGCGATTGCCCATTTGTCATATTTATATATGTGTAATAAAGCATAATTTTTGGAAATTTTTCTGAGTGTCACGTTCTGTTCACTATGTAGCCGCTTTTCTGTGAATCTCTTTTCACAAATCCCCTTTTTTGTATAAAATCAAGCCCCTAGGCATGCAGACTGCTTCTACAAACATTGGTGAAAGAATGGGTCGCTCTCAGGAGCTCAGTGACTCCAAGCGTGGTCCCGTGATAGGTGGTCACCTGTGTAATAAGTCCATCTGTGACATTTCCTGGGTACTAAATATTCCACGCTCAACTGTTAGTGGGATTATAACAAAGTGGAAGCAACTGGGAACAACAGCAACTCAGCCACCAAGTGGTAGGCCACGTCACATGACAGGGCGGGGTCAGCGCATGCTGAAGCGCACAGTGCGCAGAAGTCACCAACTGTCTGCAGAGTCAATAGCTAAAGACCTCCAAACTTGGTGTGGCCTTCAGATTAGCACAACAACAGTGTGTAGAGAGCTTCATGGAATGGGTTTCCATGGCTGAGCAGCTGCACTCACCAAGTTCAATGCAAAGCATCGGATGCAGTGATGTAAAGCACGATGCCACTGGAGTCTAGAGCAGAGGAGACGTGTTCTCTGGAGTGACCAATCACTCTTCTTTGTCTTGCAATGTTATGGAGGTGTCTGGTTTTGGCAGTTGCCAGGAGAACGGTAGTTGCCTGACTGCATTGTGCCAAGTGTAAAGTTTGGTAGAGGAGGGATTATGGTGTGGGGTTGTTTTTCAGGGGTTGGGCTTAGCCCTCTAGTTCCAGTGAAGGGAACTTTTAAGGTGTCAGCATGCCAAGACATTTTGGATGATTTCATACTCCCAACTTTGTGGGAAGAGTTTGGGGATGGCCCCTCCCTGTTCCAACATGGCTGCGCACAAGTGCACAAAGCAAGGTCCAACAGACTATGACTGGGATGCCATTAAAGTTAATATTTGTGTAAATGCAGGCCGACCAATACTTTTGGCAATATAGTGTATGTATGTGTGTGTATATATATATATATATATATATATACACACATCCCAGGGCCAATTTGGACAGGAGTCAATAAACCTACGAATGTGTCTTTGGGGGTATACAGAACAGATATATGGATACATAACAGGAAAAGGTGCTTTTAGGGAACAGAGTCTGCCAGACTCTTCAGGGTTCTACACTTCTGGGGGGGGGGGGGGCAGGTGCCTGTGACCCATGTCGCATTGCGCGTTCCATCCTCCTACCCCTTCATCACTGCTGTGTCCTGTGATAGGGATAGATGATGAAACCACAGCTCCTGTGGCTTCTGACACTCCTGGAAGTGTTGAATACTGAAGAGTATGACAGAGACTGGATGAGGGGAAGGAGACACAGGCCACTGGAGAGGTGAGTTGAATTATTACCTCTAATCAGGATTTGTTTCAGCGAGAATGGGGAGTAACAGTTCTGGCACCTCCAGCACTGAATATATGTAATGGCAAGGGGTGCTGGGTGTGTTGGAGGGTCTATTGATGCTGAGTGCTGGGAGATCTATTGGTACTGGAGATCATCTATTTTTGCATGGCGGTCTATTGTTGCTGGGAGGTCAATTTTTGCTGGAAGGGATATAATTTTGAGGGAGAGGTCTTTTGTTGATGCTGATGGGAGATCTGCTGTTGCTGCTTGAGGTCAATTGTTGCTGGGGTGGTATTGTTGATGGCTGCAGGGCATCTATTTTACTGCTTTTCTTGTTATCAATAAATTCCATACAAAATGATACTTGGCTCTGTATTCTATAAAAGGAGAGTTACTGGGAGGTAGGTTGGAACCAAAGGACTGTGCAAGGGGGGTAACTCAGGCAAAACTCAGAAGGGGGGGGGGGGTTGCTGAACCTATTCTCTGAGGAAAAAAAACTCTTGCCTCTAATATTGCAGTAAGCTACCATTAGGATTTATTTTCTGATTGGACAAGGTTGGGATCATGATGCCACCACTTTGCCTGTCAATCTCATCCAATCTGAGAACACTTTGCATTCCTTGAGTAGATGTTATGTGTTCCCTGAATGGCATCTGTGTCTAGTGAGAGACCTACTGTGTTCAGAATGCAATAAGCAGCAGCTTGGCATGGGGCCCGGAAGCTAGTGGCAATCATTGTAGTAGCAGAGTCTACTACAGTGATTTCCAGTTCCCATGGGGATCCCACTGGTTTGGCTCAGACATACGTAAATTGGTCCAAGCTTGACCAATGTCCTTTGGTAAAAATTGACATACCTAAACCTCAGATTTAAAGTATGCTATATGCAGGGGCGGACTGACAACTCATGGGGCCCCCGGGCAATAGAGGATCATGGGGCCCCTGTGTCCTTGTCCAAACTCAAAAAAGCCTATGAAAAAGGTACCAGGGGCATCTCATGGGGCCCCCTACTGACCCTGGGCCCTTGGGCAATGCCCAAGTTTCTAAATGGTCAGTCCACCCCTGGCTATATGGCAATCCAAATGAGGAAGAGCTCTGATCCCTGAAACGCGTTGGGTTTTTTATCCAGTCATATACAATGAAGACCTACTGGACTCACACTGGTTGCTGTGAGTTCTTTAGATCTGGCATGGTGTAGCATTGCTTTGGCAGTCTTATCCTTTCTTTTAGGCTACCCTAAGGATACTCCAGGCGACAGAAAGCTGCCTTCTGAATATGGATTTCAAGCACTACCTTTTTTCCAACTCTAGTCCAACACATTTACTGTTCAGCAATAAAAGCTTGACAGGGGTTCTAATCCTTCTCTAAATTTTGTCCATACATATAAGAATCGTGATCTGGACCACACATTAATCAGGATGGTCATCGCAAAAAAGGCAATAAAAAATGTTAGTTGTTTATGATAAGAGATCTCAGATAAATCTCATTTAACAACAAGCTCATATATGGCATTTTTGAATCACTATCAGCATGTGCGTTAGTCTCTGAAGAATGATCTTCTTTTGGATTGCTTTTCATAAAGCATTTGACATTGCCTCCTTACTGCCTGCGTTAACCCTTTGGACCCCACGCTAGCGCAATGCAACCGCATGTATGGCCTACAGCTGCAGGGCACTTGTATAGCGACTCCATCCACTTGAATGGGTGTGACTGGCTGTCAGTAGATCCCATTGACTGCAACAAGGGGTATAACTCCTTGGTGTCAGCAGCATGCGTCTGCAGCTAAAGGTGGACTTGTTGGGGGGGAGGCAGGCAGTAAAACCTCAAATCCCTCACTGGGTTTTTACCATCGGCCAACCACTAGTGTGAGTAGTGTGAGTGAGCCCAGGGGCGGACTGACCATTTGAGCACTCGGGCACTGCCCGAGGGCCCGGGGTCAGTAGGGGGCCCCATGAGATGCCTTTGGTATCTTTTTCATAGGCTTTTTTGAGTTTGGGCAAGGACACAGGGGCCCCATGATCCCCCTATTGCCTGGGGGCCCCATGAGTTGTCAGTCTGCCCCTGAGTGAGCCCTTAAAGTGTATCTAAACCCAAAAACAAAAATGCAATATATTGCAGCTTATCAATCCTTAGATGTGGTGGCTGCATTTGTTTGCTTTTTTTTAGCCCTTTTTCTCCTTATTCTAACCTACTGACCCAATCAGTAACACACTTTCTCTCTTAGGGTGTCTCCCCTCTGGATGGAAGGGCAACAGAGACACCTTTGGAAAGAAGCATGGTCAACCTGGATGGGGGTAGAGTTAGATGGACTAGGAAGATCTACATTTTACATGACTTACAAAATAAAGCTGAACTCCAACTAAAGCACTTTAAGCAGTTAAAGCAGCAGTTTTCTTTTTTTAATCTCTAGGTAGAAATGTTTTATATGTTGTAAATGAATAAAAGCTGACCATTGTCAACACCCCTGTCAGTGGTAAATGGTTTGTTCCAACCCTCTAACTGCCACTTTTCCTCGACTACTTGGTCTGTTGATAGAAGTTGAAAAATAACATTTACTGACCAGATCACTGGGTGAAAATAAAATTTAAAAAAAAGGCCTAAAAGAGAAAAGTAATGCAGCCACCACATCTAAGAATTGGTAAGCTGCAATATAATAAATGTTCGTTTTTGGTGTTTAATACCGCTTTAAGTTATAAAACAGAGAACCAGCGAGGAGCTCTGATATGTGATTATATCATTTATATTTCTGCTGCAGAGTGTTTGCTGTTATTACGACCCGCGCTGAATAATCTGCACATTCACAAACGATGGCGCTGATCATTATAAAATCAGCTTCACTATCAATGCCCATTCACCAGGGTCCCTGGAAAACAGAGCCACCATTGTATCTGGAGACACATGCGACCTTTGAAGCACTGAGCTCATTCACTGCTTCTTCAGTATGTCAATGTGCGAGGGTCCCCCTGATTCGCTACGCCTGGGGGTCCTTGTTAACCCCAATGGGACTTCCGCAGCGCAATTTGGCTGACAATATATTCACCGTAAAGGCGAAAATGCCGTACAACGACTGAAAGGAGCCTGTTAGCAGACAGACAAATAGCCCCCCTCAAGTTTGTCCAGAAGAATATTATAATTTAATTCTAAATTTGCTCTCGCTGCTGCCATCTTGAAAATGACATCTGGGGATAGATGACTATCCAGACCACCCTAAGCAGCTCGCCACCGAGGAGTCACATTTTTTATTAAAATGCACCAGAAACTTCTGATCCGCTGCTGGTTAATAGCATGGATTAGGAAGTGAAAGTACATTGATTGACTCTTATCTACAGCACTGTGCTTGGGAAAGATTTACGTTAATGATTGTAATATTACCATTATGTAGATACTGTGCTGTACATTACATTCCTTCCCGAGCAATACATGGCAGATCCTGATGTTATTGAGCCTTACAATAGGATGGAAAATTGTACGAGTATTCTAGAATATGTTTTACAGTATGCAGTACCACTACACCGCACAGAGTCCTGCTGATGATAAGTGCCTATGACAAGGGTAGGGAAATAGATAAAGAAAAGACTAGAAAGAAAGGAAGGAAGATGAAAAAAGGAGAAGGAAGGAAGAAGAAAGAAAAGGGGAGGAAGGAAGTCAGGAAGGAAAGAAGATGAAAAAAGGGAGAAAGAAGTAGGAAGGAAGATGGAAAAAAGGGAGAAAGAAGAAGGAAGATGGAAAATAGGGAGAAAGAAGAAGGAAGGAAGGTGGAAAAAAAGGGAGAAGGAAGGAAGATGGAAAAAAAAGGGAGAAGGAAAGAAGAGGGAAAAAAAGGAGAAGGAAGGAAGATGGAAAAAAAAGGGAGAAGGAAGGAAGATGGAAAAAAAAGGGAGAAGGAAGGAAGATGGAAAAAAAGGGAGAAGGAAGGAAGATGGAAAAAAAAGGGAGAAGGAAGGAAGATGGAAAAAAAAGGGATAAAGAAGAAGGAAGGAAGATGAGAAAAAAGGGAGAAAGAGGAAGGAAGGAAGATGGGGAGAAAGAAGCAGGAAGGAAGGAAGATGGGAAAAAAAGAGAGAAAGAAGAAGGAAGGAAGGAAGATGGGGAGAAAGAAGAAAGGCAAGATGTAAAAAAGGGAGAAAGAAGAAGGAAGATTTAAAAAATGGAGAAGGAAGGAAGGAAGATGGAAAAAATGGAGAAGGAAGGAAGGAAGATGGAAAAAAGGGAGAAAGAAGGAAGGAAGATGGAAAAAAGGGAGAAGGAAGGAAGGAAGATGGAAAAAAGGGAGAAGGAAGGAAGATGGAAAAAAGGGAGAAGGAAGGAAGATGGAAAAAAGGGAGAAAGCAGAAGGAAGGTGAAAAAGGAAGGAAGATGAAAAAAGGAAGAAGGAATGAAGGTATTCTTTGGTATATTATGTAGTATGCAGTAGCATTACATGGCAGATAATGGTGAAGGTTGACTAAAACTGGAGTTTGCGGTAGATTTACTAAAACTGGAGCCCTCAGAATCTGGTAGCCAATCAGCTTCTTACTTCAGCTGTTCAATTAAGCTTTGGCAATATAACCTGGAAGCTGATTGGTTTCTATGCAGAGTTACACCAGATTCTGTGTGCACCGGTTTTAGTAAATTTTCCTGAATCTACGACAATGGCAAGGGATTAGAAGTAGAGATATAGATAAATAGATATTGTCTTTCAAATATCTTCTATTATCGATCAACCAATCAGCCAATGGATAGATAGGTCACTAAACATGTCTGTTCTATATCTGTTGCTCCTCTACACACCCAGGTGAAGATGTTGGTGTTTGGGTATCAGCAACCAAGTCAATGTTGTTATTGCACTCACTTCTACTATACTCATTTTTTATGTGGATATAGACTGTTAATAGATGCGCTACAAAAATTCTGACATATACAGTAAATGGTGATTTCAGATGGTTCACCCCCTGACTATTGGCCACTGGACACTTTACGACAATACTTGCTGTTATGGGGCTGTAATGGTGGGTAAGGTAAAAGGAATATAAGATATACAGATCAGTAGTCCTGACAAAGGCAAGCCTGTGCTTCATCCAAATGTTTAAATAAACTTTCAAGTCCTGTGAATGCCACCTTATCTTTTGGAATATAGATCAGTAGACAGGAACAGACACTGCCTTCCCGTATTATTTGATATATACTCAAAAATTTACAATCCCATCTATAGTGGAGATTCAATAGGCAGAGAAAACTTCAGTATAGACAGCGGATGGCCGGCTACAGTAACCAATGAAAAATGAGCTCTTGAATGAACGGGCTGCAGGAACACAAACCAAGCTGGTTGGCATGTCATGTATATGATCTAATAGGGTTGATTTACTAAAACTGGAGAGTGCAAAATCTGGTGCAGCTGTGCGTGGTAGCCAATCAACTTCTAAGGCTGGTCATATACTGTACAATTTTCTTGAGATTTTTTATTTAGATTTACCAAAAACCATATAATACGAGGTGAAACCAAAACAACACTTTCAGTTGTATCCAATTACGCAGGCTCTTGCACTATATAGTTGAAAGTAAATCTAAAGGAATTGGGCAGAAAATTGTATAGTGTATGGCCAGCCTTAGTTTAGTTTTTTCTGTTAAGCTTTGACAAAACAAAAACAAGAACTGGAAGCTGATTGGTTTCTATGCAGAGTTGCACCAGATTTTGCACTCTCCAGTTTACATGTGTGTATATATGTATGTGTATATGTATATATATGTGTGTGTGTGTGTATATATATATATATATATATATATATAATATGGTATATATTATATATATATACTATTTATATACCTCCTACATGTGTGAAGGTATAATGGTGGCCACACAATTTATTCTTTTTAGACGACCAATGTCAATCAAAACAAACAAATCTGCACACAATCAAACAGCCATAACTTCCCTTCTGAACAATTTAGATTGCATTCGATCACTCAGCCAGGACAGAAAATTATCGATCGTTGTGCATTGATCGGGCGGCACTTAGATACTTTTCTCATCAATACGATCAGATTATTATGCGACATGGTGGAAATGGTAATACGACATGATGGAAATGGTAATACGACATGATGGAAATGGTAATACGACGTGGTGGAAATGGTAATACGACGTGGTGGAAATGGTAATACGACGTGGTGGAAATGGTAATACGACGTGGTAGAAATAGTAATACGACGTGATGGAAATGGTAATACGACATGGTGGAAATAGTAATACGACGTGGTGGAATTGGTAATACGACATGGTGGAATTGGTAATACGACGTGATGGAAATGGTAATACGACATGGTGGAAATAGTAATACGACGTGGTGGAATTGGTAATACGACATGGTGGAAATGGTAATATGACATGGTGGAGTTGGTAATACGACGTGGTAATAATGGTAATACGACGTGGTAAAAATGGTAATACGACGTGGTGGAAATGGTAATACGACGTGGTGGAAATGATAATACGACATGGTGGAAATGGTAATACGACGTGATGGAAATGGTAATACGACATGATGGAAATGGTAATACGACGTGGTGGAATTGGTAATACGACGTGATGGAAATGGTAATACGACATGGTGGAAATAGTAATACGACGTGGTGGAATTGGTAATACGACATGGTGGAAATGGTAATATGACATGGTGGAGTTGGTAATACGACGTGGTAATAATGGTAATACGACGTGGTAAAAATGGTAATACGACGTGGTGGAAATGGTAATACGACGTGGTGGAAATGATAATACGACATGGTGGAAATGGTAATACGACGTGATGGAAATGGTAATACGACATGATGGAAATGGTAATACGACGTGGTGGAATTGGTAATACGACGTGATGGAAATGGTAATACGACATGATGGAAATGGTAATACGACATGGTGGAAATGGTAGTGCAACCAATAACTTCTGATTGTGAACTACAATCGTATCTTAACTATAGATAGAAAGCCATATCTCCATGTGTGTCATATCAATCTAATAGGTTGTTTACTATGGATCAATTATTTCAATCAAAAAGGATCAATCGGAAAAGAAATCGATCGTATATCGAAGCGTATATCGCCACTATTCAATGAACACCACACGATCGATGGAATTCTTCGCTAACCATAAACTTTGTATTTATTACACCTCCACCAAGTACAGCTAAAGCTTATGAGATCTCAAAGGCTTTCCCATGGTTTATATCTTAATTGGCCACATAACATAACGCCTTCGCAACAGAGAGGGGGTGGGGCTTAGCTCCTGTATTATAGTGGGTGCTTTCTCTGCTCTGCTCCAGCATAAGCTGTGCCCACAAGCGTACGCACAAACACCATAGGCTAGATCAATTCAAAATTCTCAACACATTAAGCAGCTTCAAAGGGTTTGTAGACATATTTTCCCATTATTGATCTGTTGAAATGATCCAGTCCTGTAAGCCATTGCCCAGTTTTTGCACCTGCCTCATGTTTGTGATTGTGTCTAGCAAAGAGATTATCACACATTTGGAGACGTGTTCTGTATGATATCCAAAGACGGGCCAAGGGGAGGGCAGTCGGGGCAGTCGGCCAGGATGGAACGATGGGGACGGGGTCTTCACACACAAGCACCAAATCAGTGGCTAGCTCTGACAGCTGTCATACTGTGCTCCAATGTGCCCACAATGAAAAGAGCATCATGCATTTGCAACTACCTTCTAGTTGCCAGAAAGTATGCAATTGGCCATGCATGTGCAGTGCACACTACATGCTAGCCGGAGAAAGGGGGCAGAATTGGCACAGGGTGGTACACCCCATTCTATGGCATGCATTAGGAGAGAGCTAGGGACGCAGTGTCTCATCCATGATCTGGCCATTGAACCTGCCTGTGCCGATACTGATTATATCCCAAAGTTCTAAGTATATTATAACAGCCCATTCATGTTTTTAGCCATTTTTGAAAATAAGTGCTTCTCCTGCAGTGCAGGACCAATAGGAATTTACTGACGTCTGATTAGTACAGTGAACATATTGTAATTGGTTGCTGGAACTGTGACTTAAAAAGTCTTGAATAAGGCTTATGGGGAACTTGTACTATGATGGTGCATGGGGTAGGCTTTCCTGGTTAATGGGCCTACTATGGATAAGGAAATCTGTTGGCTGGGATTTGGTGCTGAGAAACCATGCCTCCTCACGAAAAACGTTACGGTAACATAAGTCAGGGTTTGATAACAATTGGTCTGTGTCAGGGGCGGACTGACCATTTGGAAACTCGGGCACTGCCAGAGGGCCCGGAGTCAGTAGGGGGCCCCATGAGATGCCCCTGGTACTTTTTCATAGGCTTTTTTGAGTTTGGGCAAGGACACAGGGACCCCATGATCCCCTATTGCCCGGGGGCCCCATGAGTTGTCAGTTTGCCCCTGGTCTGTGTATTAGCTCATTCTTACAATTAATGTTTTCTGTGCATCCATGGAGCCCAATCTGCAACCCAAGGGCCACATACAGCTCTATGGTCCTCCCTTTTAACCTATTAATCTATTGTAGGAGTGCAGACATTCATTTTTAAAGGGGTAATAGCAATGAGCTTTACTAGACTCATGCAACATATCCCCAGTCTCATTATCTTCTACTTCTAACAAATGTTTTCTGCAGACCCCTGGGGCCCAGCCTGTGGCTCAAAGGCCACATGCAGCCTTATGGTAGTTCTTGGGCAGCTCTTGGATCCCAGCAAGCTATAGTGGGAGTGGGAGCATTGGTTTGTAAAGGGGTATTGGCAACAAACTTTGCTAGACTCATGTAACATGTCCCTAGTCTCTCATTGTCTTGCTAAATCTTACATTAAATGTTTTCTGTAAATCTCTGCTGCCCAACCTGTGGCCCTTTTGGTTCTTCTCATGTGGCCTTTGGACCCCATTAATCTGTAATGGGAGTGTGCACATTGGTTTGTAAAGGGGTAATAGCATTGAGCTCTGCTAGACTCATTTAACATGTCCCTAGTCTCTCATTGTCTTGCCAAATCTTACAATAAATGTTTTCTGTAGACCCCTGGTGCCCAACCTGTGGCCCTTTTGGTTCTTCTTATGTGGCCCTTGGATCCCAGTAATCTTCAGTAGCAGTAGAAGCAATGATGTTTGAAGGGGTAATAGCAACAAGCTCTGCTAGACTCATGGAACACGTCCCTGGTCTCTCACTATATTGCCGCTTCTTACCATAAATGTTTTCAGTAGACCCCTGGTGCCCAACCTGTGGCCCTCTGATTCTTCCTATGTGGCCCTCTGATTCTTCCTATGTGACCCTCTGATTCTTCCTATGTGGCCCTTTGATTCTTCCTATGTGGCCCTTTGATTCTTCCTATGTGGCCCTTAGACGCCAGCAATCTATGGAAGGAGTAGGAGCCTTGATTTGTGAAGGGGTAATAGCAATGAGCTTCTCTAGACTTGTGTAACTTGTTCTCTCACTGTCTTACTGTTGGTGCCCAACCTGCAGCCTGAGGGGGTACATGTGTCCTTTGTATTTTTTTTTGTGTGGCCCTAGGATGCCAGCAATCCTATAGTAAGAGTGGGAGCGCTTATTTCTAAAGTGGAACTAGCAGTGAACTCCACTAGACTCATGCGACATGTCCCTGGTCTCTCGCTATCTTGCCACTTCTTACAATAAATGTTTTCAGTAGACCCCTGGTGCTCAACCTGTGGCCCTCTGATTCTTCCTATGTGGCCCTTAGACACCAGCAATCTATGGAAGGAGTAGGAGCCTTGATTTGTTAAGGGGGAATAGCAATGAGCTTCTCTAGACTTGTGTAACTTGTTCTCTCACTGTCTTACTGTTGGTGCCCAACCTGCAGCCTGAGGGGGTACATGTGTCCTTTGTATTTTTTTTGTGTGGCCCTAGGATGCCAGCAATCCTATAGTAAGAGTGGGAGCGCTTATTTCTAAAGTGGAACTAGCAGTGAACTCCACTAGACTCATGCGACATGTCCCTGGTCTCTCACTATCTTGCCACTTCTTACAATAAATGTTTTCAGTAGACCCCTGGTGCTCAACCTGTGGCCCTCTGATTCTTCCTATGTGGCCCTTAGACACCAGCAATCTATGGAAGGAGTAGGAGCCTCGATTTGTAAAGGTGTAATCGCAATGAGTTTCTCTAGACTTGTGTAACTTGTTCTCTCACTGTCTTATAATTCTAACAACAAACATTTTCTGTAGACCCCTGGTGCCCAACCTGCAACCCGAGGGACACATGTGGCCTTTGTATTCTTCTTGTGTTGCCCTAGGATGCCAGCAATCTATAGTAAGAGAGGGAGTGCTGATTTCTAAAATGGGACTAGCAGTGAACTCTACTAGACTCATGCGACATGTTCCTGGTCTCTAATTGTCTTGCTAATTCTTACATTAAATACTTTATGTAGACCTCTGATGGCCAACTTGCAAAATGAGGACCACATACGGTAATTTTTGTGCAGCCCTTGGACCCCAGAAATCTATAGTAGAAGTGGGAGCATTTGCTTTGTAAAGTGGTAATAGCAATGAGCTTTGCAAAACTCATGTTACATGTTCCTGTCTTGCTAACTCTTAAAATAAACATAAAAAGGGAGTGTTTAATGTGGACAGAGGTTGCCACCATCCCTTTAATCATGCAAATCCCTAATAAATACTTCTATTGGGAGTTTAAGCGCAACCAACGCTGATTTATTACCCGTACAATACCAATAAAGGCATATATTGGTACTCTTAAAATAAATGTTTATTGTAGACCCCTGGTGCCAAACCTGTGGCTGGAGAGCCACATGCAACCCTTTGGTTCTCTCTTTGTGGCCTTCAGACCCTGGCAGTCTGTAATGATCACTGATATGTAAAGTGGTAATGAGGCATACTTAATTAGTTACCAACCATCAAATTAGATCCCAACATAACTTTATAAAAGCAATGATGTGCCACCAGGAGGAGCGAACCATTAGCAAAGTCTATAAGGGTACAAGGTACCAGAACCCAAATGACCAAATCTCCCTTTGTAAGTAAATGAAAGCAACAATTTGTTACACTTATTAAGATGAATTACAACAATGTATTCATTTTTAAAGGCCAGTGTTTTTTAACAGAATACAACAGAAAACAATACCAAACACCTCTAAGGTGACTTTTCACCATTAAGATAAGTGCTCTTCAACATGCACACCAAATGACTTATTAATGACTTGCCAAGAGAGAGTTTTCACTCATTATGCTGAGAATAAGATTGGCCGGTCAATGAAGCCCGCCGATGCCCCGGGTACTGGCTTTTGGCCAAATCAGGCCATGTGAAAAATGTCAATTCTGCCTCATAAATCTTCAGCATTCTTTATACCCAGGCAACATTTATGTTAATGTATAGACGTGACCCCCCCCCCCAATGTTCTGTCAAGACAGATGCCTCTGGTCACCGCAGTAATTACCCCATAAAGGCTTGCCCCTGAAATCACACAATCTACTACAACAATAATTCATTGGTGTGGACCAAATTGGACTAGCCTATCCAAGCTGGGTCTCCAACCCTGCAACCTTGCCTCATCCTGCAACACAACAAATGAATTCAGTTCACACGCTGCTCCAAGAGGAAAGAGCAAAGGCAGGACGGAGCTCCAGCACAAAGGCCAAATTAAAAGGGTCCTCTCAGGGGGTGCATGTCAATCTCAGGAATGCTGATCCTGAGTCGAACAATGGCAACGGCCACAAAAAGACTTACTCCCTCACTGCATTCCACCACCTATTAGGAAGCGGGCTCTTTTCAGAAGGGGTGCCAGCTACAAATTCTTTAATCTCTCAGGATTTTCTGCATGGCACTGGGTCAAGGGTTTCTTACAGTCAACGGCATGCAGCTAGGAAAAAACTGTACATCGTCCAGCTTACAAATGATGAATGGCGAGTAAAACTCAGCCAGATTAAAAAAAAATAAGGCAATTAATTTACATGCCAATTAAATCCTTCAATATCTATCTATCTATCTCACTATCTATCTATCTATCTATCTATCTATCTATCTATCTATCTATCTATCTATCTGTCTTTGTTTATGTAATGTGCTACTGAATTAAATTAGTATAAATACAATTAAAAGTAAAAAAGTACAAAGCACATGTCTATGTAATATAATATATGTATAAGAGGGGGGAGAGAGAGAAAACACATTACACTAGATACATAGGAAACAAATAAAATAATAATAAAAAAATAGAGAGAGAGAGAGGCACTACACTAGATACCTGAAAAATACTAATATATACATATATATAATGAGAGAGAGAAAGAAAGAGAGAGATACTACAATACACTGGATAGAATATAGGGAGATCTACTATCTTACACTAGGTACGCAATATATATTTATACTATGTATATACTATATAGAGAGGGAGACAAAAAGGGTACTACATTATGCTAGATCCATGATACGTATATATATATATATATATATATATATATATATAAAATCAATTCATTAAGTATAACTCAGGTTTTTGGAAGATTACATCCTCCAACATCCATCATCAACTGACCTAGCACCTCTTAGGTATAGTTCTATGATCAACTACAACTGGGCACTGTTGCTGGCTATGGTAATTTCAGTCTTGGCATTCACTGCCCATCCTCTCTGTAAGACTGGCAGATGGGAGGGGGTTGGGGGGTCACCGTTACAACTACCCCACTATTCTGAGCCCGTGTGCTAGTAATCATCTGCAGTATTTGTGCCATACCTGTACTTTCAATGCAGTGTTGCCTACAGGTGTATGAGAGGCAGCAAGGGTTAAAACCTTCAAAGGATACAAATATAAGAAAAGCATGCTTATTGAATGTAAAGGCTGCAATAAGGGAAGCACCCCCATTCTCAGTATGAAACACCCCCAGTATATAGCACCCCTATCCCTAGTATAAAGCACCCCCATCCCTAGTATAATGCACCTTCATTACCAATATAAAACACCCCCATCCCCAGTATAAAGCACTCCCAACCCCTAGTATAAAGCACCCCCATCCCCAGTGTAAAGCACTCCCAACCCCTAGTATAAAGCACCCCCATCCCCAGTGTAAAGCACTCCCAACCCCTAGTATAAAGCACCCCCATTATGAAGCATTCCCATCCCTCAATATAAAGCACTCCCATTATGAAGTACCCTCATCCCAAATATAAAGCACCCCCATTCCCATTATAAAGCACTCCGAAACCCTAGTATAAAGCACCCCCAACCCTTAATATAAAGCACTCCCATTATGAAGTACCCTCATCCCAAATATAAAGCACCCCCATCTCCAGTATAAAGCACTCCCAAACCCTAGTATAAAGCACCCCCATCCCCAGTATAAAGCGCTCCCAAACCCTAGTATAAAGCACCTCCATCCCCAATATAAAGCACCCCCATCCCCAGTATAAAGCATCTCCATCACCAGTATAAAGCAGCACCACCATCCCCAGTATAAAGCACCCCCATCACCAGTATAAAGCACCCCCATCACCAGTATAAAGCATCTCCATCACCAGTATAAAGCAGCACCACCATCCCCAGTATAAAGCACCCCCATCACCAGTATAAAGCATCCCCTTAAAAAAAAAAATAGAGAACACTCACTGTGTCAGAAAGAGGAGCAGCTCCAAGCAGAGACGATCAGAGCCGACAATTTGCAGATTGCACCCAGGCAGTAAAGCCAGCATCCATGCCTTGCTCAGTATTATCCCAGACCAGAGTGTTCCTACCAACTATGCCTGCAAAGTCAGGCTTATTTCACACTGAATTTGCACAGTGAAAAGAAGAAGTATAGGGGGGGGGGGGAGGGAGGGAGAGAGAGAAAGAGCTGGGACAGCACACCAGCAAGCTCTTCAAACTTTCCCTGGCCAAGGTGCTGAAACGCCTGTGATGGGCCAGCTCCCCACCTCCGCCCAGGCGCCCTTTGCAGCTGCCAAGAGACGCTGCCGACAATAAAATCCACCCTGGGTCCACAGTAAGCCAGCAGCCTTCATGGTCATCCCACAGGTTCCTTGTAAAGCATCAATCACAGGCTTGCTTGTGTGTCCAACCCAAGTAGCCAAAAAATAAAAAAAAAAACTTTCTCCCCTTTATTTTTCCTCAAAAAAAGAAAAAAGAAAAGAAAAAAAAAAGAAAAACTGATTAAATTTCCAATCACAGCCCAGTGCAGCTTGGCATTGGAGCTCACCCCCCTTTTAATTGTCGGATCCAGCAATCCTGGTGCTCAAACTCCAGGCACAGCTCAGCAGCCTCCCCCAGCTCCACAGCCTCCTCTGCAATTTCATGATATCACATTCAGTCGGAGATGCTTGCCATAAATCCATCAAGCCTGGGTTGGGATCACCTGGTGAATGGGTGCTTTGCTGGTCATCCCCTCCTTTTGATGAGTTTTGCACATAAAGCAAAAAAAAAAAGAAAGAAAGAAAAATCCTCAATGCAGGATAGCAATGGCTATTTCCATTTCAGGGAGCTTGGTGATGAGTGAGATGGTCACAGTGCCTCGGATCTTTGCAACAGCCTTCCATGGAGATGATGAGAAGAAGACGTTTGGTGGAGATGCATTGAGTTGCCCATCACTTGGGTACCACGATCCTGGAGGAGGATGCTGCTGCTGCTGCTCATTCCTCTTCTTGCAGGGGTTCTTGTGTTTCTCCTACCCCCATCATTATATATATATATGTATAAAAAATAATACAGATCTTTAATTTGCAGCAGCAGCAGCAGCAGCACAACCTGCTTGTAGATCCAAGTCAAATGCACATTGCTTGCAGTAGTGCCTCCTCAGTGTGTGTAGGTCCAGCAATAACTCTTTAATGCAATTTCCCATCCAAGGAGGGTTACCTCCTCACCCTCCCTCCTTCCTTCCCACTGAACCTTTTTTTCCCCCTCTGATTTTTTCCTTCTTCTCTTTTTTTTCTCTCTCTCCCTCTCCCTCTCTCTCTCTTTCTCTCTCTCTCTTCACCTCCCTCTGCCACTTTTTTTTTCTTCTTCTTTTTTTTTTTCCTCTGCTTGTGATGAATAAAATACAATTACCCAATTACCTCCCATCATCTTAGCACTGATTGGTCAATTGCATTAACACTTGATGTCTTTGAATAAAGGAAAGGAAGCCAACTGGTGTGCTATTGCTGCCACCTACCTGTCACTAGGCGACAGTGAAAGTCTGCAACATTAAAGGAGATGGGAAAAGCCAAATCGCTAAAAATCTCCTCTAAACTCTTTTTTTTCTTTCTTTTTTTTCTTTTTTTCCCTTTTTTTTTTTTACAGGTTGTTGCCATTGCAAAAACTCATTGGCAATATTTTTTTTTTAAATCTGCAGATTGTATTATATTAATAATGCCTGGCCATCCAGCTTAGGAAGATCTTTGTTCAGGATCTTCCTGTAGCATTAGCTTCTGATGGAGAATACAAGAGGAAGTTCACTTTGCTTAACTACAGTTACATTTATTTATTTCAGGTACTTATATAGCACCCAGGGGCGGACTGACCATTTGGAAACCCGGGCACTGCCCGAGGGCCCGGGGTCAGTAGGGGGCCCCATGAGATGCCCCTGGTACCTTTTTCATAGGCTTTTTTGAGTTTGGGCAAGGACACAAGGGGCCCCATGATCCCCTATTGCCCGGGGCCCCCATGAGTTGTCAGTCCGCCCCTGATAGCATCGTCAATTTACGCAGCGCTTTACATATATATTGTACATTCACATCAGTCCCTAACCCTTAAGGAGCGTACAGTCTAAGGTCCATAACCTACATTCATACATACACATACTAGGGCCAATTTAGACAGGAGCCAGTTTACCTACCAGCATGTCTTTGGAGTGTGGGAGGAAACTGGAGTACCCGGAGGAAACCCACGCAGGCACAGGGAGAACATGCAAACTCCAGGCAGGTGGCGCCGTGTTTTTTTTTTTTTTTTCTTTTACAGGTTGTTGCCATTGCAAAAACTCATTGGCAATATTTTTTTTTTTTAATCTGCAGATTGTATTATATTAATAATGCCTGGCCATCCAGCTTAGGAAGATCTTTGTTCAGGATCTTCCTGTAGCATTAGCTTCTGATGGAGAATACAAGAGGAAGTTCTCTCTGCCTAACTACAGTTACATTTATTTATTTCAGGTACTTATATAGCGCCGTCAATTTACGCACCACTTGCCCCTGGTACCTTTTACCTAGGCTTTTTGGAGTTTGGGCAAGGACACAAGGGCCCCATGATCCCCTATTGCCCGGGGGCCCCATGAGTTGTCAGTCTGC
Organism: Staurois parvus; assembly: GCF_062004578.1. Classification (NCBI taxonomy): domain Eukaryota; kingdom Metazoa; phylum Chordata; class Amphibia; order Anura; family Ranidae; genus Staurois; species Staurois parvus. The sequence goes on along the minus strand of NW_028317980.1, from coordinate 2,719,404 downwards.
CCCTGATAGCATCGTCAATTTATGCAGCGCCAGGGGCAGACTGACCATTTGGAAACTCGGGCACTGCCCGAGGGCCCGGGGTCAGTAGGGGGCCCCATGAGATGCCCCTGGTACCTTTTCAATAGGCTTTTTTGAGTTTGGACAAGGACACAGGGGCCCCATGATCCCCTATTGCCCGGGGGCCCCATGAGTTGTCAGTCCGCCCCTGCGCAGCGCTTTACATATATTTTGTACATTCACATCAGTCCCTAACCCTCAAGGGGCATACAATCTAAGGTCCCTAACTCACATCCATACATACACATACTAGGGACAATTTAGACAGGAGCCAGTTTACCTACCAGCATGTCTTTGGAGTGTCGGAGGAAACTGGAGTACCCGGAGGAAACCGACACAGGCACAGGGAGAACATGCAAACTCCAGGCAGGTGGTGCCGTGTTTTTTTTTTGTTGTTTCTTTTCTTTTACAGGTTGTTGCATTGCAAAAACTCATTGGCAATATTTTTTTTTTTAATCTGCAGATTGTATTATATTAATAATGCCTGGCCATCCAGCTTAGGAAGTTCTTTGTTCAGGATCTTCCTGTAGCATTAGCTTCTGATGGAGAATACAAGAGGAAGTTCTCTCTGCCTAACTACAGTTACATTTATTTATTTCAGGTACTTATATAGCGCCGTCAATTTACGCAGCACTTGCCCCTGGTACCTTTTTCCTAGGCTTTTTGGAGTTTGGGCAAGGACACAAGGGCCCCATGATCCCCTATTGCCCAGGGGCCCCATGAGTTGTCAGTCCGCCCCTGATAGCATCGTCAATTTACACAGCACTTTACATATATATTGTACATTCACATCAGTCCCTAACCCTCAAGGGGAGTACAATCTAAGGTCCCTAACTCACATTCATACATACACATACTAGGGACAATGTAGACAGGAGCCAGTTTACCTGCCAGCATGTCTTTGGAGTGTGGGAGGAAACTGGAGTACCCGGAGGAAACCCACGCAGGCACAGGGAGAACATGCAAACTCCAGGCAGGTGGCGCCGTGTTTTTTTTTCTTTTCTTTTACAGGTTGTTGCCATTGCAAAAACTCATTGGCAATATTTTTTTTTATAAATCTGCAGATTGTATTATATTAATAATGCCTGGCCATCCAGTTTAGGAAGATCTTTGTTCAGGTTCTTCCTGTAGCATTAGCTTCTGATGGAGAATACAAGAGGAAGTTCTCTCTGCCTAACTACAGTTACATTTATTTATTTCAGGTACATATATAGCACCCAGGGGCGGACTGACCATTTGGAAACCCGGGCACTGCCCAAGGGCCCGGGGTCAGTAAGGGGCCCCAAGAGATGCCCCTGGTACCATTTCCATAGGCTTTTTTGAGTTTGGGCAAGGACACAGGGGCCCCATGATCCCCTATTGCCTGGGGGGCCCCAGAAGTTGTCAGTCCGCCCCTGATAGCGCCATCAATTTATGCAGCACTTTACATATATATTGTACATTCATATCAGTCCCTAACCCTCAAGGGGTGTACAATCTATGGTCCCTAACTCACATTCATACATACACATACTAGGGACAATTTAGACAGGAGGCAATTCACCTACCAGCATGTCTTTGGAGTGTGGGAGGAAACTGGAGTACCTGGACCTGGACGAAACCCATGCATGCACAGGGAGAACATGCAAACTCCAGGCAGGTGGTGCCGTGGTTGGGATTCAAGCCAATGACCTGAGTACTGCCAGGGGGAAGTGCTAACCATTTAGCCACACCATAATAAATGTCCCTGTATAATTTAAATAAAAATGCTTAGTAAACATACAGTAGGACTTGTTCACACATGTGGCTATTATTGATCTCCCTCTCAAAAGCCATCCACAGTGGATCACTTTTCAGGGTGTGGGGCTTTGACAGGCAATAGGAGAGCAGGGGCGGACTGACCATTCGAGCATTCGGGCACTGACCGAGGGCCCGGGGTCAGTAGGGGGCCCCATGAAATGCCCCTGGTACTTTTTATAGGCTTTTTTGGGTGAGCTTTGAGTGTGGGCAAGGACACAGGGGGCCCCGTGAACCCCTGTTGCCCGGGGGCCCCATGAGTTGTCAGTCCGCCCCTGTGTGGGAGATTTACTAAAAATGGTACAGTCAGAATCTGGTGCAGCTGTGCATGGCAGCCAATCAGCTTCTAGCTATAGATTCTTCAGTTAAGCTTTGACAATAAAACCTGGAAGCTGATTGGTTTCTATGTAGAGTTGCCCCAGATTTTGCACCCTACAGTTTTAAGTGAATAACTTGCAATATGTCACCTCCTCACTGCCTGTTATAACCCTCAAAATTCCAGCCCATTGTGCAGTAAAAGCATGTGTTGCACATAGTTGCCAGGCTGTTGCAGTGCAGTCCCATTTGCTTAAATGGGTCACTTTTGATGGCGGTACTGCCAAACAAATGCAACAAGGGGTTTAATTTTGCAACTACCACAAAGCAAAGCATTGCAGCTGCGACATGTCATGACACAACCTTGAGTGACTGCATATCTGTATTTACGTGGGTGGTCAGGAGGCGGTAAAATTGCAGCTCAGCCACCTGTTTTTACTACCCCCTGGCCCTTGTGAAGGAGCCCTTTGTAGTCCATGGAAGCCAGTGGCAGCTAAAATTCTCCTTCACTGCTCTGCTCTCCCACCACTATCATGGAATGAGATCCTGCACATGCGAAGACCAGGGGCGGACTGACAACTCATGGGGCCCCCGGGCAATAGGGGATCATGGGGCCCCTGTGTCCTTGCCCAAACTCAAAAAAGCCTATGAAAAAGGTACCAGGGGCATCTCATGGGGCCCCCTACTGATCCCCGGGCCCTCGGGCAGCGCCCGAGTTTCCAAATGGTCAGTCCGCCCCTGGCGAAGACACACCGGGGGAGATCGTGCCCATATGCACACCCCTGATGTCCGCACATGGCCCCATGTCGTGTCTGAGCTTGCCCAAGACATTGCGCTGAACACTGGGATTACATCATCCTTATCTAGACAAAGACTCAGGAAGTGAAATAATACAAAGTATGTAAAAAGGCATTGATACAAAAAAAAAATCACAATTGTTTATAGGCCAGTTCACAATATAGAAATGCAGTCCAGATGCATTCTGCATGCATGTTTTTATGATGCATTTTTGATGCTCTTTTGACGCATTCCAGTGCATTTTTTATGCATTCAAGTTCATTTGCACAGCCATGCAAAGGAGTGTGCTTACAGTTAAGCACAGGGACACACCACTATGTAAAACAGCACACAGTTAACCCTTTGATCGCCCCTCATGTTAACCCCTTCCTGCCCAGTGCCATTAGTACAGTGTCAGAGCTTTTTTTTTAGCATTGATCACAGTATTGGTGTCACTGGGGGATGTCAGTGACACCAAGTCAGTTCCCCCCCAGTGTCAGAATGCCCGCCGCACTCCAGCACCGCTGCTATAAGTCGCTGATCACCGCCATTACTAGTAAAAATAAAAAACTAGAAAATACAAATCCCAGTATCTATACCGCCATTTGTAGACACTAAAACTTTCATGTAAACCAATTAATTTACACGTATTGGGATTTTTTTTAGCAAAGACATGTAGCAGAATACATTTTGGCCTAAAGTTATGATGAAATTTGTTTTTTTTTATTTTTTACTGGACATGTTTAATAGCAAAAAGTCAAAAATGTTGTTTTTTTCTCAAAATTGTCGCTTTTTTTTATAGTACAAATATTAAAAAAACGCAGAGGTGATCCAATACCACCAAAAGAAGGCTCAGTTTGTGGGAAAAAGGACATAAATGTAATTTGGGTGCAGCGTTGCATGACCGTGCAATTGTCAGTTAAAGTAAGGCAGTGCCGTAAAGCAAAAAATGGCCTGGTCATGAAGGGGGGGAATTCCTCTGGAGGGCAAGTGGTTAATATACTATGTAGTATGGTATTGGGCTAGCTGCTATGTTTTTTGACATCCAATGGAGTCCTAGTGCGTTTTTTCTTTTTTTTTGCTCTCATAGATACTAACTACTAAGCTACTGTGCTGCACCGAACCCTTCACTCTTTTGTTCCTTGTGCCCCCCCCCCAGCCCATATGGCTGTATTACTGCCATCTCTGAGACTCCCTTTTCTTGGAGAATAATTTATATAATAAAATGATTCCTAATTATATCTCCTGACACATGTCCAATTGTGTCTCTTGAAGAATCATGTAACATGACATTGTTTGGGAGATTTACTAAAACCAGAGAGTATAAAATATGGTGCATAGAAACCAATCACCATCCAGGTTTTATTGCCAAAGCCTAATTGAACAAGTTAGAAGCTGATTGGCTCCCATGCACAGCTGCACCAGATTCTGAGTGCTCTAGTTTTAGTCAACCTTCACCATTATGTGCCATGTAATGCTACTGCATAATATGCGTATCATAGAATACTTTCTTTCCTTTCTTCCCTTCCTTCCCCTCCTTCCTTCCCTTCCTTCCTTCCCTTCCTTCCTTCCTTCCTTCCTCTTCCTTCCTTCCTTCCTTCCTTCCCTTCATTCCTTCCCTTCATTCCTTCCTTTCCTTCCCTTCCTTCCTTCCTTCCTTCCTTCCTTCCTTTCTTCCCTTTCCTTTCCTTCATTCCCTTCCTTCCTTCCTTCCTTCCTTCCTTCCCTTCCTTCCTTCCTTCCCTTCCTTCCCTTCCTTCCTTCCCTTCGTTCCTTCCTTCCCTTCCCTTCCCTTCCTTCCTTCCCTTCGTTCCTTCCCTTCCTTCCCTTCCTTCCTTCCTTCCTTCCCTTTCCTTCCTTCCTTCCTTCCTTCCTTCCTTCCTTCCCTTTCCTTTCGTTTCCTTTCCTTTGTTTCTTTCTTTCTTTCCTTCCTTCCTTCCTTCCTTCCTTCCTTCCCTTCCCTTCCTTTCCCTTCCCTTTCATTTCCTTTCCTTCGTTTCTTTCTTTTTTTTCTTCCTTCCTTCCTTCCTTCCTTCCTTCCTTCCTTCCTTCCTTCCTTCCTTCCTTCCTTCCTTCCTTCCCTCCCTTCCTTCCTTCCCTTCGTTCCTTCCCTTCCCTTCGTTCCTTCCCTTCCTTCCCTTCCTTCCCTTCCCTTCCCTTTCCTTCCTTCCTTCCTTCCTTCCTTCCTTCCTTCCTTCCTTCCTTCCTTCCTTCCTTCCCTCCTTCCCTCCTTTCCTTCGTTTCCTTCCTTCCTTCCCTTCCTTTCCTTCCTTTCCTTCCCTTTGCACTCTCTAGTTTTTGTAAATCAACCCTATTATATCATATACATGACCAACCTGTATGGTTTTTGTTCTTGCAGCCCATTTATTCAGTAGCTCGTTTTTGATTGGTCACTGCGGCCATCTGCTGTTTCGACTGAAGGTGTGGTTAGGGTCAATTAAACCTGCTAAGCCCCCCTCTTCTTCATTTTACCATTTGCAGAAGGTAGACTCTCTATTAGCAAGAATGACATTCAACATTATTCTTTTTTCACTTTCAATAAACTGACTTACTGCATCCACTATATCCGGTCTCCCTGAACCCTGCATTCGCTATATCTGGTCTCCCAGGACCCTACATTCAGTATATTTGGTCTCCCCGGACCCTGCATTCACTATATCTGGTCTCCCCGGACCCTGCATTCACTATATCCGGTCTCCCCGGAGCCTGCATTCCCTATATCTGGTCTCCCCGGACCCTGCATTCACTATATCTGGTCTCCCCGGACCCTGCATTCGCTATATCTGGTCTCCCCGGACCCTGCATTCACTATATCTGGTCTCCCCGGACCCTGCATTCACTATATCCGGTCTCCCCGGAGCCTGCATTCCCTATATCTGGTCTCCCCGGACCCTGCATTCACTATATCTGGTCTCCCCGGACCCTGCATTCACTATATCTGGTCTCCCCGGACCCTGCATTCACTATATCCTGTCTCCCCAGACCCTGCATTAACTATATCCGGTCTCCCCGGACCCTGCATTCACTATATCCAGTCTCCCAGGACCCTGCATTCACTATATCCGTACTCCCCGGACCCTGCATCCACTATATCCGATCTCCCCGGACCCTGCATTCACTATAGCCGCTCTCCACGGACCCCGCATTCACTATATCTGGTCTCCCAGGACCCTGCATTCACTATATCCGCTCTCCCCGGACCCTGCATCCACTATAGCCGGTCTCCCCGGACCCTGCATTCACTATATCTGGTCTCCCCGGACCCTGGATTCACTATATCTGGTCTCCCCGGACCCTGCATTCACTATATCCGCTCTCCCCGGACCCTGCATTCACTATATCCGCTCTCCCCGGACCCTGCATTCACTATATCTGATCTCCCCAGACCCTGCATTCACTATATCTGGTCTCCCACAGTACACAGAACATGGAAATGCAATTATTTTAGTAAATATAAACTGCTAAATACCTTTTCTGATCAGAAGTCAGAGCAGTCTTATGCCTTCCATCAGTGTCCAGTTGAGCACTGGTTAAAGCTTGTAGGAGGAGTTTTCTTTCTGCTCTATGAGGATGTAAAACCCCTGACTTCTGTCTGGACAGTGCTAATTGGCTGTGCTGATCACATGCACTCTCCCAAGAAAAAAAAAAAAAACTCTGTAGCAATACACACCAAACTGAGTATGTGCAAAATGACTATGGTTCAGTCTGTCTTATCAGGAGATAAGAGGTTGTCCCTGGAAAAAGGGGAGGAACAGAGAAGACAGGATCATACAGTCTTTTTACACAATGCAGAGGATTAACCCCTTAGGTTCCACAGTGAGTATAACAAGCATGCTTTACTGCATCTACAGACTGATTTTACTGTTGTGGGTTTAGTAATACTTTAAGCGGTGTTTTTTAACCAGTAGTGGTGAGGACACTGCTGGACCAAGGGACAGGTAAGTGACTGACTGTATTTTAAAAGTCAGCAGCTACAGTTTTTGTAGCTGCTGACTTTTTTTTTTTCTGGTGGAACTTCACTTTAAGGCAGTGGTTCTCAACCTGTGGGTCGCGGCCCCTTTGGGTCGAACGACCCTTTCACATGGGTCGCCTAAGACCATCGGAAAACATATTTCTGATGTGTAAAGAGCAGCTACTGTGTAGAAAGCAGCTACTGTGTAGAAAGCAGCTACTCTGTTAAAAGCAGCTACTGTGCTGAAAGCAGCAGTATTGGAGGTAAAACGACACTTCATGAATTATAATTACTGGGTAAATAATTTTATGGTTGGGGGTCACCACAACATGAGGAACTGTATTAAAGGGTCACGGCATTAGGAAGCTTGAGAACCACTGCTTTAAGGCCTTACCAAAAAGGCAGCTGCCCAAGACCCATCTCCACCATCTGCCCAAGACCCATCTCCACCATCAGCCACATTTCAACTAGAAGGAACACTTCTGATCCACCCACATAACCAACCACACAGGACCAGCAACAGATTTAGACAGTCCATACAAGAATATTCTGTCCCTGACATTTGTTCTCTCGAATTGTCACATTGTCTTCTGATTTGTTTCAACAAATATTAGGCAGACATGATCTATGGCTTTCACCATGAGAAATGCAATGTGGTAGTGCATGTAGATAGGATTTGTCTCGAAACAGAGGCTGCAAAGATCACCAGTACTAAGATGTAACAGAGGATAAAAAACAAACTATTTTTTATTTGAATAAAATGGCAACTTTTCAATAAACATAGTGCTAGATCACACTGAACAGATATCCACCGCACAGTTAACTGTCCATTCTGGCTCTAGATTTTTTTCTTTTTATACACTGAACTTTATTTGAAGTGTACAAAAGTTACACCTCATGTATGTCACTGTACAGTAACACGATGTGCTTCATTGCGCTGCTGTACAGTGACCTGCGATCATGTGCAGTGCGCTGTGATAAAGTGTAGCATTTTATTGCAGATGAATGCAGCACAGATCTAGTCTGCATTTCACTGTGAATAGGATATGTAGAAAATAATTGTTTTCTGTGTGTATTAGTGGTGACTGGCATTTTACAGTGCAGTAAAAACCCATCACTAGTGTACATTAGCCCTACATACATTTAAGGTAACCATCTACAAATTCTGGCTTAGTCCATTGGTGTCTGTGCAGCCAGGAGTAACTATGCTACATTCCTCCATGCTCATTTGAAAGGGGTATTGATGCTAACGCATTGCCCAGGGTGAGCTATACCTACTTAGGGACCTCCTACCATAGATTTACTGTGGCAGAGCGGCCCTGCTGTGCTGGATGACATACTTGTACGATATCTAGCACTTCTGGGTGGGGGGCATGCCCCTGCTGTGCTGTCATTGCTACAGCACAGGCTAATCAGCAGGTCCCGGACAATAATTTATGGCCAGGACCTGCTGATTAGCTGAGTGAATGACAGAAGAGAGCCCTGTTTTTGGTAAACCACACAGGGCTCTCTACAGGGTGCAACGATGTGGCAGTCTTTTTTTTTCTCCTTGTAAAGCAGGGAGATGAAACAGTCGCATTGCTCGGTAAAAGCAGCACACATTACAACCCTTTACTTAACCAACCCTTTACTTAACCAACCCTTTACTTAACCAGCCCTTCACTTAACCAGCCCTTCACTTAACCAGCCCTTTACTTAACCAACCCTTAACTTAACCAACCCTTCACTTAACCAACCCTTCACTTACCAACCCTTTACTTAACCAACCCTTTACTTAACCAACCCTTTACTTAACCAGCCCTTCACTTAACCAGCCCTTCACTTAACCAGCCCTTTACTTAACCAACCCTTTACTTAACCAACCCTTCACTTAACCAACCCTTCACTTAACCAACCCTTTACTTAACCAACCTTTCACTTAACCAACCCTTCACTTAACCAACCCTTCAATTAACCAACCCTTCACTTAACCAACCCTTTACTTAACCAACCCTTTACTTAACCAACCGTTTACTTAACCAACCCTTCACTTAACCAACCCTTCACTTAACCAACCCTTCACTTACCAACCCTTTACTTAACCAACCCATTACTTAACCAACCCTTCACTTAACCAACCCTTCACTTAACCAACCCTTCACTTAACCAACCCTTCACTTAACCAACCCTTTACTTAACCAACACTTTACTTAGCCACTGTCTAGAAAAAAAAAAGTATAGGGCTTGAGTTGCCCAATCAGAGCAAGGTTCCCCTTTCCTGAATAGCCCATCACTCTCAAGTCCACCCTTTCTCTACTTGCACTGTATGACTAAAAGTTTGTGGATATGTAGATATCTGACCTTTACACTTTACCTTTAGACATCACATTCCAAGACTCTGGACATTATTAGGGAGTTCCTCATCACCACCCTTTAAGGCTCTCACAGCCTTTACTATTCTGAGAAGGCTTTCAACAAGATTCTGGAATGTGTCTGTAGGGATTTCTGTTCATTCAGTTCAAAGATCATTTGTAAGAATATGTACTAATGTTGGATGAAAAAATTGGGCTCACAATTGGTGTTACAACTCACCCAAAAAGTGCTAAGTAAGGTTGAGGTGAGGTACTGATTATGGAGGAGAAGACTTGGCTTAGCAATCAGTGTTCCAGTTCATCGGAAAAGTGTTCATTAAGGTTGAGGTCAGGTACTGATGTTAGATGCGAAAACCTCTCAATTCACAACTAGAATTCCAATTCATTCCAAAGGGGTTTAGTAACGCTTGAGGTCAGATACTGATGTTGGGGAAAGAGACCTGGCTCACAACTGGCATTCCAATTTATTTCAAAAGTGTTCAGTAGGGCTTGAGGTCAGGTATTGATGTTGGATAAAAAGACCTGGCTTACAATCGGTGTTCCAATTCATCTCAAAAGGTGTTTAGTAGGGTTGAGGTCAAGGTTCTGTGCAGTCCACTCAAGTCAACTGATCTTGGATGAGAAGATCTGGCTTACAGCCAGCGTTCCAATTCATCCCAAAGGTGTTCAGTAGGGTTGAGGTTAAGGTTCTGTGCAGTCCACTCAAGTCAACTAATCTTGGATGAGAAGATCTGGCTCACAGCCAGCGTTCCAATTCATCCCAAAGGTGTTCTGTAGGGTTGAGGTCAAGGTTATGTGCAGTCCACTCATATTTCTACACACCAAATTCATTAAACCACATCTTTAATGAGATGGCTTTGTATACAGGGGAACAGGCATGCTGGAACAGAGAAGACCTTCCCCTAGATGCTGCCAAATGTTAGAAGTTAATAATTTTCACTAGAAACACATGAATACAGTAATTCGGAGAGGTGGACTTTGGCCACATAGTGTAGGTGTGTAGGTCAGGGGTGGACAAAATTATGGTTAAATAGTTTATTTATTCACTCCTTGTGAATCCCAGGTCATTATGGTCAAAACATACACGTGGCTAAGGACCTGCTTCGCATGGGCCTGCCAATGTGCATTCACACTGCATCAAAGGAGAGAGGAATTGCATGCTGGGTATACTGGGCATTTTTCCTTCTTTCAGCAAGCAAACAGTTTGATAGAATGGAGTGACAATAAGCAGTAAGCTATAGTGTCAATCTATTACTATAGTGTCAACTTATTATTCCGAAGGGCCAAAGTACATGGTCACTTTAAGTATTGGGGTGTCCTTGCACCCTAAAGTAGAGTGGGCTGGGATGACTGGGTCCTCTACATACATTTCAAGGCTTCATTTCATAATTTGGAGTGTACCTTTAATGCCTTTCCATACGTGTGAAGTCTGCATTCGTTTCAAAAGTTAACTTTTTTTAAATGTCTTATCTGGCAATATATCAGCATCTGGTGCACTCAATCTGTTCCTCCTGAAATGCTGGTTGCGAAAATACATTTTTGGATGATTTTGCATGAAAAATGTGCGTTTTTATGGAGCTCAGATTATATAGCCGTTCTCAACAAGTTATTCATTAAATTATATCAGTGCTGGAATGACACGTTTTGTGGGGTTTTTTTTTTTTCGATGGCCCATCTGAATGTCAGGTCTTTACAAATGGGACATTATCCAAAAAGTTACAATTTCACTTTGGCCACAGGTGGCTAAAAATGACTGAGATGAATTTGTGTATAAATTTACTGTTATCCGCTAACTCACATAACTGGTAATTGCTTTAGTTTCAAGGAGTCGCCTATAATGTTTCCAATTCTGATGACAATTACCTATGTCTAAAACTGTGTCTGAAAGCCTATACGATTATTTCTGGAGTACTTTCTGGTTTTCTGTTCTTTTTTTTATCATTCAACAAATGGACTAAATTTGTATAACTTTTAATACTGCTACTACTAAAAAGATCATTGTCACCTTGCCATACCTGACAACATATTCATCCTAGACCCCAGGACAATTTAACCACCGCCGATGGTCCATACTAACTACCTTACTGACAGCCCTGATAATGCCCACCTTCAAAGAAGTCCCACCCATATCATTGTCAATTCGCGGGTGGTCCTGTCCCGACCATGCCTACTATCCAGTGTAACACCACTAATTAAGCAAGGACTGCCCACTTGTGGCAGCAGCTCCCTCAGTTAATATACTGTTTTGAATTACTGTTAAGGCTCAGTAACTCAAAAAGTGTGATGCTGTAGTCTCATGATGCAGCAAGGACACAACATGACAGGGATAAGCAGGATTGTCCCAGCAAATCCGGGACAATTGGTATGTACGTCTTGTCCATGCTTATCTTTGGGAAGGCTCCCCATCTCAACCCTCTTCTACGCACTCCCTCAAGGCTCCTTGCTCCTGTCAGGAATGGACTCAGCACTGGTGGTGGGACTCACCTGCCGTGTGGGCTGCAGTACCAGGGCTGACCAGCGGGTGCTCTCAGCAGCCAGAAGCTCACTCCTGTAGTCAGCCAACACCTGGGCTGATTGCAGGAGGTGTATTTAAGGAATGACCAGGCCTGTGATCTGGGCCTTGGTGTATGTTTCCCATGAGCCCCTGTACCTGGTACCTGGTGTTCCTGCCTCGTTGCTGACCCTGCTTTGATCCTGATCTCTGCTGACCGTCTCCTGCTGAACCCCTGGCTTGCCTGACCATCCTTCTGCCTGATCCTCGGTACCGCGTTGCCCGCTACCTGCTGAACCTGGCTTGTGACCCCGACCATTCTCTGCTTGCTCCTCCTGTACCACGCTGCCCGCACGATACCGACCCAGCCTGTCTGACTACGCTTACTTCACCCGACGATCCATCCATCCTGCATGGATCACCTCTAGTAAGTCTGCCTGCCTCTTCCCATCAGACTCCGTTCCTGCACTCCCCTGCCAGTACTCTCTACCACAGCCGGACGCACTCAGGGGTCGCGACCTGGTTCCAGTCTAAACCAAGTCCATCCCCACCATCAGGGGCCCTAGTGAATAGCAGGCTGGGACTTAGACCCCGCGCCCTGAGGAAATCCGTGCTGTGGGCTCGGCCTGCCTGACCGATCCACCTCTCCAGCCCTGACTGCACTGGTACCTGTTAGTTTAAGGTTTATCGCACCTGGTTGTACATATTTATGTAGTGTTGAGTTTGATTGTTTGCACTGCGTTTATATTTGTGTTGTCTTTAATAAATTATATTGTGTTACACGCTATACCTGAAGTCTGTGTTTCCCTGTGTCGGTCCACACACCTCTGGTCATACCTGGAGCCCTGACAGCTCCTCTACAGCTGGTGATGCCACCTGCTGTGTAATTTGAAGACCACTGATTACGCAAGAACTGTCCACTTGTGGTCACCTTAGTTAATACGCAGTTTTGAGTTACCGCTAATTAATAATTTCCCTTTGGGATTAATAAATTATTCTGAATCTAACGCTCAATAGCTCAAATAAGGGTGATACTGTGATCTCAAGATGCAGCCCAGGATACAGCATCACACAAACAAGTGGGATTGTCCCAGCAAATCCAGGACAATTGGCATGTACGCCTTGCCAATGCTTATCTTTGGAAAGGCTCCCCATCCCAATATCCTCTACGCACTCCCTCAAGGCTCCTTGCTCCTCTTCAGCTGGTGATGCCACCTGCTGTGTCCTGTCCAGACCATGCCTACTCTTAAAGTTTCATGTCCCATAAAAGTTCTTTATTGCAGTCAATGACCTCCGTCAATATTTAAATCACAAAGATTTATCTTGATACTCTAATTGTTTGGGTCTAAGATGTTGAGCCAAAGCCATTCTTTTTTATGTGAGGAAGACTTTAGCTACTTTCAAGTGTGTCACCACTGATTATGCAAGAACTGTCCACTTGTGGTCACCTTAGTTAATACACCGTTTTGAGTTTCCGCTAATTAATAATTTCACTTTTGGATTAATTATTCTGAATCTAAATCTAATGCTCAATAGCTCAAATAAGGGTGATACTGTGATTTCAAGATGCCGTCCAGAATACAGCATCACACAACAAGTGGGATTGTTCAAGCAAATCCGGGACAATTGGCATGTACACCTTGCCCATGCTTATCTTTGGAAAGGCTCCCCATCTCAACCTCTTCTAAGCACTCCCTCAAGGATCCTTGCTCCTCTACAGACGGCGATGCCACCTGCTGTGTCCTGTCCAGACCATACCTACTTTTCAAGTTCCATGTCCAATAAAAGTTCATTATTGCAGTCAATAACCTCTGTCAATATTTCAATCACAAAGGTTTCTCTTGATACTCAGGAAATGCACAGCCAAAGGGAGGCCAAGGGAACCAGGACAGCGACAACCAAAGGAGATGCTTCAGGGGGGCAGCCCTCCTCAGACAGGGAGATCAGCCACTGGATAGAGAATAAACAGGTGGAGCACACACCTAGTGCATTATCCAAGGTTTATTCAAAAAGGTATAAAGGATAAAAACATACTCAGAGATGAAGCATGTATCTAAAAAGCATTTGCATAAAGAAGATGACCACAACGGCAAGCAAAGTGTTCCAACTGTCAGTGCGGTCAAATGGCTGATGCGTTTCGGGACAAATCCCTTTCTTCAGAGCTACTGACTAGCCTCTTGTGCAGATGTGTAGTGGATGGATGATGGGAGCCTTGCTGGTGATGCCTGTTCTCACTCTGTTTGGGCCTGAGATGTTGAGCCAAAGCCTTTCTTTTTTTATGTGAGGAATACGTTTGCTACTTTCAAATATGTCACCACTGATTATGCAAAAACTGTTCACTTGTGGTCACCTTAGCTAATACACAGTTTTGAGTTAACACTAATTAATAATTTCCCTTTGGGATTAATAAATTATTCTGAATCTAAATCTAACGCTCAATAGCTCACATAAGGGTGATACTGTGATCTCAAGATGCAGCCCAGGGTACAGCATCACACAAACATGTGCGATTGTCCCAGAAAATCCGGGACAGTTGACATCTATGCCCATGCTTATCTTTGCAGAAGCTCCCTCCTCCCAACTCCCAACTCCTTTTATGCACTTCTTCAAGTCTCTGTGCTCCTTCACAAGTGGCAATGTAATCTGCTTTGTCCTGTCCACACCACCACCCATGGTCCATACTAAATACACCTACCTTACTAACAGCCCTGATAATGCCCATCTTCAAAGAAGTCCCACCCATATCATTCTCAATTCGCGGGTGGTCCTGTCCCGACCATGCCTATTTTCCAGAGTCCCACCACTAATTATTCAAGAACTGCCCACTTGTGGCTGCAGCCTCCTCAGTTAATACACTGATTTAAGTTACTTCTAATTAATAATCTCCCTTTGGGATGAATAAAGTACCCTGAATCTGGATCTAACGTTCAGTAGCTCAAGTAAGAGTGATGCTGAGATCCCAGCAATTCCTGGTCAGTTGACATCTATGCCATACCTCCCAACTTTCTGAGATGGGAATGAGGGACACCTATGAGCAATAGTATGTAGCCATTTGACACGCCCCCATGACACGCCCCCGTTAAAGGAGAATCACACAAAAAACTTGTTGATTAAAATTACAAGTAGTTTTTTTGACTACTACTATTCCTTTATATTGGCTTTGGAAATATCCAAATGCAGCAATTTAGAAATTGGACAAAAGGTTTAGCACTGTAAAATACATTTTGATAGATAAATAGTGCATTTTATATACAACTATATAGATCCGACCAAAATGAGGGACAAATGAGGAGGAAAGAAGGACAGAGGGAATTTGTTCCAAATGAGGGACAGTCCCTCAAAATCAAGGACAGTTTGGAGCAGGGACGGACTGACCATTTGGAAACTCGGGCACTGCCCGAGGGCCCAGAGTCAGTAGGGGGCCCCATGAGATGCCCCTGGTACCTTTTTCATAGGCTTTTTTGAGTTTGGGCAAGGACACAGGGGCCCCATGATCCCCTATTGCCCGGGGGCCCTATGAATTATCGCTCCGTCCCTGGTTTGGAGCTATGTCTAAGCTTTGCCCATGCTTATCTTTGCAAAGGCTCCCAACCCCTTCTACACGTTCCCTCAAGGGTCCTTGCTTCTCCACAGCTGGCGATGTAATCTACTGTGTCGGAGACCTGGGGGAGTAATGATATCACTTTCCGGTCATGTGAATGTGCTTAGCCTTGCGACTGGTTGCCAGATCACAGGGGAGCATGCCACATGATCCTCCATACTTGGAAATGCTGGGTATTTATGCCAGCGGCAGAGTAGGAAGGAGCAGAAAGAAAGCGCAAGTAAGTTTAGTATATGGTGGTTGGAAGATGCCCTTTACAGAAACACTCACTTTGCATGCATGGGCTTTAAAGTGAATCTGCCACAAAAATACAGGCATCACAATGACTAATTTTAAAGGTATGGAACCCTTGATACAAGACAAGCACATGACTGGTGATCCATTGTGGATTGAAACAGCTATGGAACTTTTACTCTTAAAGAGAGAATATATTTATTTTTTTATTGAACTCAGCACATTAAAAAATTTACAAAAATGGAAGGATGAAATATCATTTAATTTTTAATGAAATTTTAGACTCTCCTTTGCTTTGTTAAAGTAAAAAGTCTGTTGTTGACAGATGTCAATAGCTCAAGAGGAAACTTAAAGCAAACCTTAGCCCTGAATTGTAAAACGTGCGAGCTGGAGAGATTTGTACTACAGAAGAGACATACTGGAGGGGTATTTACTAAAATAAATGCACTCGGAATCTGGTTCATGGTAGCCAATCAGCTTCTAACTTCAGCTTGTTCAATTAAGCTTTGGCAATAAAACCTGGAAGCTGATTGGTTTCCATGCAGAGTTGCACCAGATTTTGCACTGTACAGTTTTAGTAAATAACCCCCGTTATGTCTCTTCCGTAATAATGGCTTTTTACGTTCCTCTTTGCAAAGTGCCTAGCTTAGTGTACATTCTCAGGTAGCCTCACTGCCAGGATGATTGAGTTATGTCACCCAGCATTTCCAATCACGATGGCTGAAGCCCAGAAAAAGCCAGAGATGTCTGCTCCAAAAAGGAAGCTCATGGATCGGAGGCTGCAAAAAGCAGTATCTACAATCTAAGGTCCCTAACCTACATTCATATACTAGGGCCAATTTAGACAGGAGCCAATTAACCTACCAGCATGTCTTTGGAGTGTGCGAGGAAACCGGAGTACCCGGAGGAAACCCACACAGGCACAGGGAGAACATGCAAACTCCAGGCAGGTGGTGCCGTGGTTGGGATCAAACCAACGACCTTAGTAGTGCCAGGCAGAAGTGCTAACCATTGAGCCACTGTGCTGCCCACCTTTATATTATACAGCACTGAGCAAACTGTTGGCGCTTTGAGTTAATGCACCACAAAAGTGTGAACCCAGCCTTAGGGTATTCATTGACTTTAACCAAGTTTCCTTTCAGGACTGTAACATTGCTTTTGTATATCAGGCAGATAACAGGTATCAGAAGAAATATTTGAATTTTAAAAATGAGTCATAATTGTTGTATCTTCATGGCAGTGCAGAACAGAGTTTAGCACACAAATGACACCTGTCCAGACCTCCAATGGGGAGGCTTAAAAACAACATTTTAAAATACAAGTAGTAATAATAATAACAATAAAATGGATTGACGGGCTAAAAAAACCAAATGGTCCATGGAGTCTGTCCAATTTTTCTATTTAAATACATTTTTGGGGAGTTTTCGTGTTTCTTTTTTTTTTATACTTTTTTTGAGGAGGCTTAAAAACAACATTTTAAAATAAATGTAGTAATAATACTATTAATAACAAAATATAATAATAATAATTATATTTATAATAATACAGTGATGGCATAAAAAAGGCCAAGTGGTCCATGGAGTCTGCCCCCCTTTTTTAATAATTTATATATGTTTTTGTGTTTTGTTTTTTCCTTTTTGTCTGAGTATAGATCTATGTTTGTCCCAAGCATATTTAAATCCACTTTTTGTTGACTGACTCACTACCTGAAAGTCGATTCCAAGCATTCATTTGTCTTTCAGTGAAATAATACTTTTTAAGATTAGCTTTGATTTTTCATCCTGATAATAATAACAATATAATACAAGAATACAATAATAGTAATAATAATACCAGTAATAATAAAAAATGGTATACAAATATAATATTAACCACTTATATACAATATATTCAATGTTAATAAAGCAATCACATTCCTCTAGTCTATTCAAGCCAGTTTTCCAGTCATATTGTATGTGAGGAAGGCTTCATTCTAATTAGCAGACACAAATATTGTGGATAACTCAATATTAAAGTGCAAAGACAGGACCTAAATATTCCACTCTCTAATGACAAGCTGGCCAATTTGGGATCTGTGCGTTTACATACCACAATCTGTACAAGGCTAATTAATCTTACCAGAGGCCAATCTCTAAATTAAACAATATCATCCATTATTCAATCTGTTGCCAATTACTTCATCATGATAAACCCAAATTATCTCTGGCCTTTTTTTTGTTCTGTCTTTTAAAAGTAATGCATCAGTGTAAATGTATTTTGTGTCAACAGCTTTGTTTCATCAGGAGCTGAGGACTTTGTGCAATGATTATGGTAACAAACTGATAAATCCGTACATATGGCCTACCAAAGACATCAGGGGTGATTTACTAAAGGCAAATAGAGTGTTCACTTCACAAGAGAATTTTCAAAGTGAATTTTTGCATGTAATTCACCAATGTGAGTTGAACCCTTAGAATGGTATAATATCTACCACCTAGGATAATACACATTATATTGCTTGCTGCATTTTTTTATTTTGTATTTTATTTAGCTGATTCTACAACATCTGAATCTGTATAGTTTGTGGTCCGCCTACCAGTCCATCTGGGGTCCGTCCTTGGGGTGTTTCTTTCCCTTTCTTTGTATGCTCCTGCATCAGCACCCAGGACCTTTTATCCATCCATCTCCTACATATAATCTGATTAGGCAAGCATACTATTTATTTTGATATATGAAATGTTATATAATATATATATATAATAAAAACATATAATATGTGTGTGTATGTATATATATATATATTTTTTATATATATATATATATATATATATATATATAATACTTTATATAATATTTTTTTATTTTTTTATATATATATATATATAATATTTTTTATATATATATATATATATATTATTTTATATATATATATATATATATATATATATATATATTAAATATTTTAATATATATATATATATTTTTTTTTTTGTATACTTATTTTATTGTTGTATTCCACAGCTTACAGCAACACCTACCCATCCAGTATATATATAATACTTTATATAATATTTTTTTATTTTTTATATATATATATATATATATATAATATTTTTTTTATATATATATATATTATTTTATATATATATATATATATATATATATATATATATATATATGTATATTAAATATTGTAATATATATATATATATTTTTTTTTGTATACTTATTTTATTGTTGTATTCCACAGCTTACAGCAACACCTACCCATCCAGTCCTGGGGAAGCGAGTAATGTTTGCGAATCACGTTGCCTTTTGAGTTTGGAAACGCCGTATACACTAATTTAGAGAACTCATGTTGACATTACCCTATTCAGCCACTTTTTCACTGAGCAGACACTTTAATAGGTCTACCTGTTCTGACATCATTGCTTACTACGTGTGTGAAATCTGTGAATGATCACAGAGGTCACATGGTACAAGGCTATTCACAACAGCCTTGTACCATGTGACAAGCTGTGACCAATCATAGCTCACACAGTATTTCTCAAGGGCTGCAAGAATGCAGCCAGAGAGGAGAAATTATTGCTTTTACAGCTTTTAAGGGTGTAAAAAAAAAGTGAGCAAGGCTTCATTCTAATTAGCAGTGTAAAAGTGTAAAAAAAAAAAAATCTTCCATCATCCCCCACAAGTAGTACAATGTCACCATGGTAACAGTGTACTGCTAGGGTGACAGTATGTAAAAAAAAAAAGAAAAAATTTTTTTTTAAATTTTAAAAAATGTAAAACAAAATGTTTAAAAATTATTTTTGGTTATAAACTAATTTGGGTTATTTGTTTTACTAAAAGAACTGAATACATTTTGGCCAAGATTTATGAAGAAATATTTATTTGCAAAATTTTACAAGAAAAACACTTTTTTTTCAAAATTTTTGGCCATTTTCATTTATATAGCAAAAAAAATAAAAATCCCAGTGGTGAATAAATACCACCAAAATAAAGCTTTATCTGTCTCAAACAAATGCTAAAAAATTCATATGGGTACAGTGTTGCATGACCGCGCAATTGTCATTCAAAGTGTGATAGCACCGAAAGCTGAAAATTGGCCTGGGCAGGAAGGGGGGGAAAGTGTCCGGACTGGAAGTGGTTAAATACTACTTAAGCTGTCACAGACCCTGCAACCTTTCTCCATAGAACACCGAGAGTGCACCAGGTAGTTATAATGAACCAGACTCTCCCATTCAGTATCAGTCTGCAAAGGAAATTGGAAAACAAATGGCTATTTCTGCAGAGCAGAAACAGGTAGGAATCTGCAACATAGTTTTTTTTTTTTTTTTTTTTAATCCCTGCATTATGCATTGATCACCCAGATGGGATTGTTTTTTTGTTTTTTTCTCAACAAAAGTGGCGCAGTCCTATCAATTTTAACAAAAAGATTCAGTTTTCTTTACATTAACATTCTAATGCTTCTGAAAATACTAAATACATCAAATGTAATGTATGCGTACACATAAGACAAATATGATGCGTTTTCATCGCACTGCTTTGCAGTGATATTTCCTGACCTATATCCCTACCTATTTCTATACCATCAAAGCTTATAATTGCATCTAACAGAGATGGAAAAACAATGTAAACACATTATAAATGCTTTGAAATGCATCCAGCACATCTGTAATGTGGTTGGTTTGACAAATGCATTGTGGTGGGTTAAGAAGGATGCTGAGAGCCAAAGCATGTCCTCTAATTTGAAATGCATGTGACTAGCATAGAAATGCAGCCAAACAGTAGAATAAAGCATGCACTGGAATGTTTTACACGCTCTCTGAAAATACGGAAGAACGTACGTTGAATTTATCCAGTACAATTTCTTGGTGTGTTGGATGTTGGGGGGCCCGACGTTTTTGTTGTTACTATGTTGCAGCACAACTTTGTTTTGTTATAAGATAATGGGGAAGACTAAGCAAATTATGGCCAAATCATGTATCTCGGATACAGGAGCGGGCTGTGGTTTCCTACAGATTATTATACAGTATTTATAAAGCGCCGATAGTTCACTCAGCGCTGTACATTACAAAGGGGGACAGGACATGTGACAGAACAATACCAATAAAATGCAAAACATGAGGGGATTGAGGGCCCTGCTCTTTCCAGCTTACAATCTAGGAGGGAGGGGATGGTGGCACAGGAGGAGATAGTTGTGGGGGATGGAGTGGTAGGAAGAGTGGAGGAGGTCGGCAAGTTAGCAGTGGGTGGAATAGGCTTCCCTGAAGAGATGGGTTTTCAGGGTGCGCCTAAAGGAGAGGAGAGTAGGTGATAATCTGATGGGTTGGGGCAGGGAGTTCCAGAGGATGGGTGACACCCTGGAGAAGTCCTGGAGGCGGGCATGGGAGGAGGAGACCAGGGAACTAGAGAGAAGGAGGTCTTGTGAGGAGCGGAGTGTGCGTGTTGGGTGGTACTTGGATATTAGGTCGGTGATGTAGTTCGGGCAGTGTGGTGGACGGCTTTGTACATCAGTGTTAGGATTTTGAATTTGATCCGTTGCGCAATCGGAAGCCAGTGGAGGGATTGGCAGAGGGGGGTGGCGGAAATTGAGCTGTTGGAAAGGTGAATGAGTCTGGCAGCTGTATTCAGGATCGACTGAAGATCCAAAGCCATCTCCCCACTACACTTGCGTGAACTTGTGTGGAACTTTGTGAATGGTCCTACAGCCTCCTAGGCATGTGATGTGTCCAGTGGTGTATTTAGGTTTTGTGCTGCTCTAAGCAGCACAAAAATCCCCCCCACAGAGAAAGCCTGACACCAACCAACACCACCCCCCCTCTCCACCCCCCCCCCACCCGAGACAGCCTTCCCCTACCACCACCCTCCATACACCGGACACCCCCCAGTGAGAGAAAGACACTCACCTTCACAGCTTCAGACATCCCCTGGAATGAGAGTCAGGCTCTGCATACACCATCAAGTAGCCCGCATCCTCTCTTAGATCCAACCTGGTCCCCATGCTGCATGTGTCCCTTCTTCTGTCCCTTCCTCTGGGGAGCTGTGCTGCCCCCTGAAAAATGCCACCCTAGGCAATGCCTAGTTTGCCTTGTGGTAAATACACCCCTAGATGTGTCCCAGGTGGCTCCGGGTGGGGCAGGGGATGCCAACCTCACCAAGGCTAGGATTGCAGAAGTGGGAATGAGTGCGGATAAAAATTGGTTTTCTGTCCCACTCCCCACCTCCCACCAAAAAAAACCTGTAACTCAGTTGAAGACTGGGGATAGGGGAGCGAACCAGTGGGACTTTGGTATGAATGGACTTCCACTAAGCCACAACAGATGAAAAATGTGCATTATTCGATACATAGCGCACCACAATGCACAGTAAGTGTGTTGTGTGCTGCAGAGCATCATGCATTGCACTCTACTGTACATTGCATTGGATTTCCAATCACAATAAATGACAAAGCAACACAGTGCACATAGAGCAGCTCTATTGCCATAGACACACAAATGTGAATGGGCCCTAAATCCGAACTCCAGCTTTTGACAAACACCACCTTTTAATGGTAATGTCTGACAAACCCCAAACTGTGTGAGAATAAGGGAGTGGTATTGGTTACAGTGCCACCCTCATATTTCCCAAAATTTGCAAGTTCACATTTGATAAAAGCAGAGAAGTTAAATGAAATGCAGAGATATTATAAACTTCCAATAGCCAGGGTCTTCAAAAGACTAATGATGAGGCCTTGTCATAAATGATAATGTTGTAAATAGTCTGGGATTCCACTCAGAAATACATATGTTAAGGATTATTTTTCTATAATTGCCTACAGCTCAACTGTACGTAGCTAAGTTTTAGCAATTCTCCATAATTCTTACTGTAATCAAGTTACCTTCCAAAAAAGTGGTTTCACTTTCAGTTAAACTGCACATCTGTGATGCTATTTTTTTTCTCAACTGACCTACAGCTCAGCTGTAAAGAGTTAAATTCCATACATTCTTCATAATTCTTGCTTATCTTCCAAAAATGTGGTTTCACTTTCCAGTTAGATTTGTTTTTTACCATTTAGTTAGACACAGGGGCGGACTGACTATTTGGAAACTCGGGCACTGCCCGAGGGCCAGGGTCAGTAGGGGGCCCCATGAGATGCCCCTGCTACCTTTTTCATAGGTTTTTTTAAGTTTTGGCAAGGACACAGGGGCCCCATGATCCCCTATTGCCCGGGGGCCCCATGAGTTGTCAGTCCGCCCCTGGTTAGACACCAAATATGACTATTTTACCAGGCCCAAAGGATTAATAATTAATGCTTAACAATGTCTTTGACTTAGGCTCTATTCACACTTGTATGACTTGTCATGTGACTTTGGACATCAAAGTCGTATGACAAGTCGCAGACCATTCTTTTCAATGGCACCAGTTCAAATCGGTACAACTTAAAGTAGCTGCAACTTTAAAAAGGTGATGGTACTACTTTGATGCAGCTTTTGGTGTGACTTAGATCCATAGAGTACAATTAGATCAAAGTTGCTTTTTAAGGTTGCATCAAAGTTGTACTCCAAAGTCCCATGGGAAATCACACGACTCTGGAGTCGGCTAGTGTGAATCGAGCCTTAGGCTGCATTCATTCCTGAGTGATTTTCTACTTGAAGCTTGTGGCTCTAAAATGCTCAACAATCCAAATCCTTTTCATTTCAATGGCCCCTGTTCACATATGAGCATTCTGTCGCCTGAAGCAAAACAATCGTCAATCGAAAAAGTACAGGAGCTTTTTTGGCAGGTTACAAGCATTTTTGGCTCTATAGTCTGAATGTCCGAAAATGTGTGACTTGAGCGTTTTACAAGCATTTTGTTTCGCATTTTCTGCTCAAACAGCAGCTCTCAACCTCTATGTTCCTCCCCTTCTCCTCACCCAGTGCTTTCTATTGGCTAAACATAAATTCCTGAAACTTTAAAATGCTTATAATACACTTCTAAAAATGCTTACAAACTCTCAAATAACACCAGTAAATCTCTACAGTCAGATGCGAATGCAGCTTTATGCTTCTTATAGTTATTTTATTTTAACCCTGATGAAGGGGAAATTTTCTTTGGCCTGTGAAATGCGTTGGCTTTCTGTTCCTTTTTGTTTAATCAATAAAAAGCCTTTGGACTCCTAAAACATTGCTTTGGCACTCCTATTACAGAAAGTGAATAAGAAAACGCATAAAAATGTATCATGTTTGGTATCTAACAAATCATAATTTCATTCTGGAAATAATATGTCGGATGTCAGATTGTGAAACCTTAGTCATATGGTAATATAGATGGATACAGGATAGCAGGTATTAATGGAGTGTACACTGGGCATAATAAAATACTCTTTATCACACCTACAACACACCTTGGACCCTTTGACTGCATGAAGTTAGCTCTGCAACACCCTCTCAAGGGACAAAAGAAAGTTTCTGTATTTGGCACCTGGAGATTTTGTTTGCCATCACAACTACCAAGGATACTGATAACAATTTTATGAGGGCCAGTGATTCTTCCATATTAGATTGGAATTACTCAATAAAATGTCACAGTATATATTTTTTTACTTGTAAACCCTTTTTTATTATACTGCTACTTATATTTGTTTTGTAATATCTTTTATGTAAATATGTTTGCACTCCTTTACTTTTCCTTTCATTAAAATGATATTTAAAATAGTTAAGCTAAATTTCTGAAGCTCTAACTGAAAAAATTGCCTTTTTGAAGAACCTACCATAGTGTAAACTTTGTTACATTCCTTTCTGGGCATGGCAGCAAATGGCGCAGACTTTTTTCAATGGTCAGAATTGCTACAATGGATGCTGTGAATTGTTTGTGTTTCTGCAACGGTAACTACCGCAGGTGTGTTAAGGGGTAACCCTTAATCACTCTCAGCTTGCTGGTGCTTATGCAGGCCATAGATGGGTCGAAAATCGGCCAATTTTTCTTTTAAAAAAAGAAAAATTGGTCGTTCAGGCGGCCGACGTTACCAGCAACAGTAAAAAAAATCGGCCGATTTTCATCCCGTCTACAGCCGGTAAAAAGTGTCCCTGATGAGAGCTCCGCTATTTCTTTGACAGTTCATTGACATTTATAGCGGTTGCAACAATGTATCTATTTGTATCCATTTAGGATACAGATGTTTTTATTCGGAAACAAATAGATACAATGTTGCAACTGCTATAAATGTCAAGGAACTGTCAAAGAAATAGTGGAGCTCTCTGCAGAAACACTTTTTGCCAGACTGGAATTCCTCTTCTTTTTCATCCTCTTCTTCCTCTTCTTCTTCTTCATCCTCTTCTTCTTCATCCTCTTCTTCATCCTCTTCTTCTTCTTCTTCTTCCTCTTCTTCATCCTCTTCTTCTTCCTCTTCTTCTTCTTCTTCTTCTTCCTCTTCTTCATCCTCTTCTTCTTTTTCTTCTTCTTTTTGTCTTCCTCTTGCAGGTCACTGCTCATGCTCAGATTTTTTTATCAGTAAAAAATCGGCCGATTTGCCCATCATTGCCGCGAAAATCGGGCGATCGGCAAAATCGGACAATTTTTTTCCAACTTTACCGATAAAAAAAATTTGCCAAAATACCGAAAAACGGCCGAACAATTAGCCCACTAACGATCCGAAAATCGTCCGATTTTATTTTCGGCCGAAAAATCGGCCGATTTTCGACCCATCTATGTCCTGCATTAGATTGTTGTCCTGAGTTGGAAAATCTCTGTACAGGGTGAGGCTGAGAGTGTTTAATCATCTCACCACTTAATACAACACCCCCGCTCTATCCCACACAATTAAAAAAATAATGAATACATACCTGAAACCCATGTGTCCTTTGTATGGTCATGTGTCATCATGGGTCCTTTCTATGCTTGTCTGGCATTAGCAGTGGAAGATCCTTACTGTTGCACAGAATTCACTTACTTTAGTATATAAATATTGTGAGTGCAGATTGATGTGATGATAAATCCCAGAAAAGGTGTTCATGATGGCCTTTGCTCAAGGGCAGTGGTTTGAATGCTTATGGGTGTCATTCAGCCTGAAAGTGGAGCAGTGCTGGACCTTGGAGTGGTGACTTTACAGAGGCCAGTACCAGAGAGTGTTTCTAACATACTAGGCCATTTATTTTTTGTAATATTTCAAGCTGAAATCTAGGCTAAATAAATATATTCTAAATACTAGAGGAATGTGTATTCCTGCTTGAGTCTTGGGGGTTAATTTATTAAAGACAAATAGGCTGTTTACCTTCTAAGTGAAATTGCAGTTTGCATTGGAATTTTTCTCAAAGCGTAAATGTGGTGAAATTTCATTTTTGCAGCTACCCAATCATTTGCAAGAAAACAGCATTTTTGATTGAGCTTGATTGGATGATGGACGTCCACAGAATTTCACTTCATTTACTATACACTCTCATGCAACGTGCAACTTCCTTTGCCAAGTTAATAGTCTATTTGCTTTTAGTAAATAAACTCTTTATTATCCTTTTTGTATTTTATCAGATTTGTGCCATAATCCAGCATGTACAAACTCTCTGGCATGATAAAACAGAGTCCCCTGAAGAAAAGAATGAAAAATCTCCTGCGCTCAAAGGAACAGATATGGCATATCTGGAAACATCTTCATAGACCTTCGCATTGGAACGAATACAGCAATACTGTGCAACCCCCTGAGGGCTGGGGTAGCCCAATATGGCACTAGAAAATAATAAATGAAAAGGGGCGCACAAGCCTTGCACATTACCACAATAAAAACTTTAATCATAAAAAATGGTAGATATATACTCACAAACAACAAATGTAAACAGGCATGTCATGACCAACAATGGCCCATGGTCTAAAAAGGTGCAAAAGTCCCACATGTGAAAAGGATACTTGGAAGTGCAAAGGTAAAAAGAAAGGTGTAAAGAACAGTCAGAAAGAGGAAGCCATGATTGGAAGAAGGGGAGCAGGTACAAGGCAGCAGGGTAAAGGGCACAGAATACAGGGCAAGAGCAAAATCCGGAGCAGGCTCAGGCAGGAATCAGGTTCAGGATGATATATCAAGCATTATCTACCTAGCAGAGCAAAACTGGTTACAAGTATGAGGCAGGAGCAGGCAAAACACTGAAGCCAGAGGGAAGAGGAGTAACTAAATACCCTCCCAGGAGCCAGCGTTGGGTGGAGACCAGGGGCGGACTGACCATTTGGAAACTCGAGCACTGCCCGAGGGCCCGGGGTCAGTAGGGGGCCCCATGGGATGCCCCTTGTACCTTTTTCATAGGCTTTTTTGAGTTTGGGCAAGGACACAGGGGCCCCATGATCCCCTATTGCCCGGGGGCCCCATGAGTTGTCAGTCCGCCCCTGGTGGAGACTGATTACTGTGATTTGTTGGCGGCTGGGAGATACCCACTGGTGGACACAGAAAGTACAACCTTCCATTCTGGGAACCACAGTGCCCGAGGGCCCAGGGTCAGTAGGGGGCCCCATGAGATGCCCCTTGTACCTTTTTCATAGGATTTTTTGAGTTTGGGCAAGGACACAGGGGCCCCATGATCCCTTATTGCCCGGGGGCCCCATGCGTTGTCAGTCCGCCCCTGGTGGAGACTGATTACTGTGATTTGTTGGCGGCTGGGAGATACCCACTGGTGGACACAGAAAGTACAACCTTCCATTCTGGGAACCACAGTGCCACCAGCAGGTGATCCAGATCCCAACAGTAACATGATGGCAGCCTTGCAAGTATTATTCTTATATTTTCTGGACTTTGTAGTTCAGAGCGGAACTTGGGCTGTTTGGTAATTATCTGAGAGGGTACGTTCCACTTTTTTCTTTTTGAAAATGATATCTTTGCTTTTTTTTTATGCTGCTACCATAATAAAGCTGGTTTCAGTTTAAACTGGAGTGCTTTATGGACTCTTCATACCTGTAAAACCCACCACCACCGCCTTCCCATTGGAGCTGCCTATCCCAAGAGACAGTAAAGAGATGCTGCTGTGATTGCTGCGGCAAAAAGTATAAATCTGGCCCTCCAATAACTGCCACTTTGGTAAACTAGCCCTTTAACCAAAGCAATGTGCAAGCACAAAGTAACTAAAGGCATAGTATATAATACCACTATTTGTAAATTTGATTAGTTTTTGAGGTTGACTTAAAAAAATCTAATTTTTCTGAAAGATGAAGAAAAGATTTCACACTTTACACAAACAGAAAACAGAACCAACACGCACACACACCAGACTCCAGTTACTCTTCCCTGGGGATGATTTAAAGCCCGGGCAAGGGCAATATGACTTTGTGCATATTACGGAACAGTATTAATATTAAATGAAGAAAACAAATCACTACACTACAGTTCGGCTATTGTTTTTGTTGAAAAGAATTGCTCTGATAATGTGCACCATTAAGCTGCTGGGTAAAATAAATAAAATACATTTTGAATACTGATGCAGTGAAATGTTAACCGATTCCCATTAGAAAAAGGATCTCGTCTCCCCCTCCAGGTTACGAGGAAGACATCAGCATGTAAATGTGATGAAAGTCACATAATCCTCGACGCAATATTGGGGGAAGATATTTGCACAGCTACTGAGACAACACATCACTTAAAGGGATTCTATCACCATGATAATGTAACATGCCAGTCAGTATTAATGACATAGGGTGATGTTAAAGTACATGCATTTATGGTTTAAAGGTACTAAACATTTAATAGGACTGAAATGGAGATGCCTAGAGGTGCCTGCACAAATGTTCCAATGTCTTCCATAATGCCACTAGAAGTTTACTGTGTGAATGTTGGACCTTCCTGCTCTTTTGCCTTACTACTAGCCCATCAATTGAACTTCAGCCCCACTAACTGGTGGTTAGATGATGGAGGCAGGGGCCAAAGCTTCATCTTCGGATCTGAGGGTTTTTAGTCCTATTGCCAACTTTAAATGATGCACAGGTTTCATTTTCTGATGCCCAGTCTGCAGGTTGAATGTCAGAATAGATAAAAATACTTCTCTCCTTCCATCTGCACCACCAATTGCAATTAATGATCAAGAGAAATTGTCGTCAAAAGTCTACGCAGAAATCAACATTTCATGAAGTGTTGGCTTCCTGGGTTTCCCATAGCACTAATTGGTTCCTCCTGCTGACCCCTACTTCCCCACAGAGCCTTTTCATTTCACAGAGGTCAATGGGAGGAACCACTGGGCACTTGTTGGAGTCACAAGAGATTGGCACTACCGCAAGTGTCTGTTTGCCATCAGATTTCAGTAGTTGATTTCTCTTGATCAGAGTAATGTTTGGTGGCATGATTTAGGATACCCAGTCTTCAGGTTGAATGTCAGAATAGATGAAAATACTTATCTCCCCTTCCTTCTGCACCACCAAATGCAGCTATGATCAAGAGAAATCACGGTTAAAAGTCTACGCAGAAATCAACATTTCCTGAAGTGCTGGCTTCCTGGGTTCCCCATAGCACTGATTGGTTCCTCCTGCTGACCCCTACTTCCCCACAGAGCTTTGCAATGACACAGAGGTCAATGGGAGGAACCACTGAGCACTTTTTGGAGTCACAAAAGATTGGCACTACTGCAAGTGTCTGTTTCCCATCAAATTTCAGTAGTTGATTTCTCTTCATAGGAGCGACGTTTGGTGGCATGGTGGCAAGGAGAGGTAAATATTTACTTCTTTAAAGGGAAACTTTTTACATGGACTATCAGTTTACCAACAGGGTTGTTTAAAACTCATTCTTGGTGTAGGCATTGCCAGTACTTTAGAGACTAGTAAAAAGTGTTTCACTATGTTGGTGTATGGTATCAGTACAATTAAGTTTGTAATCACCAATATATTACAAAATATGTTTATTTTGATGCACAGCATTGTGAATCTATTTATGGTGGTATGGCTATTTTGGTGATTTTTATAGCATAAATATAAGAATGATGCATTTTAGTTACACGCATTGTTTTTAGAAGTTAGACATCCCCTAAGCATAGCTAATGAACTTGTTGGACTGGTGCATGAGATCAGAACAGGAAGTGTCAGTTATAAGTGAAATCTGTGGTTTAAGTGACCATCTTAATAGACCTCTTGGGTTGATGTGCTTGCAATAGTTTCTGAGCCTTTTCCTGCCCACTCTGGGAATTTAGGTCTTTCTCCCTATTCTTGGATAACCCCATTCTTCTTGTTCTCCATAACAAAATCTAAGATTTAGCTAGAAGGCACCAAAGCTGTTTTTCCACTGATGGTTACTTAGTAGTGGCACAATCATTACCCAAGATATAAGATAATGATGGCAGTACATCACTGAAAGATGTGGGAAATTTTGGAAAGCAATTAAACCTTCTAAAAACAATGAAATGGAACAAAACAGATACATCGAAATCCTTCAACACCACAGCTAGTCATTTTTCTAAAACAAATTTCCTTACCTAGTGGGATCAGTTGGAGTCGTCAGTATCTGGTAATGTTTCAAACAATTTATGTATCAGCTCCTGAAAACAAACATAAAAATAAAATTACAGTTTCTGCAGAAAATTACTAAAGTATAAACATGGCTAATTTATGAACACTGGTGTACAATAAAAGTGAGAGTGTTACATTCCTACCCATAAAATTCCAGCATTAAACTCTTGAGACCATAATACCCTTTTCAGGTCCTATGGGGTATCCACTCCAGGACACCTTGGGGATCCATTACTTCACAATCTGAATCTACTTGGAATAGATGTGAAGCTTTATGATGTTAATCCATGTATCTTAAAACAATTTAAATAGTCCAACATCTCTGGGATGCTCCACCCAAGACCCCCTTCTGATGTGTTTTATCCCCTACTGAAGGGGAGGGATATGATCTCCATGTATAATACATAAGGGGGGATATGATCTCCATGTATAATACATAAGGGGGGATATGATCTTTATGTATAATACATAAGGGGGATATGATCTCCATGTATAATACATAAGGGGGATATGATCTCCATGTATAATACATAAGGGGGATATGATCTCCATGTATAATACATAAGGGGGGGATGTGATCTCCATGTATAATACATAAGGGGGGGATATGATCACCATGTATAATACATAAGGGGGGGATGTGATCTCCATGTATAATACATAGGGGGGATATGATCTCCATGTATAATACATAAGGGGGGGGATATGATCTCCATGTATAATACATAAGGGGGATATGATCTCCATGTATAATACATAAGGGGGATATGATCTCCATGTATAATACAGAAGGGGGATATGATCTCCATGTATAATACATAAGGGGGGATATGATCACCATGTATAATACATAAGGGGGGATATGATCTCCATGTATAGTACATAAGGGGGGATATGATCTCCATGTATAGTACATAAGGGGGGATATGATCTCCATGTATAGTACATAAGGGGGGATATGATCTCCATGTATAATACATAAGGGGGGGATATGATCTCCATGTATAATACATAAGGGGGGATATGATCTCCATGTATAATACATAAGGGGGATATGATCTCCATGTATAATGCATAAGGGGGGATATGATCTCCATGTATAATACATAAGGGGGGATATGATCTCCATGTATAATACATAAGGGGGGATATGATCTCCATGTATAATACATAAGGGGGGATATGATCTTCATGTATAAATACATCAGTGGTTCATATAGTGAACTCGGTGTAGAGCTATTCACCCTGAGGTCATCACAGAGGACAAGGGGGCACTCTTTATATCTGCAGGAAAAGAAATTTAATCTCCAAACACGGACTTGCTTTTGCTTCAAAAAAGTCCTGGATTCTTTCTTAGATACACAGAATATAACTGGATACTAACATTTATAGGTAAAGTTGATCCAGGGAATATCCGATTGCCTCTCAGGGGATCAGGAAGGCATTTTTTCCCCTGCAGGAGCAAATTGGATCATGTATTGCTGGGTTTTTTTGCCTTCCTCTGGATGAACTGTGGGTATAGGATAACAATTTTTTTTTTCTATGGTTGAACTAGATGGACTTTTGTCTTTTTTCAGCCAGACTAACTATGTAACTATGTAACATCTGTAAAGAGATCCATTGTTAGGCAGAACCAAATATTGTAAATTATTGTAAATGACCACCCCCTTTTTTTTATACTGCACTCCAGTCTGTTGGTCTTTTTTGGTAGCCACCACTTCTCTAATAAGGTTCAAGAGATCATTATGTCTAGGGAGCAACATTGAAATACAATATTATTCCTGGCTCCCCTGGTAGCTGACACTGTCTTAGTGGGCCCTAAAAGGCCTTGCATCGTACATGGTGATATTAGGAAGGAGGTAGCTAAAAGATCAGCGAAGGGTAACAGCTTGGTGGGTCTGGCAGGGAGAAAGTTTGAGACAGCAAGGAATAAGTTAAGTTTTTTTTTTAATCAGGTTTTTGTTTGTCAATGAGTAGGTTCTGGTACACAGAAGGGAGCAGAGCTCAGGGCATAAGAGTAGGTGATACATAGACCAATGTTCAACCAAAAAAACATCCAGTTCAGAGCTCTCCCACAAAAGACCCCCCTCACCTACAGTGCAGAACTGTCCTCACAAATCCCCTTCTACAGTGTGGAGTTCTCCCCCAAATCCCCCCAGTGCAGAGCAGCCCCCCAGATCATCCAACAATACAGATCCCCCCTCCCCCTGCAGTACAGAGCTCTCCCCTAAAATCCCCAGTACAGAGCTCTTCCCCCATATTATCCCCAGTAGAGATCTTCCCACAAACCCCCCAGTACAGAGCTCACCCCTAAATCCCCCAGTATAGAGTCCCTCCTTATATTATCCCCCAGTAGAGCTCTCCCCCCAAATCCCCCCAGTACAGAGGTCCTTCTCCAACCCCCCCCCAGTACAGAGATCCTTCTCCAACCCTCCCAGTACAGAGCTCTCCTTCAAATCCTCTCCCTTCCGAAGTATAATGCAATCCTCCATATTTCCCCAGTACTGAGCTCTCCCCCAAATCCCCCCCCCATCCCCCCAGTACAGAACTCTCCCACAAATTATCCCAACCAAAATGATTCCTGAGTACATAGCTACCCCCAAATCTGCTCTTCCCACAGTACAGCGCTCTCTCCCATGTACCCACCTCTCCCCACACACACCAGTACAGAGGGAAGCCCATTGAGCAGAGGCTGCATGTGGAAAATGTACCATTAAGAACAGGCTCAGGATGATCTGGATCAGCAGGAAGAGGGCAAATGACTGAAGTCGGACACTCATGGGCTGTAGGGTCTCACTGAGCAGGTGGAGCTAGTTCCTCCTGTCGTCACTAAAGTTGCTAACCGACCAATAGGATGCTTAGTAGCTCCAGATAAGGGTGCCAGAGGTGCCAGTACTGAGTACCGTCATGCTCCCACTGAATAAAAAGCCCTGTTGTTCAATATAGTCCACCAGACTTAACAAGCTTATCAGAGTCTTATAAAAAGATCAAAGAGACCGAAAGATGGAAGTTCAGCTCAGGGGCGGACTGACCATTTGGAAACTCGGGCCCGGGGTCTGTAGGGGGCGCCATGAAATGCCCCTGGTACCTTTTTCATAGACTTTTTTGAGTTTGGGCAAGAACACAAGGGTCCCATGATCCCCTATTGCCCGGGGGCCCCATGAGTTGTCAGTCCGCCCCTGGATTTCAGCTAAAAAAATGTCAATAGTAGGATTTAGTCCTCAAAATATTGTAGTTGCTAAAGATTGTTGTTATACAGTATTTTTATATTTTACTTTATACCATCAACATATTTTGCAGCACTTTCTAGAGTTAAAGAGATAACCAGAGTTTGGTCCTTGACCACAACTATCTGTAGCAATACTAAAAATGTAACAGGATACAAGAGGAAGGGGTTAAATTGCTTCAGCTCTGTAAGGACAGAATGGTTTCTGGAGGTTTTTAGAGATACTCTGAGGCTGAATCTGATTGGGGGGAAGACTGCTGCATGCAGCAAATGCCATTATTATTACTTTTCCATCTTCTCCTTTTTTTTTCTGCCTGAGTCTTTCTGATCTTGTATCTTTTCTGTATTATGAATCTCTTTAACTTTTCTTTTTTTTTTTCTTTTTTGGACATGCATTTAGTATTCTTCCTTGATACACTGTATACCTTGGGGAACATTCACATCTTTGTGTGGGCTCTCAACATGTCTAGGCATATAAAAAAAAAATGCACCTGCTTTATTTTTTGTAATGTAGCATTCTATAACATACAGAGCACTCACATCTATGTGCTTTAGCAGAGGTGCGTCTTTTATTGCTGCTTATATGCGTTGGGTTGACATTTCAAATAAATAATACAACAAAATACATACAATATATCGCCAAAATTATTGGGACACCTGTCCAAAGCAAGGTCCATAAAGACATGGATGAGTGAGTTTGGGGTGGAGGAACTTGAGTTGGCTGCACAGAGTCCTGACCTCAATCCAATAGAACACCTTTAGGATGAATTAGAGCGGAGACTGTGAGCCAGGCCTTCTCGTCCGACATCAGTACCTGACCTCACAAATGTGCTTCTGGAAGAATGGTCAAACATTTATTTATTTATTTATTTCAGGTACTTATATAGTGCTGTCAATTTACGCAGCGCTTTACATATATATATATATTGAACATTCACATCAGTCCCTAATCCTCATGGGGTGTACAATCTAAGGTCCCTAACTTACATTCATATATTAGGGCCAATGTAGACAGGATCCAATTAACCTACCAGCATGTCTTTGGAGTGTGGGAGGAAACTGGAGTACCTGGAGGAAACCCATGCAGGCACAGGGAGAACATGCAAACTCCATGCAGGAGGCGCCATGGTCGGGAATCGAACCAACGACCCATTTACTGCAAGGCATACGTGCTAACCACTAAGCCACTGTGCTGCCCATATTTCCACAAACCTTGTGGAGAGCCTTCCCAGAAGAGTTGAAGCTTTTATAGCTGCAAAGGGCCAACTCAATACTGAACCATACGGACTAAGACTGGGAAGCCATTAAAGTTCATGTGTTTGTAAAGTCAGGCGTTTCAATACTATACATATATGAATATGTGAACACCTGACAAATACACCCGCACTATATTGCTAAAAGTCCACCCTTCCAGATGACAAAGTTCAGTTGTTTCAGTGACATATAAACAATTGTGCACCTCCAAAATTTCGGTAAGAGTTTGGAGAAGGCCTTTTCTGTTTCAGCATTACTGTGCCCCTGTGTACAAAGCCAGCTCCATAAAGTCATGGTATGATGAGCTTGATGTGCAGGAAATGAAGTGGCTTGAACAAATGCTTCAGCCATTTTTAACTCCATTGAACTGGAACATCAATTGTGAGTTAGGTCTTGGTGACTCTTGCTAATGTTCATCACCATAAACAAAGTCTTCCCAGAAGATTGTAGGCTGTTATAATGGAAAAGCATGGGGCAACTCCATATCCATGGTTTTGGAGCAAGTTGTGTTCACAAGCTTTAGGCCCTATATATAATGTCAATAGGACACCTAATGCTGTGTTAGAACACAGGAAACTAAACCTAAGAATTTCCCCTCAAATGCTCAGCTAATTTAATACTGCCACTGAATTTTATTGTGAAATTTAATAGAGGGTCAGTTAATCCGGAGCTAATGCAGAGGTTTAATGAAAATACACTACAGCTGAAAATATGCTCATTTACAATGTGATATCACCCAGCTGGATAACCAAAATTGGGGCGCCACTGAAAAATTCCCAGAGAAGGAAAGAATGGCTGTTCTGCAATACTACAATCACATCACCATACCCTGATGTCTGTGTCTACAGTTACCATGAGTTTCCAATAGAGATGAACAAATGTATAATAGTCACGTCTCCTGGCAGACCAAAAATATTGCCCCCCATGATCTATTTTGCAATGAAGAATTTCATCTGCTCATTTTCCACCTTTTTTTTTTTTTCTCAATTAACCTCCCTAGCGGTCTGATTATGTCAGTATTTCTGTGCTGAAAGCGGTACATTATTTTGCATGGAAATATGTAGTTTTTTTATTGTAGGCCTGTACTTTTTAGGAATAACTCACTGAAATCTGTCCGAACAAGAGTCTAGTAAACATCCCGGGTATGATAAAATTTGAAACACGAAATCATAAATTATAATTTCATAAATAATCATAAAAATAATAATATAATAATACATTTATTTCCATAATGTAATCAAACCAAAAACACTGAAATTTGAAATAGAGCGCCAAGTTCGCACATCACTGAGCAAAGTCGCAAAATCATTTTCAGTGTCTGATGAGGAATTTCCCCCACGAATCATTATCACTCAATTCTGCAAGTGGTTCTGATTTACTATCGCTGTTCTCTAGCCGGTCTAAAACCGCTTTTGACCTAAAGGGACGCTTTTTGGACGCCATGGACGTTTCTCAGTTTCCAGGCAGAAAGAACAGTAAAAATGCAGGCAGGGCGCCGGACAAAGCACTCGGGAGAAAATGTATGTGAAATGGTTTGATACAGGAATGTTATACTATGTGATTTTAGTGAATTTAGTGAATGCCCTTTTTGTCATTTTCAAATTTCCCGCCGGTCCATCCCCCATACGCCCCGATGTCGCAGGGGACGGAACCCAGAAGACAGATGCCGGCATCCGCCGGAGGACATTACAGGGGACACTGCAGGAGGGACATCACGGGAGCACAGAACAAGGTAAGTGAAGAACAGATCCCGGAGCAGCGCCGCATGGTAAGCCCGAGTGTAGCTCACGGTTACCGCTTGTGGTACTGAAACTTTACCCCGAGCTACACTCGGGAATACCGCCAAGGAGGTTAAACTGATGGTTTCGGGTCCATTCTATTTATTTTGGTTTTAACTGATTTTTTTTTTTCAACACGTGTATAAAATCTTAATTCTACAAATACTTTTTACATAGAATTCAGATGTTTATTTATTTTTTAACAGAAAGCACAGTAGCAGCTGTTTCCCTTCAGACTCTCGCTTTGATTGAAATTTCCAACAAAATCAGCTGAACAGGCAGACTAGAGGGAGATTGAGATTCACTGCATTAAATCTGTAAATAGTTTTTTTTTAATGGAACAGCAAGTACAGACAGGTAAACATAGGCTGGATCTCAACATGCTGTAAATGTATAAGAATTAAAAATAAATAACACAACACAAAGCACAAAAATAAAGAACATGCACTATAATGTGGGCAGCACAGTGGCTAAATGGTTAGCACTTCTGCCTGGCAGTACTAGGATCATTGGTTCAAATCCCAACCATGGCACCACCTGCCTGGAGTTTGCATGTTCTCCCTGCACCTGCGTGGGTTTCCTCCAGGTACTCCGGCTTCCTCCCACACTCCAAAGACATGCTGGTAGGTTAATTGGCACTAGTATGTGTATGTATGAATGTAAGTTAGGGATCTTAGATTTCACACCCCTTCACCCTTAGGGACTGATGTGTACAATGTACAATGCATACGTAAAGTGCTGTGTAAATTGATGGCGCTGTATAAGTACCTGAAATAAATCATAATAAATATTGCCAAAAGTATTGGGACACCCCTCCAAATCAATGGACTCAGGTGTTCCAAAATTCAAACACCTAGGCGTACAGACTGCTTCTACAAACATTTGTGAAAGAATGGGTCACTCTCAGGAGCTCAGTGACTCCAAGCGTGGTCCCGTGATAGGTTGTCACCTGTGCAATAAGTCATCCATGAAATTTCCTGGCTACTAAATATTCCACACTCAACTGTTAGTTCTATTATAACAAAGTGAAAGCAACTGGGAACAACAGCAACTCAGCCATCAGGTGTTATGCCACGTAAAAATGACAGAGCTGAAGTATGCGCAGAAGTCAGCAACTGTCTGCAGAGGCAATAGCTAAAGACCTCCAAACTTCATGCAGCTTTCAGATTAGCACAACAACAACAACGTGTAGAGAGCTTCACAGGATGTTTCCTTGGTCAAACAGCTGCATCCAAGGCTTACATCACCAAGTGCAATGCAAAGCATCGGATGCCGTTGTGTAAAGCACGCCGCCACTGGACTCTAGAGCAGAGGAGACATGTTCTCTGGAGTGATGAATCACGCTTCTCTGTCTGGAAATCCAATGGATGTCAGTTTTTGGCGATTGTCAGTAGAACGGTACTTACCTTACTGCATTGTGCCAAGTGTAAAGTTTGGTGGAGGGAGGACAACTTTGTGGGGACAGTTTGGGGATGGCCCCTTCCTGTTCCAACATGATTGTGCACCAATGCACAAAGCAAATCATAAAGACATGGATGAGCGAGTTTGGGTGGAGGAACTTGACTGGCCTGATCTCAAC
Source organism: Staurois parvus (assembly GCF_062004578.1). Classification (NCBI taxonomy): domain Eukaryota; kingdom Metazoa; phylum Chordata; class Amphibia; order Anura; family Ranidae; genus Staurois; species Staurois parvus. The sequence goes on along the minus strand of NW_028317980.1, from coordinate 2,681,613 downwards.
CCGATAGCACACTTTTGGGATGAATTAGAATGGAGACTGCGATCCAGGCCTCCTCCCCCGACATCAGTGCCTGACCTCACAAATGTCCTTCTGGAAGAATGGTCCAACATTCCCATAGACACCCTCCTAAACCTTGTGGACGGCCTTCCCAGAAGAGTTGAAGCTGTTATAGCTGCAAAGGGCGGGGCCAACTCAATATTGAACCCTACGGACTAAGACTGGGATGTCATTACAGTTCATGTTTGTGTAAAGGCAGGCGGCCCAATACTTTTGGCAATATAGTGTAAGTCCAGATTAAATTTTATTCAGACTCTTGTATCATAAAAAGCTATTGATTGGCATGTGGTGTGTAGGATTTCGAATGGTAACTTGTAAATCTATATTTGTATGTAATTTATATTTATATTATATTTATTATTTACTGTTATCTGTGTTCCCAGGAGGGGGATCAAATAGTCCTCACCAGCACACCATCCTTGTACAGAAATAAAGTTATTGACAATAACCTATTGTAGATCCATGGTTGTAATTAGAGATGAGCGAATTATTCAAAAATTCGATTCGGCTGATTCGCCGAATTTGAGGAAGAAATTCGATTCGATGCGAATTAATTCGCTACGAATTTAACTTATTAAAAGGGTTTCTAGGCTTCAGAGAGTCTTTAAATTAGTGCAGAACACTGTACCTTTAATTTAAATGCCCTTGGAGATGAGGAAGGACAAGGAGAAGGAGAAGGATGAGAAGAAGGAGAAGGAGAAGGATGAGAAGAAGGAGAAGGAGAAGGATGAGAAGAAGGAGAAGGAGAAGGATGAGAAGAAGGACAAGGATGAGAAGAAGGAGAAGGAGAAGGAGAAGGAGAAGGAGAAGGATGAGAAGAAGGAGAAGGATGAGAAGATGGAGAAGGAGAAGGATGAGAAGAAGGAGAAGGAGAAGGATGAGAAGAAGGAGAAGGATGAGAAGGAGGAGAAGGAGAAGGATGAGAAGAAGGAGAAGGATGAGAAGAAGGAGAAGGATGAGAAGAAGGAGAAGGAGAAGGATGAGAAGAAGGAGAAGGATGAGAAGAAGGAGAAGGATGAGAAGAAGGAGAAGGATGAGAAGAAGGATGAGAAGAAGGATGAGAAGAAGGAGAAGGATGAGAAGAAGGATGAGAAGAAGGAGAAGGATGAGAAGAAGAAGGATGAGAAGAAGAAGAAGGATGAGAAGAGGAGAAGGATGAGAAGAAGGAGAAGCATGAGAAGAAGGATGAGAAGAAGGAGAAGGATGAGAAGAAGGATGAGAAGAAGGAGAAGGATGAGAAGAAGGAGAAGGAGAAGGATGAGAAGAAGGAGAAGGAGAAGGATGAGAAGATGGAGAAGGATGAGAAGAAGGAGAAGGAGAAGGATGAGAAGAAGGAGAAGGAGAAGGATGAGAAGAAGGAGAAGGAGAAGGATGAGAAGAAGGAGAAGGATGAGAAGAAGGAGAAGGAGAAGGATGAGAAGAAGGAGAAGGATGAGAAGAAGGAGAAGGATGAGAAGAAGGATGAGAAGAAGGAAAAGGATGAGAAGGAGAAGGAGAAGGATGAGTTAGAAGGAGAAGGAAACAAATAGATACAATGTTTCAACCGCTGTATGGAGTGAATGTCACAGAACTGTCAGAAATAGGCTATTTCTGACAGTTCTGTGACATTCCCTCCATACAGCGGTTGAAACATTGTATCTATTTGTTGAAACCGCTGTATGGAGTGAATGTCACAGAACTGTCAGAAATAGCGGAGCTCTGCAGATACACTTAGCGGAGCTCTGCAGATACACTTTTTGCCGGCTTGGAATTCTTCTTATTTTCATCCTACTTCTTCTTCTTCTTCTTCATCCTCATCCTCTTCTTCTTCTTCTGAGGATGAAGAAGAAGAAGAAGAAGAAGTAGGATGAAAATAAGAAGAATTCCAAGCCGGCAAAAAGTGTATCTGCAGAGCTCCTCTAAGTGTATCTGCAGAATAGAGGAGCTCTGCAGATACACTTTTTGCCGGCTTGGAATTCTTCTTATTTTCATCCTACTTCTTCTTCTTCATCCTCATCCTCAGAAGAAGAAGAAGAGGATGAGGATGAGGATGAAGAGGAAGAAGAAGAAGAAGTAGGATGAAAATAAGAAGAATTCCAAGCCGGCAAAAAGTGTATCTGCAGAGCTCCTCTAAGTGTATCTGCAAAATAGAGGAGCTCTGCAGATACACTTTTTGCCGGCTTGGAATTCTTCTTATTTTCATCCTACTTCTTCTTCTTCTTCTTCATCCTCAGAAGAAGAAGAGGATGAGGATGAAGAGGAAGAAGAAGAAGAAGAAGAAGTAGGATGAAAATAAGAAGAATTCCAAGCCGGCAAAAAGTGTATCTGCAGAGCTCCTCTATTCTGCAGATACACTTAGAGGAGCTCTGCAGATACACTTTTTGCCGGCTTGGAATTCTTCTTATTTTCATCCTACTTCTTCATCCTCATCCTCAGAAGAAGAAGAAGAGGATGAGGATGAAGAGGAAGAAGAAGAAGAAGAAGTAGGATGAAAATAAGAAGAATTCCAAGCCGGCAAAAAGTGTATCTGCAGAGCTCCTCTATTCTGCAGATACACTTAGAGGAGCTCTGCAGATACACTTTTTTGCCGGCTTGGAATTCTTCTTATTTTCATCCTACTTCTTCTTCTTCTTCCTCTTCATCCTCAGAAGAAGAAGAAGAGGATGAGGATGAGGATGAAGAGGAAGAAGAAGAAGAAGAAGTAGGATGAAAATAAGAAGAATTCCAAGCCGGCAAAAAGTGTATCTGCAGAGCTCCTCTATTCTGCAGATACACTTAGAGGAGCTCTGCAGATACACTTTTTGCCGGCTTGGAATTCTTCTTATTTTCATCCTACTTCTTCTTCTTCTTCTTCTTCATCCTCATCCTCTTCTTCTTCTTCTGAGGATGAGGATGAAGAAGAAGAAGAAAAAGTGTATCTGCAGAGCTCCGCTATTTCTGACAGTTCTCTGACTTTCACATTTACAGCGGTTGAAACATTGTATCTGTTTCCGAATAAAAACATCTGTATCCTAAATGGAAACAAATAGATACAATGTTTCAACCGCTGTACATGTGAAGGAACTGTCAGAGAACTGTCAGAAATAGTGGAGCTCTCTGCAGGGACACTTTTGCCGGCTGATCGGGAAAAATCCGATTCGCGCATCCGAAGTAGGCTAATATTCGGATTCGACTTTTTCCTGAAATTCGAATCGAATTCCACTTCGCCTGGTTCGATTCGCTCATCTCTAGTTGTAATAATATAGAACAGTGCTTCTCAACCTATTTGTCTAATGTAAAGAATGTAAATATTACTTATCATTGGGAAACCTCGGCCTGAGACGACGCACACAACTATATTGATGGAATTAACTTAATATTGCAAGCCCCCGAGTCCCCCCTCCCAGCACACCAGACCCCCCCCCCGCATGTACATCAGAGGCCCCCTATACAAAGAGTCCCTAATTACAGCAGAGTGTACCCTATACACCAAAGGCCCCCCCATACATGAGTCCCCCCCCATTACATCAGTGTCTCCCCATCACATCAGACTCTCCCAATCACCACACAGTCTCTCAATGATCACAGAGTCCTCCCATCACATAGCTCCCCCCAAATTACTCAACCCCCCCAACACAGAGAGCTCCCCTTTTTTCACATCAGAGCCCTAAATTGTGTCTCCACAAGAGTGGCAGAGGGTGGAAGGTGGATGCAATCTTCAGGAAGCAGACTTCCATTTTCTCGTACATGCTGGAGGGGGCAACCCTGCATGCTGCCTGCCCTAGATCAGAGTCATGTGTTACCATGGTGTGGATGAACACCATAGCATCATATAATGCTATGCACCTTATCCCTAGAGCAGTGGTCTCCAAACTGTGGCCTGGGGGCTAGATGTGGAACTTGACTTGCCTTTACCTGGCCCTTGGAGCACTATTCTACCAACTGACACCATTGATGGGGCACTATTCCTCCCACTGACAGCATCAGGGGTGTGGGGGGGCTCTATTACTCCCATTGATACTAGCAATAGGGCACTCTTCATGCCATTCAACCCAATGATGGGGCACTGCTTATGTCCATTGATGCTGGGGCATTTTCTGCTCCCACTGGTCACAGCCCCTCTAAAGTCTAAACTGGCCCTTTGCTTGGAAATTTTGGAGACTCCTACCCTAGAGCATCATTGGTTGTTAGAGTGCTGGTGGCCTGCCTGCTCACACCATGGCAGTGCCTGTTGCTGATCCAGGTCATACTTTCCCATGCTTGCAGCACCTCAGGCTAACCCAAACATCACCCTTGTTGGGAAACAATGTTATACAGGGGCGGACTGACAACTCATGGGGCCTCTGGGCAATAGGGGATCATGAGACCCCTGTGTCCTTGCCCAAACTCAAACAAGCCTATGAAAAAGGTACCAGGGGCATCTCATGGGGCCCCCTACTGATCCCGGGCCCTCGGGCAGTGCCCGAATTTCCAAATGGTCAGTCCGCCCCTGATGCTATAACCGTAACAGAGGGAGATGTCTTCTCATGTCCTGTTCTGTCACTAGGACTGGAAGTTTGGAAAAAGCTGCCCAAGTAAAGATCTGTCAGAGGTTCTTTCCCTTCTCGACTCTAGCCAAAATCAAAAAGCTTTTTTTTAAAAAAAACCCAAGAAGCTAGAAAAAAATATTTGATATACTTTTTAAAATATTTGTTGGCATGAAAAAATATGAGCTTAGAAGCCCTTTAATAAAACCTGCAAAGCAGGAACGTCCCCGCTGGGATCTAAAGTTCCTTCACAGCTGGAGATCGTAGGTTGCCCAAATCTGCCTTATATAACTATACACCAAGTTCCCAGGAGAGGATAATCTACTCATTGCAATGGCACGGTAGGGCTTAGGTGTAAGTCATGGGTTGGAGGGAAGGAAGCTCCATCAGATAATAAGAAGAGGAAATTAGATACTTTATGTCAATCACATATACTGCAAGGGAGAGCAGGTCGTGTGGTCGGTCTGATTTACAGTAGAACAAGCTGCAGTGTAACTAAGTGAGCACTGACAGAATACTGCTTAACCCAACAGATGATGGAGGTGAATGCTGCGCTCACCAGAAAAAAGGGGAGAAAAGGTTTATTTGATGCAAACTGTAAATTAAAAGTCTGGTCCTAGGATACTGAATACTGTGATAAGCTGTAATGATCTTCTGAGCTCAAACCCTTATTTAAGGAGGGAAACACACAGGCAGGGATTACTGGCCTCCTACTGAACATGTTAGAAGCACGGCCTTTAATTATTTGATTTATTGATAGAACCTTAGGCTGCACCTGAGCCCCCCCAAAAAAATATTGAAAAAAAAACAGAGATTTATTGGCAAGGAATTGCCCGCTGCACTTTATTATTTTATTATGTAAAATACTGATTGAACAATAAATAATTAGCCAAGCAAATAAAATACAAATATATTATTATTATTATTAATAATAATGTATTTATTTTATTTATTTCAGGTACTTATATAGCACTGTCAATTTACGCAGCACTTTACATATATATTGTACATTCACATCAGTCCCTAACCCTCAAGGGGTGTACAATCTAAGGTCCCTAACTCACATTCCTTCATACACATACTAGGGACAATTTAGACAGGAGCCAATTTACCTACCAGTATGTCTTTCAATAATTATTATTATAATTATTTTTATTATTATTGATTTTATTATTACCAATATTATTAATACGGATGCAAAGTATTATATTCTTCTTCTAATAATTATTATTAATAATAATGTATTTATTTTATTTATTTCAGGTACTTATATAGCACCATCAATTTACGCAGCGCTTTACATATATATTGTACATTCACATCAGTCTCTCAAGGAGCGTACAATCTAAGGTCCCTAACTCACACTCATACATACACATACTAGGGACAATTTAGACAGGAGCTAATTTACCTACCAGCATGTCTTTCAATAATTATTATTATTATTATTTTTATTGATTATATTATTACCAATATTATTAATACAGATGCAAAGTAATATATTCTTCTAATAATTATTAATAATAATAATAATAATGTATTTATTTTATTTATTTCAGGTACTTATATAGCGCCGTCAATGTGCAGCACTGTACATATATATTGTATATTCACATCAGTCCCTAAAAAGGGTGTACAATCTAAGGTTCCTAACTTACAATCATACATACACATACTAGGGACAATTTAGACAGGAGCCAATTTACCTACCAGCACGTTTTTCAATAATTATTATTATTATTGATTATATTATTACCAATATTATTAATACAGATGTACAGTATTATATTCTTCTAATTATTATTATTAATAATAATAATAATAATAATAATAATAATAATGTATTTTATTTATTTCAGGTACTTATATAGCTCTGTCAATTTACGCAGCACTTTACATATATATTGTACATTCACATCAGTCTCTCAAGGAGTGTACAATCTATGGTCCCTAACTCACATTCATACATACACATACTAGGGACAATTTAGACAGGAGCCAATTTACCTACCAGCATGTCTTTCAATTATTATTATTATTATTTTTATTATTATTGATTATATTATTACCAATATTATTAATACGGATGCAAAGTATTATATTCTTCTTCTAATAATTATTATTAATAATAATAATTCATACATACACATACTAGGGACAATTTAGACAAGAGCCAATTTACCTACCAGCATGTCTTTCAATAATTATTATTATTTTTATTATTATTGATTATATTATTACCAATATTATTAATACGGATGCAACGTATTATATTCTTCTAATAATTATTATTATTAATAATAATAATAATATATTTATTTTATTTATTTCAGGTACTTATATAGCGCCGTCAATTTACGCTGCGCTGTACATATATATTGTACATTCACATCAGTCTCTCAAGGAGCGTACAATCTAAGGTCCCTAACTCACATTCATACATACACATACTAGGGCCAATTTAGACAGGAGCCAATTTACCTACCAGCATGTCTTTCAATTATTATTATTAATTATATTATTACCAATATTATTAATACGGATGCAAAGTATTATATTCTTCTTCTAATAATTATTATGAATAATAATGTATTTATTTCAGGTACTTATATAGCACCGTCAATTTACACAGCACTGTACATATATATTGTACATTCACATCAGTCCCTAACCCTCAAGAGGTGTACAATCTAAGGTCCCTAACTCACATTCATACATACACATACTAGGGACAATTTAGACAGGAGCCAATTTACCTACCAGCATGTTTTTCAATAAATATTATTATTATTGATTATATTATTACCAATATTATTAATACAGATGTACAGTATTATATTCTTCTAATTATTATTAATAATAATAATGTATTTTATTTATTTCAGGTACTTATATATAGCATCGTCAATTTACGCAACGCTGTACATATATATTGTACATTCACATCAGTCCCTAACCCTCAAGGGGTGTACAATCTAAGGTCCCTAACTTACACTCATACATACACATACTAGGGACAATTTAGACAGGAGCCAATTAACCTACCAGCATGTCTTTCGATTATTATTATAGATTATATTATTACCAATGTTATTAATATGGATTCAAAGTATTATATTATTAATAGTATTTAAAAAATAATAATAGCTCTGTCACCAAGACTCAAGCCAAACCACACCAAACAAGGAGTTACAAACCACATAAAGTACCGCATCTAAGGAAAAAGTGGGTGGTCCCTTTTCAGCCCAGTCTGGAATACCAGCCTCAGTGAAGTCATCAATATATACACCCCTGCAGGTCTGCCATAATAACCGTCACTTTATAAAACTGGAACTACACTGTATCTGAGCACCACAAACCTAAAATGCTATTTAATGCCCTACTAAAGCTCTCTAATGACCTACTAACTGCAAAAACCAACGGCCACTATTCAATACTCCTACTACTCAACCTCTCCGCGACTTTTGACAAGGTTGACCATCCCCTCCTCCTCAAAAAACAACACTCTTTTGGCCTCAGCGACTCCGCTCTCTCCTGGTTCTCCTATCTATCGCAGTGCTCCTTCAGTGTTACCTATAATGCTGCCACCTCCACTTCACTCCCTCCCTCTGTAGGAGTTCCCCAAGGTTCTGTCCTTAGACCCCTTCTCTTCTCCATCTACACCTCCTCCCTTGGTCACTTGATAAGCTCCCACGGCTTCAATTACCATCTCTCTGCCGATGACATGCAAATCTATCTCTCTACCCCTCACCTCACCCCTTCAGTTTCCACCCGCATCGCTAGCCGACTAAGCGACATATTGGCTTGGATGTCAATCCACTTCCTCAAACTCAACCTTTCCAAAACTGAGCTCCTAGTATTCCCCCCAGCCCGTGCCCCCTCCACTGACTTCACCATAAACATCGCTAACACCATCCTCAGTCCATCCCCTCATGCCAGGGTACTAGGTGTAATCCTAGACTCCCATCTGTCCTTCCAGCCCCAGATCCAATCGCTGACAAACTCATGTAGACTTCACCACCACAACATCTCCAAGATACAACCGTTCCTAACCTCAGAAACCACTAAGCAACTTCTTCACTCCCTGGTTATCTCTCGCCTTGACTATTGTAACTCCCTCCTCATTGGCCTACCTCATCGCAGGCTATCCCCCCTCCAGTCTATCATGAACGCTGCTGCCAGACTCATCCACCTTACTAACCATTCTGTATCTGCCACCCCTCTCTGCCAATCCCTCCACTGGCTCCCAGTTGCCCAGCGGATAAAATTCAAAACTCTAACACTGACATATAAAGCCATCCACAACACTGCCCCAATTTACATAACCGATCTTATCTCTAAATATCACCCAAACCGTACACTCCGCTCCTCGCAAGACCTCCTACTCTCTAGCTCCCTTATCTCCTCCTCCCATGCTCGTCTCCAAGACTTCTCCAGAGCTTCCCCCATGCTCTGGAACTCCCTACCCCAATCTATCAGACTATCACCTACTCTACTTACCTTTCGGCGATGACTAAAAACCTTTCTCTTTCTCATTGTCTCCCACTACAATGTAAAGCGCTGAGCGCTATATAAATCCTGTATAATAATAATAATAATTTAATTCATTTTTAATATTCAAAGCAAACTCACCCATCTATCCATGTACCAGTGCTTTATTTTGTTGAGAGATCCCTTTGAAACCCCCCCCCTAGCATTTTTGGCTGTGGCCATCCTGAGTAAGAGTGGATGATTCATGTAGCATTTACTTCCTGGAATCCATCTGCGTTTAGCTCAGGCATGCAGGCAGGAGGATGTGCCTAGCTGAGAAAGTTTCTACCAGGGGCGGACTGACCATTTGGAAACTCGGGCACTGCCCGGGGTCAGTAGGGGGCCCCATGAGATGCCCCTGGTACCTTTTTCATAGGCTTTTTTGAGTTTGGGCAAGGACACAGGGGCCCCATGATCCTCTATTGCCCGGGGGCCCTATGAGTTGTCAGTCCGCCACTGGTTTCTACCAATGAAAGAAAAAAAAATACCCATAAAGACTCCTGGGATGTATGTCATCTTTTTGGCCTAGGCCAGAAACCAGGAAGCAACTTAAGAAATGTATAAAAAAAAAATTAACAAGAAAAAAATATATACCTTCCTATCTATTTACTAATGCTAGCAGCATAGGGATTAAAAAAAAACCAGTGTTGAATGAGAGAGTTTAGTTTTGCTTTAAGTATTAGCTGGGGTTTGGTTTTAGTTAGCTGGGGTTTTGTTAGTGTATCTAAATTATCTAAATCAGCTAGTCCACCTAAACCAACCAAATCCCCCACCCCTCGGGCTCACAATGCTGCTGTCCAAAGGTGTCTCTGTTGCTCTTCCACTCAGAGTGGAGCCACCCTAAGACAGGAGGTGTGTGTACTGGCCAGGTCACCAGGTGAAAATAAAGGAAAACAGCCTAAAAAAGAAAACTAATGCAGCCATCACACCTTGTTAAACTTCAAAATATACATTTTGTTTGTATAATACCCCTTTAACTGGGGTCTCCTAGGAGCAATATGGTTAATTTATGTAATGGCCCACCTCGAAATTTTAAAAATATATATTTTGTAGTGAAATCTTTACATATTAGTGATGCATGGTTGGAGTTTAAAACAATAACCCATTAGGTGTATGAACAAGACAAATGCTGTGGAGTCGTTTTAGCCCAATGTATTGGAACAGAAGTTTGGTGCATTAGTTCAGATTCAGCAGAAGGCTGTATGAGAAGCAAGACAGTTCTGCCACTAAGCAATCTATTTCGCTGTGCAGAAACCTGCTAATCGATTGTCAGTCATGTGTTTTAATAGATTATCTGGCTCAAGCTGAAACCTAGCTGTACCAATCCCGTCTCTCTGAGCGCCCCCCTACATACAGCTCCCCCTACATACACCTATTCAATTGCTCGGTAACACAAATTTCTAAACAAATAGCAACAACTCAATGCATATAGGCATGTACTGTAGATGCCGTGAAGACAAATTTCTGAAGTTCAAACCGAGCAGCAGAATGGGGAAGAAAGGGGATTTAAGTAATTTTGAATGTGGCATGGTTGTTGGTGCCAGATGGGCTGGTCTGAGTATTTCAAAAACTGCTGATCTACTGGGATTTCCACACACAACCATCTCTAGGGTTTACACAGAATGGTCTGAAAAAGAGAAAATATCCAGTGAGTGGCAGTTGTGTGGATGAAAATGTCTTGTTGAGGTCAGAGGAGAATGGGCAGACTGGTTGGAGATGATAGAGAGGCAACAGTAATTAATGTCAATATCGACCAAAATCTCTGAGGAATGTTTCCAACACCTTGTTGAATCTATGCCAAGAAGAATTATGGCAGTTCTGAAGGCAAAAGGGGGTCCAACCCGATACTAGCAAGGTGGACCTAATAAAGTGGCCGGTGAGTGTATTCAGCGGCAGTTGTGTGGACCAAAATGCCTTGTTGATGTCAGAGGAGATTTTACTAATTTTATTGATAAAGAATTTTAGTACCCAACTCAATTTTAATCAGCTTTTCCTAAACTGTTGAGATTCTAGGCACTGGCTTTCTGTTACTTTATGTGAGCCACTGACCTGCTTCAAGCATGCAGCAAGTGAAGCCAGATTTTAAAGTCAGTGACTCAGAAAGTACTGTAGACATCAGATTAAAGTGACGGTCAGGAAACTAGAACTTTTCAAAAAGAGTGGCCAACAACAAAAAGGAGGAATATTTAATGTGCAACCAATCAATACAGTTTTGATTATTCGTCTTGCTGACCTACAATAGCAAAAATTGTTTTTTTTTTTTTCTTATTTCTTTTTTTTTTTTTTTGCTATGGTTCCTCTTAGCTGTTTTTTTTTTTTTAAATCAAATTCATACAGTATATGTTTAATAAGAATTCAAGCAAGACTATGTAAATGTGTACAGGCTTTTTATGGAGACGGTGTCTTGTTTGAGTATAATTACATTTCTATTACTTTCCTATTATCCCCAGCAAACCTTCTCAAATATGACAATGTAATTACAGGAGGCCTGCACTGGCTAAGAATGCAGAGAGCTGGAGTGACTGACTGCATTCAGCTCATAGATCAATGTTCTGATGGTCTCTGGTTTCAGTCACCAGCAGAGGATGGTGCCAGGGTTCACGGGCAGGAAGGGCTGTACTGTGTGGCAGAGCTGTGTAAATCTCAGGACTGGATGGACAGAGATACAAATCCTTTGGCAAGTAAAACAGCTCTTAAATGTATTTCAGCACTATACACTCCCCAGCAGGGGCGGACTGACCATTTGGAAACTTGGGCACTGCCCGAGGGCCCGGCGTCAGTAGGGGGCCCCATGAGATGCCCCTGGTACCTTTTTCATAGGCTTTTTTGAGTTTGGGCAAGGACTCAGGGGCCCATGATCCCCTATTGCCCGGGGGCCCCATGAGTTGTCAGTCTGCCTCTGGTAGGGGGCCCCATGAGATGCCCCTGGTACCTTTTTCATAGGCTTTTTTGAGTTTGGGCGAGGACACAGGGGCCCCATGATCCCCTATTGCCCAGGGGCCCCATGAGTTGTCAGTCCACCCCTGTATAGCATTGTTTCCCAACAAGGGTGATGTCTGGGTTAGCCTGGGGTGCTGCAAGCATGGGAAAGTATGACCTGGATCAGCAACAGGCACTGCCATGGTGTGAGCAGGCAGGCCACCGGCACTCTAACAACCAATGATGCTCTATGGTAGGAGTCTCCAAAACTTCCAAGCAAAGGGCCAGTTTAAACTTTAGAGGGGCTGTGACCAGTGGGAGCAGAAAATGCCCCAGCATCAATGGACATAAGCAGTGCCCCATCATTGGGTTGAACGGCATGAAGAGTGCCCTATTGCTAGTATCAATGGGAGTAATAGAGCCCCCCCCCCCCGCTTTTTTGAGTATGGGCAAGGACACTGGGGCCCCATGATCCCCTATTGCCCGGGGGCCCCATGAGTTGTCAGTCCGCCCCTGCTCCCCAGCCACTTTATTAGGTCCACCTGTTCAATTGCTTGGTAACACAAATTGTTAATCAGCCAATCACATGGCAGCAACTCAATGCATTTAAGCATCTAGACGTGGTGAAGACAACTTGCTGACGTTCAAACCGAGCATCAGAATGGGGAAGAAAGGGGATTTAAGTGACTTTGAACATGGCATGGTTGTTGGTGCCAGATGGTCTGGTCAAAAACTGCTCACTACTGGGATTTACATGCACAGCCATCTCTAGGGAAATCGAGACTCAGCGGTCCAGGCAACGGTTTTTCAAACGTCTATTGACCAATTCTGGTGAGCCTGTGTGAATTGTAGCCTCTGTTTCTTGTTCTTAGCTGACAGGAATGGCACCCGGTGTGGTCTTCTGCTGCTGTAGCCCATCTGCTTCAAGGTTTGACATGTTGTAGATTCAGAGATGGTATTCTGCATACCTTGGTTGTAATGAGTGGTTATTTGAGTTACTGTTGCCTTTCTGTCATCCTGAACCAGTCTGCCCATTCTCCTCTCACATCAACAAGACATTTTCATTCACATAACTGCCAGTCACTAGATATTTTCTCTTTTCCGGACCATTCTCTGGAAACCCTAGAGATGGTTGTGCGTGAAGATCCCAGTAGATCAGCCATTTTTGAAGTACTCAGCCCAGCCCGTCTGGCACCAACAACCATGCCACGTTCAAAGTCACTTTAATCCCTTTCTTCCCCATTCTGATGCTCAGTTTGAACGTCAGCAAGTCGTCTTCACCACGTCTAGATGCCTAGTTGCTGTCATATGATTGGCTGATTAGCAATTTGTATTAGCAAGCAATTGAAGAGGTGTACCTAATAAAGTGTCTGGTGAGTGTAGTCAAAACTTATTTTCATTTTGGATAGAGTAAGGGTGGGGTTCTAACCCTTGTCAGTTTCTCCATCAGTGTCCCATTGGAGAGATTTCCCTTCAATTCCTCACGATAGCCAAAACTGGAAGTGAGAGAAAATCCCTCTAAATGGATGCAGTGGTGTATTCAGGTTTTGTGCTGCCCTAGGTAACATAAAAATCGTCTGCCCCCACAGACACGGACCAACACCCCCCCCCTCCCTCCTGTGGAGAGAGCCTGACATTGAACAACAACACCCCTGCCCCCCACCTGGGAGAGCTTTCCATAACCCCCCCCACCCCGGTGATAGAGAGAAAGACTCATCTTCACAGCTCCAGACATCCCCGGGAATGAAAGTCAGGTTCTACATACACCATCAAGCAGCCCGCAGCCTCTCTCGTATCCCACCTGGTTCCCATGGTACGTGTGTCCTTTCTTTCAAACCTTCTTCTGGGTGGAGGTGCTGCCCCCCTGAAAAATGCCGCCCTAGGCAAGTGCCTTGTTTGCCTTGTGGTAAATACACCCCTAAATGGATGGAATCCCTGGTTGTGCACATCGGACGATTCCCTCTCTATTCCTGTTCTGGGGACAACCCAAAATTTGCATTACTTTCACTCTCAGTGATGACAGTAAACAGGATAAATAGTGAGGGCAAAACTCCTTAATGAGACCCAGACAGCAATAAAAACAGGGGTTCTAATCTCTCTCAACTTTATCCAAAACGTAAAAACAAGTTTTGCCTTTATTTATAATTTTTTATATTTAAATTTTTTTAATTGAAAAGAGAAGTTTGGGGTTTATATATATATATATATATATATATATATATATATATATATATTTTTTTTTTTTTTAATTATACTTACCTAGGGGGATGCAGCATTGATCTGATGCTGCATCTGTCCCCTGCAGGTTCTAAGTGTGAGAACTGAGCGATCAGACACCACTGATCACTCACTTCTCTCCCTCCGCTCCTCCGGGACTGTCAGTCTCCGGCTCTCTGCTTTGTTCCCCCCAGCACTCACTGGAGCACTGGGCTGTAGAGGGGGTGAGAGGGGCTGACTCAGGCTCTCAGCGAATCGCTGAGAGACTGAGCCAGTTGCCAGTCCAGGAATATGGGTGGATCAGGGGCGGACTGACCATTCGAGCACTGCCCGAGGGACCGGGGTCAGTAGGGGGCCCCATGAAATGCCCCTGGTACCTTTTTTATAGGCTTTTTTGAGTGTGGGCAAGGACACGGGGGCCCTATGATCCCCTATTGCCCGGGGGCCCCCATGAGTTGTCAGTACGCCCCTGGGGTGGATACCGAATTTAAAGTCCAGATCTTTCCCCAGCCTGGACCGTCTGAGTGACGTCAGATGACAGCAGACTTTAGACCGCTGTCGGCTGAAAACGGGTCAAAGGAGTGCAGAACGAACTGCCCTGCTGTGATTCACAGCCTTGGTTGTACTTCTCCTTTTAAGGCCTCATGCATACATGCAAAAAAGCAGCTTCTTTAGGCATTTGAGGTTTTTTTTTTTTTAATCCTCATGCACACGGGACTTTTTTTAGCGTTTTTGGATTAGCGATTAGAGCCGCTTTACCGTGTTTAGCGGCATTTTCTCACGTTTTTCTGCATTTGCGTTTTTTAGCATTTGGCAGCGTTTTTTGATCTGAAAAAAAAACTCCAAAAATACCGGTTTGCTGCGTTTTACTGTTTTTTGGCGCATTTTTCAGCATTAGACCATTTTTACAGTTAAACTCCTCTAGAAACCCACTAGTCCTGGTTTTTTTTTTTATCAAGCCAAAAAAACGTTGATTACAGTCTGTATGCATGGACACATAGGATAACATGCTGGGGGCTTTACTAGAAGAAAAACAATGTCAAAAGCCAAAAGCAGCCGAATTTAAAAACATCCCGTGTGCATGAGGACTTAGGCTCATGTACACTGCAGCTGATAAACTCACGTTTAGGAGCTGTTCAGCGTTTTTTTCAGCAGCCCCTGAACCAGGGGCAGACTGACCATTTGAAAACTTGGGCACTGCCCGAGGGCCCGGGGTCAGTAGAGGGCCCCATGAGATGCCCCTGTTACCTTTTTCATAGGCTTTTTTGAGTTTGGGCAAGGACACAGGGGCCCCATGATCCCCTATTGCCCGGGGGCCCCATGAGTTGTCAGTCCGCCCCTGCCCTGAACCCTCCCTAATGTTTTCCTATGTGTCCATGTACACATCGTCGTTTACAGCCGTTTACAGGCATTTGAGTTTACAGTCGTTATTTTGAACGCACCGAACTTACATTCAGGAGTAGATTTTATCAGCGTTTCAAACGCCAAAGGCTTGTAAACGCGGATATCTGCGTTTATAAGCATTTGCGTTTGGAATTTTTTTTAACTCTTCCATTTTCATATGCTGTCCAGAACCTTTTATCATCATGAAAAATGCATGAAATGCGTTTTCCCAGCACTCAAATGGACCCGGTACACCATACTTTGAGGTTTTGCATAAAAGAAAATGTTAGACACTGCTGCAATAATTTCTGCACAGAAATGAGCCGGAACACATCCAAACACCACAAAAAAAAAAACAGCTAATCTTAACACTTACTGCTATCTCTGCTTCTGCTCTCTCTATTTCTCTCAAAATGTCTGAAATTGTTATTTTTTTACTGTTTTTCAGTGCATTTTGGCAGGTCTCCTGAGGTTATCTCGCTTCTAATTGCAAACGCTCATAAACACACATGAACGTGGTATGCAAACGTGGCTAAACAGACATTTTTTAACCTGCGTTTTCCAGCAGTCAGTTTCCATGGTTCAGAAGTGTCCCGTGTACATGGAGCCTTAATCTCCGTAAACTTTCCTCTGTTAGCCTATGTGTCCAGACACAATACAGGCATTTCAGAAGTATAGAAGCCGGGGGGGGGGGGTAGAAAAAATAATCACTTGTACGTTCAGGAGAGGAGCTTTATAACAAAAAAAGAAATGCTCAAAAACACCAAAACGGACATTAACGCACATTAACGCTAAGTGCATTAACCAGCGTTCCCGCATTAATGCGTTGTAATGGCTAGAACTCTGCCCAATAGAATGTAAGAACTCCTGTTGCAGGGGCATTAAGGCACATGCAAAAACATGGCGTTTTACTGCATTTTGGATGCTGGGAAAAAAAAATCTGTAGGGAAAAAAAGTTTTTAAGCTGACAGTGTGCATGGGGCCTAAGCCTTGGTTCACATATGTGCGTTCCTGCGGGCTGCGTTTTGCGCAGGCATAAGAGCCCATTCATTTGAATGGACTCCTGTGCCCAGGGACACGTAGGGAAGAAGTCCCTGCACTTCTTTGGAAACTGCAGCCCACACGGGAACCTCAGTTCCCAGTGCAGTTACGATTTCCAGTGTGGGCGGCGTGCCATTAGAATTAATGGCACCCGGCCGTGGGTCTGCATTCTTCTGTGCGGGTGGTGCTGCTGCGCGGATTTTTGTGCTGATCCCCAGCGGCACCACCAGCACAGATGTGAACCAGGGCTTAGTCAGGAAATGTCTGCATACAGATTCAGCACCATGGACAGCACGCTCTATACTACTATAGTACTACAAATTATTATACATATTATAAATTCATAAATATTATATATTATTATAAAATGTTATTACAAATATTTCTATTTTTTTCCTTAGATCTACAACAGCTAAATGTTTTCTTCTTCTTCATCGTTCCTCCCAATGATTAGTCAGGCTGCATTCGCACAGGCGTTTAGCCACACTTCAAATCCTAGCAGCAAGAATCTACTGACAGATATTGAAAGATGTGCGGATAACTGTGGCCGTCAAGTCCATATGGACATTGCAAGGATTTTTACAATTCCTATCTGTTCCTGGTCTGAAGAAGTGGTTTGTTTTCCTATGTCTTTTGGATACTGATTCTGAATGGGGGGTGACTGTTTCATGACTGATCAGCTAATGCACTTGCTATGTTCTAATGAGGAAAGCGGCAGGGTCTGCATCTCTTTAGAAGTAATTAAAGTGGTTGGAAAGGCTCAAGGTTTTTTACCTTCATGCATTATATACATGAAGGTAAAACATTTTCACTGTGCAGCAGCCCCCCCCCCCCCCAATACTCACCTAAGCCCCCTCTTGATCCAGCGATGTGCACTGGAGTCTCAGCTATCCCAGGACTCCCTCTCCTCATTGGCTAAGACAGCAGTGGGAGCCATTGGCTACCACTGCTGTCAATCACAGCCAGTGAGCCAGTGAGAAAAGAGAGGGGTCAGGGCTGAGCCGCAGCTTTATGTGGTGTGAATGGACACATGGAGCATCGGGTGCCCCCATAGCACCAGTGATCCCAGGACTCCCTCTCCTCATTGGCTAAGACAGCAGTGGGAGCCATTGGCTCCCACTGCTGTCAATTACAGCCAGTGAGGAAAGAGAGGGGTCAGGTCCGAGCCGCAGCTTCATATGTGAATGGACACATGGAGCATTGGGTGCACCCATAGCACCAGCTGTCCCAGGACTCCCTCTCCTCATTGGCTAAGACAGCAGTGGGAGCCATTGGCTACCTCTGCTGTCAATCACAGCCAGTGAGCCAGTGAGAAAAGAGAGGGGTCAGGGCTGAGCCGCAGCTTTATGTGGTGTGAATGGACACATGGAGCATTGGGTGCCCCCATAGCACCGGCTGTCCCAGGACTCCCTCTCCTCATTGGCTAAGACAGCAGTGGGAGCCATTGGCTACCACTGCTGTCAATCACAGCCAGTGAGCCAGTGAGGAAAGAGAGGGGTCAGGGCCGAGCCACAGCTTCATGTGTGAATGGACACATGGAGCATCGGGTGCCCCCATAGTACCAGTGATCCCAGGACTCCCTCTCCTCATTGGCTAAGACAGCAGTGGGAGCCAGTGGCTCCCACTGCTGTCAATTACAGCCAGTGAGGAAAGAGAGGGGTCAGGGCCGAGCCGCAGCTTCATGTGTGAATGGACACATGGAGCATTGGGTGCCCCCATAGCACCAGCTGTCCCAGGACTCCCTCTCCTCATTGGCTAAGACAGCAGTGGGAGCCATTGGCTACCACTGCTGTCAATCACAGCCAGTGAGCCAGTGAGGAAAGAGAGGGGTCAGGGCCGAGCCGCAGCTTCATGTGTGAATGGACACATGGAGCATCGGGTGCCCCTATAGCAAAATGCTTGCTGTGGGGACACCCAACAAGAGGAAGGGGCCAAGAGCACCACCAGGGTACCCGAAAAGAGGAGGATCCAGGCTGCTCTGTGCAAAACCACTGCCCACAGCAGGTAAGTATAATATGTTGTTTAAAAAAAAACATTAAGCCTTTAGTATCACTTTAACCCTTTAAGATCATCTCACCAAAACTTTAATTAATGTTGCAGATACCTAAAATCTGACTTGTATCTTAATTCAGAGTTCTGTGAAAATCAGTGAGCCAATCACACAAGCAGAAAATGACATTTCTGGGTGCATTCTGTATACCAACTGCAGATTGAAAAGGAAAGGTCATTTCTAATAACATTAAATTACAGTATGAATTGTATAGCAAATATACTGTATATGCTATGTTATTATTTTTATTTATGTTAATTTGCTGTTCATTTTCTGTATTATTTCCCACAAAGGTGGAGTTACCTTTTAGCCCTGGTTCACAATGGTTCATCATGCACATGACAAGTAGCACCCTATTGTCGGCAACGGAACCATTCAAAATCGGTGGGACTCCAACTCTTCAAAGTAGTTCCTGCACTATTTTTTTGCGATTTCAGGTGAAACTTGCATAGACATGTCTACATGTTGTCTGCCAAGTTGCACCTGAAGTTGCACTGACATGCGACTTTGAATTCATGCGATTTCAAATGAAGTCGCACAATTTCAAAGTCGGATGCAGTGTGCACAGAGGGCTGGAGCTTTGAATAACTGATGGTATTTATCAAGCATCTAAACTGACTTCAAGAAAAGTGAGAGCTCACTTTTAGATGGACTGACCTACATGAGCAATTTGGAACTCTCTGGAAATTAAAAAATGTCTTCTGGGCAGAATTTTTGCTGCCAGCAGACAACCCCCAACTTTAACACAACAAACACTTTACTCCTGCGCTAGGAAAGGACTCAGTAGACCCAATAGGAATGTTCTGGAATTTTCTGGAATATGCACTGCTTGCTGCCCTCAACAGACCGGGGTGGTCCGAATACACTGGATACAAATGGAGAAACAGAAAAAGGGCGCACCGACCTAGTGCATTATCATTTAAAATAATGTATTAAAGAAACATAAATAGGTATCATACTCACAATGGACATAATAACACAGGCATGTCAAACTGAACAAGACGTATGATCCAAACAACATCTGAGTCCATACGATGGAACCCTGGTCAGATGTTGTTTGCCTGTGTTATTATGTCCATTGTGAGTATGATACCTATTTTTGTTTCTTTAACCACTTGCCTACCGTGTACTTATACCCCCTTATTTACCAGGCCAATTTTCAGCTTTCAGCGCTGTCGCACTTTGATTGACAATTGCGCGGTCATGCAAGATTGTACCCATATTTGTGAGAAAAAAATTTTATCATTTTTTTCTCACAAATAGAGCTTTCTTTTGGTGGTATTTAATCGCTGCTGGGCACTTTACTTTTTGTGCTATAAGCAAAAAAAGTGCAAAAAATTTTGAAAAAAAAAGGTTTTTTTGTTTCTATTATAAATTTTTTCAAACAGGTAATTTTTCTCCTTCACTGATGTGAGTTGATGAGGCGGTACTGATAGGCGGCACTGATGGGTACTGATAGGCAGCACTGAAGGGCACTGATAGGCGGCACTAATGAGGTGGCACGGATAGGCGGCACTGATAGGCGGCACTAATGAGGTGTCACGGATAGGTGGCACTGATATGCGGCACTGATTGGTGGCACTGATAGGCGACACTGATAATGGGTACTGATAGACAGCACTGATAGGTAGCACTGACTGACATCACTGCTGGGCACTGACTGGCGGCACTGCTGGGCACTGACTGGCGGCAGTGCTGGGCACTGACTGGCGGCACTGCTGGGCACTGACTGGCACAACCGCTGAGCATTGACTGGCAGCACTGCTGGGCTGCACTGATGGGCACTGGTGGGTGGCACTGATGGGCACAGGTGGGTGGGCACAGGTGGGTGGCACTACTGGGCACAGGTAGGTGGCACTTCTGGGCACAGGTGGGCGCACTGCTGGGCACAGGTGGGTGCATTGCTGGGCACAGGTGGGCGGAACTTGTGTGTGGCACTGCTGGGCACCGATCATCAGGGCACTGGTGATCAGTGCCGATCCCCGCTCTGACAACTGCCGGTTTTCGGCAGTACTTTCCTCACAACCTGACAGCATGAGGAAAGTGCAGCCGAGAACCGGCATTTGCATTTTCCCGGTGATCAGCGTGTCATTGGACACGGCTGATCACGTGGTAAAAGGCTGCTGTGATTGGCCTTTTACCACGTCACGTGATCAGCTGTGTCCATAGGACACAACAATCACGGAGATCGCCGGGTGCGCACCCCGGGGGGCGCACAGGAGAGCGCGTTCTGGGAGGACGTCATATGACGTCCACCCAGAACTGGCCGGCCGCAGTGCAGCCGTCATTCGGCTATCTGCGGTCGGCAATTAGTTAATAAATTATTTTAAACGATAATGCACTAGGTCGGTGCGCCCTTTTTCTGTTTCTCCATTTGGAACCCCCAACTTTACCATGCCACAAATAGACGAATAATAGAACTTTAACTAACTTTCACATTTACGGAGATTTTTTTCTCTCTAATCCGACGAGCTGCGGCTGTGAAAATAAATTCTATACCTTCATCTGGGTTAATAATATCCATATACTTAATCCTGACATTTAACAACATGGTCTAATTATGCAATAAAAACCATGCAAATGAATGACCTACATCCTGCAAACAGACCTCCTAATTGTAATGTAAATGGCGCCAGGAAGAATGTCCAGGCCTCTGGGCAACACAGGGCTGTAATGTTCAAACAAGGGAGCTCACTTCTCTGGATTTCTTAAAGGAAAAATTCATTAAATTGTGCTGGAGAGACATCTTTTTGCATTCCAGATAATTAAAATATACACATACAGTAGATGTTTCACATACGCTCACATATACCACAAAGTGGGGACTGGTGAGAACTTCCATCCTGTTTACCACTTTTGGTGACCCAATTAAGGAGATTTCCCCTCACGTTTAGCCCTTGTACCTCCAGAACACTGGGTATCCCCTATACAGGGAGGCACAGACAGCAACAAGAACTTTAGAAATACAGAAAGGCGCGCCAAATTAAAATCAGATAAAAGAGTTAATTTTAATTAATAAAAAAAAATAATATAAAAAAACAGCCAATGCTTTTCAGGGGCAACATCACTCCCCCTTCATCAGGGTTGTACATGGGATAAAACTTGAATGGACTAATACCAGCCCATACCAGAACCCCACCTCCACCTTGCTGGAGTCCTAAGATGAAGTGGACCTCTGTGCCCATTACTGATCCAGCCACAGGCCCATCCATCTGGTCCATCAAGAGTCACTTTCATCTCATCAGTTCATAAAACCTTTGAAAAAACTGTCTTCAGATATTTCTTGGCCAAGTCTTGACATTTCAACTTCTGTGTTGTTCAGTGGTGGTCGGGGTTTCGGACTCCCTTACCTTGGCCATGTCTCTGACCAACTGAACACTTTGGGCACTCCAGCTAGGTTACATAGTTACAGAGTTAGTCTGGCTGAAAAAAGACAAAAGTCCATCCAGTTTAACCATTAAAAAAAAAGTTATAATCCTATACCCACAGTTGATCCAGATAAAGCAAAAAAGCCCAGCAAAGCATGATCCAATATGCTCCTGCAGGGAAAAAAAGTCCTTCCTGATCCCCCGAGAGGCAATCAGATATTCTCTGGATCAACTTTACCTATAAATGTTAGTATCCAGTTATATTCTGTGTATACTGTATAAGAAAAAATCCAGGCTTATTTTTCATATCCCCCCTTATGTATTATACATGGAGATCATATCCCCCCTTATGTATTATACATGGAGATCATATCCCCCCTTATGAATTATACATGGAGATCATATCCCCCCTTATGTAATATACATGGAGATCATATCCCCCCTTATGTATTATACATGGAGATCATATCCCCCCCCTTATGTATTATACATGGAGATCATATCCCCCCCTTATGTATTATACATGGAGATCATACCCCCCCTTATGTATTATACATGGAGATCATATCCCCCCTTATGTATTATACATGGAGATCATATCCCCCTTATGTATTATACATGGTGATCATATCCCCTCTTATGTATTATACATGGAGACCATATCCCCCCTTATGTATTATACAAGGAGATCATATCCCCCCTTATGTATTATACATGGAGATCATATCCCCCCTTATGTATTATACATGGAGATCATATCCCCCTTATGTATTATACATGGAGATCATATCCCCCTTATGTATTATACATGGAGATCATATCCCCCCCTTATGTATTATACATGGAGATCATATCCCCCTTATGTATTATACATGGAGATCATATCCCCCTTATGTATTATACATGGAGATCATATCCCCCCCTTATGTATTATACATGGAGATCATATCCCCCCTTATGTATTATACATGGAGATCATGTCCCCCCCCTTATGTATTATACATGGTGATCATATCCCCCCTTATGTATTATACATGGTGATCATATCCCCCCTTATGCCCTTATGTATTATACATGGAGATCATATCCCCCCTTATGTATTATACATGGAGATCATATCCCCCCTTATGTATTATACATGTTGATCATATCCCCCCTTATGTATTATACATGTTGATCATATCCCCCCTTATGTATTATACATGGAGATCATATCCCCCCTTATGTATTATACACGGAGATCATATCCCCCCTTATGTATTATACAAGGAGATCATATCCCCCTTATGTATTATACATGGAGATCATATCCCCCCTTATGTATTATACATGGAGATCATATCCCCCTTATGTATTATACATGGAGATCATATCCCCCTTATGTATTATACATGGAGATCATATCCCCCCTTATGTATTATACATGGAGATCATATCCCCCCTTATGTATTATACATGGAGATCATATCCCCCCTTATGTATTATACATGGAGATCATATCCCCCCTTATGTATTATACATGGAGATCATATCCCCCCTTATGTATTATACATAGTGATCATATTCCCCCTTATGTATTATACATGGAGATCATATCCCTCTTATGTATTATACATGGAGATCATATCCCCCCTTATGTATTATACATGGTGATCATATCCCCTCTTATGTATTATACATGGAGATCATATCCCCCTTATGTATTATACATGGTGATCATATCCCCCCTTATGTATTATACATGGAGATCATATCCCCCCTTATGTATTATACATGGGGATCATATCCCCCCTTATGTATTATACATGGAGATCATATCCCCCCCCTTATGTATTATACATGGAGATCATATCCCCCCTTATGTATTATACATGTTGATTATATCCCCCTTATGTATTATACATGGTGATCATATCCCCCTTAATCTCCTCTTCTTAAGAGAGAATACATTCAGTTCCTCTAATCTTTCCTCATAGCTGAGCTCCTCCATGCCTCTTATCAGTTTGGTTGCCCTTCTCTGTACTTTCTCCAGTTCCCTAATGTTCTTTTTTTGAATTGGTGCCCAAAACTGAACTGCATATTCCAGATGAGGTGTTACTAATGATTTGTACCGGGGGAATGATATCTCTCTCTCTGGAGTCTATACCTCTCCTAATACAAGAGAGGATTTTGCTCGCTTTAGAAACCACAGCTTGGCATTGCATGCCATTATTAAGCTTGTGATCCCCCAGAAACTTGTCCACCATTGACTCCCCCAGTTGTACCCCCATAGTATGTATGATGCATGCATATTCTTAGCCCCCAAGTGCAGAACCTAATATGTATCAACATTAAACCTCATTTTCCACAAAGTTGCCCAATTACACAGAGCATTGAGGTCGGATTGTAAGTAAAAGACATCCTGTGAGGACGTCATTCCACTGCACAGCTTGGTGTCATCTGCAAAGTCACTCGTTAGGTTGTAGCTCTGGAAAATGACAGCACTGACATATAATGGATTCCTGACAGCTTCATTTGATTCATTTGATTCTTCTCAAATCTTTGTCAGTTAATTTACATCTTTTTTTTTTCAACACGTTTCTTGCGACCCCGTTGACCATTTGCAACAAATGATCATGTGATCATGTCCCAATATCTTAGAAATTTCAATAGTGCTGCATCCCTCTGAAAGACTTTTTACAATTTTTTACTTTTTAGAGTCATTTAAATCTCTTTTTTGTCCCAGTTTGCCTGAGGAAATGAAGCTGCCTAATAATTATGCTCACCTTGATATAGGGAGTTGTTCTCCTCCCTCCCACCCTCCCTCATTACACAAATACACATCACCTGATATGCTTAAATCCAATAAGCATTCATGTTTATACAGCTTGGAGATGGAAAATAGGCATAAAAATGATGATTTGGTCAAAATAATTACTTACTAATATTTGTTCACATAGTGTATTGTCTAAATGCAAGAGTCCTGTGTATTCTTCCTTGAATCTTAGTATGCTTTGTGTATTTCTTCCAGATCTGTGCAGTAATGCTTCCATCTGGGGGGAGGGGAGGAGGAGCTAACTTACCAACGCACACCCTTCTACCTGCATGCCTGAGCTAAAGGCAGATGGATTCCAGAAAGTAAATGCTACATGAATCATCTGCCCTTACCATACCATAAGATGGCCATGGCTATAAATGCTAGGGGCGTTTTCAAATAGTTTTCTCATCAAACTAAAGAATGGAGACATGCATTGGTGAGTTTACCTTGTTAACAATTAATTATAAAGTTATAAAGACTGAACATTTTTTTTTAATTTAATGCATTCTATGCATTAAAGTGATATTGAAGGCATTTTTCAAAAAATAACAAACATGTTATACTTTCCGGCTCTGTGCTTCTATTCCGGGGCCCCCTGATGGTGCTCCTGGCCCCTTCCTCCTGCCAAGTGCTCCCAAAGTAATGAGCTTGCTGAGAGGGCACCCAATTAGGCTCCCTCCCAAGCCGCTGCTCTGCATGTTCATTTACACACTGAGCTGTGACTCGACCCCACCCCTCTCTCCTCATTGGCTCACTGGCTGTGATTGACACAGAATGTAAAAACCTTGAGCCTTTAAAACCACTTTAAAGTAAAAAACCTTCTGCATGCAGTCCATTCTCCCCCCCCCCAGAGCCCCTCTTATGCTTACCTGAGTCCAGGGGCGGACTTACTATTTGGCCCTCGGGCACTGCCCGAGGCCCGGGATCAGTAGGGGGCCCCATGAGTTGCCCCTGGTACCTTTTTCATAGGCTTTTTTGAGTTTGGGCAAGGACACAGGGGCCCCATGATCCCCTATTGCCCGGAGGCCCCATGAGTTGTCATTCCGCCCCTGCCTGAGTCCGATCTCGATCCAAGTATTTGCACAAGAGCAGTGGCTCTCTCTGTTCTCTCCCTCCTCACTGGCTCAGAAACAGCAACAGAAGCCATTGGCTCATGCTTCTGTCAGTCACAGTAAGTGACAGAGAACAGGGCAGTGCTGAATCCCACTGTGTGTGTCAATAGACGCAGACAGGCTCGGTAGCAAACCCACATGAGTACCCCCTTAGCAAGCAGCTTGTTATGGGGGAACTCCGTGTTGGAAGGGAAAAGCTAGAAGCGTTGGCAAGAATTGGCGGGTGACCAGAGAAGAGGAGGACTAGGGCTGCGCTGTGCCAAACCATTGCAAGCAGCTTGCTGTGGGGGGTGGTCAGGAGTATCGGCGGGTGACCTGGGAAGTGGAGGAGCAGGGCTGCTCTGTATAAAACCATTGCAAGTGGCTTACTATGGGGGCACTCATCAGGGAGGGAGAGGGGGGAGCGTCGATGGGTGACCAGTGAAGAGAAGGATCAGGGCTGCACTGTGCAAAACCATTGCAAGTGGCTTGCTGTGGGGACACTCATAGGGGGCCAGGAGCATTGGCGGGTGACCCGAGAAGAGGAGGATCAGGGATGCTTTGTGCAAAACCTTTGCAAACAGCTTGCTATGGGGGCACTCGTAGGGGGGGAGCCAGGAGTGTTGGCGGGTGACCAGAGAAGAGAAAGATCAGAGCTGACTAGAGAAGAGGAGGATCAGAGCTAATCTGTGCAAAACCATTGCAAGTGGCTTGCTATGGGGGCACTTGTGGGGGGACAGGGGCAGGAGCATTGGCGGATGACCAGGGAAGAGGAGGATCAGGGCTGCTCTATGCAAAACCTTTGCAAACAGCTTGCTATGGGGGCACTCGTAGGGGTGGGGGTGCCAGGAGTGTTGGCAGGTGACCAGAGAAGAGGAGGATCAAGGCTTCTCTGTGCAAAACCATTGCAAATTAGTTGCTATTGGGGCACTCGTGGGGGGGGGAGACAGGAGCATCAATGGGTGACTAAAGAAAAGGAGGATCCGGGCTGCTCTGTGCAAAACCATTGCAGGCGGCTTGCTATGGGGGCACTTGGTGGTGGTGGGGAGGTGAGCCAGGAGCATCGGCGAGTGACCCTAGAAGAGGAGGATCAGGGCTGCTTTGTGCAAAACCTTTGCAAACAGCTTGCTATGAGGGCACTCATAGGGGGGAGCCAGGAGTGTTGGCGGGTGACCAGAGAAGAGGAGGATCAGAGCTCATCTGTGCAAAACCATTTGAAGTGGCTTGCTATGAGGGCACTTGTGGGGGGGGCAGGAGCATTGGCAGATGACCAGGGAAGAGGAGGATCAGGGCTGCTCTATGCAAAACCTTTGCAAACAGCTTGCTATGGGGGCACTCGTAGGGGGGGGGGAGCCAGGAGTGTTGGCAGGTGACCAGAGAAGAGGAGGATCAAGGCTTCTCTGTGCAAAACTATTGAAAATTAATTGCTATTGGGGAACTCGTGGGGGGGGGGGGGGACAGGAGCATCAGCGGGTGACTAGAGAAGAGGAGGATCAGGGCTACTCTGTGCAAAACCATTGCAGGCGGCTTGCTATGGGGGCACTTGGTGGTGGTGGGGAGGTGAGCCAGGAGCATCGGCGTGTGACCATAGAAGAGGAGGATCAGGGCTGCTCTGTGCAAAACCATTGCAAGCAGCTTGCTGTGGGGACCCTCATGGGGCGGGCAGGAGAGTCGGCGTGTGACCTGAGAAGAGGAGGATCAGGGCTGCTCTGTGCAAAACCATTGCAAGCAGCTTGCTGTGGGGACACTCATGGGGCGGGCAGGAGAGTCGGCGTGTGACCTGAGAAGAGGAGGATCAGGGCTGCTCTGTATAAAAACCATTGCAAGCAGCTTGCTGTGGGGACACTCATGGGGCGGGCAGGAGAGTCGGCGTGTGACCTGAGAAGAGGAGGATCAGGGCTGCTCTGTGCAAAACCATTGCACACAGCAGGTAAGTATGACATCTTTGTTATGTTAAAGAACACACATTTGTATGCTTAGAATCACTTTAAATAGTCTTTTCAAATTGTGGTGTTCATATACAGTTGAGTTCCGCTTTAATAAACCCAAAGGGAACAATTTACTAGCCTCCAACTGTTTGATATCTACAATATTTTTTTTAAAAGTGTCAGGTGCTCTTTAAACGCTCAAGCCTTTGTCAGTAAACAGCATTCTGCCTATACAGAAGTTACCATAAAGCATCTTGTATCTAGAGTGTTATATTATTACATAGCCAGTTAATGAAAAGCAGTGCGGTATTGATCTAATCTTGCTGATACATTTGTGCTCTCACAGACACCCTTCCCAGGTCGAGATTCATTAATCCACTCCAAGTACTCCATATAAGCTGCGGATCTGGAGAGCCCCAGCTCCCAGCCACACAAAGTATTCTGGCTCGCCTGGCAGAGAGAGGATTAAGCAGCATAACTAACAGGCAGTAATAGCTCTCACTATATTTCTGATATCTTGTGTCACCGAGTCCCTCGCTGCTACTTCAAAGGAGTGAGAAGCGAAGTACCGAATCCTCTTTAACTCCTGGTCTTATCACTTTAGAATCCCAGAAGAGATCAGCGAGTTGCTGTTCTGTATTCTGCTGGGTCTCCTTATTGTCTTGAACAGAAAAGAATTAATTGCTTCATTTACCTCTCCACTTAATTCAACATATTACTCTGCACTTCACTACCCATCCAAATGAGTAGAGTGGCACCGAAGAAAAAAAAACCCCCTCCATTTAACTGATATCTTCGAAATATGCAATTAGGATTTCTCTATTTTAGTCCCATTCATTTCTTACATAAAGTCATTTTGTGCGCTGGCGCCATTTTGCAGATTGGAGTTGATTAGACGAATAGTAAGGTTACTTAGAAAAATATGAGATGAAAGCCTGCAATATGAAAGATAGGAAAATATGTGTCCAAGAGGCAGGGGAGGGGAAAGGGGTTGGATATGGATTTTTTTTTTATACTGAAACCCAACATATAAACCAGACTCAATATGGATTCTTTTTATAATAAAATCCAACTTTAGCAAAAATGATTCAGTTTGAGTGGGGAGGATTATGAAACTCTGGTTAGGTTTACATTCCTGTTGGGAACATTTCTGCTCGCTTCCTCTTTTGGTGACACCTCTTCACATTCTTACAACACAGTATATGACCAGGAAAGGATGTGAGGGTTAATTCCCCAATGGAAATATACTTGGATGGGTATGGAGGACAAGCCTCAGTCTAAGTCTCATTGTTGTTCTAAGTAAAGCCTGAACTTCAGCTCTTAGGAAGGGGAAGACATTTCCCTCAAAATGGGTTGGCTTTACCTTGGTGGAATTGATGGTCCACCGTTTTAATGGACTTTAAGAAATACAATTTTATAGTCTATTCTTGTTTTGCTTTTTAGCACAGTGCCTTTAAAGTCCCTATTTTTGGAGGTTACCCTCTTTCTGTATCCTGGGTTGGCTTTACCTGTTATCTACAATAAACTTCTCAAATAGTCCCTTGAGTGACACGATCTTCTGTTAGGGGGAACAGAATGTGAGGGGAAATTCCCCAATGGAAATATACTTGGATGGGTATGGAGGACAAGCCTCAGTCTAAGTTTCATTGTTGTTCTAAGTAAAGCCTGAACTTCAGCTCTTAGGAAAGAGAAGACATTTCCCCCAAAATGGGTTGCTTTACCTTGGTGGAATTGATGGTCCACCGTTTTAATGGACTTTAAGAAATACAATTTTATAGTCTTCTTGTTTTGCTTTTTTAGCACAGTGCCTTTAAAGTCCCTATTTTTGGAGGTTACCCTCTTTCTGTAACGTGGGTTGGCTTTACCTGTTATCTCCAATAAACTTCTCAAATAGTCCCTTGAGTGAGATGATCTTCTGTTAGGGGGAACAGAATGTGAGGGGAAATTCCTCAATGGAAATATACTTGGATGGCTATAGAGGACACACCTCAATCTAAGCCTTCTTGATTTTCAAAGTACATCCAGAGTTTCAGCCTTGAGGAAGGGGGAAGACATTTACCCCAAAATGCACTGGCTTTACCCTTTTTCTCCAACAAACGTATCAAATAGTCCCTCGAGTGAGACGATCTTTGTTACCAAGCACATCTACCCATCTTCTATCAATAGAGCGCTTTTAATTGCTGGAAGCTATAGATCAGCTTCCATGATTGGAGGAGGGGAGGTGGAATGGGGGGCATAATCAGCACTCTTGATAAGTGCCTATGACAGGACCAGTGATCATATTAAGTTCCACAGCATAGGAAGTTTATGGCTACAGGGGTATGGGGGTAGTGGATTTCCAATTTTAATTAAGAGGTCAGCCAGCAATACTGTCCCTTGTGCTGATTAAAAAAAACAACTACATTTATAAGGACAAAACTAAATGTAGGAGCAGTGAGTCTGCAAAAGGAGAGCCTGGGAATTATAGGACCCATGTTACGCTGCATAAATAAATACATACATACATAAATAAATAAAGTATTATTTGATAATAACAACAGTAATAATAATAATTATTATTATTACTATTACTAATCATTTCTTGTAATTTTTTTAAGTTTTTAGAAGATATAAAAATATTATCAACAAACTTGTCAGCGTTTATTGAAGAAAATTATAATAATAACATTAATAATAAAACATTAATTATTATTATTATCATTATTTATTGTAATTATTTTCAGTATTAAAACTCAAGCAAACACTTGCCTACACACATTTGACAAATCTTAGTTGACTTCTTAATATATATTCTGAAAAACTGAGCTTAAGAATTGCAGTTGAAGGGGGAAAAAGGGAAGAAGTAATCGAAACAGTGTAAAAAATTATTATTTAAATAGCACAAGAGCCTATTTCTTTTTGAAACATAATTTACTGCATTTTGTAAAGTTTTATGACCTTTTTAAAGTTTGCTCATACATTTTTTTTCTGTCTTTCTCGATATTTTAGCTCACTCCATATTCCTTTTTAATCAAAGCTCGTCAGCGTGAGTCGGCCTTAATTGCAACTGAGCCTTTATGTTATGAAGTGTCTTGTCCACACATAGGTCCCCATGCTGTGACATTCATCTCTTTGCCTCATCCGTTTCTGAATGGTGTGTTCTTTATAGGTGGCTTTCAGACTGTGGCATAAAATTAATTTAGAGATATTATCCATTTTGATTGAAGACCAGAAGATTCCATAAAGAAAACTGTTACAAAAAGACTTGTAATTGTGAAGCAATGTGCTAGATTACAATTACTGTACATTGGTAATGCTTTTTTTGTGTTTCTGTTTTAAAAAAAAATAATAATCTACCAGCATTCCTCTAAGCAACTGCAAACTCTATACAGACTTCTGTAAAAATGCTGAACCTACTACAAGAGCACAAGGATTAGCTCCTCCTTTGGAGCTGTGTGTCTAAAGAACCCTGTTTGAGATTGCATGGGATTGTATGGCAACCTAAAATGCAAAATCTTGGAACAAAAAGTGCACCGAATTGTGTAGATCATAATATTTAGTGGTGGATTATAGTAAATTTATATGTATTTATGAACTTCAGCTAAAACCAGGCTAACAGAGAAGAGTAACAGTGCCAAACCTTCAGCCACAAGATGTGTTCTACATTAATGTCCCTTTAACAAAGCTTATGGCAGAATGTCTTCTCCTCCAATTGACCATCATATTATAGAACCCAGGAATTCTATTGATTGGACTTTTGTTTGCCTAACTTTGGTTCAGTTGTTGTATGTTGGTGCATTTGTATATGTACTACTATCTGGCAATACATTTTATGATCTGTGCAATCCAGTGCACCTTCATCCTATGTTCTGGCGTGCTAGTTCTCAAGTGCTTCCTACTGAGTCCAAAATTTACAAGGATTGCCTTTACCTGTATCAAGTGCATGTTTCTTTGTCTTCTATTGTGAACCATACTAAGTATTTTTTTTTTGGTATCACAATTTAAACAGGATTAAAGAACAAGTTTGCAAATTACAAAAAAAGCCCTCCAGCCCACCTCCTTAGCCCCTTCAAAATATCTGTGAAGGATCTCATTCATCCAAGTCATGGTATAGCTAGTAGTAGTTTGTAAACAGGTTAAGGTTGGACCCACTCATGAGGCCCACTTAAATTTGTTATCCTTTTTAAATTGTTACAGGAAGGAGGATGAGCTCATTTCCTTCTTGACAGGATCCCTTATAGTTGGTGGGAGGAGTTAAATAAGGGAGTACGTTGCTGGCTATGGGAAGAGAGGGGAGAAAGCACCTAGAAGCAGAGACTTTCCTTTCCCCCTGGAGGGGTCTCACCAGCTTGATGGGACTGATGACTACTTTAGATACCTCACCAACCTGATGGGACTGATCACTACTTAATGGAAAAAAAAATTATACTGAATGGAGTCAGGCCCAGGACCTGAATCACTGTTTGCTTCACTGCATTCTTCAGTAAAGAAAAAGAAGTTTGTCTACATATGACCCCTATATGAAGTTCTTTGAGTATCGCAGTAGATATGGTGAGATATGGTGAGAGAGCAAGAGTTTCAGTGATGCCACCTGGCTGTCGGGTCCTGGGAGAAGTGGTCTAGTGTCTAGATAGATGGGGGTAGGGACGTACAGGCACGCATCCAAGACGGTGGGCAGAGGATCCGGTTACCAGCCTCCTCTATCTAGAGGAGGAAAGAGTGAGAGCTACAGGGCAAGGCTGGTATGCCTAGGAGGTCAGTGTATCAGTACTTAGTTGGGGGTGCTCCAGCTGCCTGCTCTGGCCACACACGAGGTGGACCGTCACCCACCAAGTTAGTCACATTCAGATGGACTTGTTCTGTGATGTGCAAGACAGTTCATAGCTTCTGTAGTGGCTTGGAGAAGCTATAAAATGCTTTCGACATTATACAACAAGTCAAGCTGAATGTTACTATCAACAACACACCTTCATAGTAAACTTTCTATCACCATTCCCCCACAGGTTCAAACTTACCTCCTTCAGTTGCTGTGGCCTAACATGGTGTCTGCAGTCCAACTGGGAAAAAATCTAATGTCAGGCTGCATATGCCTAATCTCTAATGTAGAGGAAAGTAGGGACGTTACTGAAGAGGATAGGGAGGGGTATGTCATTTTTGGACTTGCCCTTTAACTACTTGCCCACCACCCTATAGTAGGGGTACTACCACAGGGCAGCAGGGCTGCACAAAATCACGTATATATACATGTGATTTGCATTTCTGGGTAGGAGGCACATGCGCTGACCTACCCGTGCTGCCATTGGCGGCTATGTATGTCAATCACTAGGTCCAAATCACCTCCCAAAAGATTTTTTAATCTTATGATGATTTGGTTAATAGCCTAGGTCTGTGTAAAAATCTAGGAGTTTTTTTGAGACCTTTGTGGGATTTTTTTTATTTGCTATCTGATTGCTCCTATTGTGCTCCGGGGTGTCTGTGGCTTTGCTTTGGCATCCTTGATTGCAGGGCTTGACCCATTGGCTCTGCTTTGGCATCCTTGTTAATCTTGGTGCTTGACCAATGACAGCCTGCTTTCTCTGCGATCCTCCTATAAGAGCGTGGTGATGGACGTGCGTCCTAAACCCTTGATAACGTCATTTATGACAAAACACGTCGGGTGGAGCGCGACCCTCTTGGAAGTGGGCACACATTTTTTTTGCCATTTTAACAATGCTGTCTTGTATTGCCATACATGTAAATGCACTACTTTGATTTTAATAAACATTTAAAGGATTTTACACTACAGGAAGCCTTTTTGTCTCACATACATGCCCATTATACCTTTGATGTCGATGATCCATGTGGAGTTTGGGAATGTCTATTTGGAGGCTGTGAAGGAAGTTGGAGTGATTGCCATTTGATCATTTACATGCCTTGATTGGCCATTTATAACATAATGGTCAAATATTACCTGTAAGCCTCCCTTAAGCACTGAGTGGGATGACATGCACTGCACTAGATTGTGTTTGATCACGTTTATGTCATCTATGATTGCACCCAAGGACATTTCACATTAAGTGGGGTGAATAAGGCTGCACTTGGATATACAAGAATATTCCTTGTGATTGAAGATCTCTTTTCACATTCAATGACTGTTCAATGACTGTTCACTATGCTTTTCTGCTCCTGAATTGATCATTTATATGGTTTCTTCTGTTTGTTGATTTACACAATTGGAGTTATTATTTACTCTGTTAAGCCCTGCACTATTTCACAAGTGTATGTCTTATATTCTGTGTATCAGAATATAGTGCTGGTGGCTTTTGTTTTATTTTGAACCAGCATAGATCCTGATCCTACCTTACACAAGAGTCCAGGTATGGCTGTCCCATGTACAGATATAATTACAAACTATACACAGAAACAAGGTATGTTGATTTTGATATGTTTACTTACATACATCTGATTTTTCTTTTTACCTTTTTGTATTTAAAAAAAAAACATTAAAAGGTTATGCCTTCCCTTTATACTCAACTCAGGACTGCTGAAGTTACCCATGTCGCAGGATCACCTCCAAGCTGTATATGTTTAATGCTCAGTTACTGTATTCCTTGCTCCGGTAGGCTTCCTTCTTTTCACCCGTCCAGTCCCCTCAAGCCGTTTGCTACCCGGCTGCATGAGTACAATACCCCACTGCATTGGCACATTTCAAAGCAGCCGGAAACTGGGCTTTATATTAAAATAAACTACATCTTACCTACAAAGGTACAGTCAATATTCCCAACTACTGGTGTTATTTTACAGACTCCTTTTGTCAGGTAAGGCTGAGTATTACGCAAGCATCAAACTTGACCAAAACACACAGACAAATCAAAGAACACTTATCCTTGCTGAGTCTTTTTTCTTGCCATGGCAACAGCACAATATGTCTCAAGTGGTCCAAAATTCAGCTTGGGCATAATGGGGGATGTCTGTTCTGCCTAATAAAATGTTATTGGATTTTTCTTAGCCAAACAGCGAGCTTAATGGATAAAAAGAGCCCTAAATGCAATGTTTGTACAGTGCCCTTAGTAACCAATTACATCCATGCTTTTATTTTTCTAACACTCTCCAAAAACACAGCTGGAGTCTGATTACTATTGGCGAGAATATATAAAATATGTTACATTTGTTGTGGTGCATCAGTGGGATATATATACATATATATATATAGTAAGGAATTAGCTCAGTAGTGGGTTGTATGTGACTCCCTGGATGAATGCACAGCATGGTTAAAAGTGCAGCAGAAAGTAGGATACTGGTGGAAACAAAAGTGTGGTGTGTATGTATATATATATATATATATATATATAATGATTATGATATATATATAGATTATAATTATGATATATATATAGATTATGGAGGTGTCATCTTCCTCCTCCTTTGATGTACTGAATGTGGCTTTTGTTTGAATTTCCTTTGATGGACTTTTCGCATCACTGTTGTTTGTATGAATTTATTTGTTTTTCACACTATTCAGCGCTGCACTTTATTTGTGATATATATATATAAAATATATATATATATATATATATATATAAAATATATATATATATATATATATATATATATAAAAAAAAATATATATATATATATATATATATATATATATATAAAATATATATATAGAGAAAAAAAAATATATATAAAAAATAAATAAATAAATATATATATATATATATATATATATATATATTTTATATATATATATATATATATATATATATATATATATATTTTATATATATATATATATATATATATATTTTATATATATATATATATATATATTTTATATATATATATATATATATATATATATATATATTTTATATATATATATATATATATTTATTTTATATATATATATATATATATATATTTTATATATATATATATATATATAAAATATATATATGTGTGTATATATCTATATATATCTATATATATATATATATATATAGAAAACAAAGTGCAGCGCTGAATAGTGTGAAAAACAAATAAATTCATACAAACAACAGTGATGTGAAAAGTCCATCAAAGAAAATTCCAACAAAAGCCACATTCAGTACATCAAAGAAGGAGGAAGATGACACCTCCATAATCTTTATGAGAAACAACAAACATGCAAGAGCTCTTACCAGAGCTATTGGGCTTTTTTATTAGAAAAGCCAACAGCGATTTAGGGGTTAACCCCGCACAACTCTCTGGTTTATGAGATAGTCTCCTCAGCTCCACTCCAACTCCGTAATACCGCCAATGGGTCATGCGAAAAATAAGCTCTAATAGTTTAGTATGCCCAAACTTAAAACTCTATTGTTAAATAAATAAATGCACTCACAATGGTTAAGAATCACATAGCCATAAAGAAATCAATACCAGAGCTGCAGCAATCGCGATGTGTAGATGTTTCGGACAGATTGCCGTATAGCATGGTGACGTCACGTGACGCTCCACCCAATGCATTTTGTCATCAATTGATGTCGTCAGGGGCGTACATATATACATATATATATTTATACACACTGTCGTGTGCTACAACTAATTATTCAACTCAGAAATATTTAAAGTGATCAAACAAAGATATGTCAAAGTCCCATCTATTGCTACTAAATGTCCACACCAGGGGCGGACTGACCATTTGGAAACCCGGGCACTGCCCGAGGGCCCGGGGTCAGTAGGGGGTCCCATGAGATGCCCCTGGTACCTTTTTCATAGGCTTTTTTGAGTTTGGGCAAGGACACAGGGGCCCCATGATCCCCTATTGCCCGGGGGCAGTAGGGGGCCCCATGAGATGCCCCTGGTACCTTTTTTCATAGGCTTTTTTGAGTTTGGGCAAGAACACAGGGGTCCCATGATCCCCTATTGCCTGGGGGCCCCATGAGTTGTCAGTCCACCCCTGGTCCACACTGTGAACAATCCAAACTGAAGAGTGTGTCAGAAAAGTCCAAAGGTGTATTCCTAAGCCAGAACAGGATCTTTCAGGTTATAGCCAAAATAAATGCATACCAGAGGATCATGACTCTCATATTATAGAGAAGTCATGTACCGCATATGATGTTAATACCTCCAATTTCTATCAACATACTTGGCAGCAAGTCAGAGGACTGCCAGCATGTATTTGATCAGCTTCCAGAACTTCAAAGGTATTCAAAAAGAAACAGGAGACCAAGGGGTCCACATAGTGTAAAATCCAGGATAGGAAGTTTATTAAAACACACAAATGCACTTACAAGTAAATGAACTGTGCAGTATATTCCAATTTCTACCAGAAAAAGCTCAATTCCAGGACCAACATTTGGTTGTAAAATTATGTCAGCACGTGGCTACGCCCTATGCATTTAATCAAAAGTGCCATCTGCCAGGGGAGCAACTATCTACAATTGTCATCAAAGGTGATGTCTGCCCCAGAAGATCTCACTTTTGAGGAAATGCGCAGGGTACAGTTATGTGGTGACATCATCGCGGGAGAGCTCAGTTAACTTAGAATTGCTTCAGCTGGGCCCATCAGCCCCTCAGGGAGCCAAGCAAGCTCACTATACAGCACAAAAAGAAACCCAATCTGTAAACTGCTTGAACCTGGGACAAGTATATGTCCCATCCTGGACACAGCTTGTAGTTTTTCCTGACCTCCTGTCAAAATATATATATAGTATAGACCCAACGGCAGCCACTGAACTCATGCAACAGCATTTGTATAGTCAATGTTTCCACCAAGCTCAATCCTTCATGAGAAAGATCACCTAAACTCACAAATTCGATCAACTTTCTTTGGAAGAATGGTGGAATAAGGTGGCAGCAGGGGTGGACTGACCATTTGGAAACTCGGGCACTGCCCGAGGGCCTGGGGTCAGTAGGGGGCCCCATGAGATGCCCCTGGTACCTTTTTCATAGGCTTTTATGAGTTTGGGCAAGGAAACAGAGGCCCCATGATCCCCTATTGCCCGGGGGCTCCATGAGTTCTCAGTCCGCCCCTGGGTGGCAGCCACCAAATACTTACACAATCCAACACTATCATCCTCACTTTACAACAGTAGTGGTGTTCTCAGGATCCTCCTTTACTTTGTAAGTTGACCACCACTGTTATAGAGTGAGGAGGATAGTGTTGAGATGGTCATCAATTGTGCACATGCTACCGGTGTACATGGAGACTAAAGGCATGCTGCAAGACACCATCAAAGACTATCGATATATAAAAAAGACTGCTAGAGATCACCCCTATTACCATTTTAGAAATAATCAGTCCCATTACTGCATGCTGGGATCTTCAAGCTGCACAGTAAGTTTCAAAAGTCCATATGTGACTGTCAGACCACAGGTTTTAGATCAGGACCAGGGGCGGACTGACCATTTGAGCACTCGGCACTGCCCGAGGGCCCAGGGTCAGTAGGGGGCACCATGAAATACCCCTGGTACTTTTTTTTAATAGGCTTTTTTGGGTGTGCTTTTAGTGTGGGCAAGGACACAGGGGCCCCATGATTCCCTATTGCCCAGGAGCCCCATGAGTTGTCAGTCCGCCCGTGATCAGGACTCTACAAAAGCTCACTTTTCTCTTCTCTGGACCAACACTCATCTTGGAGACAGTATAAAGGTAGACATACATGGATTGATTTTCTCTTCGGGGAGAAAATCAGTTGACTCTCCCACCATCCACGCTAACAGCAATGATAGAGGGAATTAAACGTACCACTATTATATTTAACCTGCCACATCATTCAAAGAACACTGAATTTTCTCAATGAATGCTAAGCTTTCTCTGATTGGATGTGGAGGAGAAGAGTGGTTAGCTCACAATCTCCACCTTGTCCAATGAGAGAACGCTTTGCATTCATTGAAAAAATGCAAAGTGTTCCTTAAATGGTGCCTGTGATGAGCAAACAACCTCCTATGTCCACTGGGATCCCAAAGGTATGGATCACACATACATGACCTCCATGATTAAGCCCCTTGCAGGTCGAATCATGTTGGAGCAGGAGGTAGACTACATGTTATGAACTTTCTTTCTGGAGCACTACAGTGTACTGTAAATGGGTGATGTCATCAGTACGTGGTCCGTTTACTTTTTTCTGACAAGTGGTTTTGCTGAACTGGAATTACTGTATGCTCTTGGCAGAGCTTGGTGGTATGGAAGGAAAGAGGAGCTTTGGAGCAGTATGTTTTCCAATTGATCATACAAAGTTACATCTATTCCAAGCTGGACCAACGCAACTACGTGAAAATATCCACACCTAGACTCAACACTGATTGTATCCCTGTTATAATGTTTAGCTAATAGCATCAGTACATTGCCGAGTGCAATTTCCTTGTTCTTCTTTATTTTTTGATGGAATGGGGAGATATTGCTGTATGCGATCCCACTATGGGGAGATTATCTCACACCTCTGGTACCCATGACACCCATACAATAAATTGGAGGAGCAATTGTCACTAAGACAGAAAGCCACGGACAGCAATAAAAACATTGGGATTGGTTTATTAAAGGTCAATAGGCTATTCCCTTTGCAAGCAAAGCTGCACTTTGCAATGGATTTTATATATATATATATATTATACAGTATATTAACCTCTTCACGCCGGATGCTCGCAAATGTGTGGCCTCCCGCTGAGTGGCCGCACATTTGCGTGCAATTAAGAAAAACATATGTGCTGAGAGCGCTCCCAGCACACATGTCTGGTACTCACGGAAAGGTCCTAAGCTCCTCCTTCGATCAGGACCTTTCCCGATCACGTGACCACCGTGACTGCGAATCATGGCGGTCACATGACCCTAAAACCATTAATCTCCCTGGCGGTATTCCCGAGTGTAGCTCGGGGTAAAGTTTCAGTACCAAAAGCGGTAACCCCGAGCTACACTCGGGCTTACCATGCAGCGTTGCACAGGGATTCCCTGCAGCACTTACCTTGTCCTTTGCTCCCGCGATGCGTCCCCTGCAGCGTCCCCGGCCATCTCCTCCGGCCGATGCCGGCATCTGGCTTCCGTGTTCCGGT
Organism: Staurois parvus; assembly: GCF_062004578.1. NCBI lineage: Eukaryota > Metazoa > Chordata > Amphibia > Anura > Ranidae > Staurois > Staurois parvus. The sequence goes on along the minus strand of NW_028317980.1, from coordinate 2,641,760 downwards.
CCCTGTGACGTCGGGATGTACGGGCGCCGGAAGCGGCGGCAAATTTGAAAATGTAAAAAAAATGAAATTTTTTTTTAAACCGATTATTTCATAGCAAAACATTCCTGTATCAAAGCATTTCACATACATTTTGTCCCGAGTGCTCTGTCCTGTCCCCTGCCTGCATTTTGACTGTTCTTTCTGCCTAGAAACTTAGAAAAGTCCACGTCGTCCAAAAAGCGTCCCTTTAGGTCAAAATCGGTTTTAGACCGGCTAGAGAACAGCGATAGTAAATCAGAACCACTTGCAGAATTGAGTGATAATGATTCATGGGGGAAATTTGTCATCAGACACTGAAAACGATTTTGCGACTTTGCTCAGCGATGTGCGAACTTGGCGCTATATTTCAAATTTTAGTGTTTTTGGTTTGATTATATTATTGAATTAAATTTATTATTATTATATTATTATTATTTTTTAAGAGTATTTATTAAGTAAGTAATTACTAAGAATTGCAGGCCTACAATACATAACACCAAATTTCCATGCAAAAAAATGGTACCGCTTTTGGTACAAAATTCCTGACATAATCATACCGCCAGGGAGGTTAAAGAGCTGGGAGGTGCTGGCGCCAGGGAGTTAAAAAAAATAAATTTTTGCTTGTACACGATTAGATGATAGAAGTAGGCATAGCTTCACATCATTCAATCCCAGGAGAATATTCCCTTCCAAAGTGCAACTTCCCTTGCAAAGCGAACAATTTCTTCGCCTTTAGTAAATTAACCCCATTGCCAAAAAGTATAACTCAGTCTGCTAAAAATGTGCTTTTGTTTGTGTCCCCATTGGGAAAACATATAGAAATGTTCGATTTAAAAGATAAAGGGTAAGCTAGTGTACAAATTTTGTAAATGTCGCCCTTAAAATATGGTTCTCCAAAATAAAAGATGAAATGTAATTTAATTAATCGACCATCTGGTTGAGACAATAGACCCCAATAATGCATTTACATGGTCACACTTGAGATGGTCCCAAAGAGTTCTGCTAAGCAAAGGAACACACAAAGACCTTTCCTAATACCACATCATGAAGGTAACAGATGGTGACTCCAGATGTCTCCGAAAAGTACGATCAAGCTATCTGTAAATTCTTGTGTGGCTCCGTGAAAAATCCGCAGGGTACACTAAGTCTACAAGAAATAAAACAGCATCAAGTGATCCCTTTAAAAGTCACTTCAATTCCTCATGTAATTAACAGGGAACGTTCAATCTGCTTTCAGAAACTGGCCGACCCTCGGATTGTCAGAGGCAGATAAGGACATAAGATAGTTGCAGAAGGATGAATAATTACACAGAACAAACCATAATTACTACACAGCTATAGGTGGGCGGATACATATTATAGGAAAGCTCTGCGGAAAATAAGCTATCCTGCTAAGAACAATGATTCCAGAGAATGACACAAAGAAATGTTCAAATGTCCAGCATACCAGTAAGAACAATTGCTACAGATATAATTCAAAATAAGCATGTGATTAAAAAAAAACTCAAAACAAAAAGTTTCTAAACCAAAGTAAATTAATGAGAGAGAGACAGAGAGAGAGACAGAGAGAGAGAGAGAGAGAGACAGACAGACAGAGAGAGAGAGACACAGGCAGAGAGAGAGAGGGAGGGAGAGAGGGAGAGAGAGAGGGAGAGGGAGACAGGGAGAGGGGAGAGAGAGAGAGAGAGAGGGAGAGACGGAGAGAGACAGAGACGGAGGGAGAGAGAGACAGAGAGAGAGGCGGAGAGAGAGAGACGGAGAGAGAGAGACAGAAACGGAGAGAGACAGAGACGGCGGGAGAGAGAGACAGAGAGAGATGGAGAGAGAGAGAGACGGAGAGAGAGACAGGGGAGAGAGAGACGGAGGGAGAGATGGAGAGATAGAGAGATAGAGAGAGAGACGGAGAGAGAGAGATGGAGAGAGAGAGAGACGGAGAGAGAGACGGAGAGATAGAGAGAGAGATGAAGAGAGAGAGACGGAGAGAGAGAGGCGGAGAGAGAGACGGAGAGAGAGACGGAGAGAGAGAGACGGAGAGAGACAGAGAGACGGAGAGAGAGACGGAGAGAGACAGAGAGGGGCGGAGAGAGACGGAGAGAGAGACAGAGAGGGGCGGAGAGAGAGAGACAGAGAGAGAGATGGAGAGGGAGAGAGAGAGACGGGGAGAGAGGGGGTGGGGAGAGAGAGATGGAGAGAGAGAGACAGAGAGAGAGAGAGACAGAGAGACAGAGAGAGACAGAGACGTCAATCACCTTAAAAATGCCTAGAGTCCTGTTTGCTAGAGGGGCGGAGAGAGGCGGAGAGAGAGAGAGGGGGAGAGGGAGAGAGAGAGAGACAGAGAGAGAGACTGAGACATCAATCATCTTAAAAATGCCTAGAGTCCTGTTTGCTAGAGAGGCGGAGAGAGAGAGACGGAGAGAGAGAGACGGAGAGAGAGGGAGACAGAGAGAGAGACTGAGACGTCAATCACCTTAAAAATGCCTAGAGTACTGTTTTCACCCCCTTCCTGTCCAGGCCAATTTTCAGCTTTCAGCGCTATCACACTTTGAATGACAATTGTGCGGTCATGCAACACTGTACCCATATGAATTTTTTAGCATTTTTTGAGACAGATAAAACTTTATTTTGGTGGTATTTATTCACCGCTGGGATTTTAATTTTTTGCTATATAAATGAAAAAGTCCAAACATTTTGAAAAAAAAAGTGTTTTTCTTATAAAATTTTGCAAATAAATAATCTTTCTTCATAAATCTTGGCCAAAATGTATTCATCTATCTTTTTAGTAAAAAAAAAAAAACCCAAATTAATTTATAACCAAAAATTATAATTTACAAAAAAATTTTGACATTTATTTAATTTTTTTATATTATTATTATTATTTTTTATACTGTCACCCTAGCAGTACAGTGTCACCATACTTGGGGGTAATTAAATTTTTTTTTAAATTAGTTCATAACCAAAAATTATAATTTTTCAAAAATATTTTTACATTTTAATTTTTTTCATATTATGTATTTATGTTTTTTAACATACTGTCACCCTAGCAGTACAGTGTCACCATAGTGACACTGTACTACTTGTGGGGGGTGATGAAGATTCTTTTTTTTTTTTTTTTTTTTTACACTGATTGTCTTTACACCCATAAAGGCTCATTTCTCCTTCTCTCTGGCTGCATTCTTGCAGCCATTGAGAACTACTGTGTGAGCTGTGATTGGTCACAGCTTGTCACATGGTACAAGGCTGTTGTGAATAGCCCTGTACCATGTGACCTCTGTGATCATTCAAAGATTTCACAAGTAGTAAGCAATGATGTCAGAAGTGTCATCTTGCTTACTACTATTCATGTGATTGGCCACTATTCACTGATTGGCCAATCAGTGATCATATGATCGGGACCTCACACAGAGGTCCCGTACAGCGATCAGTGTTCTGCTGTGTCCGGAGGTGCCGCGCACTCCCAGGCAGGGAGGACGTTTATAAATGGCCACCCGCCCCTGCACTGCTCCTGTCCGGCCGTTTATATACATGGGCCGGACGGGAAGTGGTTAAGGTATTCTTAGTATATCACTGTTGCATGCAGACGTATGTATTTGCTAGGAAAGGTTAGGTAGCATGTGCATGTGTGTATGTAAGCAGATTTATAGCACTCTTTATGTTTTGTATTGTTTTCTTGGAACTGTAAATAGTTTGTATATGCAGCATTCCTGTTTAGTAAAGGCACTTTAATACATTACTGGGCCGTTTCCTTGTCATTACTGCAAGAATTGACAAAACATGTACTTGCTGAAAATGTTCTTAACCTGAAAAATGGAAACTAACACATCCACTTTATCTGAGGAATGATAAACTGCAATACTGTATGCTAAACTTTTGTACTTGGGTTTAGATATAGTTTAAAGTCCATCTAAACCCTCTAGTTTTTCCCCTTGGAGTAATAAACAGGCATTTTTATTGCAAGTAGGTATGATAAATGTCCTAAGTGAAATGTAATTTACCTTTTTTAATGGTGCATGCAGCTAAGAAGCTGGATTTTTTTTTCCGCACACTGCTAGATGATACTGGAGGGGTGAAAAGGACTTTTAAAGTGCAATGGCATCTAACAGCAGACCAGTGTCTTGTATCTATGCCCCTATTTTCCCTTCCCTCTCTCCTCCCCCATCCAGGTCAATGCCCTTATTAACCCTAAAAAACTGACCATCATTGTGATTTTTGGAGTTCTAAAAGCTTTTAAGGGAAAAGAAAAAAACCTGTGGATAAAATAGATCATTATTTGATTCGGGAAGCTCTCAATTTGATTCAATATTGACTTGCCGATCTAGGAACTTTTGAACGTGTTGTAAGCAGATCAACAATGCTGAAGTGTATGTATAGCCAAAACAGTTTTTAGTTTTGGAAAGGCTATTGAAAGGTGAACACCAGGGTCTTCAAAGTTTTAAATAAAGGACCAGTTTGCTGTTCTTTACCAGGGGCCATACTACTGTATGGTTAGTGGGAGTAGAAAATGTAGTGGTCAGTAAACAATGTACCAGGTTGGGTAAACAGTGGAATTAAAAAACTGCCCCATGGTTGGGGGACAGTAAGACAGGGGACAGTAATACCTCATCATTGGTATTAATGGGGGGGTTAATGCCACATCATTCGTTTCAGCTGGAAGGCATCCTGCACCATCATTGGTGTCAGCAGAAGGAATATAACCCCATCTTTGGCATCTGTGAAGGGCAATAATGATCCATCATTGGTGTCAGTGGGGGGGGGGAAATAATCCCCCATCATTGGTGTCAGCAGGAGGAACAGTGCTCCATCATTGGTGTCAGCAGGAGGAACAGTGCTCCACCATTGGTGTCAGCAGGAGGAACAGTGCTCCACCATTGGTGTCAGCAGGAGGAACAGTGCTCCACCATTGGTGTCAGCAGGAGGAACAGTGCTCCACCATTGGTGTCAGCAGGAGGAACAGTGCTCCACCATTGGTGTCAGCAGGAGGAACAGTGCTCCATCATTGGTGTCAGCAGGAGGAACAGTGCTCCCTCATTGGTGTCAGCAGGAGGAACAGTGCTCCATCATTGGTGTTAGCAGGAGGAACAGTGCTCCATCACTGGTGTCAGCAGAAGGAACAGTGCTCCATCATTGGTGTCAGCAGGAGGAACAGTGCTCCATCATTGATGTCAGCAGGAGGAACAGTGCTCCATCACTGGTGTCAGCAGGAGGAACAGTGCTCCATCATTGGTGTCAGCAGGAGGAACAGTGCTCCATCACTGGTGTCAGCAGGAGGAACAGTGCTCCATCATTGGTGTCAGCAGGAGGAACAGTGCTCCATCATTGGTGTCAGCAGGAGGAACAGTGCTCCATCATTGGTGTCAGCAGGAGGAACAGTGCTCCATCATTGGTGTCATAAGGAGGAACAGTGCTCCATCATTGGTGTCAGAAGGAGGAACAGTGCTCCATCATTGGTGTCAGCAGGAGGAACAGTGCTCCCTCATTGGTGTCAGCAGCAGGAACAGTGCTCCATCATTGGTGTCTCCAGGAGGAACAGTGCTCCATCATTGGTGTCAGAAGGAGGAATATAATTCCATTGTTTGTGACAGTGCAGGTCAATAATGCCCCATCTTTGGTGCCAGTGGGGGGAAATAATGTCCCGTTGTTGGTGTCAGTGGGCAGAATAGTGCCCCATTGTTGGTGTCAGTGGGAAGAATAGTGCCCCATTGTTGGTGTCAGTGGGCAGAATAGTGCCCGATTGTTGGTGTCAGTGGGCAGAATAGTGCCCCATTGTTAATGTCTGAACAGAGTAGTGCCACACATTGGTGTCATAGACATAGTGTACCAAAGTCCAGTTAATAGGCAAGCAAAGGGCCACAGTTTGAAGATCACTTTGCCAAATCTGTTTTTGTTGTCTGTGTTCCAATGCTTTGTGTCTCAGAGATGCAGTAGGAGGTAGGAGGAAATCTCTACAAAGCGGGGGGAATTCCTTTCTTAGACAGATATCACAGAACAAGTGTCCACAGTGGAAGATTTGCTCTTACCTCTTGTTCTGTGACAACGGTAAACTTTGGATTTCCCTTCTTTCTGTATTGGAAACAATGGTCACCAGGACAAACAGACATCTGAATCTCCCTAGTAGGGGCAAAGACACAGACAACAATACAAACCTAAAAAAGAGTAAAATCATTTTCTGCTACATCCAAAACTAACAACATCTAGGGAAACAACTGAAAAACCCTCTGCACTCCCCATTTTCAAATGAAAACAGGACGCCTGCTTGACAAGTGGTTTTCTCAGTAATTGCTACCTTTTGCTTTATTTTAAGAATCAGATTCGAGAGGGATGGAAACATTTCCAAGAACAAGATCTTTCAGAGATGCTTAACAAGATTAAACTGCCACAAGAAAGTTTATATAAATGAATACTCAACATCAGCCAAAATGTTTTTTTTCCTCTTTTAGTTTTAATCAGAGTGGAGAAATAATAGAAATTGGCTCCAATGTAGACAGATACATTTTTTTTTGCATTTTATTGTGGGGAGTGGGGTAGGGTCCCAGTGACACCTATTATTTCTATTTCTTCCTGGTGTCACAGCGACAGAAGAATATCTTCAAAAGATACAACAGCATATTGTCATTCTTCACGCTATCCAAAATAGAAGAATGGTTAGGCTGTAGATGGTCTTTAACCCCTTGGAGCTGGTGCCTCCCGGCTCTTTAAGGGGTTTGTGATGCTGCAAGGTGGGGAGGGGTTTAGGGTCATGTGACTGCTGTGATTGGCTGGTCACACGAATGGAAAGCTCCTGATCACAAGTAGTGATCAGAACCTTTCCGTGAAGTGCCAGTCAATGTGCTTGGAGCAGGGGCGGACTGACCATTTGGAAACTCGGGCACTGCCCGAGGGCCCGGGGTCAGTAGGGGGCCCCATGAGATGCCCCTGGTACCTTTTTCATAGGCTTTTTTGAGTTTGGGCAAGGACACAGGGGCCCCATGATCCCCTATTTCCCGGGGGCCCCATGAGTTGTCAGTCCGCCCCTGGCTTGGAGCGTAGAGTGCGTGCGCTCTTGGCACATCTTCTGTTTTCAATGGGTACACAAATATGCGACCTGTCGGCATGAAGGCCCAGCCACTGAGAGAATGTGTATTTTGTGTACGCTCGGTGCCATCAGGTTAAGATTCAAACAGTATATTTTTCAAGGTCCTATTTGAGGACATTTTCCAGAGCAGTGGTTCTCCCTTATCAAGATCATGTCCCACTAAAGTTCCCAAACCTTCCATGCCTGAATAGTATAAAAAAATGGGGAGACTTGAGGGGCACTGTGGAACACTGTTGAAGGCTGTGGATACTATGGGGTGCTGGGGGCTCTGTAGCAAGCTAAGGGGCACTGCAGGGGGTTTGGGGGCTATGAGTGGTTGAGGAGTGCTGTGGGAGATTGAGGAGCACTATGGGCCACTATGGGAGGTTCAGTGACACTATGGGAGCTGAGAGGAAATGTGGGAGGTTAAGAGATCAGCAGGAGGCCAGAGGTAGGTTGCACCCTGCAGTTGAGAAGCACGATTCTAGAGTATATTGATACACTTTGCGGCCAATCCAGTACTTCCACTTTCAAAAATAAAAGGTACCTCATGAAAAAAAGCACTGCCAATGATATGAAACCATAAAAAAATCATCATCAGGTACCTTTTAAATAAAAGTTACATAATTAAAAATATTGAAAGTGACTTTTCAAAATTACATTAAAGCTAGCCATAAACAGTTTGAATTTTGACCAATTCCTGTTGAATCAACTAAAATCTGAGCCATCAGACAAAAGTTGATTTAAAAATCCACTGAATAAGGTGGAAACAGGGGCGGACTGACCATTTGTAAACTCGGGCACTGCCCGAGGGCCCGGGTCAGTAGGGGGCCCCAAGGATGAGTATGAAGCTGGGGATGGGAAAGTTAGGGTGGGTTAGTTGAGCACTGGTGCGGAGCAGGGTTGCCAACTGTCAGTACTTACTGTGCTCGTAGGCAGGTTTAGTCTGTTTTTGCACTGTAGGTGGCTCTCAACCAGAACCAGGGGCAGACTGACCATTTGGAGAATCGGGCACTGCCCGAGGGCCCGGGGTCAGTAGGGGGCCCCATGAGATGCTCCTGGTACCTTTTTCAGAGGCTTTTTTGAGTTTGGGCAAGGACACAGGGGCCCCATGATCCTCTATTGCCCGGGGGCCCCATGAGTTGTCAGTCCGCCCCTGTGTGGAAAATTATTGGACAAACATTGGCTGTATCCTATCATGTGCAGTTACTGTTCAGGTAATCAAGCAGCCATGGGTGATGCAGCTGTCTGAATATAACAGACAGAAGGGGAGCTTCCTCATCCAGGATGTGTAATGTGGGTGAAGGAATCTAAAAGTGTATGACTGGCATAACCCCTTTAAGCTGTTAGGATTTTGGTTATTGGGTTTACTCCCTAGAAATTAATGAACTTTCAGCAGACAATATGCATTTCACTCACTACACATTATGGCTTCAAAGACCTACCAGATCCCTAGTGTTTAATAGTTCTGCTGACAACTGACCATTTGGAAACTCGGGCACTACCTGAGGGCCTGGGGTCAGTAGGGGGCCCCATGAGATACCCCTGGTACCTTTTTCATAGGCTTTTTTGAGTTTGGCAAGGACACAGGGGCCCCATGATCCCCTATTGCCCGGGGGCCCCATGAGTTGTCAGTCCGCCCCTACTATTCAAACACTTTAAGTAATAACTATGCAACATGAAGCTGTGCGTTCAATGTAGGATGTTCCCTTCCAAGGAATCTAAGCAAAACCAGAAAACAGAAACATTTTTGGACCTATTGTTGGTGGTAATGTTGGAATTGGGTGTTCTCAGGACATCTGAAGCTGAGAGTTTCTTTAGGCTCTGGAGCAAGTCTGAAGTTTCCTAGCACATAAATACTTCATTTTGCTGGACTGGAGATCTTCATTATCTATACATTCCATGTCCATGCATTGTCTAATTCTGCTCTGGTACCCATATCATGTATCCATTACTGTAGCATTGGATTTGATTATGAATTAATGCAGGGGTGCTCATTCTTTTGAAGAGTGAGGGCCACTTAAGTGATTTGGCCACAATGAAATGAAATTGCTCAGAATTTTGTTTTTTTTTTACATTTTCAATAGCATGATGAACATTTTCTTCCTTCAGCCACTGAATGCTGGTGGGAGGGAGAGGAGGAGAAGCCAGCTTTCAGCAGTTTCAGGAGGAAAATGGAGATAATTGGTTCCTGTATATGCTGTCCTCATCTCCCCTCGTGTCCAAGTGTAAAACAAAATGGGTTGGGTTCACCACTACGACCCCTGACCCTACACCAGTGGTTTAGAGGTGTAATAAAAACACATATCAACTAAGGGATTTTACCACCCCCCAAACCACAAAGGTAAATGTACTCCTACTGTTCTGAGCCTCTTTGTGGCTGCTTTTAGACTGATGCAATGCGGTTGACCCACACCGTGGGTGCAGCACAGTGCACCTGCGGGTTGGCTGCACCTTGACTTCTATTGTATCTTGCAGGTTTTAGGTGGAGGGCCACATCAGAGGGCTACAGGTTGGGCTACGGGTTACAGGTTGAACACCCCTGTATTAATGTCTAGGTGCTAGCATCTAGTGGCAATAATGGTATAATCCAGATTTCCTGTATGTTGGGGATATTATTATTATTAAGGATTTATATAGTGCCAACAGTTTGCACAGTGCTTACATAGTTTGGTCCTAAAACAGGCCATAGATGGATTGAACTTTGGCCAGTTTTACAGGAACCAGTAGAATTTTGGGCTGGGCAGGTTGGCTGTACTGAAACCAATTAATGGGTCGCCTTCAGTACTTCAATAATCTGATCACCATCAGTGGCTATAGCCACAAGCAGTGGTCATTGTGTTCTGACGGCTGAGGAACCTCCCGTTGCCAGAATACCATAGCTCCGGTGCGAGGGATTCCCCCATCAACACTGAATGTGTTGAAGGAGAAAACAAGAAATTTTCTTTCCTTCAAGGAAGGAAAGAACAATTGGTTAATGCGAGGCTTGCATTACATAGACCCCTCCTTTCTTTTGTATTTCCTCAGTAAGCCACTAGCTTTCGTAGCAGGCATAGGGCTGAGACGATTATTGTCTTTATATACGTCAAATGATTGGTGAACATTCCATTTACTGCATTTTAACAAGTAAAACTATATTGGATTAAACTGTTGCTTCTTATTGGAGAGTTTAGCTGTCTGTTGAGGGTGCTTATTCATTCCTATTCATATCCACTATTCAGTTATTGGCTCTAATTCTAGCAAATACCTATGTAATACGGTATCTTGTCAAACCAGTTTCAGCCATTTATCAAAATTGGAAGCCTGTTATTTTTGGATTTAAATTTACACTATCCTGTCACCTTTGCATTTTTCCCAGAGTACCCTCAGTCCATGACACAACATTCATGGATAAGTATATCTAGATCACAGCTGGTATTTGGCAAGCCGATCCCCTCTTGATAGATAAGGAATCACATCTTAATGGCTACAAGCACGCTGCGTCTACATATATTTCATTCCGGCATTGAATCTTTAAACAATCATTTTCCTTTTTAGAGACTGCTACTCAATTTCACTCGGTGCTCATTAAACCATGATTGAATCATTCCTGATATATAGCCTCAATAAAGAAGGTTTTTACCAGACTCATCGGCGAAATGTTTCCTCGGAGTAAAATCACCCGAGTCTGGAAAAGAGCAGCTTTTATGGTCAAATCTAGCGGAATGCCTTCTCAGTACAGTCATAGCCAGGCTAATGCAGAGAGAATGATAGTAACAGAAGCTTACGGAAATGAACTGAGTTCTAGATCAACTATGCGTGCCATTCGGGAAGGACAGGAAGTGATGTCAATAGCCAACATCAGCCAGGGCTGTTCCTATTAAAGATGAGACGAAGATTTTGCCAAACTTGATTTGCTGCTAAAACAGAAATGTCAACTTAGCTGAATGTATTTTACAAAATGATCCTTGAAGACTAGACATGTTTTGTAAAGGACCCTCCCTAGACCCCCTCATGCTCACCTTGCCAGTGTTCCTTCACTGATCCTTCCCTCGTTGCAGCAGATGCTAAAAGACTGGTGTTAGACCTAGCTAGACCTTTGCACAGGGGAGCTCAACCTGTGGCTCTTTGCCACATGTGGCCCCTGGAGTCCTCTGATGTGGTCCTTGACCTCAAACCAGGGAAGTGCATGCCCAGAGTCTGCAACCCATGGTTCCTGATCTGGGCTTGCAACCCATCATCCCAGAGCATCAGAGTGCCACATGTGACCCCTGGAGCCCTTTGATGTGGTCCTTGACCTCAAACCATGGAAGTCCTTGCCCAGAGTCTGCAACCCATGGTTCCTGATCTGGGCTTGAAACCCATCATCCCAGAGCATCAGAGTGCCACATGTGACCCCTGGAGCCCTCTGATGTGGTCCTTGACCTCAAACCAGGGAAGTGCATGCCCAGAGTCTGCAACCCATGGTTCCTGATCTGGGCTTGCAACCCATCATCCCAGAGCATCAGAGTGCCACATGTGACCCCTGGAGCCCTCTGATGTAGTCCTTGACCTCAAACCAGGGAAGTCCATGCCCAGAGTGTGCAACCCATGATTCCTGATCTGGGCTTGAAATCCATCATCCCAGAGCATCAGAGTGCCACATGTGACCCCTGGAGCCCTCTGATGTAGTCCTTGACCTCAAACCAGGGAAGTGCATGCCCAGAGTCTGCAACCCATGGTTCCTGATCTGGGCTTGCAACCAATCATCCCAGAGCATCAGAGTGCCACATATGACCCCCTGGAGCCCTCTGATGTGGTCCTTGACCTCAAACCAGGGAAGTCCATGCCCAGAGTCTGCAACCTATGGTTCCTGATCTGGGCTTGCAACCCATCATCCCAGAGCATCAGAGTGCCACATGTGACCCCCTGGAGCCCTCTGATGTGGTCCTTGACCTCAAACCAGGGAAGTCCATGCCCAGAGTCTGCAACCTATGGTTCCTGATCTGGGCTTGCAACCCATCATCCCAGAGCATCAGAGTGCCACATGTGACCCGTGGAGCCCTCTGATTTAGTCCTTGACCTCAAACCAGGGAAGTCCATGCCCAGAGTCTGCAACCCATGGTTCCTGATCTGGGCTTGCAACCCATCATCCCAGAGCATCAGAGTGCCACATGTGACCCCTGGAGCCCTCTGATGTGGTCCTTGACCTCAAACCAGGGAAGTCCATGCCCAGAGTCTGCAACCCATGGTTCCTGATCTGGGCTTGCAACCCATCATCCCAGAGCATAAGAGTGCATCGAGCTGGCGCTGGCAGTGGAGGGAGCCAATGTTTCCTCTGTAGCACCGGCTCTTGTCTCAGGCAGAGTGATACGAAGTGCACTTCGCCTGGAATCTTTGTAGCAGCCTGGAGAGCAATGCCAGAAGAATCTGGAAGAGGAAAAAAAGGTCAGTGTATTAAACAACACAGACACTGTGCATTTACAATGGGCAAATTAGCACCTATAAAAGGATCAACAACTATTAGGCTGCTTTCACACTGATCCGGGGTGCAGCGCAATGCACCTATGACTTTCCTGATGGTTAGCTGCACTGAACCATAGACTAGTCTATTATATCCTGTGGGTTTGGTGAGCTTTCTGAAAGCTCCCAGCAGGGGCGGCATATACAGGAACCGATCCTCTTCATTTTGCTCCTGTAACCGCTGAAAGCTGGCTTCTCCTCTTCTCCCTCTTGCCGGAATTCAGCTACTGCAGGAGAAAATAACTCCTTATGCTTATCCAAATAAAAAATTTTTAAATAGTGAACCATTTCATTTCATTGCGGTCCATGACCTGTTACCAAATCACTTCAGTGGACTTCGATCTTCAAACAGTTGAGCACCCCTAGGAGGTCACATGCACCCCATACCTAGAAACACCAGACATTGTCCCTGGCTGTGATAGAGGAAGGAGGTGCAGGGTAGGCTAAGGCAAGGGGTGTATTAGGGATTCAATTTACAAAGGCACTATCTCTTAGAAAAAATCCCCTTTATTGTGTGACATGGATTTGTTTTTAACCAATTCAATACCGGGCAATTTTACCCCTTCCTGCCCAGGCCATTTTTCAGGTTTCAGCGCTCTCACACTTTGAATGACAATTGCGCGGTCATACAACATTGTATCCAAACTAAAATTTGATCATTTTCTTGGTGGTATTTAATCACCGCTGGGGTTTTTATTTTTTGCTAAATTAACAAAAAAATACCAAACATTTTGAAAAAAAAACACGTTTTTCTTTGTTTCTGTTATAAAAGTTTACAAATAAATAATTGTTCTTCATAAATTTAGGCCGAGATGTATTCTGCTACATGTCTTTGGTGAAAATAACCCAAATTAGGATGTATTATTTAGTTTGTAGGAAAGTTATAGAGTTCACAAACTATGGTATAGATCTGAAAATTGATCAATCCTGAAGTACTGACGGCCAATCTAATTTCTTGAGGTCCAAGAATGTCACAACAGTACAGATATCCCCCAAATGACCCCTTTTTGTAAAGTAGACAGTCCGACGTACTTCATAAGAGGAATGGTGAGTTTTTTGAAGTTGTATTTTTTTTGTCATAATTTTTCGGAAAATGAAAAAATTAAAAAAATTATTTCACAATTTTTTTTTACATATTGTCACCAGTGCAGTACAGCGTCATCATATAACTGGCATGGCGGTGATCAGGGACACTGACTGGTGACAGTATGAAAAAAATTATATATATTTTTTATTTATTTATTTATTTTTTTATTATTTTTAATTTTTTATTACATTTTTTTTTTAAGGATTTTTTTTCATATTTTACTGTGACCAAAGTAGTACAATGTTACCATAGCAACATTGTACTACTTTGGGGAAGTGATCAGTAATTTTTTTTTTTTTTACACAATTTGCTTATAGCGAAGAAACACTTTGCTATAAGCAAGCATTTACCTGAATGACATCGATTCATTCAGGGTTTTTTTTTGTGCTTTTTTTGTGCGTCTCTGCAACTGCGCAAACTGTGCATGTGCGGGAGGACGCCAAATGGCGTACACCCCGGAAAGCTAATGCATTTTTGCGGTCGCCAAACGGCCATAGGCCGGGCGACAATTGGTTAAACAATGCCAAGTGATCACCATGACTGCACATACATGGTGACCACATGTAAGCAGATGAGCTCCATCTTTGCTACTCATTATCTAACATAATGTTAAAGGATAAAGCAGACTATACTGTACATTAATCATTGTTTTTCTTGTTGAACGAAAAAAAGAATGACCCGATTCTCCTATCAACACACTCAGTGTGGATGGGAGAAATCACTCCTGCTGTGCTATTTAGACATGTGCCGTACGAAAACATTTGTTTTCTTTCATTTTGGATCGATTCGTTAAGTCACTAATTTCGTTTTGTTGCATTCACAATAAAAATTTGTTTTGTTTAGTTTCATTTATTTGTTTTCATCTGGATTCAAATTTTTCCAGTGGATTCGAATCGATCCAAATTCATTGTAAAGATTAGCTGGTTCTACTCTATTCAAAATTTGAATTTCAGAAGATAGTGATATTCTTTCTATTGTAATCCTCTCCTCTCCATTTATATTCTGTTCAATTCAATTCTATTCTTTTCTTTTCTATTTCTTTATTTTTTATTCTATCTGAAATTTGAATTTTGGAAGACAGCTGTATTCATTTTATTCTATTCTACTTTTTTCTATTCTATTCTTTTGTATTTTAATCTATTCTTTCATTTTCTATTCTATTTTATTCTATTATTTTCTCTTTTACTCTATTCTATTTTCAAAATTAGATTTTTGGAAGACTGATATTCTAACACTTATATACACAGCCTTTGCAGACAATCAGCAATAGTCAGCAATGCATTTATACACTGTTCCAAAAATGTAAAGGAACACTTTTAAAACACATCACATCTCAATGGGGAAACATTTCATGCTCGATATCTATACTGATATGGACGGGGTAATGTGTTAGGAATGTAAGGATGCCCCATCGTTTGATGGAAATTAAAATTATCAACCTACAGAGGACTGATATCAAAGACACCCCAAAAACCAAAGTGAAAACGCTATGCGGCAGGCGAGTCCATTTTGCTGAAATTTAATTGCAGCTTCAACTCAAAATGGTCCTCAGTAGTTTGTATGGCCCCCATGTGCTTGTATACATGACTGACAACATCGGGGGATGCTCCTAGTAAGATGACGGATGGTGTCTTGGGGTATTTCCTCCCAGGTCTGGACCAGGGCATCACTGAGCTCCTGGGCAGTCTGATTTGCAACCTGGCAGCGGCGGTTGGACCGAAAAATGATATCACAGAGGTGTTCTATTGGGTTTAGGTCAGGTGAGCATGGGGGCCATTCAATGGTATCAATTCCTTCATCCTCCAGGAACTGCCTGCATATTCTGGCCACATGAGGCATTGTCGTGCACCAGGAGGAACCCAGGACCCACTGCACTAGCGTAGGGTCTGACAATGGGTCCAAGGATTTAATCTCGATGCCTAATGGCAGTCAGGGTGCCATTGTCTAGCCTGTAGAGGTCTGTGTGTCCCTCCATGGATATACCTCCCCAGACCATCACTGACCCACCACCAAAATGGTCATGTTAAATGATGTTACAGGCAGCATAACGTTCTTCATGGCTTCTCCAGACCCTTTCACGTCTGTCACGTGCTCATGTGAACCTGCTGTGAAAAGCACAGGGCTCCAGTGGTGAACCTGCCAATTCTGTGTTCAGTGGAAAATTCCAATTAAGCTCTATGGTGCCAAGCAGCAAGCACAGGGTCCACTAGAGGACGTAAGGCCCTCAGGCCACCCTCATGAAGTCTGTTTGTGATTGTTCGGTCAGAGACATCCATACCAGAGGCCTGCTGAAGGCCATCATTTTGCAGGGCTCTAGCAGTGCTCATCCTGTTCCTCCTTGCACAATGGAGCAGATACCGGTCCTGCTGATGGGTTAAAGACCTTCTAGTTCTCCTAGAGTAACTACATGTCTCCTGGAATCTCCTTCATGTTATTGAGACTGTGCTGGGAGACACAGCAAACCATCAGTATGTGTCATTCTGGAGGAGTTGGACTGCCTGTGAAACCTCTGTAGGGTCCAGGTATAGCCTCATGCTACCAGTAGTGACATTGACCCTAGCCAAATGCAAAATTAGTGAAAAACAGTCAGAAAAGATGAGTAGGGAAAAAATGTCAGTGGCCTCCACCTGTAAAGCCATTCCTGTTTTGGGGGTTGTTGCATTGTTCCCCATCTAGTGCACCTGTTGTTCATTTCATTAACACCAAAGCAGCTGAAACTGATTAACAACCCTCTCTGCTACTTAACCCCTTGACGCCGACGTAACACAAATATGCGGCCTCACGGACCTGGGCTTTTTTCCGTGGGGCCGCATATTTGCGTACCTGTCTTTGTGTTGGGAGCGCGCCCCTCAGCGCGCTCCCAGCACCGAGACCGCGGTGTCACTGAGAGCACCGGGTCCCGTTCTAACGATCGGGACCCGGGACTCCCGGTTCCGGGTCACATGATCGCTGTGATAGCCTCTGATTGGCTATCACAGTGATCAGTCACTGTGCAGCCCGGCCCCCTTGTTTTTTTTCTCTCTCTCTCTCTATGAATGGAGAAGAGAGATACATTGTATCTCTCGAACTCCTGTCAGAGAGAAGGAAAAAAAAAAGTTTGTAAAAAAAAAAAAAAAAAAAGATAAATAAATAAATATTAAAAAAATAAAAGAAAAAATAAAAAAAAATACCTAGATCAAGGTTTGATCTAGTTCAGTGCCAGGGTTAGTGTTTAGGTCAGGGTCAAGGTCAAAGGTCAGGGTCAAGGTCAAAGGTCAGGGTCAAAAGTCAAGGTCAGGATTTAAAAAAAATTGGTATCAGTGTCAGTTAATCTTAATGTTAGTGTCAGTTAGTGTCAGTGTGTTTTAGGTAAAAAAAAAAAAAAAAAGACAAAAACAAAATGCGCACTATGGTTTCTGGGCTGTACTAAGGGTACAAACAACAAATAACATACACATATATGGTATCGCTGCGATCGTCAAGAGCTGGAGAATTTATTTTGGGTTTCTCTTTGGTGGTAGGTTATGGTCATAACAAGAAACACATAGCTAAATTAAAATAAAAGGATTTTTTTTACTATTTTTGGCCAGTTTTCCTTTGATAATAAAAAAAAAATCAGGAGATATCCATTACCATTTACCACCAAATGAAAGCCCAATTTGTCCTGAAAAAATCAAGGTATAATCCACCTGGATGTGCAAAGTAGTTGTGATGATATGTACGGTTTTGCTATCACATGTCAACGGTGCAGAATTGTGCTTAGGCATTTAGATTTGTTTTACCCTTAGGCGTGAAGGGGTTAACTGACCAGATCAATATCTCTGATTAAAAAGTGTTCCATTCATTTTTTTCAGCAGGGTGTTTCAAATTCGATTTAGTTTTTGAGTTCAGTTCAAATTCGATTCAAATACCTGACAAAATTTTATTTCACTATTTTGGATTTGTTTCAATTTGTTACTATTGTAATTAAAAAAATTGGATACATCTGAATCTCCAAATACGGACAATTTCATCTGAATTTCAATTCAAAACCAAACGAACAGCACATGTCAAGTGCTATTGTGTTGTGACAGAGGGGAGACTTCCCCACTATTAGAATATACTGGTCAGTGCTAGTGGCTATAGCCAGAGGCAGAGATCATTCAGGAAAAACCCAACAGGCTGGTTGTACAGAGGTCAGTCTGTACAACCATCCTGCCCATACATGAATTGAAATTTGACCGGTTGCTGACCTGGCCGGAATCCAATCCATGCATGACCACCATAGCAAGGAGTAATTTTTATGATGCAATACCAGTTTCCAGATAGTTGAAAGGTGCTTCTGTTACTCTTGGAATCCATTAAAAGCTTTTTTCAGTCCTAATAACACAAACAACCCTTATCTTCACCTTCCCCACTTATTACATTGCATTTTGGTCAATGGTGAAATTTTGCCAAAATGCTTCCAACATTTTGTCAAAGCAAAAACTCCCAATTTGATCAGACAACAAAGCTTGCACCTGCTGATTAGGCCAAACACAGATCACCGAGTTCATCATCTTGTGTCTATGGCCTTACAATATTATGATTCATCTTCAGCAACATTACATTTTCTGTGCAGTGGTTCTGTAGAAAGGGTTGCTATGCAATATGTAAGGAAATGCTGACTATTCTTTATGACCTTGCACTACTATCTGGTACAGTGTATACTATGAAAGTGTTTAGCTTTCGGATTACAGATAGCTTTGTTCCTGAAGTTTACTCTGTGGTGACATCCAGCACTGTAGCAGGAAGCAAATGGATGCCGAAAGATATAGTCTAAAATCTCATTCTAAAAATCATCACTATGTCTTGTGGCAAAACCAACCAGACCATCGATCCTACATGTAAAAACTGTCGTGGAAGGGGAGAGATACAGTTTATTAAGTTATATACATTCTGCCTTTAATTAGGTTAATTACTAAAAGATTTAATCTATACGAATATATAAAAAACACCTTTCAGCATGCAGTATGTATGTGTGTGTATATATATATATATATATATATATATATGTGTGTGTGTGTTTATGTGTGTGTGTATATATATATATATATATATGTGTGTGTTTATGTGTGTGTGTGTGTGTGTGTGTATATATATATATATATGTGTGTGTTTATGTGTGTGTGTGTGTGTGTGTGTATATATACAGTCATGGCCGAAATTGTTGGCACCCTTGATATTTCTCCAGGAAATCATGTATTTCTCACGAAACGTATTGCATTAACACATGTTTTGCTATACACATGTTTATTCCCTTTGTGTGTATTGGGACAAAACAAAAAAAGGGAGGAAAGAAAGCAAATTCGACATAATGTCACACAAACCTCCAAAAATGGGCTGGACAAAAGTATTGGCACCCTTTCACAACTGCGGATAAATAAGAATGTTACAAGCATGTGATGCTCCTGTAAACTCACCTGGGGCAAGTAACAGGTGTGGGCAATATAGAAATCACACCTGAAAGCAGATAAAAAGGAGAGACGTTCACTTAACCTTTGCATTGTGTGTCTGTCTGTGCCACACTAAGCATGGACAACAGAAAGAGGAGACGAGAACTGTCTGAGGACCTGAGAACCAAAATTGTGGCAAAATATCAACAATCTCAAGGTTACAAGTCCATCTC